>NC_089822.1:162500-796250 GCF_035046505.1 Tiliqua scincoides
TCCACATTTCTTCTTTGGCCTGCAAACCCAGTGCAGAGCTGGGCAGCAGCGCAGGCAGGCCCTCCCTTGCAGGAAGGCAGCATCTCCTCCCACACTTACCGTGGGCTGCTGGACTCCCAGGAAGCCCAGTCCTAGCCTCGCTCTCCTGGGAATACGCCCACTGACTGCACTGGGCCTTCTCCCTGAGTAGACCAGCTCAAGACTGGGCTGCCAGTCGGCTCGCCACAGCCTGCGTGCGAAGGGCACGCGCCTCTCAGTCTGTGCCCGAGGACCGTCCTGTGCTGACCCCCCCCCCCGAAACGCCGCAGGTCGCCTCGCCTCTCAGCTGACACAAGCGTGGGTCTTGCTGGCGTCCGGGGCGGCGCTGCGGGGAGGCTCCAGAAGGCCAGCTGCCCTGGAAGCGGCCGAGCGGGGGCGCCGCAGCGCCGCCTGCGGAAGGGCAGCAGCCGCCCCTGCCCGGGGCCTTCGGACTGCAGGAGCCGCTGCCACCCGGGCAGCCTCGCGCCTCCCGGCGGCGGAAGGCCGAAGGCAGCCCAGGGCGAGGCCGGCCGGTGCCCGCACGCCTGAGCGGGGTCCAGCCTCTCCGCCGGCGGCGAGGGACGCGCCCCCCAGCCAGGCGCGCCTCGGCCTGGGACGCGGCCCGTGCGCTGGGTCTCCGCAAGGCCCCCCAGCCCAGTCGGAGCCCTTCCCAGGCAGGCCCGTCCGGGAGCAGCGCGCACCCGCCTCCAGTCCCGGCCGGCCCTGGGGGAGGCCGGGACCGAGGGCCAGCAGGAGACCCGTCCGAAGCGCGACGGCGGGCGGGCGCCCCCTCGAGTGCGGCTCGGCAGGTGCGCCACACCGCCCGCCCAGGGGCGCGCCGCGGCGCCGCAGGAGGGCTCACCTTGAAGACCTCGGAGAAGAAGCCGGCGCCGATCTTCTCGCAGTAGAAGTCGTCCAGGCGCGCCAGCGTGGAGACGGCGCTGCGCAGCGCCCGGTAGGAGGAGGGCCGCAGGCGCCCCCCGCCCGGCTCGCCCTCGGCCTCGTCCAGCCGCAGCGACAGCGAGAGCGCGGGCCGGCGCGGCGGCTTCTCGCGCTCCATCTCCGGCCCGGCCGGCGGCGGCGGCAGCAGCAGCAGCCCGCCAGCCATTCACAGCCCTGCCGCGCAGGCCGGGCGGCGGAACGCGCTGCGCTGCCCCGGCCTGCGCCCGCCTCCGCTGCGGAGCGGAGCGGAGCGGAGGACCCGGCGGAGGCGGAGCCCGGCGGGCGGGCGGAGCGAGCCTTAACTCCGCCGCCGCCCCTTCTCCCTCCCTCCCTCCCTCCCTCCCTCCGCCGACGCTCGGCCCGGCCCCGGCCCCGGCCGAAGGCAGCGAGCTCCCGAGGACCCGGCGAGCCAGACTGGAAGTCCCGCGAGGAGCCTCTCTCTCCGGGGCTCGGAGGTGGCCTCCGAGCTCCTTCCTGGGCTCGCACAAGGGGCTGCTCCGGGCCCGTCCCCTGGAGCAGCCGCAGAGCCCGGAGCCGAGGCACCGTGGAAGTGCCGGCCCAGGACGGGCTCTGCTTGCCGGCCGGGGAGGCCTGGCACGAGTCCGGCCGAGCGGGTCTGGCGCGGTGGCGCCCGGAGCCCTGAGGGCCCAGAGGGCAGCTTCGGCCGGACGGAGACCCTAGCCTCCAGGCGCCCCAGGAAACGGGCCCTGCGGGCGGGCGGGCCAGGCCAGGCCAGAGGGAGTGGCCCGAGCCCAGCCGGGAGTGCCAGGCTGCCCCCTGCATTCCCTGGCAGTGGATGGCTGAGCACTACTCCTGCTCACAGCGGGCAGCGCTCTGCCCAGGCCCTGCAGTCCTGTCTGCCAGCAGCTCTCCCAGGACCCAGTTTTGAGGATTACTGTCTGTCCGGGACCCACCAGAAGGAATGCCGTCGGCCCGCAGGTGCTGTCGTGGCTGGAAGCGGCATCTTCAGTTAGGCTTGGTGCCCAAGTCCCACCAGCCAGGAGTCCCGTCATTTGCGCGGCTCAGAACTGAACATTCCGGCTCAGAAGTCAAAGCAGAGGCAGGCGGACCTTCTCTGACCATGCGGCCCTCCTCCTCGCTCCAGGGCCCCGTCTTCCCACCTGTTCAGGGCACAGCACCATGTCCCTCTCCCATCGAAGCCCGCCTGCCCAACGGCTCTGAACCCTGCATTTTCAGCTCTCGATTTTCAGTAGCGGCTGAGCTAGGTGGCCCACCTGAAACTGGCTCACGACCCACCTAGTGGGTTCTAAACCACAGTTTGAGAAATGCGGCTGTACACACTCAACTGGGAGTTAGCTCCCCTGAACCAGGTGGGATTTATTTCTGCATAGACATGCACAGGGTTTTGCTGGAAGGGAGTCAAAAATAGAAGACAGATCTGAGGTATCCTGCAGTCGTGTGGGTGAGCGCAGCTGCACATCGGTGCTTCTCATTCAGCCTGGCTCCTTCCGCTCACTCATTTTATTTAACAGTGCAGTCCTGCACTTGAAACCATCCTGAGCAATTCAGGGCACAATCCTAACCAACTTTCCAGCACTGGCATAGCCATGCCAGTGGGGCATGTGCTGCATCCTGCAGTTGGGGGGGGGGCAATCACTGAGGCCTCCTCAAGGTAAGGCAATGTTTGTTCCCTTACCTCAGGCTGCATTGCCCTTATGTTGGTGCTGGAAAGTTGGTTAGGATTGCACCCTCAGGCTGTAGCATAAGCCTGAGCAGAACTTCAGCTCTACCACTGATGCCAGCCCAGTGCCACTAAACTGCAGTTTGACGCTGGCAGAAGACCAGCTGCCACGAGCCCCTAGTGGGTTAGGCAGGGCTGACTTGTACCTCCAGTCAACAGGCACACCCCCCAGGACAGTGGAATGTTTTGCTATCTGGAGATGGTTGTCTCCAGTTCTGCTCAGCAACCGCTTTGCCTTTCTCTCCTGAGTGCAGATGGGAACCTCTTCTCTCCGCCTTGGTTGTTTCTGACCTCAGCAGGTCCCAGGAGGGGGAAAGCCTCTCTGTTAACCCAGGACTCCAAAGAGGGTGGGTGGGCTTAGCCAGCTCACCACTGTTGTAGCAAATGAGGCAGTCGGGTGACGGAGGTGGGATAACAGACATGCCACAGTATACCTGGGCAGGCTGTGAGAACATAAGAACAGCCCTGCTGGATCAGGCCATAGAACCATCAAGTCCAGCTCTCTGTATCACACAGCTGCCCACCAAATGCCTCAGGGAGTACACAAGACAACAAGAGACCTGCATCCTTGTGTCCTTCCTTACATCTGACATTCTGCACTTCTAAAATCAGGAGGTTGCACATACCCATCATGGCTTGTAACCCATGATGGACTTTTTGCTCTAGAAATTTGTCCAATTCCCTCTTAGAGGCATCCAGGTGAGATGCCATCACCACATCCTGTGGTAAGGAGTTCCACATACTAACTACACGCTGAGTTAAAGAAATTTTTTTTGTCTCTCCTAACTCCCAACACTCGGATGCGTGACAGATGTGAGGACTGCATGGTGACTTTCCTGCCTGTTGCAAATGTTGTGGACATCACTTCTCATCTAGATAGGCTGGTAGAGCATGCTGGGGAGGAGGTAGCAGTTGTGGTGCACGTCAGCACCAATGACATGGGGAAGTGTAGCCAGGAGGTCCTGGAGGCCAAATTTAGGCTATTCGGTAGGAAGCTGAAAGCCAGGACCCCAAAGGTAGCGTTCTCAGAAGTGCTACCATTCCACGTGCAGGGCCAGCTAGGCAGGCAGAGATCAGGGGTCTCAATACATGGGTGGTGGTGTAGGGAGGAGGGGTTTAGATTCGTTAGGCACTGGGGAACTTTTTGGGACAAGTGGAGCCTGTACAAGAGGGATGGGCTTCACTTGAACCAGAATGGAACCAGACTGCTGCACGTAACTTTAAAAAGGTGGTAGAGCAGCTTTTAAACTGATCCCTAGGCAGTGGCGTTGCTAGAGGGTGCAGGTGGTGCAGACTGCACCGGGTGACATGCAAAGGGGGCTGATGTGAACTGGGGGGGGTGATGTGCTAAAATCACGGTGGCTGGGAGTAATACCATCATTGTCTGTGGAGCAGCCACCAGCAGTCAGATTTCTACACTGATGGGGCTGTCATTGTGCCTACCTTGAGGACAGGACAGTGGCTTAATCTGCTTGATCCTGTGTAACTCCTCCTGCCAGCTCCCACCCTGGGACTATTTCCCATTGTGCTGCCACCCCCACCACCCCACCTGAAGAAAGGTCCTGGTGAACTCAGAAGCTTGCTCTCTAGACCTTGTGTCAACCTATCACCAGGACCTGTCACTGGTCCTGGTGACAGGTGTTAGCAAGCAGCCCTGGCAAAGAGTGTGAGAGCCGGAAAGGAAGACCCTCACATGACTGCCCTCCCTGCCTTCTCTTGTTCTGGGCCTGATAGCCCCAGTTCCTGGTCCTCCTGCTTCTCCAGGCAGGCCCATGTTGCTTGGCTGGACCAGAAGCTCCCAGCAGGGACACCCCTGCCACCCCAAGGCTCCTTTTTCCCCAAGATGGCGAGAGCAGGTGGCGAGACCTGGTGTGGCCTGTGCACTGCGGCGTGGCACAGCAAAGACTCTGGTTGTCTACACCTCTGTTGGCCAACTCTGCTGGTTACTGGCACAGCAAAGTCACTTTGCAGAATGGAACCAGACTGCTGCGCGTAACTTTAAAAAGGTGGTAGAGCAGCTTTTAAACGGATCCCTAGGCAGTGGTGTTGCTAGAGGGTGCAGGTGGTGCAGACTGCACCTGGGTGGCAGTGGAATAGCTAACAGGGTGCAGGGGGTAGCAATTGCACCAGGCAACAAGCTTTAGGGGGGCAGCAAGCTGAGCCTGACACTAGTGGTCAAAATTGTGAAAAACTTGGTTTGTACAAATAATACCATCATGTTGTATATCATTGGTAAGGTAATTGGATGCAGAGTGCAATGAAACAATCCACATTGGAGTATCTATATTCTATCAAAAGTTTTGGCCATTAACCAGAAAATGAAAACACAACTGCCTTATGGAACAACTCAGAACTGACCTATGAGAATTTGTTCTGAGAGCCAATGAGATGCTGTTATGATACAGCCTGGAACCAATAAGGTGTTAATATGAGTCAGCTCTCATTGCCATATATCATAATACAGTTATTCCTGCTAACTGGGTAAAGAGGCACTTTTTCAAGTGGTGCTTCTCTTATATATACCAGGGGTAGAATAACCATCCCTCTTCACTCCAGCACAGTGTCTCTAACCAATAAGGGGCACACTTTTTATTTACTTACTTAATTAAGGCTGCAATCCTAACCACACTATACTGAGAGCAAGCCCCATTGAACAAAATAGGACATTTCTGAGTAGACCTGGTTAGAATTGTGCCCTAAATTTGATTTTGTCATGTAGGGGGAGTTACAAAATCTTCTTTGACCCCAGGTAGCAGATAGATGCCTTAGGGCCCAATCCTATCCAATTTTCCAGTGCCAGTGCAGCCGTGCCAATGGGGGTGGACTGCATCCTGTGGAGGTGGGGCAGGCGCAGAGACCTCCCCAAGGTATGGGAACAATTGTTCCCTTCCCTGAGAGCTGCACTGTGGCTGCACCAGTGCTGGAAAGTTGGCTAGAATTGGGCCCTTAGTTATGCCACTGGCTGGGGAGAGGCAGCAGAGCAAGTGGGTGGCAAGCTGCTGGGGGGAGAAGGCAGTTTCCCCCCAATTTTTACTTTTTAAAAAAGCCGGGGCATGATGTTACTTCTAGCTGTGACATCACTTCCGGGGCATCGTTCTGAGCTTGGCACTGGCTACACAATCAGCTACGTCACTGCCAGGTGGTTTGCTGGGGAGACTGGCCAAAGAAAGGCTGGTCTTTGAAGGCAGACAGAAAATGGACGGACAGGAATGCCCGCCAGCAGTCCAGCCACAAAGCATCCTGAGAACACAACAGAAGTTTATTAAAAAAAACTTGCCACCACCCAAGACCCTTATTTGCAAACCCCAAAGTCCTAGAAGTCCTACAAAGCCCGACTATGTGGGATTCTCCTCCTCACTGCCCTCTGAGCCCCACAGATCCCTGCGCCTCAGGTGGATCTTCTCTTTCAGGCTGCAGAAGTAATCCCCAGGCAGGAGCCCATGTGGGCCGTGGGGAGGGGTGGAAGCAGGACCACCACGGCCTTGCTGTGAGCCCCTCGGATTGGCCCCAGGGGCCTCCTGCCTGACCTGTCCAGGTCTTGCTGTCATTGGAGAGTCCTGATGATGCTGCCATTTTAAAATGCCACCTTTGAGGCAGCTGCCACTTGGTGGAAGTGCCCGGGGCATGAGTGCTGCCTGCTTGTAGGCCAGAGCGTCCTCCTGGCCCACCTCTCTTTGGCTTATGTGAGACGTACACTGGGCCTCAAACCTCACTCGAAGAATGGAGCCCTTCTTTCGCCTACGCAAGGCCCATTCCTGTCTCTGGAACGTCCTCCGGGGGTTGACCAGCCCCTGCTCCTCACTGCTGGACGACTCTTCCCTGCTGCCCAGCCTCTGTCCAGCTTTGTTGACCGTTTTCCTTTGCCAGATGCCAGCTGTCTTGGGCATGGAGCCAGATCTCCCTTCCCTCTGCTCAACCAGTCTTTCCGGGCTGCTGGTTTCCTGTGGCCCCCCTTCTTTGGCCTCAGCCCTCCTGCCCAGGGCCTTGCTCCCCTGTCTGTCCCAGGAGGGTGAGTCACCATCCAGACCCACTCTTCCCTTCTTGTTCTGGTTTGCTCTGGGGGACCTACTAGGTCTGTGCAGCCTTGCAATTCTTTCTGCCCCAAACCAGCGCATTTCTGGAACGTGTGGTGCAGCCGGTCTGTGGGCCTCTCCACCAGTCTGAACCCCAGGATGAGTTTTGATAGGTCTCTTTGGGAGGGCTCCAGACTCAGCATCTCCCCTTGACTGAGTCCTGAACTCTGGAGACTCCCTCAGGCTCTCGTCACCCCCTGCAGGGGCTCCTTGCCTTCCCTTCTCCCTCCGCCTTTCCTGGCTGAGCAACCAGATGTGCAGACCCTGCTGCAGGTGCAGCTTCCGCTCCAGGATGGAGCCAATGAGGGACAGTCCTTTGTTGGTGTCCTTGCTGCTGCTGAAGGAGACACTCTCCCTCCAAGGTCCCAGGCTGGCTTCTTCCTGGGGGTGTGACTCCTCCTCCTGCAGGCTCTGGTCGCTGCTGCCCTCCTCATCTTTGGCCAGGCTACCCCCACTGCAGGCTGCACTCTGGCCACTGTCCCAGTCTCCAACCCGCTCCCACTCCCATTCTGTGCTGAACTGGGACTGCTCTTCCACAGACTGCCCAGAGGAGGCCTCAGACTGTGCTCGAGAAGCCCCCTTCCAGGCCAAAGCAGGGCTTCTCGCGGACTCTCTCCTAGCAGCCTCACTGTCTGTGTCTGACCAGAACCAGTCTGATGGAGGGGCTGGCAATTCCCCGTCTTTCTCCGAGGCTGAAGCAGGGGGGTACTGCTGGTCAGACTCTTCTGAGGCCTTGGAGTCCTCACTTGAAGCTTCTTGATCTTCATTGGGGGGCTGGGGGTCTTCTTCAGTGCCCTCCCCACTTTTGCTGGGCCATGGAGGAGACTCCAGGTCAGGGCGCGCTTCAAATGGGCGCCTACAGGCCCCTTCCCCTGGCTTTCCAGGGCACCCCATTGCAGAGACATGCTGTCTTTCAGTTGAGGAAGGGGCTCCGTGTTCCTGCCAAAGCAGTCCTCGGTCCTCCGCCTTGAGCTTGCTGAAAGGGGCTCTTCTCCGATGTGACTGTCTACCCAGTCTCTCCCGGCGCTCTCTGACTACCTGCCTGAGGAGTCTGGCAACCGTCACCTCATACATGGAGTGTGATGAGATGACCCTGGGAGGAAGTAGGAAGGAGCCCGAGGCCCTCTGGGTGATTCGGGTCCTGAGCAGGTGGTGAGTGGCCGTCTCTGAAGGACTGAGGAGACTCTCCTGTGAAATGCCAGGCCCTGGGAAAGCCTCACCCTGGGCCATTTCTCCGGAGGGCAAGGCAGCATTCTGGGTTTTGTTGTCTTCCAGGGATGTGGAGGAACTTGTTGTCATGGGGGCTTCCTCTGTCTCCCCCTGCAGCCCGCTTTGTCCCCTGTCACTGTCACATGGGCTTGCCACCTCTCCTGGAGCAGGGCAGGCACCTGGCGAGGCCTCTGGTAATGGAGGCTTCCGTGACCCCTCTGAGTGGAGGCTTCCCTGCTCCACGCCCCGGAGGCTGCACTCCAGCTGCCAGGGAATCCTGTCTGGCCTCCAAGTCAGAGTCTCAGTGTGAGTGTCTGGAGCGGGCACCTGGCTTCCTTCTGGACAGCAGAGCCTCCAGGAATCCAGAATCTGGGCGTAGCTGGAGCTGGCACGATGCTTGTCCTGGTTGGGCTGAGGCGGGAGGCTTCCAGGCTCCATTGGCTTTTGTGGGGTCCCTGAGGAGTGCTCCAGCACCACGCTCCGCAAAGGGGTGTGTGGCGGGCCTCTGGGCCCCGCCAGTGCTGACGTACTGCCTTCAGGACACAGGGGTGGTTGTTCCATGCTCCTTTCGGGAGTTCCCTCCTGGCTGCCTCCACCCCCAGGGTCCACCTCATCAGGATGGGCTTCTGCAGGAAGGGGGAACAGGGGCTTCTCATTGGCCCTGCGAAAACCAACCCTCCCACCTTGCCTCACTTCAAGCCGCAGTTCAGTCCGGTAGATCGGTGGCTTCCTCTGTGAGCCTGAGCAGGGCTTCTCTGTGGCCTGGGCCACAGCTTTGGTTTGCTTGTGGGACCTGGACTGGGCAGAACGTGTGAAGGCCTTCAGCAACTCATGAGCTTGCCTGGAGAGGTCCCTGTCATGTGCTGTGGCCTGCTTTCTCAGGTATGGTTCTGATGGCCTCCTTTTGTCTTGAGCTGGGCTCTGGGTGGTGGTGCCCCCTTCCTTGGCTGGGAGACTCTCATCCGAGTCACCCTTTTTCCTTGGGACCGGAGAACTCCCTCTGGGGATGCTCACCACCTCTCCTCCCTGTGGGTGCTCCGTAGCCAGGACCTGTGGGTTCCCCCTAGCAATGCCTTCTTCCTTGGCCTGGGGGCCGCCATGCTCCACGCTCCACCTCTCCTTGGCTGCTGGGCCCTTGGACGCAGTACCCGCTCCCCCTGCAGCCCCTGGGCGTGCGTCAGTCAAGCTGCTCTTCTTCGCAGCCTCCAGGCTCTCCCCGGCCACAGCCAGGTCATCTTCAGGAGTGGCGCCTGGTCCCCCCTCAGCCTCTGGGCTCTCTCCAGTGGTGCTCAGGTCTGCTTCTGCTGGGAGTCTGTTGCCCACTCCTCTCTCATCCTCTGTGGCTGATGCCCCCTCAGAGGCAGTGCTCGCCTCATCCTGAGCACCCTGTGGGGGTTCTCCGGTCAGCTTCGGCTCCTCCTCTTCCTCCGTGGCCTGAGTGCTCATGCTGGCAACACTCCCTTCCTCCATAGCTGGCGGACTCTCACTGGCCAAGCGCCCACTGTCTGTGGACGGTGTCGTGTCATCTGCTGTGTTCCTTTCTTCTACGAATGGTGGACTTTCCCCCGTGTCTTCTGCTGCCAGGGGGCTCCTCTTGGCAGCCGCTGCCTCTTCCTTTGCCACCTGCGGATGCTTTCCCCTCCCACCTGCTTCTGCCTGGGGGGTGTCAGAGGCATCACTCAGTTCCTGCGTGGCCAGCAGCCTCTCCTCCTCAGCCTGCAGACTGGCACCAGCAAGACCTGCCCTCTTCGTGGCACTTGCCATCTGACTCCCAGCATGTCCTGTGGCCTGTGAACCAGCCAGCCTGGCTGGTGGGACCTCGCCACTCAGGGCTCCTTCCTTGGCCATTTGGAGGCTTTCTGGAAAACCTTCCACAGTGGCCGGTGGGCTCTCACAAGCAAGGGCTGCTTCTGCTGGGGCTTGTGGGCTCAATTCCTGCGACCTGCATGAACTTCTGGGAATGGTGCCTGCATCTTCGGAGTTCTGGGAGCCTCCCTCTGTGAGGGCCGCTGCCTCGGCCAGTGGTGGGCCATCTGTGGCCATGGGCCATCCTGCAGTAGCTTGCAGGGACTCACTGGTGATGTGTTCTGTGGCCCACGGGCTTGCTGGAGCACAGCTTTCCATGGACTGTTGTTCAGAAATGCTCCCCATCTGGGGGGACCACAGGACATTATCCTCAAAATCAGCTTCCTCCTGTATGGCTTCGGGGGTCTCTGTCCCTGTGCTCTTTTCTGGGATCCTGGGAGCAAGACAAACTTCTTCAGTAGCCCACAGCCCTTCGTCAGAGATGCCTGTTTCTTCTGAAGGGGGTGGGCTTTCGGAAGAGGCACCCTCATCCTCTGTGTCCTGCAGGACCCCGTTGGCAGCACTCAGGGTCTCAGCCCCCTGTGTGGTCTTGGCACCAGCACTGACCTCCTCACTGGCATCTTCAGCACCCACTTGCCCCTTGGCCTGTGGGCCCTCTCTGTAGAGGCCTAGCACCTCTTTGGCCAGTGAGCTCCCACCACGGGCACTGGCTTCCTTTGCTGTCCCTGGGCTCTCGCTGGAGAGACCAGTCTCCCTGGAGACCTTCAATCTGCTTGTTGCCTCCGGAGGAGCTGGACAAAACGCTGCCAATGATCTCTGCACAAGCAGCGGCAGTCCCCACTGGTGAAAGATTTTCTTGCATTGGAGGTGGAATTCCAGAACATTCCGGGCCTCATCTTGACAGGTGACACGTCCACTCCCCTGGCCACTTTCAGAAGCCACTGAGGCCGATCTCCCTGTGCAGGCCCTTTCCTCGGAGTGCCCCCTTGCCTCCTGGCTGTCCAGGACTGTCTGTGCTGACCCCATCCCTGTGGTGACAGCACTACTCAGTGGCCAGGCTGGACTGCTGGGGTCGGCTGTGCTCAGGGACTTGCTGTGCAAACCAGGCAGATGCCAGAGGTATGTCAGGTACTTGTGCCTGATGTTCTGCTTGAGCTTCTCTGCCGCCTGCTGCTCCAAGAAGGGCAGGAAGGTGCCTCTGGGCTTCACCACCCTGTGAACAGGGCCATGCTGTGGAAGCTGGTTGGCTGTGGCCTTGTCGCTTCCCACAGTCTCTTGTGACGTTCTCTCAACAAAATGCTTCCGTTTGCTTATCCTGGAAAGGTTCTGGGGATCTGTCACCGAGGTCGGTGGGGCCGACAAGGAAGCCCTACTAGGCAGGCCTTCTGCCTCTGTTGCTGAAAGCAGCCTGGCAGAACTCCTCATGCTCTCTTTTGCAACTGTCACATCCCCTGGCCCTGCCTGGCAGGGAAGCCGCCCTCCAACTGCTGGGTTGGCAGGGGAGAATGCATGCAGCAAGTCGTGGGCTTTCTTGGGGAGCTGCCATTGCCGGCAGAAGATCATCCTCTTCAGGCTGACCTCCAGGTCCTTCCGGGTCAGTGGGGGGAGAAAAGATGGTCCTTCCATATGGATTCTTATTTCCTGGCCTGTCCCTGCCGGTGAAGGAGAGGGCAGTGCATGGGGAGGTGGTGCAAAGGCTTGGAGGGACCTGAACGCAGCTGCAGGAAGGCGCCACTGGTGTTGGAGGCTCTTCTTTGCGATGTGTGCTTCCAGCACCTCCTTCTGGACAAAGGGAATCTCTGCTTCTTGGAAAGGGGCGCTCTGCCGGCCAGCTGGGACTGGGGCATGGACCACCATCTTGGACAAGGGGCCCAAGTACCGGCTGGGCAGACCCCACGGAAAGGCCAAATTTTTGCGCTTCACGTTCCATTCCAACTTCTTCACAGTCTCTGGTGCCAGACAAGTCAGAGGGTCGGCTCTGGTGGGCAGCTGGTTCTGGCCAGCACGGATCACGGTCCAGAGGTGCCCCCCTTCAGAGCCCTTGGCTGTTTGCCAGGACTGTCTCACCAGCCTGGGCTGAGCCTCCAGTTGCATCTCCAGCTGCTTCTTGTGGAGGTGGCCCTGGACGCCCCTCTTCTGGTCTGCAGAGAAGGTCACTCCTCTCCTACTTGGGTCTGTGGGTGCCTCTTCCTCGTTGCCGGCCTCCTCTGGGAGTGCCCCACCCTGGGAACCCTGGGCCCTTGCCAGGGCAGTTGGAGGAAGAAAGGCCTTCGAGGCTCCGAGGACCCTCCCCAGCAGCCCCCACTGCCGTTGCTGCTTCAGCCGCTGCACGTGCCCCTCCAGCTCAGCATGAGTGTCCAAGGGAAGGAACAGCTGTTTTGGCACCTGGATGTGAACCTTCACCTTGGACCTTTGGCGGGTAACCAGTGAAGGAGCCCTGGGCATAAAGCCTGCGAGGGACACCTGGGCCAGGTGGGGAAGCCCCCATGTGGACTGCAGCCGCTTCTTCTTGACATGCAGTTCCAATGCTTCTTGGCCCCCTTCCCTGAGGAATGAGGTCTGCACTTCTAGGCACTCAGTGAAATCGCCTCTTCCTCGACATTCCTGCCCAGGAAGCAGCTGAGGCCGGCCTAGACCGGTGCGCAGCACCCCTCTCCTTTCCCCAAGGTCCTGATCTGCGAAGCCAGCTCCCACAGGCCGCCTTACTGAGGCAGTGCCGATCAAGCCACGCTGCCCAGGCCCCTCAGCTCCCGGTCCTGGGCGCAGCTGCCGAAGGGAGTGCAGCACCTGCTTGGGTAAGCCCCACTGCCTCTGGAGCGTCGTCCTTTGCACATGAAACTCTAAGCGGCTGAGGATACCCTGTGGGAGGAAAGGCAGCTCCTCTCGTAGAATGTGGACGCTGGAAATCTTGGCCTTCTGGGCCCTGGGCGGAAGGGAGTCGCCTTGCATGAAGGCCTGCAGGGACCTCTGGACAAGGGATGGGAGGCCCCACGTGTGCTGGATCCGCTTCTTCTTGACGTGCAGTTCCAAGACATCTCGGCCCCCTTCACCAAGGAATGGGGTCTGCACCTCCAGGCTCTCAGCGTAAGTACCTCTGGCTTTGCAAAATGGGGCACTTGATCGGGGCCCCAATCCAGCAAGAGTGTTCTCATTCTTTGCCCCCAGGCCCCACAGGGAGGCAAAATGGTTGCGCTGCACAGTCAGCTCAATCTGGCCTAGATTTTCTGTGGATGGGATGCTACGAAGTTGCAGGACCCCACTGCCAGAAAGGTTAAGCTTGGGAAGGGGTCTTCCCTCACTGGGAGGAACAGTGTGTGAGGAGATTCTGGCAACAGGTGGGAGAAGCTCCAGCTGGACCTCCATGTATTTCTTGGCAAGGTGTAGCTGCAACTTGGACTCCAGCCCAGGAGGCAGCTGAGGCCGGCCTAGACCGGTGCGCAGCACCCCTCTCCTTTCCCCAAGGTCCTGTTCTGTGAAGGCAGCTCCCACAGGCCGCCTTACTGAGGCACTGGCAAAGTGATTGCAGATCCAGCCACGGTGCCCAGGCCCCTCAGCTCCCGGTCCTGGGCGCAGCTGCCGAAGGGACTGCAGCACCCGCCTGGGCAAGCCCCACTTTCTCTGGAGTGTCGTCTTCTGCACATGAAACTCTAAGCGGCTGAGGACACCCTGTGGGAGGAAAGGCAGCTCCTCTCGTAGAATGTGGATGCTGGAAGTCTTTGTCTTCTGGGTCCTGGGTGGAAGGGAGCCGCCTTGCATGAAGGCCTGCAGGGACCTCTGGACAAGGGATGGGAGGCCCCACGTGTGCTGGATCCACTTCTTCTTGACGTGTAGTTCCAAGACATCTCGGCCTCCTTCACCAAGGAATGGGGTCTGCACCTCCAGGCTCTCAGCGTAAGTGCCTCTGGCTTTGCAAAATGGGGCTCTCGATTGGGGCCCCAATCCCGCAAGAGTGTTCTCATTCTTTGCCCCCAGCTCCCACAGGGAGGCAAAATGGTTGCGCCGCACAGTCAACTCAATCTGGCCTAGATTTTCTGTGGGCGGGATGCTACGAAGTTGCAGGACCCCACTGCCAGAAAGGTTAGGCTTGGGAAGGGGTCTTCCCTCACTGGGAGGAACAGCATGTGAGGAGATTCTGGCAACAGGTGGGAGAAGCTCCAGCTGGACCTCCATGTGTTTCTTGGCAAGGTGTAGCTGCAACTTGGACTCCGGCCCAGGAGGCAGCTGAGGCCGGCCTAGACCGGTGCGCAGCACCCCTCTCCTTTCCCCAAGGTCCTGTTCTGTGAAGGCAGCTCCCACAGGCCGCCTTACTGAGGCACTGGCAAAGTGATTGCAGATCCAGCCACGGTGCCCAGGCCCCTCAGCTCCCGGTCCTGGGCGCAGCTGCCGAAGGGACTGCAGCACCCGCCTGGGCAAGCCCCACTTCCTCTGGAGCGTCGTCTTCTGCACATGAATCTCTAGGCGGCTGAGGACACCCTGTGGGAGGAAAGGCAGCTCCTCTCGTAGAATGTGGACGCTGGAAGTCTTTGTCTTCTGGGCCCTGGGTGGAAGGGAGCCGCATTGCATGAAGGCCTGCAGGGACCTCTGGACAAGGGATGGGAGGCCCCACATGTGCTGGATCCGCTTCTTCTTGACGTGCAGTTCCAAGACATCTCGGCCCCCTTCACCAAGGAATAGGGTCTGCACCTCCAGGCACTCAGTGAAATCGCCTCTTCCTCGACATTCCTGCCCAGGAAGCAGCTGAGGCCGGCCTAGACCGGTGCGCAGCACCCCTCTCCTTTCCCCAAGGTCCTGATCTGCGAAGGCAGCTCCCACAGGCCGCCTTACTGAGGCAGCGCCAGAGTGATTGCAGATCCAGCCATGGTGCCCAGGCCCCTCAGCTCCCGGTCCTGGGTGCAGCTGCCGAAGGGACTGCAGCACCCGCCTGGGCAAGCCCCACTTCCTCTGCAGCGTCGTCTTCTGCACATGAATCTCTAAGCGGCTGAGGACACCCTGTGGGAGGAAAGGCAGCTCCTCTCGTAGAATGTGGACGCTGGATGTCTTCTGGGCCCTGGGCGGAACGGAGCCGCCTTGCATGAAGGCCTGCAGGGACCTCTGGACAAGGGATGGGAGGCCCCACGTGTGCTGAATCCGCTTCTTCTTGACGTGCAGTTCCAAGACATCTCGGCCCCCTTCACCAAGGAATGGGGTCTGCACCTCCAGGCTCTCAGCGTAAGTGCCTCTGGCTTTGCAAAATGGGGCTCTCGATTGGGGCCCCAATCCCGCAAGAGTGTTCTCATTCTTTGCCCCCAGCTCCCACAGGGAGGCAAAATGGTTGCGCCGCACAGTCAACTCAATCTGGCCTAGATTTTCTGTGGGCGGGATGCTACGAAGTTGCAGGACCCCACTGCCAGAAAGGTTAGGCTTGGGAAGGGGTCTTCCCTCACTGGGAGGAACAGCATGTGAGGAGATTCTGGCAACAGGTGGGAGAAGCTCCAGCTGGACCTCCATGTGTTTCTTGGCAAGGTGTAGCTGCAACTTGGACTCCGGCCCAGGAGGCAGCTGAGGCCGGCCTAGACCGGTGCACAGCACCCCTCTCCTTTCCCCAAGGTCCTGTTCTGTGAAGGCAGCTCCCACAGCCCGCCTTACTGAGGCACTGGCAAAGTGATTGCAGATCCAGCCACGGTGCCCAGGCCCCTCAGCTCCCGGTCCTGGGCGCAGCTGCCGAAGGGACTGCAGCACCCGCCTGGGCAAGCCCCACTTCCTCTGCAGCGTCGTCTTCTGCACATGAATCTCTAAGCGGCTGAGGACACCCTGTGGGAGGAAAGGCAGCTCCTCTCGTAGAATGTGGACGCTGGAAGTCTTTGTCTTCTGGGCCCTGGGTGGAAGGGAGCCGCATTGCATGAAAGCCTGCAGGGACCTCTGGACAAGGGATGGGAGGCCCCACATGTGCTGGATCCGCTTCTTCTTGACGTGCAGTTCCAAGACATCTCGGCCCCCTTCACCAAGGAATAGGGTCTGCACCTCCAGGCACTCAGTGAAATCACCTCTTCCTCGACATTCCTGCCCAGGAGGCAGCTGAGGCCGGCCTAGACCGGTGCGCAGCACCCCTCTCCTTTCCCCAAGGTCCTGTTCTGTGAAGGCAGCTCCCACAGGCCGCCTTACTGAGGCACTGGCAAAGTGATTGCAGATCCAGCCACGGTGCCCAGGCCCCTCAGCTCCCGGTCCTGGGCGCAGCTGCCGAAGGGACTGCAGCACCCGCCTGGGCAAGCCCCACTTTCTCTGCAGCGTCGTCTTCTGCACATGAATCTCTAAGCGGCTGAGGACACCCTGTGGGAGGAAAGGCAGCTCCTCTCGTAGAATGTGGACGCTGGAAGTCTTCTGGGCCCTGGGCGGAAGGAGACCACCTTGCATGAAGGCCTGCAGGGACCTCTGGACAAGGGATGGGAGGCCCCACGTGTGCTGGATCCGCTTCTTCTTGACGTGCAGTTCCAAGACATCTCGGCCCCCTTCACCAAGGAATGGGGTCTGCACCTCCAGGCTCTCAGCGTAAGTGCCTCTGGCTTTGCAAAATGGGGCTCTCGATTGGGGCCCCAATCCTGCAAGAGTGTTCTCATTCTTTGCCCCCAGCCCCCACAGGGAGGCGAAATGGTTGCGCTGCACAGTCAGCTCAATCTGGCCTAGATTTTCTGTGGGTGGGATGCTACGAAGTTGCAGGACCCCACTGCCAGAAAGGTTAGGCTTGGGAAGCGGTCTTCCCTCACTGGGATGAACTGAGGAGATTCTGGCAACAGGTGGGAGAAGCTCCATCTGGACCTCCATGTGTTTCTTGGCAAGGTGTAGCTGCAACTTGGACTCCGGCCCAGGAGGCAGCTGAGGCCGGCCTAGACCGGTGCGCAGCACCCCTCTCCTTTCCCCAAGGTCCTGTTCTGTGAAGGCAGCTCCCACAGGCCGCCTTACTGAGGCAGTGTCAGAGTGATTGCAGATCCAGCCATGGTGCCCAGGCCCTGGGCGCAGCTGCCGAAGGGACTGCAGCACCCGCCTGGGCAAGCCCCACTTCCTCTGCAGCGTCGTCTTCTGCACATGAATCTCTAAGCGGCTGAGGACACCCTGTGGGAGGAAAGGCAGCTCCTCTCGTAGAATGTGGACGCTGGATGTCTTCTGGGCCCTGGGCGGAAGGGAGCCGCCTTGCATGAAGGCCTGCAGGGACTTCTGGACAAGGGACGGGATGTCCCACACATGCTGGATCCGCTTCTTCTTGACGTGCAGTTCCAAGACATCTCGGCCTTGCTCCTGAAGGAAGGGTGTGTCTGTTTCCACAAACTCCACGTCAGGTTTTCTACCTCTCAGGTGCTCAGAGCATTGCCTGGGAACTGCCTCCCCTGGAGCCTCCACATTACCTGTTCCCAGTCTCCACTGGGATTCCAGGTGGTTGCGCCGAACAGCCACGTCAATCTGACAAGCTTCTCCTGCATGGAAGAGTGCCACGCTGGAACCACGGAGCTGCTGTTGCCTGCAGCCAGGAGGGATCACCTTGGGGAGGGAGCATTCCAAGGAGACAGGCATCTGTCCCCAGGACAGGGTGACTGCAGACGGAAGAGCCTCCATCTTCATCTCCAGGTACTTCTTGGCCAGATGGAGCTGCAGACTGTCCATGGCACTGGGCTCCAATGTGGAGAGACTCCGAGCCCATTGTGGGGCGGCGGCAATCGACACGGCGACTCTCCAGCCCCCTCCGCCTGTGCTCACCACATCAACCGTTGAGTGCTCCAAGAGCCTTCCGTAGTCAAGGCAGCTGTGGGGGCCGTGCCCAGCCCTTTCTGGTGCTGCGAGGCCTGCCCAGGGCGGAGGGCCAAGGAGCTTGAGGGACTGCAGGACTCTCCTGGGCAGCCTCCACTGCCGCTGCAGCCGCATCCTCTGAAGGTGGCTCTCCAAGTGGTTGCAGATGATTTGAGGAAACAGCAGCGGCTCCTGGAGGACAACACGGACATGGACTTCGGCCTGGTGGAGGCTGGCTGGTGCAGGGGCCCTTGACAGGAAGCCATGCAGAGATCTCTGGACGAGGGCAGGGAATCCCCACTCACGCTGCAGCCTCTTCTTGCGCAGGTGCAGTTCCAGATCCTCTCTGGCCTGGGCTGGGAGGAACGAGGCCTGCCCCTCGAGGCCTTCTGCGCCCGCTCCCCCGGACCTGGGGCGCCTGGAGGATGGCCTGGGCCTGACTGTGCACACGGCTTCCGTGTGGCTCCTGCCCAGCCCCCACAAGGCTGCCAGGTGCCTGTGCAGGATAGCCAGCTCCACCTGGTCCACCTCCTCTGGCCGCATGAATGGCAGGAAGCTGCTGCGTGGCTGGGGGGGCTGCCAGCCCAGGGGGACTGGTCTGAGGAAGGGTGGCCTCCGAGGCGGCGGCACACAGTGTCCAGAAAGTCTTGTCACAGTTGGAAGCACCCCCAGGCGCTCGCTCACAGACTTCTTGGTCAGGTGGAGCTGCATCTTTGCCAGGGCGTCGGAGCCAAGACTAGCAAGCAGCCGAGTCCCGCCTGGAGGAGGGGTCCCCGCTGCTCCTGCTTCCTGAGCACCCCACCCCTCCCCAGGCCCAGAGTTGGAGGATGTCCTGCAACCTCTTCCCAGTGCTGGAAAGAGTGGGCTGGCAGCATGTTGTCTGATGGCCGCTGTCCCAGGGGGCTCCAGGGCTGTGGGCCTCCAGGCCTGGAGGATCTTCCTGGGCACACCCCATTGCCGGCACAGCTTCATCCTTTGTAAGTGCTGCTCTAGGTGGCCACGCACACTGGGTGTGAGGAACAGCAGGTCCCCCTGCCTTGGAAGGATGTGGGTGATGCCCTTGCGGAGGGGCTTCAGTGTGGGCACCTCATGCCAGAAGCCAGCAAGGGACCTCTGGACAAGAACCGGCAGGCCCCACTCGTGCTGCATCCTCTTTTTCTGGACATGCAGTTCTAAAATCTGCCTGTCCGGGCCTGAGAGGAATGGTGTCTGTGTCTCCAGGAAGTCAAAGCCAACCCCCCTGTCTCGGTAAGACTGGAGGACTGCCTCGGTCACTGGTGCACCAACTGTGGCCACGAGACGTGGGTCCTGCCTGCACAGCAACGTGCTCTGGCTGCGCTTCAGGGTCCACTTGCCGTTCTCGGTTTGCGCAGGGGAGAGTGAGGAGTCCTGGGCCTGCTCAGGTTCATGGCGGGTCCTGAAACCGGGGCATAGCAGCCTCAGGGACTCAACCACCCTCTGTGGCAAGCCCCACTGGTGCTGCTGCCTCCTCCTCCAGAGATGGTGCTCCAGGAGACTGCAGGTGTGCCCGGAAAGGAACAGCAGCTGCTGGGGAAGAGTGCGCACCTGGGCCTCAGGGCTCTGGGGGGCAAGCAGTGTGGGCGCCCCTTGCGTGATGCACTGGAGGGACTGCTGGACCAAGGCTGGTAAGCCCCACTCATGCTGCAGTCTCTTGCTCTTGGTGTGCAGTTCTAAGGTGGCCCTCTCCTGCCCCGGGAGGAAGGGGGTCTCCATTTCCAAGCAGACAAAGGCAGCCTTCCTGGGTCTGAGAGGCTGCAAGGGCACTTTGGGAATCATGCCACCCAGAGCCGCCACACAGCAGGTGCCCAGGCCCCAGAGCGATGCCAGACGCTTGCGCTGGACAGCCAGCTCTATCTGGTCCAGGGCTTCCGTCCTCTCAAAGGGCAGGAGGCGGCTGCGAGGTTGCAGGGGTCTGTGACCTGGAGGGATCGGTTTGGGCAGGGGGGGCCTCCGGCGAAGTGACGTCTGTTGCCAAGACTGCTTGGCCCAAGCGGGAAAGGTCTGCAGCTGCACCTCCACACACTTCTTCGCCAGGTGCAGCTTGATCTTCTCCAGGGCTCCGGAGTGCCATGTGGTGAGAATCTGTGGCCGACACCCAGGGGAAGCGGCTGTCCTCTGTCTCCGGGCCCCATGCTCTGTGGCAGGAAGGCCCACTGCCTCTGGGCAGAGCAGCCTGAGAGACTCCAAGACTCTCTGGGGCAAGCCCCACCTTTGCTGCAGCTTCAGCTTTTGCACATGGAGCTCCAAACCGCTGTAGGTGTCTGGGGGCAGGAAGGAGGCCTCCTGATGAAGGATGTGCACATGCACCTCAGTCCTCTGCTGAGTCCTCGGCATGGCAGGCACATGCCCCACGAATCCTTGGAGCGACCTCTGGACCAGGAGCGGAAGGCCCCACCCACGATGGGCCTTCTTCCTCCTGACGTGCTGCTCCAGAACTTCTCTGTCCTGGGCCTGGACAAAGGAGAGCGGCACCTCTTGGAACACACAGGCGGTCCTGCTGCGCCTGGCAGGCCGGGGGGGAGAAGCAGGTGCCAGGCCTCCGGAAGCCTCACTGGGCCCTGTCCCTAGGCCCCAGAGGGACGCCAGGCGCCTGCGCAGGACGGCCAGCGTGAGGCAGTCCCTGTCTTCTGTGCGGATGAAAGAGAAGGAGCTCTTCCGTGCTTGCAGGACCCCACGGCCGGGAGGGATCTGCTTGGGGAGAGATGGCTGTGTGCACTGCCCGGGGCGCCCAGCGACACTGGCGGGGCCACCCAGCTGCCCCAGCCTGCTTTCCTGAGTCCTGGGCCCCAGTGGGGGCAGTTTGTGAGCCTTTGGTGAGGCTGTCGGTGCCACCCTGACATGCAGCCGTGCCCCAGGTGTCACCCACGTGCCGCCCACAGCAGGGGGCTCTCTGTGCATGCCCAGGCTATGTTCTGGGCACAGCAGCCTCAAGGAGTCGAGGACCCTCTTGGGCAGGCGCCACCGCTGGTGAGTGACTCTCTTCAGCACGTTCTTCTCCAGCGCCTGCACAGTGGCATCGCGGAGGAAGGGCAGGCCGACCAGGAGAACCATCACCTCCCTGTGCCCCGAGGCCTGCGAGTGGGGGGCAGCTGGGAGCAGGGAGCGCAGGGATCTCTGGACGAGGCGTGGCAGCCCCCAGTTGTGCTGCAGCTGCTTCCTTCTCACGTGCCACTCCAGGTCCTCCAGGGCCTCCTGCTCCAGGAACAGGGTCTCTGCTGCAACGAAGGCCGATGCAGGGGCCTTGCTGGGCCAGGGAGCCGGGGGTGTTTGCACCATGGCAGCCTGCAACGTGCCGGAGAGCGACTCGGGCGCCAGGACTTTGTGAGTGATGCTGAGCTGGATGGTGAAGGGCAGCTCTTGCGCTCGGGGCCGCTGGACTCTCAGCGTGAGAGGGGCAGCTGCGGGGAGGTCGTGTGCCCTGCCCCGATGACTACACTCCAGAGGCAGCCGGGTCACAGGACTGCCTAGTTCCAGGTGGATCTCCAGGGCCTTTCTGACTACATGCCTTTGCAAAGCTGGGTTCTGGCTACAACCTGAGCATGGCCCCCTGGAGACACTTGGCTCCTCCGCCACTGGAGACCTTCCCCTTGCCTGTGGGGGCACCAAGGTGCTCTCGTTGTCTCTGAACCTCCTCGTCACTGGGGGGGAGCATGGCGTGAATATGCGGAGACTCTCCATCACCCGCCTAGGGAGGCCCCAGTGCCTCTCTGCGATCTTACTCCTGAGGTGGGCCTCCAGCTGCTCCTGGACCTCTGGGGCAAGAAAGAGCAGGGAGCCGCTGCAAGGGGATACCTCCGCCTGCCCTGGGAAGCGCAGCGTGGAGACCTGGTGGAGCACTGTGGATGGGGCAGAGAAGAGGAACCGCTGCAAGGAGTGCTGGACAAGCCTGGGGAGGCCCCACTGGTGCTGAACCCTCTTCCAGAGGATGTGGGAGTCCAGGCGCTGCTGCTCACCGGGTGTCAGGAGAGGGCCTTCTGCATGGCTGCCCTCCACAGCTGGACGTGGCTGAGGCGGAGCAGCAGCTAGCAGCACGTGGGCACTGGGTGCGGGCCTGGCCAGGGACCCCTGGGTGTCCAGCGTCGGGAGACCCCATGAGGAGTGGCCGTGTTTGCACGTTCTGTCCACTTCCACACACTCTGCCTTCCAGCGGAGACTCAGGCTTGGCCCACTTTGCTGCTGAGGGCAAGGCCTGTGCCGGTGGGCCAGTGGAGGCAGCGGCCTCTCTGTGGTGACCGTCATCTTCTGGGAGTTCTCCACCAGTTTTGGAAATGCCTCCTGGACGATCTCAAATGACTTTTTCACCACGTGACCCTGGAGCCTGCGCTGCAAATGCGTGTCCCTGACTGCAGAGGCTGGGTGGCGAATGTGGCGGGGGGGCCTTCCTGTCCTCTGACCAACCTTTCCTGAAGCTGAGCCCCCTTTCCTGCCCGCAAAAGAGGGCGCCGGGCCGTTGCTATCCAAGGGCTGAGAGCCTGGCTTCAGGTTCCCGAGGGCCCCTCGTACCTTCCCGGGCAGCCCCCAACGCTTCCGGCGGACTGCCGACTTCACGTGCTGCTCCAGCCTCCTCCTGCCTGCCGCACTGACAAAGGGGAGTGCTTGAGGCCTCGTCACCACCACAGTGTCCCTCCGCGGGGCACCCAGCAAAGCAGAGGCTGGAGCCGGTGGCAAAAAGTCCCAGAGTGATCTGAGGACAGTCAAAGGCAGCCCCATGTGTTGCTGAGCCCTCTTCACAGCCACGTGCCTCTCCAGGGTCTCCTGCGCAGCGTTGGCCATCGAGGGAGTGGCCATCGCAGCAAATCCAGCCCCCAGAAGCTTGCTGGTTCCAGGGGAGGGCCACAGAGGCCCGGGTTTTGTCACAGGTGAGGTTGTGCAGGGGCGGAGGTGCTCTCTTAGCTTTGGAAGAGCACTTGGACCCACGCAGTGCTCCCCTGGGCTCTCGGAAGAGACGACTTGCTCACCTTCGTCTTTGTCTCGCCGGTGAAGGGCACCTTTGCAGCAGAGGGACAGCCCAGGGCCCTTCTGGTAGCAGGTGGATGAATCCGACAGGTCCGAAGAAGGACTGTGGTGGCTGCAGACAATCTCAGGGGTGCTGGAAGAGAATCCGAGGGGCTCTCGCTTGTGGCGACTGCTGCTGGAGGAGCTCCCGCTGCACCCCTTCCCATTGCAGAGGGTCTGGCTGTGGGAACCACGGGGAGCCACCTCGTCACCGCCCCTGCAGGTGGTCTCGGCCTGAGGCTCTGCCTTCTGCTCGTTACCTCCGAGCGGCTGTAGCCCGTTGCTGGGTGAGGGGCCTGCTTCGGGGCCCGGGTGCGACTGGTTGCAATTAGGGGCAGGTTCACTGGAGCTCTGCGGACAGGCAGCCCGGCTTCGCGGGACAGAAACAGCTGGCAGTCTGGAGCACCCCGTAGAAGCGGTGGCCCGGAGGGATGGCCTTGGGGAAGCAGGACACCGAAGGCCCTGCCCCTGGGTGTGCGTCGCCTCCTCCGCCTCCAGAGCAGTCCGGTCACATAAGGCGCAGGCCAAGTCATCACACAGCAGTCTGCGGAAGGAGCTCACCTGACTGGCCCTGTCCTGGGAGCTCTCCAGCCTGGGTCCTCCCCGCTGGACGCTGGCGCCTGCAAGGGAAGGGAACTCCAGTCAGCTCAGGGAGGACGAAGCCTGGCGAGGAACAGGCCTCCGCCCGCCCCGACATTCGGCCACAGGGGTCCCTTGGGTGCAGCACTGCCCACCCAGGCACAACACAGAGGAGGGCGCAATTTAGGACCCTGAGAGCGCTCAGGCAGGCGGTTTGGCTGAGCCCTTTGATGTACTTCCCCCCCCCCGCTTCTCCTTTGCCCCCCAGGCTCTGTCCTCTGCTCCCAATGCTCTCTGAAGCTAAAACTGCTTCAATGCCTTCTGATGGGTGAGGGCGAGATTTTAACCCAAGAAATACCGGGAAGCCTCGTGTCGTGCGTGTGATGCCTGGAAAGCAGCCTGCCAGAGGCAATGCTGGGCAGGTTTCTCCCTCCGTGCAGCTTCCGCCTGCTGTGCCCCATCCTCCCCTGCGACACTGGGCCTGCTGGTCTCCGGCTGGAGCAGCTTCAGCCCCCTCACTCATGGTTCGGAGCATGGAGGGCGTGGAAATGGGAATCAGCGGGCTGGAAACAGAGGAGAGCTGGAGGCAGCCAGCCCTGAGCCCACCAGAGGGCACTGCGGGCGCCCCAGACCGCCTGGAAGTAGGGAGGGCGTCCTGCTCGCTCCACGCCAACCTGAAAACCGCCTCTGTTCCGCTACATGGTGGGGTTTGTGTGCTTCCCAGCTCCCTGCACTGGGTGTGACTAGTGATTGCGCCCAGCTTGGTCCAGCTTCTCCTTTGTGGCCACCCAGCCAGCTTCAGGTATTTTCCACCAGCCTGTTTGTTGTGGCTTTACCCGCTCCCTTCCCCCATGTTCAAAAATGCTTTCCTTTGGGGTACCCTGCACACGCCCCGTCTCATCTGATCTCAGAAGCTAAGCAGGTCAGGCCTGGTTAGTACTTGGATGGGAGACCCCTGGGAATACCGGGTGCTGTCGGCTTATACCAGAGTCTTTCCAGACTGAAGGTTGCCAACCAAAAATTCCTTTGGGATTTTTAACAAACTGCTTCTACTTTGACTCCTTGCCTGCCTGGTCCGTGTTCACTGGTCTTGCAGTGAGTTGTCACATTGGATAGTTCATGGGAGCTACTGGAGTTTAGTTTTAATTAAGAACCCTTAAACGTCTGTGTTCCTCTGGGAGGGTTTTTCTTCCCCCAGACGGCCACCCCCTGGCTGGTCTCCTTAACCTGGGATGGTGGCAACAGAGAGATCTACCAATTCCTCCCCCCCACCCCGTCAGCTGCAGACCAAGTGAAAAGAGAAAGCGGAGAGCAGGAAGGGGTGCGTGTGTGCTGACCACCAGGCACTGCTTGCTCCCTTCAGTCAGTTTGCCTTCTCCAGGGTTCCTCCCTGACAGGGCTTATTGTATTGCATTTTTGATTTGAACAACCCATGCAACGGGGGGGGGGGGTGCGGTGTGTGCAGGAGGGAAGAAGGCTGTGTTGCTGCCGGTTAGCTGGCCACTGGAACTGCTTTGCAGGTCAGCAAGTTGAGCTGGCCCTGCCTCCAGGACTCTTACCTTCCTCCTCCACAGCTGTCTCCTGGGGGCAGCCCCGTTGAGGCTCTGGATGACCCTGCCAGGAAGAGAGTCACAGGCTGAGGACCTGATCAATCTGCTGCCCCTCCATGGAAACGAGTGCACAGCCGCGAAGCCATTTATGATGAATGAGCATCAAATAAAAATCCTTATTCAAAGCAACAACAATCACTGTGAAAAACTCACCAGGTGTTCAATTCCTGAAGAAATGAAAGGGCATCAACTCTGGCATCAGGTGAGTCTTGCAAGATGGGGGGGGGGGGTTCAGTAACAGGCTGCTCTGCCAGGCAAGGCCCCACATGCCATTTCTCCCTGAGAAAAACATCCACAGGGCACCTCGCCGACTAAAGACAAGGTTTTTAAAAATCCTGTAAAAATGGCCAGGAGCCAGGCTGACCGAGCGCAGAACTCAGAAGAATCTGTTGCCAGGGCAAAGACTGCTGCCCGGCCCGGCCCTGCCAAGGCTCAGTGCCCAGAATCACCTCCACCCAACATGTCCATTGGAGAAACCTGGCAGGTCTCCATGGGAAGGAGCTCCATGGCCTGGGCAAGTGCCACTGAAGAGGGCCTCCTCTGGAGATGCCTTCCGTGACCAGGCTGGTCCCTACAGGCGCAGGTGGTCCTCGAGGCCCTGCTGCATTCCCTCCATCCCCTCTCTTGGCACTCAGGACCTGCTGATCTCCTTTGTTAGACCACACGTTCTTTTGCCGGGTGACACACCAAGCCAAGGGTCTCATTTCCCGTGCCAGCAAGTCTTTTCCCCCAGCTCCTCCATCTCTGCAGAGCTGAGCCCTGGGGCTGCCACCTCTCTCCTCCCAAGGGCAGCAGCATCCAGCACAGCACAGCACAGAGGGCTCCCTGCTGGACTTTGCATCTCACTGAGCCGCACCAGCACAAAAAAGCCATCCACCAGGGACAGGGCATCAGATGGCACAACATGTGGTTCTGCTCCAATCAGATCCCCCCTGGGGAGACTTGGGACCTCTGTGGACTTGACAGCATCCCTGCTGCGCCTCTGCTCCATGCTCCCCCTCGCTAGCCCTGACCCAGCAGCCCACATCCTGTGGTGGTCTGGGAGGGCCCTGAGCAGAGTGCCGTGGTCTGGCACAGCCCTGAGGGCTGGCTGGCACTTCAGGCCAGCTGGGCCTGTAACCGCAAGCAGGAGAGGAGGGTGGCAAGAAGGCGGCTGCCTAGGACAGAGGCAGGCTGTGTGTGGATCCACCTGGCCCCCTCCCCATCGTTTCGGAGCCCTGTTGCCAGGGAAGCTTCCCTGCAGGAGACAGGCACCTCAACTCAGCTGCATGGAAAGCTTTCCTGTGCAAGCGCCCTCTGGCCATGTGCCTCCCACTCGCCGACTGTGGCATGGCACATCTGGACAGGTCCAAAGAGTAGGCACTTTTCTGTGCTGGTCGGGCTGGGGGCGTGATGGCCCCACATCAAAGGCTGCAACTGGAACTGGACCAGAGAAGCATCTCCAAAGCAAGACGTTCATGGGCAGCCTCGGGTGGCCCTCCCTGTCTTCCGCTTTCCTCCTCCAGCAGCAGGTGGTTTCCCTGAGCTCCCAGTGAGGCTCAGTGGTTTGTCTGGGTATGCACAGCGGCGTTTGCCAGAGCCCCAAGTTCCAAGCCTGGCTCTGCCTGGCCAGGGCAGCGTCAGCTGCACACAGAAAGCCCAAGAAGGCTGCTGTTCTTCAGAGGACGGGGACGCACCTCCAGCAGAAATGTGGAGGGCCCCAGTGGTGTGCTGCAGACCACGTGCTGGAGCAGTGATTCTCCTCTGCACGAGTGCCTGAGGACAGAACAAAGTGTGGCCTTTATTCTGGTTTAATGAAACCAGGGTGAGGGGATGTGCAGATAGGGTGAGGCTCTGGGTGCAAGACAGTGCGATGAACCCAACCCAAATCATGCGCTCTATGTGAATGCATCCTTCCTTAGTGGCTGCTGCTCTCCCCACATGCACATGCGGAGGGCAGCCAGACCCTCACAAGGAGAATCTAGAACTCACCCTCAGACAGCCCCCCACAGGCTGGGAGAGGTGACCCACTGCTGACGCTGGTGAGTAGAGAGTCCCCAGGCCTTGAGGCGTCACTGAGAAGGGCGAGAGGCTTCTCCAGGCCCTGCTGATCCTCTTGTCCCCCACGCCGCTCAGGACCATGCGGGCAAGGGAGAGAAACAGGCCTATAGCGATGGCCACGTAGACGCCAGAGTAGCCCTCCAAAGTGGGGAAGAAGTGATTAGAAGTCGGTTCCATCTTGTTAACATGGACTGGTGCACTTGTGGCCAAGGCACGATTCTGCAAGACAGTGCCTCTCTCCCTCCCTTCGCCTCGGCGCAGAGCAGCATTCCAAAGAGCATCACAAAGGAACAGTTTTCCCAGCATTTCTAGAATCAACAAAAGAACCTTTGGAACCCTGCTGGGTTCTTCCCAGCCACAGATGCTGCTGCCTCAGATGGTTGGTCTGTGGAACTCCTTGCCGCAACATGTGGTGATGGCATCTGGCCTAATGCCTTTAAAAGTGGATTGGACAAGTTTCTGGAGGAAAAATCCATTACGGGGTACAAGCCATGATGTATATGTGCAACCTCCTGATTTTAGAAATGGACTAGGTCAGATGCAAGGGAGGGCGCCAGGATGCAGGTCTCTTGTTATCTGGTGTGCTCCCTTGGGCATTTGGTGGGCCGCTGTGAGATACAGGAAGCTGGACTAGATGGGCCTATGGCCTGATCCAGTGCGGCTGTTCTTATGTTCTTAAACTACAATTCCCAGGAAGCCTTGCAGGTCTCTTGTTACCTGGTGTGCTCCCTGGGGCATTTGGTGGGCCGCTGTGAGATACAGGAAGCTGGACTAGATGGGCCTCTGGCCTGATCCAGTGCGGCTGTTCTTATGTTCTTAAACTACAATTCCCAGGAAGCCTTGCAGGTCTCTTGTTACCTGGTGTGCTCCCTGGGGCATTTGGTGGGCCGCTGTGAGATACAGGAAGCTGGACTAGATGGGCCTATGGCCTGATCCAGTGGGGCTGTTCTTATGTTCTTAAACTACAATTCCCAGGAAGCCTTGCAGGTCTCTTGTTACCTGGTGTGCTCCCTGGGGCATTTGGTGGGCCGCTGTGAGATACAGGAAGCTGGACTAGGTGGGCCTCTGGCCTGATCCAGTGGGGCTGTTCTTAAGTTCTTAACTACAATTCCCAGGAGGCCTTGCAGGTCTCTTGTTATCTGGGGTGCTCCCTGGGGCATTTGGTGGGCCGCTGTGAGATACAGGAAGCTGGACTGGATGGGCCTATGGCCTGATCCAGTGGGGCTGTTCTTATGTTCTTAACTACAATTCCCAGGAGGCCTTGCAGGTCTCTTGTTATCTGGGGTGCTCCCTGGGGCATTTGGTGGGCCGCTGTGAGATACAGGAAGCTGGACTGGATGGGCCTATGGCCTGATCCAGTGGGGCTGTTCTTATGTTCTTAACTACAATTCCCAGGAGGCCTTGCAGGTCTCTTGTTATCTGGGGTGCTCCCTGGGGCATTTGGTGGGCCACTGTGAGATACGGGAAGCTGGACTAGATTGGCCTGTCGCCTGATCCAGTAGGGCTGTTCTTATGTTCTTAACTACAATTCCCAGGAGGCCTTGCAGGTCTCTTGTTACCTGGTGTGCTCCCTGGGCATTTGGTGGGCCGCTGTGAGATACAGGAAGCTGGACTAGGTGGGCCTTTGGCCTGATCCAGCGGGGCTCTTCTTGTGTTCTTATACCTGCTTGGGCTTCATCTGCAACACACTAGGAAGTGCCAAGCACTCCAGCTCTCTTCAGACTGGTGCAGCCCTGCAGGAGTGCATGTCCCCTGGCTGGGACTCTAAGGCTTTGCACGAGGACAGGAAATCCGAGGTTCTGGACCAACCAAATCAATGTTTGCTGCGGCTACTGGATGAAGCTGTCGGGTGGCACATCATGAGCAGGGCCTAGAAGAGGGGGGTAAAGGGGTAATTTGTACCTGGGCCCAGGGTCTAAAGGGGGCCCAGAAGCCAAAGGAGGGGGCCCAGAAGTTTCCTGGGATCTCACATTTTCCTATCTACTCAGACTGTTGCCTGTATGGGATGCTGGGGACACTACTGGTGCCAAATGGGTGGGTAGACCTGGGCTCCAAAGACTTTTCCAGCTGCTTCTACCCTCCCCTCATCCTGATTCGTCCCTCCCTGCACCTGTTCAGCTTGCCCATCACCACACTCCCCAGCTCTGTTTCACCCCTCCCCTTTTGCAAAGGGGACCAAAAGAAACTTTGTAGCCCCTGATAAAATTCTCAGTGGTTCTGATCATGAGGCCTTGTGCCAGGAGGAGCTGTGGATTTCCACCCAGTCAGTGGCGTAGCTAGCGAGGGGCGGGGGGTGATCCACCACAAATTACCCAACATCACAGATGTTATTAGTAACCCCATCGTGCTATATATCATTGGATGTGAAATTTCCAGCTGAATCCAATGCAAAACTCCAGAGGGAAATATCTCCTTTCCATCAAAAGATATTGGCAAAAAAACAGAAACAAAAAAAAATGCATGGAGCCCTATGGAAAGTGAAACTGAGCCATATTGCGCGTTTAGTCGTGAGAAGGCGAACATGCCTTAGTCCATCGGAAAGGGCAGGCTAAGAGGAATCCAACAACACCAGAGTGGTTTTAATCCAATGAAAGCCGCTCCCCCAAAAACACCCAAGAAGGAAGTCCCTCCTTCCAAGCAGGCGAATGTATTGAGCCCTATGGAAAGCGAAAGTAAGCCACATGGTCATGTTTACTTGTGAGTAAGCAAGCCTGCCTTAGCTACTGGTCAAGTCAGGCAAAGGGGAATGCAAGGCTGGTTGCCTGGTCCCAATCTGATGAAAGTGGAGCTCAACAACTGCTCTAGAAGGCAGCACACCCCCCCCCCCCACCGCAAAAGAATAAAACAGAGGCTTGAGCTGGTAAGGTGGGCACTGGGAAGGGCTGAAGATCTCACTGATTTTTTTTGGGGGGGGGGGTGTTATTGCAGGCAGGTTACAGAGAAAATTCACTTGGTGAAACAGGGTTAGCTTCCCCTTATTTAATTATCTGTTTTTCTTTAATTTTTTTATTTTGCTTGATGATGTCGCTTCCAGCCATGACATTACTTCTGGTGGGTCCTGGACAGATTGTCATTCTAAAAAGTGGGTCCCAGCGTTAAAAGTTTGAGAACCACTGCCTTAACTCAAAACAGGCCAATGAGACATCCTGGGGCGGAGGGGAGATGACACCCTAGTGACCAAAATTCTGGAAATGGTGGCTTTTAGGAATAATACCATCATGTTACATACCATTTGATGCAGAATTTCATCCATTGCTTGTGTGGAAATATTCACTGCATTTATTTTCTGGCCATGATTATTATTGATTCCATGTCATGACTATTACTATCTCTGTCTCACCTACCTCACAGGGTTGTTGCGAGGACAAAATAAGGGGAGGAACCATGTACACCACCCTGAGCTGCTTAGAGGAAGGGTGGTATAAAAATGTGAATAAATAAATTAATAATATAATTAATAATTAATTAATTATATCATATCGTGTGACAAAAATTTAGGGGCCCCAGATGTCAAATGACCTAGTTACGCCTCTGCACCCAGTAGTCAGAGAAATAGGTGGCTGTTCCCACCAGAGCTAGAAGATGAAGGCTGGGTACAATTCAGGACAACCCCAAATCTGGAATCCCAGCCAGACCTGTCAAGGCGCTTGCTTTCTGTCACTCCAATTCACCCTGCCGGCTTTGCTACTTTAGAGAAGCGGCACTATAAGACTCCTGGCGGGAGGTGGGCTGCACCTGACCAGAACTGGCAGGACTGTGTTTGGCAAGAACTTTGCAAGGAGGAAAAGCGCCAAATCGAGTGCAGAGACAAGACTGCAAGAGACAAAGGAGGGTGCAGGCTTGGGGGGGGCGGTTGAGCGGAGAATTAAGGTCATGCTCCATTTTGTGGATGCCTTGTGGTGGGGGGTCTTTGGTGTGGGAGCACCAGGTGAGGCTGGAGAAATCCAGAGGCCTGAGAACCTTCCTGCCATTTTGCTTGGTTTGGGGGAGCAGGTGGTCATTTTCCTGACGCATGCCTTGGCCTGGGGAGGGTTGGTGTTCCTTAAGACTGAAACGCCACCTCTCCAGTCCTTGCCCCACATCACTGGTCGGGTGTCTGGTGCTAGAGCAGGAGCTGCCTTTCTCGTCAGAAGGCTGAAGCACCGATCCCACCATCTCGCTGCATGTTTTTGGGAAACAATCTTGTCTAATCTCGGAAGCTAAGCAGGGTCAGGCCTGGTTAGTACTTGGATGGGAGACCGCCTGGGAATCCCGGGTGCTGTAGGCCTATACCATAGTCTTTCGAGACTGCTGCCAACCATGGCTGTGTTAGGTCATGGGTGATGGGCCTTGATGAACTATCTGCCAGGGTAGTGAGGAGGAGCAGGGTAGTGCCACAGTAAGAAGGGCGACAGGTTACAGCAGATGCGGTCCTGGGGGCCAGGCAGGCCACTAAAGGAGAGTTGAGCAAAGACAACCACCTGACTTTCTGCCTGTCCTCCACCCCTCAGCCCGATGGTGGCTCTAACCAGGGCCCTGTGGGTCTGACCCAGCTGCTTGCTGTTCAATGCCAGGTCAGTGAAGAAGACCAGCCTGATCCAGGGTTTAATCCTGGGGGAAGGCGCTGACCTGGCTTGTATCACTGAGACTGGGTTGCTGGGGAACGCGGCGAGTCTCTCCATGCTGCACCCACCAGGGAGCTCCAGTCCTGGACCCAGTTTCTCCTTGATGCCCAGGTGACAGCTGTGGCCAGGGGGAGGGTTTTGTCCTGCTTTGGTTCCTGCTCTGGCTGCAGCAGTCCTGTAGTCAGCTGAATCTGGCTATAGTGGTTCATGCCTTGATGATGTCCTGTTTAGACTGCTGTATTTTGCTAGAGTGAGAGGTGCTCTTTTCCCTCACACGCAACACCAGAACCAGGGGACATCCACTAAAATTGAGTGTTGGGAGAATTAGGACAGACAAAAGAAGTAGCAAGTAGTTAGTCTGTGGAGCTCCTTGCCACAGGATGTGGTGATGGCGTCTGGCCTGGATGCTTTTAAAAGGGAATTGGACAAGTTTCTGGAGGAAAAATCCATTACGGGTTACAAGCCATGATGTGTATCCATTATGACGGGTTACAGGAAGCTGGACTAGATGGGCCTATGGCCTGATCCAGTGGGGCTGTTCTTATGTTCTTATGAAGGGACAGGGACGGGCGGCGTGTTCACAATTCTGGGGCACCCCAAAAATCCCTGCGCGGAATCACCAGTCACTGCTGCAGAGGGTAGCTCTTAATCAGCACCTTTTTTATTAATATGCTTCATAAATAAAGACATAAATAAAGGTGGACACCCTGTTCTAATGCCGGAAGTACAAATTAAATATGGCGCCATTTCCACAAGAGCTCTATGTACACGCAGCAGCAGCCTCTGCAGTGTCAGAGACCCCCTCATGGGGGCCAGGCAGTTGGGCAGATGCCACCTCAGCCCAATTTCTCAACACTTACTGCCAGGCGGCCACAGTAATACTGTCCACAGGCTACAGCAGGGAGATTTTGGTGGGTGGAGGACACCAAGTTCTGGAGCTCCCCACTCCTCCCCCCTAAGTGGGCAAGAGCAAGATACAGGAGGGGATCGTGGTGAGTTCTGTCATGTGGCAGGCAGTTCCACCAGCACTGCCCTCCTTGTGCCTCAGGCTCCTCCTGCTACTGTGCTGTCATCTCCATTAAGGCCTCCTGGGCTGTGAGCAGGGGCACCCCACTGCTGCTGGGAGCCCTGCCTCTGCCCCCAGCCTGCTCCCCCCTGCGGGCAACTCTCACAGACCAGCTACTTCTAACACAAAACGGCCATTAACCTACCACAACACGCACACACGCACACAGAGAGAGAGAGAGAGAGAGAGAGAGAGAGAGAGAGAGAGAGAGCTGGACAACTTTTTTCTCTGAGGTCAGCTTGCCCCCTCCCCCCCACTGAGGGGCCCTGAAGGTGGGTCTGCTCCCACTGGCTGCCCACGGGCTCCTGTGGCATAGCGGAGACAAGACACACAAGGTTGTGTTAGTGGACATTAGCAGAGAGTTCTGGAGATGGGCTTCCAGCAAGACTGCCTGCAGAGGAGAGACCTGCACCAGCACACGGAGACGAAGAAGGAACGCATGCTGGGGCTGTCATTTGGCACAGGCCACCTCACCACAGTCAGGGAGTCCCAGCAGCGTAGTTTGTGCGGAATGAGGACTGGAGGTGGAGCAGGCAGGAGCTCCTGGGGGGGGGGCATGCACGGTGACAGCTGGCCAACACGGGCAAGGCTCCACCGACTGAGTTTGTGTCACAGCGAGGGCCCGGGGAGGAGCCTGCCGCTGCCTGCCAGGCTGCAGGGGCCTGCGCTGCTTCGGCGTCCCCGCCCGTCCGGTCAGTAGTCTTCGTCCTCTGGATGGGTGACATACATGATGGGCACCAGCCCGCTCTCTGTGCCGCGGCTGCACTGCAGCCAGTCAGCCTCCGCCTTGCCCAGCACTCGCAGGATATCTCCCTTCTTGAAGCTCAGCTGCCCGGCCGCAGTGGCGATGTGGTGGCAGAGGGCTTTCACCTCCCTGGGGAAGAAGGGCAAGCCGGTGGAGGGTCAGTCAGTGCTGGGTCTGGCACTGGGAAAGCTGCCTTCAAATCCCCGGCAACGCAGGGACACTCGCAGGGGAGTCCTGGGGGAGCCACGGAGGCCCTCCCTGGCCTGCCCTCTTTGCCTTCCCTCCAATCTCCGCCTGGAACAAGAACAAACCTTGAAAGGGGGCAGGGGGAGGGCTCCAGACAGCGATTCCCCTCCCTTTTGGAGATGCCTCTGGAGTTGACAACTCTAGGCCCCCCTCCCGCCCCGCTTCCTCGGGGGAAGGAATGTAGGCCTTAGACTGCCACCGAGTGTGGGTGCTGCCCCTCTCCTCCCTGGTAAGTGCAGAAGTGGGGGTGAAGGGCCCTTGCAGGAGGGGCTTGCACGGGGCTCTCTGCCATGGTCCACAAGCCTGCTGGCTGCCCACAGGGGGAGCTTCACGGGGGCTGGCCAAAGTCCTAGCCCCGTGGTCTGGAGTGTGAAGGAAAGCACAGTCACGAGTTCAGGCCAAGAAAGGCAAACGGGGCCTGCCCCAGACTCAGATGTGAGGCCCGGTGACATTGGCTCCAGGACAGGCTTTCCCCTGCTCCAGCTTCTCCCCAGGCCAGCCCCCTTCCTGCTCCCCCAGAGGGCTCAGCTCATGCCTCTACCCCGCCCCCCAGTGGGTGTCCTTCCTCTCAGCAGGGCCAGGCAGCTCTTCTGCTCCTCGGGGTCGAGAGAGCTTCTGAAGCGTAACCAAACCCAGCACATGCCGCCCTTTACCCCACCAAGCAGTCCCTGGAGGTCTCTGACAAGCCACTCGGAAGCCCAGCTGACCTCTGCAGGTAAGCAAAGCCTTCCAGTGTCCCACCCCCTCTGCAGCCCCTTCCCACTCACCAGGGTGGCTCCGGGGACAGGCGCCTGGCCACTGGCTTGGGGCGTGAAGGGGGAGGCTCCGAGGGCAGCCTCTTGGGCTCAGCGGCAGCCTCTCTCCGTACGCCGGCCCCCACGGTCTGCGCCACCAGCTGCAGCACGGAACGATCCAGGCTGAGCCAGCCGGAGGGCAGCCTGGAAGAGAGCAGCTGGTCAGGCAGGGGCATGGAAGAGGAGGCCAGCGAGGGCCCCGTCGCGGCCCAGCACCTCCCAGGGCAGGCCCCGCATGGAGGCTGAGAGCAAGAGCTGCACGAGGCTGGAACTGGGAGTCACGCTGACAGGGTCCCCAGAGGACTCGGGCACTCCCACACTGCCAGGCGCCTCCTGCTCCCTGCAGTGCCTTGGCCAAGAAACCCACCCCCTCCCACTCCAGACCAGGCCTCTCTGAGTTGCGGAGGCTTCTGGTCAAAGACGGGGACTCCACTCACAAGGCAGGTGATGCAGTGAAAGGGAAGGCGTCACCAATCCCAGAGGGGCCCACAGTCTGAGAGACAAGTCGGGGAGGGGGCTGCAGGGCATCACCCCTCCTTTCACAGCATCTCAGACCCCCAGAGGCGAGGGGCGGCCTCTGCAGCCTTACCAGCCACCCGCTGCCCTTCGCTGCCGGCTCCCAGTGCCTCTGCCTGTCCCAGCCTCCAGGGGGAACCGACAACCGCCGGCCCCCACCTCCGCCTGCAGACTCCGGAGACCTCCCTACCTGCTGGCCTGCTTGGGGTCCCTGGGCAGCTTCCGAGAGCCAAAGAGGCGACCCCACTTGGGCTGGCCACTCTCCGCTGGGGCCCCCTCCTTCTGGGCTGGGCCGCTCTCGCCCTCGCTGTCCTGGGTGCGCTTCAGCTCGGTGAGCACAGAGTCCGGAGGGCTACCCATCCAGAAAGGCCGGCTCCTCTCCTTCGGCTCCTCCCTGGCCGTGGGTGCTGGTCTCCCTGTGGGCTCTGCTTCCTGCTGGGCAGGCCCTTCTGTGAGCGGGCAGGCCTCTGCGCCATCCACCACGCCCTCCCTGGGATGAGGAGGGGGGCCCTTCACGGACACCGCTGGCCTGCTGACAGCCCCCAGGCCTGCCACCTTCCTCCTCCGCTCACAGCGGGCAGAGCGCGAGCCCTCGGGGGAGCCCTCGATGTAGACCTGGGAGCTCTGCATGAGCTGGAACCACCAGCTTGCCTGCTTGTCCTTCCTCCTGTCTGGGGCACTCCCCGGGTCCTGCTTCGGCCCGACTGCCTCTTCCCTCTCGGCGCTTCCGGAGGGGGCGCCCACGCCCTTGGCCCGGCCCTCTTCTGCTACCAGGCCGTTCTGCGGGGCCTCCCAGCTCTCACCGCCCGCCTCCTGGGCACTGCTCCCCCGAGAGCGCATCAGCTGCAGGGTGGAGTGGGCTGACAGCAGCAGGTCCTGCCGGACGCGGAGCAGCTCCTTCTGCTGCTGCTGCTGGCGGCCCACCTGCAGCAAGTGGTGCTCGAAGAGGAGGTCCACGCTGAAGGGCAGCAGCGACAGAGGCTGCAGCAGGAGCAGCACCTCCTCAAAGAGGCCTTGGCAGACCCCTGGTGCCAGCGACAGGAAGCCCGACGGCTGGTAGTGCAGCTGGATGATGTCTGTGGGGGAGGGGAGGACACCACCATCAGCTCCTTCCCAGCTTGCACCCCCCCCAGCACACAGGTCTCACAGTCTGCCACCTTGAGGCAAGGCCCCCCTGCTTCCTGCCCCATTCCTGTTTGCATGGCCGGGGGGGGGGGGGGAGATGCTACAATACTCTGCCGAGGCTCAAGAAGAGTCCCCAAGGCAAGCCCACCGTAAGATCTGGGGGGCAGGAGGGGGAAGCAGCTGCATCGCAGAGGCTTTCTGGCCACCCACCAGCCCTCTCTCAGGTGGCTGCTGGAAGTCTCCCATCACCACCACACCTGCCCACCCCAGGCAGCCCCAGACCCCCAGGCAGCCTCACCTTCGTGGCTGTAGAGGTGGTTAAACCAGAACTCCAGCGACCGGATGCTGTTGGGGAGGAAAGCAAGAAAGGCAGTCAGTGCAGGCAGGCCGGCCGCGCCCAAGAAGCAGGCACCTCCTGTAGGGAGCCCACGGGGAACGCTGGAGGCCAGATGACCCCCAGGGCTTGCAGAAAGAAGGTGGGGCTGGGGGTGGGCACTGCTCCATTTCCCAGTGGAGAAACCTGGTCCCACCACTGCACCTCCCCTTTCGCACCTGGCTTTTCAGGGACCCGTGAGATGGAAGTTCCTCATGCCCTGGTCACAGTAGTGCAGGAAATGCCAACATAATCCCACTTGGGCGTGGAGAAGAAACTCCTCCCATGTGACATGCTGCAGGAACTCTGCCCAGAGACAGGGGCAGGACCAGGCAGGCTGCTGGCACGGAGACAGTCGGCCAAGAGCAGGGGCTTCTCAGAGTTCCTCAAATGTGGCTTTGCTCCGCAGAGGCCTGATTTCAGGAGTGTCAGGGTCCGGCACAAGCAACTGAGGGGAGTGTTTCCCCTCTGAACTTGGCCAACAGGCTGACTGTGGGAGGGGGGCACCTGCACCTTTGCTCCCTGCCCCGGCATGTCTCTGGCCCCCAGCACCCCCCCCACCAGAAGTGGTCTTGGGACCCTGCCCTGTCCCCGCCAACACTGCTTACTTGAGGAGGCCAAAGATGAAGGCATTGAAACGCATGCGGTGACTGGTGAGCTCTGGGTACTGGCCGACCTGGCTGCAGAGGCTGTGCAGGACCTTGGTGGAGGGACCTGTGGAGCGGAGTGCTGGCAGTCACGGGCGGAGCAGGAAGCCCCCTGCCTGTCCCGAGGGCTGAACAGGTGGAGGTTCGGGGTGGGGACGGGTCCTCCTGCTCCGTCTCAGGCAGCTTCGTGGTTTCAGGACCCCAGAAGGGCAGAGAGGTGATTTGGCTCTTGGGAGGGCGGAGGGTGTTCAGGGGCAGCTGGGTCAGGGGACCAGGTCCCGTCGCTCTCACAGAGTCAGTGGGAAAAGCTCCTTATTGAAGCCGCCAGACAACTAGAGGGTGAGAGTGACAGAGACCCCTGTGGGTCTCCTCAGGAGTAAGTCTCAATGATTCCCATGGGACTTGCTTCCAAGAAACCGAGTATGCAGGGAGTGAGGGACAGCAGGGCTGTGCTTCCCCCCTCACAAACAAGGGGCTCAGAAGGGGGAGTATTCCAGCAGCCAAAGAGAGTTCCTACCCAGCTGGGTGGAGGCCTCCACCACACTCCAGGGGACGTTCCGCCTCTGGCCAACGATCACGTCCAGCACGTAGGCCTTAAGCCCATCACTCAGGACCCCGTGGATGGCTGGGCACAGGTACTTCAGGATGAGGTGCCCCACATTGGGGCTCACCGAGCTGTTCCCCAGCTTGGCCTGAAGAAATGGGGGGGGGGGGAGAGAGCGAGAGAGAGCAGATCACCACCTCAGCAGGCCATGGCTGGTTCTAGCACTGAGTGCACCCAGATCCAGTCCCTGCCGGGTGTGCCCAGGGGCCAGATGCAGGTCTCCTTGGCATCCTGCAAGCTGGAGCGGGGCTCCTCTCTCGGCACAGCTGGGAAACGCCCTTCCATTTCTTCCTTCACCTGCTTGCAGAAAGTGCCTGGATGGGGCAGGTTGCTGCAGGGACCTGAGTGTGCTCTGCCAGGTGCGAGGGGGAGGTGGAGATGGCCCAAGAAGCATGGAAGCTCCTTCCTGAGGGGAAGCACCTTCAGGCGTGGCCTGCCTGGCCCCCTCAAGCCTCCCAGCATTGATCCCTTCTGGGAGACACATCTGAAGGTCCATTTCGGTTTCTGCTTTCAAAGGGACGCGTGTGGCCTCTGGGAACCAAGTGCCTCTGGGAACTAAGTGCCAGGTAAGGCACAAGAGTTTAGCATCTGGGCGGGGAGAAGGCAAGGAGACCTCTGAGTTTTGGAGAAGGAGAGGAGGAGGAGCAGGAGGAGGAGGTAAGTGTACTCATTCTAACGCTTTGTCTTTCTAACTCCCTGTCTTCTAACCTTAACCTTACCTTTAAAGCAACCTTAAATCAAAATTGAAAGTTAGCACCTAAGGGAGGTACATAGGGCTACTCTGAGCAGGAGCAGAGTCCTACTCGTGAGTAAGAGCAGAGTCCTACTCGTGAGCAAGTGCCCAAGGGTCAGGCATTTAAATCAAAATTGAAAGTTAGCTGCACCTAAGGTAGCACTTAATCGAAGGAAGGGAGGAGGATAAAATGAAAAGCAGGTTTTCTACTTGTTTAAATTAAACCTATACTTAACCCAGGTTAAACCTAATCTAAGTTAGAACATAACCTAAACAGGTCAGTAAATTGGGACACAGGATCTAGAGAGCAATAAATAATTAAACAAACCCAAATAAAAACTAGCTTGAGGTTACAAAAACAGTCCAGCCTAAGAGAACAGAACTAGGAGGGGAAGCGCCAATTCCCAACCCATTAAGAGGCCCAATTAGGCTAATCCAAGCAGTCCATTCAGGAGCCTGCAGAGTAGGTCACGCCCATCAGCAGCCATTTGCCTTCCTGAGCTCTTGTAAACTCACCTGGGAAGGCCAGCCCCCTTTCAATCAGGAAGGAAGGAGGGGGGAGGAGCCAGCCAGGAGTATAAAGCTAGGCAGGCCATCGCGTGAGGCTCTCTGCAGACGCGTGTGGCCCCTGGGAACCAAGTGCCAGGTAAGGCACAAGAGTTTAGCATCTGGGCGAGTTCAGCAGCAGGGCGAGGAGGCCAGGGCCCCATACACTGCCCTTCCTCTTCCCTTGAGAAGAGGGCTGCTATCCAGTGTACGGTTTTTAAAAGGACCCCTAAATAAAACAACAACAAAAAAGCTATGCAGTCAGGCAGCCAGCAGCAGAGTGGGGGCTACCCAGTGTTCTGCATCGAGTGCCACATGTATGATTATATGCCTCTGGGGCATAAGTCATGGCTGTGTCCTCGGTGCAAGGAGCTCCAGGCTCTCAGGGAACGCGTCCGCTCCCTTGAAGCCTTGGTGGCCGACCTGGAGAAGCGCAGGCAGCCAGAGGAGGACCGTGGGGAGACTTCTGGGGACGATCAGGCTTCGTCCCAACCTCAGGCGTGCAGCTCCTCGGCTGCCCGGGTGGGAAGTCTCGGGACTGGAGGACGTCATCCTGGAGAGGAGGGAAACAATCCCCTAGGGGGGATCCCTTCTCCAGGGGATGGGCCCGTATCCGAGCGCACTCGGGATACTCCTCGGCGGGAGGGGGGTCGGGGGCTTCTTGTAGTGGGGGATTCGATTATTAGAAACATAGAGAGGGGGGTTTGCGATGGATGTGAGGACCGCATGGTGACTTGCCTGCCTGGTGCGAAGGTTGCGGACATCACTTCTCGTCTAGACAGGCTAGTAGACAGTGCTGGGGGAGAGGTAGCGGCTGTGGTGCATGTCGGCACCAACGACGTGGGCAAGTGTAGCTGGGAGGTCCTGGAGGCCAAATTTAGGCTTTTAGGCAGGAAGCTGAAAGCCAGGACCTCAAAGGTAGCGTTCTCTGAAGTGCTACCTGTTCCACGCGCAGGGCCAGCTAGGCAGGCGGAGATCAGGGGTCTCAATGCGTGGATGAGACGGTGGTGTAGGGAGGAGGGGTTTAGATTCGTTAGGCACTGGGGAACGTTTTGGGACAAGCGGGGCCTGTACAAGAGGGACGGGCTCCATTTGAACCAGAATGGAACCAGACTGCTGGCGCATAACATTAAAAAGGTGGCAGAGCAGCTTTTAAACTGATCCCTGGGGGAAGGCCGACAGGAGCCGAGGGGCACCTGGTTCGGGACTCCTCATCCCTATGGGATGAGGTTGGGGAGGTTAGAGAACAACAAGACAAAGGCAGGAGAAGAAATTGGGAAAGTTAGGGAGATGGGATGTGATAGATGGTTTGGCACAATGAGAGGATGCGGGGACAAAGGAGCGAATAAGCAGCCCATCCTGGGGCATTCCATGTATAAATGCTTTTATGCGAATGCCCGAAGTCTACGAGCAAAGGTGGGAGAACTGGAATGTCTGGTGACAAGGGAAAATATTGACATAGTGGGCATAACGGAAACCTGGTGGAATGCGGAGAATCAGTGGGATACCGCAATCCTGGGCTATAAACACTACAGGAGGGACAGGCAGGGGCGTGTTGGAGGTGGGGTGGCCCTTTATGTTAAGGAAGGGATAGAATCCAGCAAAGTAGAGATTGAAGGTGGGTCCGACTCCACCGTAGAATCTCTGTGGGTTAAATTACCAGGCTTGTGCAGCGATGTAATACTGGGGGCGTGCTATCGTCCTCCAGACCAGAAATCTGATGGGGACCTTGAAATGAGGAAACAGATCAGGGAGGTGACAAGGAAGGACAGGGTTGTAATCATGGGGGACTTCAATTATCCTCATATTGATTGGGTCAATTTGTGTTCTGGTCACGATAAGGAAACCGGGTTTCTTGACGTGCTGAATGACTGTGGCTTAGATCAGCTAGTCACGGAGCCCACCAGAGGACAGGTGACTCTGGATTTAATTTTGTGCGGTACGCAGGACCTGGTTAGAGATGTAAACGTTACTGAGCCATTGGGGAACAGTGATCATGCTGCGATCCGTTTTGACGTGCACGTTGGGGGAAGAATACCAGGCAAATCTCTAACAAAAACCCTTGACTTCCGACGGGCAGACTTCCCTCAAATGAGGAGGCTGGTTAGAAGGAGGTTGAAAGGGAGGGTAAAAAGAGTCCAGTCTCTCCAGAATGCATGGAGGCTGCTTAAAACAACAGTAATAGAGGCCCAGCAGAGGTGTATACCACAAAGAAAGAAGGGTTCCACTAAATCCAGGAGAGTGCCCGCATGGCTAACCAGCCAAGTTAGAGAGGCTGTGAAGGGCAAGGAAGCTTCCTTCCGTAAATGGAAGTCTTGCCCTAATGAAGAGAATAAAAAGGAACATAAACTGTGGCAAAAGAAATGTAAGAAGGTGATAGGGGAGGCCAAGCGAGACTATGAGGAACGCATGGCCAGCAACATTAAGGGGAATAATAAAAGCTTCTTCAAATATGTTAGAAGCAGGAAACCCGCCAGAGAAGCGGTTGGCCCTCTGGATGGTGAGGGAGGGAAAGGGGAGATAAAAGGAGACTTAGAGATGGCAGAGAAATTAAATGAGTTCTTTGCATCTGTCTTCACGGCAGAAGACCTCGGGCAGATACCGCTGCCCGAACGGCCCCTCCTGACCGAGGAGTTAAGTCAGATAGAGGTTAAAAGAGAAGATGTTTCAGACCTCATTGATAAATTAAAGATCAATAAGTCACCGGGCCCTGATGGCATACACCCAAGGGTTATTAAGGAATTGAAGAATGAAGTTGCAGATCTCTTGACTAAGGTAAGCAACTTGTCCCTCAAAACAGCCACAGTGCCAGAAGATTGGAGGATAGCAAATGTCACGCCTATTTTTAAAAAGGGAAAGAGGGGGGACCCGGGAAACTATACGCCTAACATCCATACCGGGTAAGATGGTGGAATGCCTCATCAAAGATAGGATCTCAAAACACATAGACGAACAGGCCTTGCTGAGGGAGAGTCAGCATGGCTTCTGTAAGGGTAAGTCTTGCCTCACGAACCTTATAGAATTCTTTGAAAAGGTCAACAGGCATGTGGATGCGGGAGAACCCGTGGACATTATATATCTGGACTTTCAGAAGGCGTTTGACACGGTCCCTCACCAAAGGCTACTGAAAAAACTCCACAGTCAGGGAATTAGAGGACAGGTCCTCTCCTGGATTGAGAACTGGTTGGAGGCCAGGAAGCAGAGAGTGGGTGTCAATGGGCAATTTTCACAATGGAGAGAGGTGAAAAGCGGTGTGCCCCAAGGATCTGTCCTGGGACCGGTGCTTTTCAACCTCTTCATAAATGACCTGGAGACAGGGTTGAGCAGTGAAGTGGCTAAGTTTGCAGACGACACCAAACTTTTCCGAGTGGTAAAGACCAGAAGTGATTGTGAGGAGCTCCAGAAGGATCTCTCCAGACTGGAAGAATGGGCAGCAAAATGGCAGATGCGCTTCAATGTCAGTAAGTGTAAAGTCATGCACATTGGGGCAAAAAATCAAAACTTTAGATATAGGCTGATGGGTTCTGAGCTGTCTGTGACAGATCAGGAGAGAGATCTTGGGGTGGTGGTGGACAGGTCGATGAAAGTGTCGACCCAATGTGCGGCGGCAGTGAAGAAGGCCAATTCTATGCTTGGGATCATTAGGAAGGGTATTGAGAACAAAACGGTCAGTATTATAATGCCGTTGTACAAATCGATGGTAAGGCCACACCTGGAGTATTGTGTCCAGTTCTGGTCGCCGCATCTCAAAAAAGACATAGTGGAAATGGAAAAGGTGCAAAAGAGAGCGACTAAGATGATTACAGGGCTGGGGCACCTTCCTTATGAGGAAAGGCTACGGCGTTTGGGCCTCTTCAGCCTAGAAAAGAGATGCTTGAGGGGGGACATGATTGAGACATACAAAATTATGCAGGGGATGGACAGAGTGGATAGGGAGATGCTCTTTACACTCTCACATAATACCAGAACCAGGGGACATCCACTAAAATTGAGTGTTGGGCGGGTTAGGACAGACAAAAGAAAATATTTCTTTACTCAGCGCGTGGTCGGTCTGTGGAACTCCTTGCCACAGGATGTGGTGCTGGCGTCTAGCCTAGACGCCTTTAAAAGGGGATTGGACGAGTTTCTGGAGGAAAAATCCATTATGGGGTACAAGCCATGATGTGTATGCGCAACCTCCTGATTTTAGGAATGGGTTAAGTCAGAATGCCAGATGTAGGGGAGAGCACCAGGATGAGGTCTCTTGTTATCTGGTGTGCTCCCTGGGGCATTTGGTGGGCCGCTGTGAGATACAGGAAGCTGGACTAGATGGGCCTATGGCCTGATCCAGTGGGGCTGTACTTATGTTCTTAACTACAATTCCCAGGAAGCCTTGCAGGTCTCTTGTTATCTGGTGTGCTCCCTGGGGCATTTGGTGGGCTGCTGTGAGATACAGGAAGCTGGACTAGATGGGCCTATGGCCTGATCCAGTGGGGCTGTACTTATGTTCTTAACTACAATTCCCAGGAAGCCTTGCAGGTCTCTTGTTATCTGGTGTGCTCCCTGGGGCATTTGGTGGGCTGCTGTGAGATACAGGAAGCTGGACTAGATGGGCCTATGGCCTGATCCAGTGGGGCTGTACTTATGTTCTTAACTACAATTCCCAGGAAGCCTTGCAGGTCTCTTGTTATCTGGTGTGCTCCCTGGGGCATTTGGTGGGCTGCTGTGAGATACAGGAAGCTGGACTAGATGGGCCTATGGCCTGATCCAGTGGGGCTGTTCTTATGTAAAGGGACGTTCTAGAAAAGGGTTTGGTGAAGCGGCTCTACTGCTGAAGCCCCGAGGCCAATAAGGGACTTGCAGGAGGCCACGCAAAAGGCCTGTGCCAAAAGTGGGACTGGCGAGCAGGTGTTGGCCCTGCAGACATTCAGAACAGCCCAAGGCTGGAGCTGCTGCCAGCCGCCTGCTCCAGGGGGTCAAGAAGAACCTCAGATGTCTGCAGTGTATTCCGGCTGCAAATCCTTAGGATTACTATAAATATCCCCCACGGCAGCCGGGGGCTGGAGCAGCCTAGAGCCAATGCCCTGGGCCGCTCCGTGAACGGCTTGTTGACAGCCCAGACGACACTGGGCGCCAAAAGCCTGCCCCCCAGACCCATCCCATCTTGACTGGCGGGGGGGGGGGAACAGGAGTCTGTGGAGGAAAAGGCAGGGCACAGAGCCTTCCTTTTCGAAGGGCTGTGACATCGCCTGGCTGGGCCAGAGGATTCCCAGAGAATACTGCTGGGAGGCAGAGCATTCCCAGGGGCCTCCACCAGGCCTGCCTCCCAGTTGCCTTGACCCTGAGTTGCAAGGGAAGCTTCTCCTCTTGGTGCGCAGGGGGGCGTGTGATCTGGACACCCAGGGAGGGAAGTGCTTTGGGGAGCAGACCCAGGCCTTGCCAAGCCTTGTGACCATTTACAGCCCTACGACTGAGCTCCCAGGAGTCAGGTACCAAGGAGCACAAGGGCAGCCGTGACAGGGGCAAGCACTGCAAGTGCCAAGGAGCCGAATATTGCCACGGATACAGGCAGAGGAGGCCTCCACGCCTGAAAGCAAGGAGGGAGGCACCAGGAAAAGCAGCTTCACTTCACAAGCCCTGCAGTCAGCTGCAGTCACCCCAGCCTCAGCTTACCTTCACCCCGGGGTCTCTGCTGGTCCCGAAATGAGCCACAATCAGATCTACAGCCATGTTGATTGCCTTGACCAGACCTGGGGGACAGACAGGCAGAGCACCAGTGAGGGGGGCTTCCTGGCCCTCGTTTCCAGCAAACCCACAGGAATGGAACCAAAGGGGCCTTGGAAGGGACACTTCAGCCACCTCTCCCACAGAGATGGGGGATCCGCTCACTCACACCCTGCCCAGCAGGGTCCCACCTGGAAGGCTGACAACTCCAAGGGCGAAACCAGCTCTATTTAGGGGGACCAAGCTGAGCCAGCCAGAGCCTGCACCCTCCCTCCAGGGCCTCCGCTCTTGCAGAGCCCTGCCTGAGTCCTGGGCAGCCTCCAGCTACAAGGGTCTTGGGGCCGCTTCGACATGCCTCTTGACGGAGAGCCTGGAGGCCTGCTGCTCACTGGGATGTCTGAAATAAAGTCCTGGCAGGTGCAGATCCATGCAGGCAGCCTGGCCCTTCAGTGCCCCCCTTTGCCCTGGTCCCTCTTCCATCTCTGCACTGATGCCCACGCTGTCTGAGGGGGGCCTGCGAGCAGCTGTTCTGCCTTGTCCACGTGTGGCACGCTGGTGGCTCTTCCAAACTCAGCCGCCCTCCGCTTCATCCCACAGCCATGACTGGTGGGAGGATCTTTACCCGGGCTCCCCTCCCACCCTCCCCTCCCGCACCTCGGGGCCGATCAGTGAGGACCCACCCTTCTTCTGCAGCAGATCAATGGAGATGGACTCGGTGTTTCCATCTGGTGAGAGGCAGAACTCGGCAGGGGGCTTTTCTGCCAAGGAGAAATAGTCCGGGAAGAACTCAGAGTAGTTGAGTTGCAGCTGCTTCACCGACTGTCCTGCAGGAACCAGCAAGGGGCTGAGGGTCAGAGTCGCTCCTCTGAGGCACCAACCTCGGGGCCCACCTCGGCTTCATGGGGCGGAGCAAACCGGGAGGTGCAAACCAATGGCAGGGCCCAGGCTGGCTCCGTCTCCAGCCTTTGGCAAGGCTTTTGGGAGGAAGGAGAAATGGGAAAGGCTGCGGTGCCGCACCTCCCTGCCCAGAAGCCCCGAGAGGAGAGGGGCGGGCAAAGTCCCCCTCACCTTCCAGGCGCACTGAACCTGGGGAGAGGTGGACCCAGGCCTCCACTGGCTTCCAGGTGGCAAACGGACCCGGGGCCAGAAGCCCCACAAGCACATATGCCCACCCACCCACCCGCCCGTGGCAACTGATGGCTGGCATTTATTCCCCTCATCAGGGAGCAGCCTGAGCAGCAACGAAGAGGGAGGGACAAGGGCCAGCGAGGGGCTCAGGCTGAAGGACGGACCGACCTCCGAGCACTGCTTGGGGGGATTTCTGAGAGGAGAGGAAGGCGCGCAAGGCCCTTCATCAGGGCAGGACTTTCCAAGGGTGGAAAGGCAAGGCTGGGGGTGTCAGCCTCCATGAGGGTGCCCTCGCCCCCCGAGCAGTCCAGGAAGAAAGCCCAGGGAATCTCTGTCCAAGAGGGCACTGCTGGGGAACCCCCTGGCCTGCAGCACCGCCTCTGGAGGTGGCTGGAGATGGGTGCTGCAGCCACAGGCTCAGCAGGCTGGCTGCCAAGGGAAGCCAGCGGGATCCCAGCTCCGGCTGCCCTGGGGAGCTCACTCCCCCCGGACAGAGCACATGGCCAAAGGCTTGGCGGTTCCTGCATGTCTGGGGGTGAGCCACTTTCTCTGCCTAGGCTCAGCAGCCAGGTCCGGACTTCTGATCCGTGGGGCCCTCTCTAGTCCTCCTAGGAAAGCAGCTCCATGGTGGGGGCCTGCAGCTGAGGTGGTCCATTTCCTTCCCACACCCAGATAGGCCCTGACCCACGGAAGCATCTCCCCAGGGAAAAGGCGAAGGGCAGGAAGGTGGGGCTGCGGGGGGGGGGGATCTGCAGAGGACTGGGGGGCATGCGCACCCTTCAGCTTGTAGCCAGCGCGTCCTGCATTCAGGGCACCTGGGAGCTCAAAGAGGGGGGTCCTCCAGGGCAGCCTGCCCTCCTGCGGCTTCCAGTCCAGGCTGCCTCTGAGCCCCGCCAGCCCTGCGGAGTGGTCCAGTCCCAGCGGGTTCCTTCGGCGATACTCCCTCCACTTGAGTGCTTGCGGGGAGAGATGGTTTGCTACACAGCCCCAAAGGTGGCAGAACAGGTGGGGGAAGGAAGGCAGGGGAGCAGAAGGAAGGTGGAGACGGGCAGGGACAAGGGGCAGAGACAGCCAGTTAGGGCAACCCAGCAACACAAGCGGCAATTCAGCAAGCGCAGAGGCAACAGACCCAGTGGGGGGGCACAGCATTCGATGGTGGCTCTTCCCATCTTTCACCACTACAGAGCCAGGCTGGGTCACCAGTGAGAGGTCTAGAGTGGGCAGAAGGTAGTGCTTCTTCACACAGAGCATAATTAATCTGTGGAACAATCACAAGATGGGGTGAGGACCACGAGTTTAGATGCCTTCAAAGAGGAGGAGTGGACAAAGGCAGGGTGCCCCAGAGGCCTATCAGTGGGCAAGCACAGCCTCTGTCTTTACTCACAGCGAGTGCAAGGAAGCGAGGGAAGGAGAATCTCTACTCTGCTGGGTCACTGCCAGGCCTTTCTCTGGTGGAAACAGGCTATCTTTCATCAAGCACCCCCTCCCCCCCAGAGCTCTCCTGCCATTTTGGGCACCGTGCTGGCCAAGGGGGCGGTCAATGGGCTCCTGTGAGCACTGCAAACTGAACAGCCACCAAAGGACACCCACAGCGGTGACTCAGGCACCTGCTACTGGGCTGCCCTTCCTGAAGGGGGTGGTGGCAGAGGCTGCTTGCTGCTGGGGGAGCTTCAGCTCAGGTAACGCCTCTGGAGGCGAACACATAGAGGAAAGGGGGAGGAGTGCTCCCCTTGAAAGCCCAGGAGGAGGAGCCTGGCACGGCCCTGGAGAAGGGCTGGCCTCTCAGTGTGCAACTGCTGCCATTCAGTCTGTTCCTGCTCTTGTCCCAAACTTGGAAGCACTCTGGTCCTCACTGCATGGGCAGAGCCGCTGGTACAGATGGCAGCTGCCACGTTCTCTGCCCTGATCACACACAGAAAAGGATCTGGGTCTGCAAGTGAGGGATTCCTCCAGACACTCCAGCTTTGCCACAGAGCAGACAGGGCCTCTTCTTTGGGGAGGCACCCAACCCACCCACCTTCTCCACAATTATCTTGTGCTGGCAAGCATAATGCACACTGACGTGGCTGCACAAGGACATCATCATCATCTTCATGCACAGGCACCAAGCAGAGGTTCTTCCTAACTGCAGCATGGCCAGATGTTCTCTAGCGGCAACCTACCGTTGAGGGGCCGGGGGGCAACGGCGCTGAGCAGTCCCACGCCGAGGGCCTCGCCACAGCCAGCTTTCCACTGGGGCTCCACAGGGTTCTCAGCCTGAGTCCGGCCTGGTCCCGCTGGCCGCACAGCTGCCAGGAGGGCACTGCCATGGTTTGTGCAGTTGCTCATGGCGGGCAGTTGCTCAGGCGGCTCCTCCTTCTCGGGAAGGGACGTGGAGCTCTCCTTCTTCATCTTGTGCAGGGTGGCAAGGCTACCTGTGGCCAGGGAAGGCCTGGTGGGCAGGAGGTTGGCAGAGACTGGGCACGACCTACTCCGGGGTGGGTGGCTCTCGAGAGCTGGGGAGGAGGACTCCACAGTGGGGAAGAAAGGCACGGTGCTGCTGCTGCGCACGGGGGAGTAGCTGCCCAGTGGAGAGGGGCGAGTGGTCTCCGGGACAGGCTTCTGGGCATAGCCCTCACCTAGGGCAGCAGCCCCGTCTGCTGAGCGCTGGCCGTGCACAAGGGCGCCCACCACCATGGGCTGGTCGGCGGAGGTGGTGGAGGCCTGGGAGGTAGAGGAGAGTGGCTGGCTGGCGGAGCGGCTGGCAGCAGACAGGCTGTAGAGCTGGGAGAGGCTGGCAGCAAAGTGGCTGTGCAGGGCCCGGGCCTTCGGCTGCTTGGGGAAGTGGTGCTGGAACACGAAGGGCTGGATGGGCAGCGTGGTGGGTCGCTGGTCCTTGCTGTAGCGCACCACCGCCTTGCTGTCTGCTGCCCCACCTGCAGGGGAGACACAGAGCGAACCCGTGAAGGCTGGCTGGCGGCCCGAGGGACGCAGAGAGCAAGGTGGGGAGGGGCGGGCAGTGCAGGCAGCCAGCGGGCACAGAGCCCATGCCTGAAGTCCAGGGGCCCATCCCTGTGTTCTGCCAAGGGCTGCGCCAAGCGCTGGACTCGCTCTCGCACCCTCAGGCGCAGAGGAAACCAGCCAGCGAGGCAGAGTCCCAACTTCCCCCACTGTTGCACCCCTCTCTGCCTCACAAAGGGCACAGAGTCACTCTCTGACCTGGGAGAAGGGGCCACCCCACCCCACCCCACCTCCTTTGCTGCTCCAGTCACGCCCTCTGGCATGGCCTTGGCATCTACAGTGCTTTGAAGGAGGAACCGAGGAAGGGGTACAGCTCTGCCCTCAAGAACACATCATATAAGCATCCCACAAACAGCAGCAGCCTCCCCCCAGCCCCAATGCCCAGGAGGAGCCACGGTGGCACATCCGCTCCAGCAGCTGTTTTCCGCCTTGTTCGCCTCGTGGCACACAAGCAAAGCACTACAGCTGTCAAAACCTCAGCTTTTGGAAACTGAGGCACTCCACACATTCCCCGATGGCCCTCCTAAGAGATGGCCCTCCCCCCAACTCCCACTGCACACCTGCAGACCATTCGCAGCAGACCTGCTGAACGCTGAGCTGGAGGGAGCTCACAGCTCACCTTTGCCATGAACTCACCAGGGGGTCCTCAGTAAGCTATTTCTTCCCACCCCCAGCTGCAATATGGGGGAAATAATGGGGGTCTACCTTACAGGCTTATTATGTGGGTTACAGCAAGACCGTATGATGTCTGCAAATATTCGGATACACTCAGTGTTAAGAACGATTTTACTGGCATTGAGAAAGGATGGACTGAACAAGTCGGGGGGGGGATGTGCCCCTCCTTAAAGCCTCTGCTGGTCACCACCACATGCAACAATCTGGAGGCATCTGATCAACACTCTCACATTCCACGCACCGTTTCCCCCAAAACAAGACACTGTCTTATATATATTTTTTTGGCTCAAAGAAGCACACGAAATCTTATTTTCAGGGTAGGTCTTGTTTTTTTCAGAAGTCAGTCCCTTTATAGTTAATGAAACTTACTCCCTGGAAGGTGTGGAGAGGGTGTCCCCTCAGCACCCAGGAGGATGCCTGCCTGCCTGTCTACTCAGAAGTCAGTCCCTTTGTAGTTAATGGAACTTACTCCCTGGAAGGTGTGGAGAGGGTGTCCCCTCAGCACCCAGGAGGATGCCTGCCTGCCTGTCTACTCAGAAGTCAGTCCCTTTATAGTTAATGAAACTTACTCCCTGGAAGGTGTGAAGAGGGTGTCCCCTCAGCATCCAGGAGGATGCCTGCCTGCCTGTCTACTCAGAAGTCAGTCCCTTTGTAGTTAATGGAACTTACTCCCTGGAAAGGCCCTCTCCAGACCCCCCCCCCAGCTCCCTCCATCTCCACGCAGATGGAGTGGCAAGAGCTACTCAGACCGACCCCGACCAGCCACAGAGCCCCCTCCACACATGGCAAGGGGAGTGGAGGCTGACACCAGCACCCCCTCTTGGGACCAGGCCTCCTCCTCACCCATCGCCAGCCTCCGTGGATGCCCCACTCCCCACACAACACCCCCAAAACTCTCCAGACCTGCTGGGCTGGGCTCCCGGCAGTGACAGCCTCGAGTCCTCCTGCTGACTGCTGCAGGAATCAGTGGAGGGGGGGCTGACCCGTGGCTGAAACAGGAGAGCCCAGTTGGGCAAGGGGGTGCAGCCAGCAGCAGCTTCTTCCCCTTCCCTGGTTTGGAGGAAGGCGACTCTCTGCAGGGCCAGCTTGCTCCTCTTGGCTTCCTCTCCCCCCTCCACAGAAGTGGCCTTCTGGGCAGGGCCTGGGACGGCCTACAGCCCTGGAACACTGCCCACCACAGAGACAGCGGGTCTGGCCTTGCTGGCAGCTTCCCTGGAGAAAGTGAGAGGCACTCCTTCCAGGCACAGCAGGGATTGCCTCATCTCTTGTGCCCAGAGTGGAGGACGCCCCTCAGAGGCCTTGTTGCTGGGAGGGGGAAGGGCGGGGGCTCCTTTCTCCACCTGCTTTGTGACCTGGTCTGCACTTGCCTCTCTGCGATCCCTTCCCGCTCAGGATAACGAGCAGCGGCAGGCAGCTGGTTGATAGTGGTGTGAGAACAGAATCATAGAATCATAGATTTGGAAGGGGCCTAACAGGTCATCTAGTCCAGCCCCCTGCCTGTAGCAGGAAACTCTCCTAGAGCATCTCCAACAGGTGCTTGTTGAGCCTCTGCTTGAAGATCTTCATGAGGAAAAGTCCACCAAATCCCCTGGCAATCTGCTCCACCGCCTGACCGTCAGGAATATTTCCTGATATCCATTCAGAATCTCTTCTCTTGCAGTTTGTACCTGTTGGATCTAGTCCTACTTTCAGAAGGAGTTGAGAACAAATTTGTCCCATCTTCCCTATGACAGCCCTTCAGGTATTTGAACAGCACTAGCGTACCCCCTCTCAGCCTCCTCTTCTCCAGGCTGAACATACCAAGTTCCCTCAACCTTTCCCCGCAGGGCTTGTCCCCCAGCCCCTGATCCCCCTTGTCGCCCTCCTCTGAACCGGCTCCAGTTTGGCTGCATCTTTCTTAAAGTGAGGTGTCCAGCATCCGGCACAGCACTACAGGCGAGGTCTGACCAATGCAGAGTAAAGCAGAACCACGACTTCTCGCAACTTGGAACTAGTGGTTCTACCAGTGAAGGCTAAAACTGCCTTCTTTGCAGCGGCATCACACTGCTGCACTGCTCATGGTCATCTTGTGACCCACCTGTCACTTCCAGAGTGCTGCGATTTGCAGCCAACCAGACACCAGGGTGGGCAGCAGAGTCCTTCCGCCGCCCAACACAGCACAGAATTCTGCTCACTGGCACCATGGTAAGGATGGGGGGCTCAGGCATCACCCCACAGAGCACTGCCCCTGGGGAAGCCTGCCCCAGCCTCCCCAACGAAGTCACTGGATGTTTGCCAACAACTTCCTAGGGCTCCTGGTCAGCACAGAGTCTCCTGGGGGGGGGAGACTGTCACCATTCACAGGGAGACTTGGCAGGTGGTCTGGCAGACCTGTGCAGGAGATGACTTCCAAGCCCCACCCCCGGCACCCACCACGTGCCCCAACACAGACAGCTTCACACCCCTAGTCTGCTGATAAGCGTGCCCTGAACTGGTGGGAAACAGCTGCTGCTGGCCAGTCTGGCTGGTGGTGGTGGGGCGCCCTGGGACCAAGTTTGGTACAGGAGACGCAGAACATTCCAGGCAATGAGGCGACCGCTGCGGCTGGCCAGGAGTGTGTGGCTGGGGTCCCTCCTTCCCTCTGCTGACCACTGTCAGCCTAGTGACTGAGCCTAGTGACTCCCCTTGCCCCCCTCCCCCGTCTTGCACAACTAACTATCTGGGAAATGCTGCTTTAGAGCAGAGAAAATTCCGTTTAGAGTAGCAATTTTCAACCACTGTAGCATGGCACGTGGGTGTGCCATGAGTGGTCTGCAGGTGTGCCATGGGAGTTTGAGGGTCAGACATTTATTAGTAGGGCTGTTGGGGGGGATGTGAGCCCCCTGCCAGCAGTGCAGAGTGTCTTGTCAATTGTCATGATGTGCCAACTGTAGTGCCCTGTCAGTTGCCTGTCTAGATGAAAAAGACTGCAAATTGCTGGCTTAGTCTCTGCAAACACGCCCCACCCAACACCCCCTACAGCAGGCCCTTTGTGATTCCGCCTCTGCCCCGGAGGAGACTCACCATCTGCTCGGGCGCGAATGTCCTTCTGTCCAAGGCTGCTGGCCGGCCCGGCCCCTGCCTCCGCCAAAGCTGAGAGGAACAACTGCTCAGGGCCCCCTTGTTCTGAGGAAAGCACCTCCCTGCTGCTCCAGTCCCTCCCAGAGGCACTGAGCCCATGGTCAGTGCTGGGGTTGAACGAGCCCTGGCTCTGCTGCCCCCGCTCCTCAAGGAAGACAGAAGCGTCCCTCTGGTACTCCGGGATAGGGGAGAACTCCAGGGAGGAGTCCTGGCTGCTACGGAGGGGGGGAGAGGAACCAGTCTTCTTCCTGCCTTTGGCCAACTCAGCAAAGGAAGTGACCCGCTTGGGTGGGGAGCTCTGGGAGGCCAGGGCTGGGCTGTCGCTCAGCTTGACAGGGCAACTCATCATGCGCTCCAAGGAGCCCAGCCGGCCAGAGGGGCTGCGGTTCAGGTTGCGGTCGTAGCTTCGGGATCGCTGCCTCCCGCTGGCCAGCATGGGGGGGGAGATGTTGACATACACCTGCCCCTGAATGCCATTCTGGTCGGCTGAGCCTTGCGAGTCCTCCCGGGAACAGTCGGGGTCACTCTCCTCCTGCTGGGCCTCTCTGGGCCTCTGAAACAGGTAGTACTCGGCGGGCTGGACAGGGCTGCCTCGGGTGTGCTCCTCCGAGCAGCTGGTGATGGAGGAGCCAGCAGGGCTGGGAGAGGACTGGGAGGACAAGTCACAGGTCACCAGCTTGTAGTAGTTCTGGGTGGCCACCACCAGCCGGGCCTGGCTTTGGAAGCAGGCAGTGAGGTCTGACTCCTCGGAAGTGCACGGATCGCAGAGGGGCGGGTAGGAGTTGCAGTTGGCATCCAGGACAGGGGAAGACGTGTGGGGGCAGCCACAGGCCCTCCCAGAGCCCTCCAGGCGGGGGGGCGACTCACAGGACATCTTGGATTCAACAGGCGACGAGTGCAAGTCAAGGTAAAAGGCCGCTGGGTCCGAGGGACTGCCGGAGGAGGAGCCGCAGGACAGGGCAGCCGAGTTCAGGCTGGAGCGGGAGTGGCTGCCCGCCTTGTGGTACAGGGTGCTGAAGTTGACCAGGATCCCGTCGGAGCTGTTGCAGGAGGAGTCGCTGACGTAGCCCATGTGCTGGTCCAGCGGCTCCGACTGGCTCGAGAGGCTGCAGCACCGGCAGCGCTGCAGCTCTCCGCTGGAACAGCTGCATGTCCGACTGCGGGCTGCCTCCTGCTCGTGGGGCAGCTCATGTGGGTCAGCAGCCCATTCCTGCTCCAAGGACAGGCTGGAGGCTTCTCCCCGCTGGCAGCCATACTCGTCCAGCTCCATGAACTCTGGCGCCAAGCAGCCCCTTCTCTGCCCGTCATCGCCGAGCAGCCTGTCCTCGCAGCCCTCCACCACATCCAAGCGGCTGGGGGCGCTCCAGGGCTTCACAATCAGGCTGGCGTCATGCAAGTGGAACGGTGGCAGCGGCAGCTCCTGCAGGTGGAAGGCAGATTTCCCGCCGTGCAGGTGGAAGGACCTCTGGGTGGGGTCGCCATTGCAGAGCCCGGGGGCCTCAGTGGCACTCCCCAGGAATGGATTGTGCCGCTTGTGGGCACCGGGGGCAGTCGCATCTTGAGCTCTGCTATCCTGGCCTTCGGGACTCTCCACTGGGGCCGGCTCTGATGCCTGGAGCAGGCTGCTGTAGACCAGCGAGTCAGACTGTGCGAGGTCCCGCTCAGGCAGGGAGCTGGTCCGAGCGACTCCCAGGTCGGGCTGGCAGAAGGGGTTGGTCCGCTTGCTGGTGCCGCAGCATTGTCTGTCTGGGACCTGGCAGTGCACCAGGGGAATGTGGTGGACGATCAGCGTTTCTCCAGTGAGCTTTGGGGGGCTATCCATCGTCATCAGCACTTGCCAGGAGAGCTGCTGCACTGAGGCTACCCATGGAAGGGCCTTGGGATGCAGGGGAGTCCCCAGGAGTGCCGCCTCTCCTCGAAGCCTTTAGGGACCTGCACAGAGACAACAGTTGTCACCAATGGGGAAGATGATGAGGGTCAAACATTTGCACAACAACACATGTAAGGCGCCAGCTGACCCCTCCCAGGTCTCTCCACAGTGTGGATGAAGTCTAAACTGTGCGCATTCAGCCTTGGACAGAGAACCCCTCACAAGGCAAAGCATTTCTGCTCTCCTTCCGCACGTATTTATTTTTCACATTTTTAACCCACATTTTTATTCTTCCTCCAAGAAGCTCAGGATGGTGTACACTTATTTATTTCATTCATTTACTGTATTTCTATCCTGCCTTTCTCCCCAAAAGGACCCAAAGCAGCAAAGACACAGGTGGGGCCTCCGTATCCATGAGAGATCAGGGCTCAGGCCGCTCGCTGATACTGAAAATTGCAAACAATCCCATCTGCTGTTTTCTGTCCCCTTCTCCGGAGTCCCCTCCGGAGGGTTTTCTGAAGCCTGCCGAGGCAGTGCGCATCCACCCACTGCCTCTGCAGCCTTCAGAATGGCCTTTTTGGTGAAAAAATGTTACTTGCGGTTTCCAGAAGTGACATTTTTGCCATATTCGGTGCCCAGGGAAGCGCCCGGAGGCCTCAGAATGCCTAATATGGCAAAAAAGTTACTTCCGGTTTCTGGAGGGAAACTGGAAGTGGCATTTTTTTTGGTGTCTCCAGCCCGCAGAGGCAGTGGGTGGATGTGCACTGGAGCGCAACTGGACTGGAGCGCAACTCTGTTCTCCTTCTGAGGGCTCAGGTGGAGCTCAATCTCACTCAATGCAGATCCAGGGGACCCGTTTTGAGCCAGATCTGTGGATGAAAAATCCGTGGATAAACAGGCTCCATCTGTAACTCGAAATACAAAAATAGAAAATCACAATTAAAACACAAATTAAAACATTCAAACCCTTCACAATAAATAACATCTTAAAAACAACAATCAGATGTTAATACAATAGAGCAGTGTTTCTCAAACTGTGGGTCGGGACCAACTAGGTGGGTCCCCATTCATTTCAGTGTTTTATTTTTAGTATATTAGACCTGATGCTCCCATGGTATGTGACTGCATTTGGGGAAATGTTTCAGATCTGTACTTTGAACAGGCTACTATAAACCTGCTTTTAACAATGATAGTCAATGGGACTTATTCCTGGGTAAGTGTGGGTAGGATTGCAGCCTAGGATGGTGAAAAATTTTCCTGCTAGATGATGTCACTTCCGGTCATCACTTCTGGTGGCTCCTGACAGATTCTCATTCTAAAAAGTGGGTCCTGGTGCTAAATGTGTGAGAACCACCGCAACAGAGCAGCAGAAGCAATTTTAAACAGCAGCAGACCTCCCCAGCCCTGTGCCAGGCGCAAAGGTCTGCGATGGCACCCCCTGTGGGCTATTGCCCCCCCCGTGCAGAAATCCACCTGTAAAAAAACAAGATGTTAAAAGATGTTTAATAAAAGATGTTAAAAAGGCCAAGAACGCAGAAGGCTGGCCTAAAAAGAAATGTCTTCAGGTCTCACTGGAAAGTTTCCAAGGAGGGAGCAGTTTGTAAATCAAGGGGGAGTTCTGTAATGTTGGTGCCATTACTAACATAAGAGAAGGTCCTCTTCTGAGAAGGACACCACCCCATGCACCTCATTGTGTGGTAGCACTCATAAGAGGGCCTTCTCCAATGACCTAAAGGGATGAGCCAGATTATATGGAAGTAGGCGGTTTCTCAGATACCCTTGCCCTGAGCTGTACAGGGCGTTAAAGGTCAAAACCAGCACCTTTAATTGGGCCCAGAAATGAATGGGCAGCCAGTCCAGCTGCTGGAGAAGCAGCCCAACAGAGTCAAACCACCTGTCTCTGGTGACTATATGGGCTGCTGCATTCTGCACTACATTCCGCATTCTGCAGAATGCATTCTGCACTACACTTGCTCCCAGTGTGGAAGGGATTGTCACTCACGAATCGGCCTTTTCAGCCACACTAGACGCTGTGCCAGAACCACCATCCAGAGCGCGATACCATAGTCTTCCGAGACTGAAGGTTGCCAACAATTCTGCACTAATTGTAGTGTACATAATTCCTTCCCTCCTTTTGCCCTCACAACAACCCTGCGAGGTAGGTAAGACTGAGAGATAGTGACTGGCCTGTGGACTCCCAGGAAGCTTCGTCACTGAGTAGGGATTTAAAGCTGGATCTTCCGAGTCTAATTCCCAAACTACCAGACCAGTGGTTCTCACACAATTAGCACTGGGACCCACTTTTTAGAATGAGAATCTGTCAGGACCCACTGGATGTGATGTCATGACCGGAAGTGACATCATCAAGAAGGAAAAAATTTTCACTATCCTAGGCTGCAATCCTATCCACTTAACCCAGGAGTAAGTCCCATTGACTATCACTGTTAAAAGAATACGCACAGTAGCTTGTTAAAAGTACAGGTCTGTCACATTTCCCCAAATACTGTCACATAGCAGGGCAGCATCAAGTCTAATACGTACATTAAAAATAAAATGTTGAAATGAATGGGGACCCACCTAGTGGGTCCCAACCCACCAGACCAGTGGTTCTCACACATTTAGTACCGGGACCCACTTTTTAGAATGAGAATCTGTCAGGGCCCACTAGAAGTGATGTCATGACCGGAAGTGACATCATCAAGCAGGAAAATTTTTCGCAATCCTAGGCTTCAATCCTAACCACACTTACCCAGGAGTAAGTCCCATTTACTATCATTGTTCAAAGCATATACATAGTGGCTTGTTCAAAGTACAGGTCTGTCACGTTTCCCCAGGTGCAGTCATGTACCAGGGTAGCAGCAGGTCCAATGTATTAAAAATAAAATATTGAAAGGGACCACTGTCTGAGAAGCACTGCACTCCGGCCATCCTGGCTCTAGTGACGTTCTCCTTATGGGGCATTTGGCTTCAACCACAAATCCTCCTGCATTGCGAGGCAGGCATTTCCCCCCTGGCTCTCTGCTAGACCCACACAGGGCAACAGCAGCCAAGGACGGGAGAGCCCGGCGGGAGCGAGGAAGGCCCGCCAGAAAGCAGCTGCTGCTGGCAGGGAAGCTCCTGCGCCAGCTGAGCTCCGCGTTCGGGCTCGGGCTCCGCACCTGCCAGGCGGCCACGCGCCAGGCGGGACGGGCAGGAGAAGCCTCCGGAACGGGGAGGGAGGCTCGGGGAGCTGCCCCGCAGAAGGCGCGCGAGCAGTCCGCTCCGCCCCCGGAGGAACGCCCAGGCGCCCCCGCCCCGCGGCTGCTTGGTGCCGACTGCGCCCCGGGGACCCCCCTCGCCCCCCTTCTGCACAGTCGCAGCCTCCCGGGCCACCCCCGCCCTGGCACGAGCCGCGCCGCCCGCCGGGGAGGGGCGATTCCGGCAGAAGGCTGCCGGCAGGCCGAGGCACCGCGGCTGTCCCTAGAAACCAGGCCAGGGCTCAGGGCCACCTCTGGGGCGGTCGGACTGCAGAGCTGGGAAAGGTGCGGGGCACCCAGCAGGAGCTGCAGCGCCCCGTTCGCAAGAGTTCTGCCCTGCTGGAAACGGGAGTCAGCGGGGCGGGGGGCAAGCGAGCCTCCTGCCGCCAGGCGCCCGGGGCTGGCTGATGCTCGTCCTGGCTGCGTGGCGAAGCTTCCCGGCCTGGAGAACGGGGAGAGCGCCCTTTGCTGTCGAGGAGAACGCGGCTGCCGAGCGAGAGGCTGATCTGCCTGCTCAGGCTCGAGCCCGCGGCGCCGCACCCTCCCGGCGCTCCGGCCAGAGCGAGGGGGGCAGGCAGGAGCCCCGGCCCGGGCGAAGGCCCTGGACGCACCTGTGCCGTGCAAGCGGTGAGCGGAGCCCGCAGCCTCGGCGCTCTGCAGGCAGCAGGACTGCGGCGGCGCTCTCTGCCTGACGGCGAGGCTGCCTGTGGCCGCAGCAGAGGGAGGCGGCGCTCGGGCCTGGCATCTGGGGCAGCACCAAGCGGCGGCCGGGCTTCTCCCTGCTCCCCAGCGCCCGGGGCCGTTCTGCCAGGGCTCGGGGTCAGCAGGGGCCGGCCAAGCCCGCCTGCTCCCCCGCAGCCCTGACGGGCCTGCACGTCCCCAGCACAGGGCGCGCTGGGGGCCTCCAGAGGCCAGCCTGCCGAGCCCTCTCCGTCGTGCGGGCTGACCAGGCCCCTCGCTGCTGCTGCTGCTGCTGGGCCGCGCCCCGTTCCCTGCGGGAGGCGCCCAGGCTGGCAGGTCCGCCGGCGGCTGCGGCTCCCCGCCCGGGCCCAGGAGAGGCGTCCTGCGCGCCCCCGCGAGGGCCGCGCTTCGCCCCGCCCGCAGCATCTCCCTTTGTCTGGCCGCCGCTCTCGCTCTGCGGCGCAGCAGGATGCGGGCCGAGCGGCGCGCTGCCGCAGACACGCCCTGCGCACACAAAGGCGCCCCCCCGCAGCACCCCTCGCGACGCCGCCAGGAGGGGGCCCCGCCGCCCACTCGCGCCCCCGCGACCCACTCGCGCCCCCCGCAGCCTGGGCCGGCTCACCTTCGCCGGGCGCGCACAGCCCCGCTGGGCCGGCGGGCAGCGAGTCCTGGCCGCTCGCAGCTGCCGCGGCTGGCTATGCGGCGGGGCTGCGCAATCCGCTCCTCCCGCCGCCGCCGTGACGTCGGGGAGCGCGGGCATGCCCGGCGCCGGGGCGGGCAGGCTGCGGGGGGCAGCCGGCAGGGGCTGCGCAGGGTCCGCTCTGCAGCCCCACCAGGCCGCCCGAGGGCTGATACCTTCCCCCCCCCCGCGGAACTCCTTGCCGGGAACAGCTCAGCCCAGCACCGCCCTGCCTCCCCAGCCAGGCAGCCTCCCCAGCGGAGCAGCTGAAGGTCAGGGTCGGGCAGCGGGGGGGGGGCATACGATTGTCACCCCAGAGGACGTAATGACTTGGTTTTTCAAGTGAGCCACCCCCCTGGAAGTGACATCATCAAGCACATTAAAAGAATTAAAGAAAAACAAATAATTAAATAAGGGGGAGCCGGACCTGCTCTGGGGCCTGCTTGCACTCACCCCCCCCCCAACAAAATCCCTGAGATTTCCAGTCCTCCCCAGTGCCCAGTTCAAGGTCAGTTCTTGTATTTCAGGCCCATCCAGATCAGAAAATAAGAAGAGCCCCGCTGGATCAGGCCAAGGGCCCATCTAGTCCAGCTTCCTGTATCTCACAGGGGCCCACCAAATGCCCCAGGGAGCACACCAGACAACAGACACAACCTGAGTCCCGGTGACTCCCCCCCCCCCCGCATCTAGCAATCAGAGGCAGCCTGCCTCTAAAACCAAGAGCTTGCACAGACCTACCATGACTTGTAATCCGTAATGAATTTTTCCTCCAGAAATTTGTCCAATCCCCTCTTAGGCTACTAGGCAAGATGCGATCACTACTTCCTGTGGCAAGGAGTTCCACAGCTAATTACATGCTGGGTAAAGAAATATTTTCTTCTGTCTGTCCTAACACTCCCAACAACTTCTGTGGATGTCCCCTGGTCTTGGTGTTATGCGAGAGGGAAAAGAGCGTCTCTCTATCCACTCTGTCCATCCCCTACATGATTTTGTATGTCTCAATCATGTCCCCCCTCAGGCACCTCTTTTCTAGACTGAAGAGGCCCAAATGTTGCAGCCTTTCCTCATAGGGAAGGTGCCCCAGCCCAGTAATCATTTTGGTTGCTCTCCTCTGCACCTTTTCCATCTCCACTATATCCTTTTGGTGATGTGGCGAGCAGAAGTAGACAAAATATTCCAGGCGTGGCCTTACCATCGATTTGTACAATGGCATTACAATATTAGCTGTCTTATTCTCAATGCCTTTCCTAATGATCCCAAGCATGGAATTAGCTTTCTTCACTGCTGCCACACACTGGGTCGACACTTTCGTCGACCTGTCCACAAGGACCCCAAGATCTCTCTCCTGATCCATCACAGACAGCTCAGAACCCATTAGCCTATATGTGAAGTTTTGATTCTTCCCCCCAATGTGCATGACTTTACACTTACTTACATTGAAACGCATCTGCCATTTTGCTGCCCAGTCTCCCAGTTTGGAGAGATCCTTCTGGAGCTCTTCACAATCTCTAAAACAAAAACATTCACCTTACCAGTTCAAACCTGTTCATTCCTTTTATGGGGGAGGGGGGGCTGCCTTCTGGAGCATCTGTTGAACTCCACCTTCATCAGATCAGGACCATTCCGGTGGCCCCGCATTTTCCTTTGCCTGATCTGACATCGAGCTAAGGCATGTTTGCTTACTTGCAAGTAAACACTTCGTTTCACTTTCCATAGGGCTCAATACATTCATCAGCTTGGAGGGAGAGAACATAAGAACAGCCCCATGGATCAGGCCATAGGCCCATCTAGTCCAGCTTCCTGTATCTCACAGTGGCCCAATAAATGCCCCAAGGAGCACACCAGATAACAAGAGACCTGTATCCTGGTGCAAGTGAGACTTCCTTTTCAGGAGTTTTTTGAAGGCTGCATTGGAGGACCATTCTGGCGTCGTTGGATTCCTCTTAGCCTCCCGTTTCCTATGAACTAAGGCAGGTTTGCCTACTCACAAGTAAATCACGATATGGCTCAGTTTCACTTTCCATAGGGCTCCATGCATTTTTTGTTCTCTGATTTTTCGGCCATAACTTTTGATAGAATCAAGATATTTCACTCCTGTGTTTTTCACTGCATTCTGCTGTAAATTCCACATCCAACCGTATATAGCATGATGATATTATTTCTAACCACCACAATTTTAGTGATTTTGGTCTTTTGTGGTGTCACACCCCCCCCAAGGCTGGTACCTACGGCAAACTGCCCCCCACCCCCTGCCAGCTACACCACTGGGGCAGGCCACTGCCCGGTGATTCACTCCCACTGCTTGGCAGAAGAACAAACAGCGCTCCCAGCCCTGTTGCCAACTTGTGCTTCACATACCCAGACAAGGCAGGCCCAGAGCTGGCAGCAGATCCGCAAAGCACCGGCCTGGGCCCACTCGCTGGCCACAGTGGTGTCGCCCTTGAACCCGCAAAGACAGCGCGAGGTTTGTTACCTTACTTTGGTTGCGCTCTTCTGCACCTTTCCCTTCTCAAAAACACTCTGAGGGAAGGTATAGCAGAAAACAGCTTGTTTATTGCGGGTACCAAAGCACGGCAGCAAGGAGGCCGTTGCCTCAGATCAGGGGTGTCCAAAGTTTTTGGCAGGAGGGCCACATCGTCTCTCTGACACTGTGTTGGGGGCCGGGGGGGGAAGAATTAATTTACATTTAAAATTTGAATAAATTTACATAAGTTTACATAAATGAATATATTAAAGATGCACTTATATGAATGAATGAAGGTCTTGCAATAGCTCATGGCCTATAAAAGGCCTTGCACAAAGCAAGGCTGGCCTTTCCTTTGCTGCTGCTGCTGCTGCATCACAGACGTGAAAGAGCAAGCAGTGGAGGAAGCCCTTGTTGGAGGAATCTTAAAAATTGGTTTCCTCTTTTGGGGGGGAAGCAGAGTAGCTTCAGCAGCAGACCCCCCCCTTTGCTGGGAGGCAACCCAGGGAAGCTCCCACACCCGGCTGACTGCTAATTTAGAAAGACAAACGACAATGGCTGGTTGAAGTTGCAAAAGAGAGTCATTTACTCACTGTTCCATAGAAGCATGTTTACAGCATCTGATTATGATCAGAGGTTCACTAAACTTGAGACAGCAAGGCCCTAAAGCTGCCTCGCCCTGCGTGCCACGTGGTCAAGTTGGCGTCACCAGCAGAGCCCTGCTGGGTGCCACCTTGTCAGGTCAGTGTGGAAGAGAGCAAGAGAGGGCGTGCAGAAGGGAAGGTTATAGGGTCTGGGCCACACCCCCACATAGGTCACCAAAAGGGGACAGGTAAAGTGTAGGGTCACTGGGCCATGGCTTAACCCTTTCAGGACAGTATTCTGCCACCTCTGGACAGCAGACGGAGTTGCTCCAAACTCCAACAGCCCTCATCCCACAGCTCACGCGAGAGGTCAAACAGTCACCCTCACACTGAGAGCAGTTGCGTTGGGCCAGTGCAGGCTCCAACAAATCTCCAGAGGGCCAGAGGCTCATTGGAGACTGGGGGCTTCCTGAGGGCCGCATTGAGAGGCCTTGAGGGCCACATGTGGCCCCAGGGCCAGGGTTTGGGCACTCCTGCCTCAGATCATGCGCAAGTGTAGCGAGATGCAGCTAGCTTTTTATGCTCATTTCGACTCATAGGCGTGGCTAGCAAAGCTGAGACAAGGGTCCAGTGACTGTCTACATTCACTGCCCAGTCAGTCACCCACCCACTGGCCTGTCTCTCCACCCTCTACCATAGCGAGCTGGACCATGCTGGAGAGATAAGAGACCACAGGCACTTGACGTAGGTTGCCCTTGCTCTGAGGTATTGTTGCAGACGGACTCTTGAGGCCCAGCCATCTCCAGGATAAGACACTGGGTGGGGGTGGTTTGCAGCTTCTTGCTAACAAGCATCTTTAAGGCCAGAGTCAGAACTGATGTTAAAATGGCGTTACTTTGGCCAGAGTTTAGTGAGAGCTCTTGGCTCACGGCATCAGTGGAGAGCCTGCCAGGCCTGAACCGAAGCCAGACGAAGGCAGACTCTTACACTCTTACAGAGCAGGCCTGTAAGCACCACCACCCTTGCTCTTCAGCCACCGCCAAGAGGCAAAGGCCCCCCAGAGCTCCCCTACACCCCTCTCAATCCCTGGCAGGGGCTTCTTCTCTCATTGGGGCTGCACGGGGGTTATTTTTAACCCTCACTCAACTACGACTCAGAATGAAAATAGCCTCCTATAGAGAGCTGGCCCTATTTATACCCTGCGGCAGCACTGGGGAGCCATTCCTCTTCCAGCATCCTGTTTCCCTACATAAGAACATGAGTCTGGTCATGCCTCTCGGAGGCAGCCCACAAGCACCCCTTCTCTGCACAAAGCAGAGCGTTGAGGAGAGGAAGAAACTGTCCACCCCCATCGGTTTCGCAACATGCCGCACTGACAGCCAGCGCAGGGACCCAAGATGGGCGGGGAACATTTTTTTTTGAGGACGTCATCCCCACCCACCAGGGGCTCCCACAAACTCCACCTCAGTTCTCCATCAGTAACAAGGGAGTAACAGTGACCTAAAAATAAAATGGGAGCACAATGGTGATAACAGTGTTCCAACTACAGCAGTTGTGGAGGACAATAACAAAGATCAAAAATCAAACTTCATATATAGGCTGATGGGTTCTGAGTTGCCTGTGACACATCAGGAGAGAGATCTTGGGGTGGTGGTGGACAGGTCAATGAAAGTGTCGACCCAATGTGCGGCGGCAGTGAAGAAGGCCAATTCTATGCTTGGGATCATTAGAAAAGGTATTGAGAACAAAACGGCTAGTATTATAATGCCGTTGTACAAATCGATGGTAAGGCCACACCTGGAGTATTGTGTCCAGTTCTGGTTGCCACATCTCAAAAAGGACATAGTGGAAATGGAAAAGGTGCAAAAGAGAGCGACTAAGATGATTACTGGGTTGGGGCACCTTCCTTATGAGGAAAGGCTACGGTGTTTGGGGCTGTTCAGCCTAAAAGAGACGCCTGAGGTGGGACATGATTGAGACATACAAAATTATGCATGGGAAGGATTAAGTGGATAGAGAGATGCTCTTTACACTCTCACATAATACCAGAACCAGGGGACATCCACTCAAATTGAGTGTTGGGAGAGTGAGAACAGACAAAATAAAATATTTCTTTACTCAGTGTGTGGTCGGTCTGTGGAACTCCTTGCCGCAGGATGTGGTGATGGCATCTGGCCTGGACACCTTTAAAAGGGGATTGGACAAGTTTCTGGAGGAAAAATCCATTACGGGTTACAAGCCATGATGTGTATGTGCAACTTCCTGATTTTAGAAATGGGCTATGCCAGATGTAAGGGAGGGCACCAGGATGAGGTCTCTTGTTATGTGTTGTGCTCCCTGGGGCATTTGGTGGGCCGCTGTGAGATACAGGAAGCTGGACTAGATGGGCCTATGGCCTGATCCAGTGGGGCTGTTCTTATGTTCTTAACTACAATTCCCAGGAGGCCTTGCAGGTCTCTTGTTATCTGGAGTGCTCCCTGGGGCATTTGGTGGGCCGCTGTGAGATACAGGAAGCTGGACTAGATGGGCCTATGGCCTGATCCAGTTGGGCTGTTCTTACGTTCTTAAAGATGTATGAACGACAAGCAAGCAAAGCAGACTATTTTTAACGTGGGACAAAAATGGATCCAAGTCTGAATTCTAACTACTCGATTACTGACAGAAACTGCAGCACATTCCTTTAACCCAGGACTGTTTCAAATATTTTTAGTTCTCAAGAATGCCAACAGCAGCAACAGCACAGCGACAGGGCAGCCAAGCACCAGGAGGCCCAGACACAAAAACCAGACCGTCACTGGCAGTGGGTGGAGGGCCTGGAGTTCTGGGGTTCAGCAGGCACAGAGACAAAGGGGGGTCGCCTGCCAGCTATTGCTCTCCAAGGCTGGCTGGAGCAGAAGGCAGAGTGCCTGCCAGGACAAGAGGAGGAAGTGCAGGGGCAGGCATTTCACAGAGCAGCTCCCTCAAGGCACTGCAGGTGCCCGAGGCGCAGGCTGCACAGCCAGAAGCTGCAGGAGAGAGCCTAGGAAAGCGCTGGGGAGCAGTGCACACGCCGCTCTTGGGTTGGCTGCAGAATCAGCACATGCAGGTCCCTTCGCAGATGCCGCCACTTGCTCAGGCCTTGCCAGACTGTCCCATTCTGGCTGCCCCCTGCTTGCCCCAGTCTCTTGCCACTGTTCCCTGGGGCAGCTGCCAAACTGGCTTCTGTTTCTGGAATATTGCTTGACTGAAAGAAGCAAACAGAAGGGGAAGACCAAAGTCAGCCCAAGATTCAGCCACCTCTGGGCAACAGCTGGGTCGGGGGGGGGGAGTGGCTGTCAAGCACAGGCCCTCAGGCCTGTGGCTCAGCCTTTCCAGCTTCTGCTCTCTTGAGCTCCTCCCCTTGCAGAGCCCCAGTTCAGGAGAGAGAGAGCCCCTGCTGGCTCCCGAGAAGACCTCGTGTCAGGAGGACAAATGCTCCAGGACGGAGCCTGGCACGGGCACAGCTGGGTTTGCAGGGAAAATGGCCACCAGAACTTGGTGGCACAGCTACAGGGCACCCACCACCACTTTCAGGAGGATGACTCCTCTGGCTGACCAGGTGCCCACCTGCGTATTCCTCCCATGGATGCTGCTCCAGTGCTGCAGCTGTGTCCAGTGAGGAGCACGACCAGCAAGAGGCCTGGCATGCCCAGCGCCTTCTCCTCTCACTCAGCTCAAGACACGGGCTTCCCCTGAGCAACTCTGTGGACAGCCTGCAGATGGTCAGGCGACAGCTCACCCCATCTTGTCCTGAACAGTGCCCAGAGAAAAGGAAAGTTGTGCTGTGTGGAACAACACTGGACTTAAAACCAGCAGGACTCTAAAGCGAACTCCACCGTGCAAAATGAGGATTCAACAAAAATCTCAGTTTAAATCTCTCCCTTGCAAAGTCCCTTAGAATCCAAGCCTTGCTTTTTTTTCCTGTAAGAAAATGCCCCCTTCAGGAAAGGTGACACCTCCACTTATCCCCAGACTAATATGGGGCCTCAGTCTTCTTGAATCCATTTAATCACTTTGAATTTCCTTGGGGGGGGGGGCGGGCGGGAAGAGACACCATGTGAGTCTGTTGCAGCACAACAAAGGCTCTGGTAGCACCTCAGGGGTGGCTCCAAAGGGCAGTGGGTGCCTGAGTGCAGGCAGAACACTCACTGGTGATTCACAGCAGCACTCATGGTGTGACAGAGTGGTCCTGGGAACGGCAAGGTTATTGGCTGTGGTACGGGGGGGGGAATAATCATGGTTTCCTATGAGAGCCATTTGTGGCTCCATCTCACTCAAACACATAGCTGATGCTGGGGGGGGGGGGTGGTGATGGGCTGGAGGTGAACTAACAAGTGGAAGGTGGAGAGGCTGACAGGCAGCAGAAGAACTCGTCAGGGAGCAGACATCCAGCCTGTTCCTGATGGGGAGGCACCAGGGCCAGCCCACCCATGAGGCCCACTGAGGTGACCTCCTCAGGCAGGGTGGGAGGACACCCACTACCACTTGCCCACTCGCCTCCAATGCTGCTCCCTCCCCCAGACTGGGAAAGAAAGAGCAAAATGGAGCAAGGAAAGGGAGAGAGAAGCACAAGAGGCACCACCTGAAAGATTCAGCACGCAGCTTGGGGGTGCTCCTGGGGGAGCCTCAGCTCTTGGGGGGAAGGTGGTAATCGGAAGCACCTTCGCCCAGCTGCAGCTGGTCCTCCACACTCTTTTACAGGCTGTGGCCTTTCCTGGAGACTGCAGACCTGGTCAGGATCATCCAAGCCTTAGTCACCTCTCTCGGTCAGGCTACTGCAACACTCTGTACATGGGGTACCAGAGCAACAACTCAGCCAGAGATGCCGCAAACAGATGCCCAATATGTTTGTGGCTAAAGGGGCAGTGTGGGAGTGCCTCTTGCGATCTTGTCTGATCTCAGAGGCTAAGCAGGGTCAGGCCTGCTTAGTACTTGGATGGGAGACCGCCTGGGAATACCTGGTGCTGTAGGCTTATACCACAGTCTTTTGAGACTGAAGGCTGCCAACCAACCTATGCAACTTGTCCCTTAAAATGACCACAGTGCCAGAGGACTGGAGAATAGCAAAAGTCATGCCAATCTTTTAAAATGGATATTATATATCTGGGTATTCAGAAGGTGTTTGATATGGGCCCTCACTAAAGGCTGCTGAGAAAACTCCATGGTCAGGGAATTAGAGGGCAGGTCTTCTCATGGATTAGGAAATGGTTGAGGACCAGGAAACAGAGTGGGTATCAATGGGCAATTTTCACAGTGGAGAGAGGTGAAAAGTGGAGTGCCCCAAGAATCTGTCTTGGAACCAGTGCATTTTAACCTGTTCATAAACGGAGACAGGGTTAAGCAGTGGCCAAGTGGATGACACAAGAAGTGGTGAAGACCAGAAGCGATTGTGAGGAGCTCCAAAAGGATCTCTCCAGACTGGCAGAATGGGCAGCAAAATGGCAGATGCGCTTCAATGTCAGTAAGTGTAAAGTCATGCACATTGGGGCAAAGAATCAAATTTTACATATAGTCTAATGGAATCTGAGCTGTCTGTGACAGATCAGATCTTGGGGTGCTGGTGGACTGCTCGATGAGAGTGTCCGCCCAATGTGCGGCGGCAGTGAAGAAGGCCAATTCCATGCTAGGGGTCATTAAAAGGGGGATTGAGAATAAAACGGCTAATATTATCATGCCGTTGTACAAAAAAGGAAGACAGTGGAGCTTGGAAAGGAGCAGAAGAGAGCGACCAAAATGATGCTGCTGGGCAGGGGCTCCTCCCTTCTGAGGAAAGGCTGCGGCGCTTGAGGCTCTTCCGTCTGGAAAAGAGGCGCCTGGGGGGGGGCACGATCCTCAGGTTGGAACAAACAAGAGAAAACGCTTCTCTGCCCGGCGTGTGGAACTCCTTGGCCTGGACAGGCTCTGGAGGAAAAGCCCGCCGCAGGTCAAAGCCCCGAGGGGCGCTGCAGCCGGAGCCTTTCTCCGCTCGTCTGCACGTCCCGGGTGGCGCTTCTTCCCTCCGCACTGGAGGGGGCTCCCGCCTCGGGAACTGGGCCCTTCAGGCCCGGGCAAGCGCGGTCTCCGGTTCGGCCCTCCGCGCCCAGCACGCGCGCTCCCTCCCGGCGAGGCGCCCACGTCCAGGGCCCGGCGGGCGCCGCAGGAGGCTTCCAGACACCCGAGCCGCGCGGAGGAGCAGCAGCAGCTCCGGGGCCGCTCGAGCGCACGAGCCCCGCGCCGCTCAGGGACGGACTGCCCTCGGCGCGAGGCTGCCTGCCCCGCCAAGGACACCGGGCCGGGCTGCGCGGAGGGCCTGCCGGAGCAGCAGCAGCAGCGCGCCCCGCCCCGCCCCGCAGGGCCCCGCTCAGCCTCCCGGCCCTGCCCGCCCCCCGGCACTCACCCGGCCTCGCTGCTCGCCGCGCTGCCGCCGCCTCTGCCTCTCCACGGCGCACTGACGGCAGGGCAGCGCAGGGCAGGGCCGCGCCGGCGCCCTGGGACGGGGCGGCGCAGGAGCGCGGCCCGCGGTGGGCAGAGCCGGCCGGCCGGCCGGGCGGGGGCTGCGCCGGCCCGAAGGGGGTCTCCTGGCCTCTCAGCCTTGCTGGCCGCGCGGCGCCTCCGTCCGGTGCTGCTCGCCTGCTTCCAGGGAGCGAGCAGCGTCCCCGCCGTCTCCGGCTGCCGAGGTTCCGAAGGCCTTTCCAGCGGGCGCCCCCCGCCCTGTTCCGCCCTCCCCCGAAGGAAGCTTTGTTTCCTGCCCGAGGCGCCCGCGCCCCAGAAGCGGAGCCCCCCCCCCCGGCGTCTTTCGCGTTCTCGGGGAGGCCTGGCAGGAGGAGCTGCTTCGGGGCTTCGCGCGGCGCCCGTCCCGGCCCTAGAACGGGGCTCGAGCAGTGCTGCCGGCCTCCCTGGTGGGTGCTGCGGAGCTGGTGGGCCGGCCGGCCGGCCAGGAGAGAGCGCTGCCACCTGCCCGTGCCCGCCATGACCCCCTCAGGAGGCGGCCCTCCAGCGGCAGCAGCACAAGCTGCGAGAAGCCTGGCGGCCTCCTGCCGACCCCAGGCTCAGGAGGTCATTTCGGGCAAGGAAGAGGACCAGTTGCACCAGCAGCACTTGCAGGACATCGCAGCAGCTGCAAGGCCCTGAATGTTCCCCTCGCCCAGCCATCGCTTTGCCTGCCTTTTGTCTTCCCTTCCGTGCAGGGGAGGAGCCTCGGCCCGGATTCTTTAGGGCAGGGGTCTCCAAACCCCGGCCCAGGGGCCAGATGCGGCCCGCAGCAAGCCTCTTTCCGCTCGCGGCCCACCTCTTGTCCCCTGAAAGCCTCTGGCCCACTCAAATGAGCATCACCAGAAATGTGCACTGATTGTGCCTGGAGGGTGTTCTGAGGGCCAGAGAGGTGGAATGAAGGAGCCCATTCATTCATTTATTCACTCATCTAAGTTCCATCTCTAATTCATTTATTTAAATTTTATATTTAAAAATTTTTTCCGGCCCTCAACACCACGCCAGATATTTGATGCGGCCCTCTGGCCAAAAAGTTTGGAGACCCCTGCTCTAGGGGCATGGATTGTGAGCAGCAAGGAGAGGCTGGGGCACTGTGGAGGCAGCATACAGGCCGTGCAGGCGCGAGCAATGCCGCAGGTGAGAGTGTGTTCCAGGGCAGGGTGGTGATGTGTGCCAGTAAGTGCCACCCAGGCACTGGAAAGGCTTGGCCACCACGGTGCATCTTGCAGAAAGAGCAGTCTTGTGTGATGGGTGGAGGTAAGGCCTGGATCGCCCAGGCCGTGTGACTGACCCTCCTGCAAAGAGGCTCCTTTGGAGCCTGGCGTCTGTACTACCAAGTGACTCAAGGGAAGGAACTGCAGGATTCAGCGGTGAGCAATGTGGAAATGTTGCAGTCAGAGAAGTTCATGCATGAGCCACTCAAACACATCAATGCATCACTGTCAAGAGAAGCAGCTGGGGGTCTCTTCTTCACTGCTGCCTGTTGGGCAGCGGGAGTGAGAGCTTACTGGGGAGTGCAAGCCGAGCCTCTTTTGTGTTGCTGGGGTTCCAAATGTCGCAATGGTTGTTGCATCTCCTCCGACCTGTAGGCCCCACAGCTGGTGCCAAGGCCACTGTGCCAGCGCTGCATGGCTTCTGCCTTGACAGTAGGCCTGCCTCCCTGGGGGTTTACAGCCCCCAAGCTTCTGCCCTCTGAAAGAAAGAACTGCTGCCCTGTGAGCTGGTGCCAGCCTCTGTCTCCACTTCTGGTCCTCTCCCTCCCTGCATTTGGTTCCCACATCCTGGGGAAGCTGGAGAGGAGCATGATGGGCAAGACAGGCTGCTGTGCCTGAAGGGTGGGGAGCAGGGCGGGGGGAGGTCTCCTGTGCTGTTTGTTGAGGTAATCAGATCCACAGCGCCAGCCTGCACATGTCCACAGTGTCCTGTGGATCTCACTGCCAGGTAAGGGTCAAAGGGTTGCAGCCAGGGAGTCCAGTTGGCACAGGGGCACTTGCACTCTCCACACGCAGGAGACCATCATCACAACCAGATATTTTTGCCCTGCCTTTGGGGCTCAGGGCAGCAGCCAGCATTTACAGCCACAAACACGACCAAAATAATGTTGCAACCCTAAAAAAAGGCCAGCTGCATATTTAAAAATCATTCAGACTGCCAGAAGACAGCAGGCTGATGACTGCAGCTCAGGCATAGCTGGACAGCGAGCAGAGCTGGCCACACGCCTGAAGGAGACTGAATAGAACAAGAGAGAGCGAGCAATGGCTGGCCAGAGAAGATGGGTGGCCTGACACAATGGGCGGGCTCAGGAACAAGGCTGCAGCTTGGCCTCAGGTGGGGGGGGGGCTCCCAGGCTGGGGCGGCTGTTTCTCAGTCAAAGGTGGGGAAAGCAGCAGCCACAGTTCCAGGCAGGAGGTTGTGCCCAAACGCAGGACAGGAGGGGAGGCCCCTCTCCAGGCAGGAATGCAGCCTCACCCCCTTTGTGCTCCCAGGCCTGGACCTCAGAGCAGCATCTGGAGGTGCAGTGTGCTTAGCGGGTCCACACGCCTGGCTTCTGAGCCTCAGCGACGGGAGGAGCTGGAGACCCAGGGATGGCCTTGTGTGGTGGCAGTGGTCAGGGGCCTGGGCGGCTCGGCAGCATCCCTGGGCACGGCAGCACAGTGTGGCTTCTTCCACCGAGGGCACTGCACACGCAGCCTGTGTTCTCAGGGCTCCCCCCACAGCCCAAGACAGAGCAGAACTACTGCACTCAGCCCTTGGTGGCCCTTTGCTTAGGAATCGGGAAGCAGTGAGACCCAGCAGAGGGAGGCCTTGTAGGCCCACTCCCTTCCCTCTCTCCCACCCTTTTGGGATTGGTCTCGCTAACAGTTTTGGTCGCAAGAGTGGACTGAATTGTCCTCTGAGCCCGTCAAAATCCAGTCCTGAAATTCAGAGCAGGCATCTGACTACCCGTTGCTTCAGCACCAAGCGTCCCAAAACAATGCAGTCACCTTTGCTCCCAGCCCCTGCCGCTTCCACCTCCTCCTCAACCAGTTTTTCTGCCCTGCTGATGAGGATTAGATGCAGGGTAGGTGACTCCCTTGCAGCCTTGCAAGAAGACTGAGGCCCCATATTAGTCCCAGAGCACCTTCTGAGCAAATGGCAAAGGACGAGGAGTGGATTGGAGCACCCACGGCGAGCCCAGGGAGATTGCCTGTGGCCAGCCTCCCAGAGCACCTGGTCGTCTGCCTCAAGCAAGCACCACTACTGCTGGACCCAGAGGTCTGGACTCCCAGGCTGACATTGCTGTCCTTCAGCTCTCCTCCCTCTCCTCCTTCAGCCTGTCCAGTTTCCATGCTCCGATTCTGGGGTCTCTGTGCAGGTGGGCCCCTGCCCGATATGCAGTGCTACCCCCTCCCTCTCTGTCAGGCCTGCTCCCTTTGGATGAATGACACCCTCCCTGCCTCTGTTCCTTGTGGGTCTTGCCCCACCGGGTATCCTGATGCCTTCCTGGATTCAGATATCAATTTGGTCCTGTTAGTTTCCCTGTGCATCTGTATATGGACACTGGAGACCACGAGCATCGCCTCCTGCTGCTTTCCCTGGTACCTTTTCTTTTTTTTTCCTTAAATTTTATTATTTTACATAAACAGAACAAAACAAAAAAACAAAAAAAGAGAATATAACATCAATACGTGCTTATGAATTGGTTAAAAAAAGGGAAAAAAAATTTATACATATATATGACTAGAATGGCCTCAAATAAATCCATACGCAGTTGACGCCGATAGGCCATTCACTCGAATACTGATAAATGTAAAATATTGTTCGTCCATTGGGCATATGTAGGTGGGCATCTCTCCTTCCAATGAAGTAATATGTCTTTTTGCTACCGTGAGGGCACAGAGTCCACTTCAATTGTCCAGATGTGAGTCTCCAGATAACGGGTAGATAATTAAGAATTACATACATATCCATAAAAATTAAAGGTTGCTGTAGCACTATCTTTATAATATTATTTCATCCCAAAAGCTTACAATAACAGGACATGACCACAACATAGGTGTAAGTGTAGCATTCAAATTCAAACATCTCCAACATCTAGGTTCCTTACTAAGTCCTTTAAGAAGTAGCCTCTGTGGTGTCCAATATATTCTAAAGAGTATTTTTTGCTGTATTAGGCGTAATTTAAGATCTCTAGATATTGCCTGTATAAGAGTTCCATTTAATCTGAAGTAAATGTGTATCAAACTTACTACACGATATTAGATATTTATAAACAAATTTTACTGGCTTCTTCATATCAACAGACTGCATAAGTATGTCTAGAAGTGGGGGAGTTTGTGAAGCAGATAATACAGAGGGACCAAATATAGCAACTAATAAATGTTGCAACTGTAAATATTGCCAACTAGCAGACTTTGGAAGGTGATACTGTTCACTAAGTCTATCAAATGAAAAAAATTCCTGATCCTGATCAATAAGTTGATCTAATGTAAAAATTGCCCTATCAGTCCAGCTCCTCCATAAAAAAGGTTCCCTATTAATCTCTAAAGTTGGATTCATCCGTAACGTTAATCTACAGTGGGAATAGGGATCAAATTCAAACTTCCGTGCCATCATATTCCAAATATACCTAGCCGAGATTACTGTCACAGGTACTTGTCGATTATTAACATGTTTAGACCCCAATGCTACCCATTTACACAATGGAGCTAACACAGGCATTTCTAACACCACCCATGTTATCTCACTCTGCTGATTATTCCATCTATTACAGAAAGTTAGCAAGTATGCAAAATGGTACAGATTAAGGTTGGGAAGTCCAAACCCTCCCTCTTTATGTGACAATTGCATCCATTTTAATGAAATCCTTGGTGTTGCAGAACCCCATAAAAACTTCCTAAACAAAGTGTAGAACTTATTAAAATAACTTTGTGCTATATATAAGAAAATTGCACGTAGTACATATATAATACGAGGAAGAATATTCATTTTTAAAGTATTCACTTTTCCCTATAGAGACAGATTTAGGGATGCCCATTTATCAAGATCCAATGAGATACCAAGTATCAGATTATCAAAATCCAATTTAATCATCTGCTTGGTATCTCTAGGAATAAGAATTCCCAAATACCTAATAAACTCAGGACACCACCTAAAATTCCATAAACTAAATATATCTTAGAAAATACTGTCTCCAAGAGGCAATACTTTGGATTTGCTCCAATTAATAGTGCAACCAGAAATATTACCAAAAATGTTAATGAGTTTCAGTAATTCAGGTACAGACATGAGGGGGTCTGCAATAAATAACAATATATCATCAGCATACAAAACAATCTTAAATTCACTATTATTATATTTAACTCCTTGAATTCTGGAGTTTTGCCTAATTGCACAGGCAAGAGGCTCTAAACAGAGATTAAAAATTAGAGGAGAGAGTGGGCCACCCTTCCTGGTTCCTTTACCCAAATATATTTTGGGAGATATACAACCATTTATTATTTGTGATGTGGGCCAAGAGTATAAAATCTGAACCCACTGTAAAAACTCTTGAGGTATTCCAAATTTTGTGAGGTTAGATAGAATAAATTGCCATTGAACCCTGTCAAAAGCCTTCTCAGTGTCCAATGAGATAATAGCAGACTGATGGGTTTTTTTTTATTCCAAAGTAATCAGATTTACTACTAATCTTAGGTTATCAGCCCCTTGTCAACCATGTATAAATCCAACCTGATCAGGATGTACAAGTGTTCTGATAACTTGCTGCAATCTACTAGCCAGCACCATAGATAGAATTTTGGCATCCACATTCATTAACGATATAGGACGGTAATTAGCACAGTCAGTGTGATACTTATCTGGTTTTGGAATCAGTGTAATATAGGCTTCTGTGATAGAAGGGGGTAATATACCTGATGCAAAAATCTCGTTATAAAATAAAAATAACCGTGGGAAGAAAACATCCTGTACCATTCTACGAGGAATCCATCAGGCCCTGGCGTTTTTCCTAATGACAACTTAAAAATCGCACTTTTAATTTCTTCCAACTTAATTGGTTCAGCCAAGATTTGTTGTTGGTCCACACTTAACCCAGACAGCTTCATGTCTAAAAAAAAGGATTCTATATCCTCATTCAAAGGTTCCCTGTCACATCCATATAACTTAGAATAGAATTTGAAAAATTCATGTATTCCTTTAGGATTAGAACAAAGATTACCATCCTCATCCTTTATAATAGGAATATGTTTGTTAAGACCTTGCTGCTTTAGTCGATGAGATAAAATTTTGCCAGATCTCTCACCACTCTCCCAATATGTCTGACGTAAACAAATCATTGCACGTTCCACCTTCTCGGAAATTATCTCCTCCAATTCAATTTTCACTTTTTGTAATTGAACATAAGTATCAGGTGAAGGTAGTGCAGCCAACTGGCAAGTTAGATATTGCAATTTGCTTTTTAATGTCTCCTCTTGCATTGTCTTTAATTTTTTCTTATAGGAAGAAAAGGAAATAATTTTACCTCTCAATGTTATCTGATGTGCCTCCCACAAAGAAACTTGTGATGAAACACTTCCTTCATTAAATTAAAAAAATTCTTTAGTTTCATTATTTATCATATATTTGAAGCTTTCATCATTTAAGGAGGATATATCTAAACGCCATGGTTTAAGAACATAAGAACAGCCCCACGGTCAGGCCTGGTTAGTACTTGGATGGGAGACTGCCTGGGAACACTGGGTGCTGTAGGCTTATACCATAGTCTTTCGAGACTGAAGTTTGCCAGCCACTGGATCAGGCCATAGGCCCACCTAGTCCAGCTTCCTGTGTCTCACAGCGGCCCACCAAATGCCCCAGGGAGCACACCAGACAACAAGAGACCTGCATCCTGGTGTCCTCCCTTGCACTGGCATTCTGACATAGCCCATTTCTAAAATCAGGAGGTTGCACAGATACATCTTAGTTTCACCCAAAATTGTAAAGGATATCGAAACTGGGAAGTGGTCTGATAAAACAGCAAGGTCAATATCAGTTTGTGTAATCTTAGATAGAAAGGACTTGGATACCAAAAAATAATTATTCTAGAACAGGTATGATGGACCGGGGAAACAAATATATATTATCTAAAGGATGCAGTGCCCACCATGGGTCAAACAGACCTAAAACTTCCATATATATTTTAAGTGTTGACCTAACACTTAAAATATATATGGAACCTAAAAGTTGACCTAAAAGAGACCTAAGCTTCTGTCAAGATAAGGATATGTGACCATTAAAATGACCTGAGAGCCAGGGTGGTGTAGTGGTTTGGGAGGTGGACTTAGACCTGGATGATCCAGGTTCAAATCCCCCCTCAGCCACAAAGCTTCCTGGGTGACCTTGGGCCAGTCACTTTCTCTCAGCCTCACCTACCTCACAGGGTTGTTGTGAGGACAAGAAAGAGGGGAGGAGCAGCTGTGTAAACCACCCTGAGCTCTTTGGAGGAAGGGCGGTATAAAAATGTGAAAAATAAATAAATAAATAAAATCCCAGCACATATCACATGATGATAATCTATATTGATCAGGTGACTAAAACAATTATGAAACACCTGCGGATTATCTTGATTAAAACCATATACATTGATAATAGTGAATGTTACGCCTTGCCACTTGACCACTGATATTATATATCTACCTTCTGCATCTGCTATGACCTGAAGTGTTACACATCGATGAATCAAAATAGCCACACCTCTTGAGCTTGTAGAGTCACCTGTAAGATAAGCCTCACCCACGCATTTGTGAGTTAAGAGGTTTTCCTCTCCAGGCAATAGATGTGTCTCTTGGAGTAACACAATTCCTGGTTTCATTTCCCCAAGCCTGGAAAGTACTTTCCAACATTTATGTGTATCTCTAATGCCCTTCACATTCCATGAGATTATTTTAAACCTAAGTATTACAATATCATTGATATAATCTATCTTGGAGTTGCCCCTAGTATTATTGTATAATAATAATTTTAAAAAATTGCCCTCATTCATATTGGTACATATTAACTTTGTATCTAGGCCTGCAAGAAAATAAACTATTCCAAAGAAAAAGAACCTGCAAATTACGCTGATCGCTATAATAAACTTCATATTAAAAATGTAACGAAAAGAAAAAACTAATGTGTGTACAAAAAAAGAAAAAAACCCTCAAAATAAAACCGAATAATGCACCACCACCCAATATAGAAAAAGAAAAAAGGAAAGAAAAAACTAAAAAACTTTGATGACTTCCGGTGTGATGGCGGACTGACTGGTGCACTTAGTGTGTATCTCCTGTTGGAATTGCTAATATGTACTGAAGAGGACTTCTTGTTTGGTCTTACTATCTCGCTAAATGCCTTTTAATGACTATTTGGTTCATTTTTTACTCATTTTCATGACTTTCGTGCCAAGGTTGCCTTCAAAAATGCCTTTGAAAAAAGATAAGCTCGCCTCCGTTTGGACAGCTTCTCCCCCCCCCCCACCAGACAGACGTCTGCTGCTGCCTCTCCAGTTTCACTTCCAGCAACAAAACTGGCCGAGGATGTCAGCAAGTTAGATAAACTTTTGGAACTTATGAAAAATTCCCAGGAGCAAACTTGGAACTATCAAGATCAGTTATCGAATCAGCTTAAATTGCAAATGCAGGAGCTGAAAAAACTCACTGGAGCTATTCAGGAGGTGCAGGACAATCTTTCTGCTCTTCAGACTAAGGTAAACAAAATGGAAACTAAAATTAATGTTTTAGAGGACCAAGTTAATCATCAGGGAACTGCTATGCATGCTTCTCATTCTCTCATAAATGCCTGTGTGTCCCTGTTGGAAACTAATGCTAGGGCAGGCAACATTCATGTGCTGGGCATTCCAGACTCTGGGCTGGGCCTGGGGAGGCTGGAGTCTCAATGAAGAAATTCCTTCATCCATTGTGGAAAATACCAGATGATCCTGAGCTCTTCATAGAGAGTCTATTCAATTCCACGTCGGGCAACCAAGGCTGTGGCAACTCAGTCTTCTACTAAGATATGGATTGTGCAATTTCTGTGACCATCCATGTGCAACCATATTCTATCTGTTGCAAGGCAAATGGGCAGCCTGGAATGTCATATTATGCTCTTCCCTGATCTGCCGCCTGAAGTTGCTCAGCAAAGATATAAATTCAGGAAAGCCCGTCTCATGGCGAGAGACCTCAAGATAAAATATTTCACAAAATACCCTGCAACACTCTGCATTGAAACCGAAGAAGGCATCAAACAGTTCAGAATCCCAGAATCAGCTGAATCCTTTCTCACTGGTCTACGTCAGGATATGCAAAAAGATAACTGAGTCTCTTCCATGATGAGTCACTGGAGAATTTTTTTCCCTCTTTTCCCCCATTATTTGGAACTTAGCACTACTGTCATATTACGGCTGTTGTGTTAGTTTTATCTCTTTTTATGTTGTGTCAATAATATTCTGGGCGTTTTGCCAAGAAGACACTTCAGGAATCCTGAAGGCCACAGACCTTTTTTCCCCTTTCTTTTCTTTTCCTCCCTTTATTCATCCTAGCTTTTATATTTTCTTATTTTTTTTATACAGATAGATGACCATTTAAGGTAGTTGGTTTAGAGTATAATAAAACACGCAGCAGGTAACAACCTATTTTGTTTTTTTAGATTACATTATTAGTTTTTATTTTTTATTCTTGTTAAGTAGTACTCATACTTCCCCCTTTTTAATATCTGTCCAACAGAGATGACGCCCTGTGCAGGCCTGTACAGATGCCTCACACAAGACTTCCACATTAGTTTTTTCTTCCCTGGTACCTTTTCTGGCAAGTCTCCAGTCACCCCCCATCTTCCTTTGTGTCTTCTGTTCACGTATCTGATGCGCTCAGTAGGCTGGGAGACGTATGTTAAGAAGACCACTTTCAAGGGATGTGGTTATAAAGGTAAAAAAGACTTTATTTACAGGAACCTCATAGTTGGAGGGGGTCGATAGTCTTGCTACTTGGCTGCAAACTGGAATTTGGGGAGGCAAGATGGTAGCCTGGGAACAACCTGCAGCCCAAAAGACAGCTTGTCAGTAAGAAGGGAGCCTTCACATCCCCCAGCTAGCTTACCACCCACATTGCCCCTTACTAGACAGGCCCCTTGTGCAGGGCTGCTGGGCCCCACTTCCCCCGCTTCCCAGACCCCTTCTCCACAGCACCTGCACCTGGCCACCCACTGTCTTTTGTTGCAGAGCTTGGTGAGGTGCCTGGAGAGTGTCTCATTGACAGCATCTCCATCCTGTCCTGTGCCAGCCCGTGGTTCATCTCCAGAACCTCACTCTCCCGCCTGTCTCTCAAAGGCGGCACTTCATGTCAAAGTGCTTATCTGCAGGCGAGAGCCTGATGCGGGGCTGGTGGTCCTCCAGGACTAGGGGGTTCTGTGACGAGCGAACCCCCCCTCCCCATTTATTGTATTTCTGGTCGGGCTACCTTGACATCAAGAGACATTGTGCCTGCCTTCACACAGGGAGGCCAGCAGGCAAAATGAACTCTGGCCTTTGGGTCAAGCTCCGACTCTTGGCTGGCTGCCTGCGTCCCCTCCCCATCACGCATCCTGCAAGGGAAGCGAGAATCCTCACTTGCGCGGCCAGCCGAACGCTCCTGTCGGGCGGCTTTCCCAGCTCCCCCGGCGGGTGTTTGCTTTCCTGGAGGCAAGTCCAGGAACTTCTGCATTTCGTGCCAAAACTCGGGCCCGCTGCGCCTGCACCGGCTGTTGCAAACCTCCCGGCAGTGGCGCCAGAGGGCCCGCCTGCACCGCAGCTGCCCCCCTGCTCAGCCTCCTCCTCGAGCGGGAGGTTCCTGCTCTCACCGGCAGCCACCGACGCCTCCCAGCTGCAGCTTCTGCTGGAGGGGGGCGACTTTCCAGGGCCTTCAACGCCGAGGCTCCGACTAGCGGAGGGTCGCTCCGGGCGCCCGCCAAGCTGCCCAGACCGACGCGCAGGCAGGCGGCCTCTCGCTCGCGCGTCCCTCCCTCCAGGGCCGGCAGCCGGGCGGCGGCGCAGCCCTCCCGCTTCCTGTGGGTGCGCCAGGCGCCCCGCGACGGTCCCCCCTCGCCGGTGCCCTCGGAGATCCGCCCCGCGCCCTCGGGACGGGGCTGCGGTTGGCCGGAGGGCGCCCAGCCTCTCCTTCGCGCCACCAGCCCCGCTCCTTCGCCTCCCGCAGCCGGGCGCTGGCCGGGGAAGGGTGGGGCGAGGCGTTCCCCTCCTGCTGGGAGCAGCGCGGGCGGGCGCCCGGGGGTCGCGGCCGCTCCGGCCAATCCCGGGCCGGGAGCATCCGGCGGGCGCCCCGTCCCGGCCTTCCAGGCCTGCCCCCCGCCCCGCCCGCGGCAGCCGCAGGGCCGCCCGTCCGCATCAGCAACAATCTCTAGACTCTCCTGCACCCCCCACTAAGCTCCTGTATTAGACTTGCTGGCGAGCTCACTCCCGCGCACGCAACTCCTAAGGGAGGGACCCAGAGCAAGCTCCTCCTACCTGAAGAATGGGCTCCACCCACAAGCAGATCAGCTGATCTCTGAGCAGGCCGTGCCCACCCTCCCCGAGGATGCAGATTGGAAGGAGGGGAAAGGAAAAGGTGGGAGGCAGAATGGCCCAGTCTTGGCCCCCAACCAACGCAGCTCGCAGTCCTGCACGGAACTTCCTTTCCCGTTTCCAAATCCCTGCCAGCTCTGCAGAGAAGTAGGTCACAGCTGTGAGTGCCCAGAAACAGCCCACTGCTTCCCACGGGCAATTCATTACGTGACTGATTGAAGACCGCGCTGCACGTGGTGTCCGGCAGCAGAGCCCACAAATCTTGCACAAGCAGGCCAGAGACCCCCCAGAGGGATTCTGCAAAGGTGGGGGTGGCACAACAGCCACCCAGCAGTCAAGAAAAGCTCAGGCAGGGAGACAAGCCATGCTCCTTCCGGCAACCAGCTCTTGAACCTTGGGCACCCAACAAGCTGGCCCTCTGTGGAGGCAGGGATGAGAAGCCCTGGGACATTCCCCATTTCGCTGCATGACTGAACAGGAAGGGAGTGAGCACAGCCTGCAGGCGCTGAGGGCCCCCTCCCTCCACTGTGGCCCTGCTGTTACCCCAACTGCTGATGGCTGTCACACCCCAAAGTTGAAAAGAGCATCTAGATCATAGAGGACAGATGAAATCCTCTTATGTCCCTGATCAGCCATGAGAGTTTTTCAGACCTCTCCGTGCGTTGGTTTCACAGCAGCTCAACAGTGGCACCATCAGTATGTCCACCTGGCAGAGCCACAGGGCACAGGTGAGGGCAGGAGGCTGCTTTCCACGGCCCCAGCTCCTCTTCTCCCACTGCTGGCAGCGCTGCGAGGCAGAGGGTCATTCCCAACCTTGTCCTCCAAGGGAGGTTCTGGGTGCACAGCCCTGCAAGATACATGCTCCCTCTGCCCTGAACTGTGGCCCAGCTGTCTGGGAGCTCAGCCTTGCAAGTCTTCCTGTTCCCACAAGAAGAAAACCAGAGTGGAGGCAAGCTAGTGAGCCCCCCCCCGCTTTGTGCACTGAGCACCCATTTCCAGGACAGGCTAAGCCCCTGTTGGGCTCTGGAGGAGAAGAGATGCACAAAACTGTTGGAAACTGACATGGGGGGGCTTTCCATAGCCCCCCAGCAGAAGGGAGATGGCACCTAGCTCAGAACCTTGGATGTGTGCTGCACAGGTGGTGTGCTCACCAGGCCATCCAGCCCTGGTGACGGTGGGGGGGGGGGGGAAGTAGTGGGGATTATTTGACTTTTAGCTGCTGCTGCTGCTCAATATTTCACCTCCAACTGCTGCACCCGCTTTGAGGAGGCTCTTCCAGACCCCACAGATGGAGGAGGACAGGAGCACCAAGCCCAAGTGAGCCCCACCCTCTCGGAGAGCAGCAGGGCAAGGTCCTGGCACAAGTCAAAGGCAGGCATGGGGTACAGGATGGCCTGCTGGGTGCAGCTTCAGGGGTCATGCTGCCCCTCCCTGCCCCGTTCTGCACAGCACCCCACCCTGCCTGCACAGGCATCACTTGCTGCCCAGAGCCCTATCCCATTCCACTTGCCCCACAGACCCTTGCCACCCAAGCTGCAATCAGCCCTCCAGAGACCAGCCCAAGTGGCAGGAGGGGCAAGGGCTGCGAACCCTCTCCTCCTGCCATTCTTGTTCTCTTCCTGTTACATACACAGAGCAGACCAGGAGGGAGGGGAGAGCAGGGGAAGGGAGTCCTACTGCTTCTGCTCCCCCCCCCCAGCACTCAGTGAGCCCAGCCAGGCTTCTCTCCCATCTGCCCAGCTTTCCCGAGTCCCACTTCTGCTCAGACGCAGGAAGACAGAGCTGACTGGAGGCAGAGAGCAGGCCCTGGGGAAGAGATGCTTTATTGGGAATCCACATGGAAAAGGCTGCGTGGAGCCTGGAGGAAGTCTTTGGGCTTCTGCCTGGTCACGTGGCTCCCCTGCAGGGCCCCTGTGCCCAGCCCAGCCTCTCTTGTGGGACTGGGCCAGGAGGGAGCTGGCAGATCTGCAAGCGCCACCACACCCTTCTCTGGACCAGCTGCTTCCGCTCCCTTTACAAGCCAGGCCTGCCCCACAAGTGGCCAGTGCAGTCCCTTGCCTGAGGCCCTCTCCAGTGGAAGTGGCCTGGAGCTGGCCTGGACAGGCACCGTGACCCCACAAGCAGCAGCTGCCTGCCAGTGGAACACCTTCTGGAGTGGGGTCTGGCAGCCAGACAGAGGGAGCAGGAGGAGGGATGGGAAGAGGGCAGCTGGTATCCCCCCCTCCCATGCCAGGCAGAACCAAACCTACCCTCCTGCTCAGGGTTCCCTCTGGGGCCCAGGGCGACCGGCCAGCTCTCCTGTTCCCCAATAGGCTCCTGACCTCCACGTGCCTCTGGAGCCTTGACCTGCTTCAGCCCAGAAAGAACCCTGGAGGGACTCAGACCCCAAAGCTCCCTTGCAGGCTGCTGGAAAAGTCACCATCTCTTTCTCAGCTCTGTGCTGGGAGCCTGCAGAGGGCCACAGCCTGCGCCTTCACCCTGCAAAGGGTCCCTCAGCGACTTGATGGGGGCTCTGGCAGCAGCTCCAGATCTGTGTGGAAATGGGCGGGGCATGTGGCCCCAGTGAGCTGGACTTTGGGCACATCCTGACCAGACCAGGTGCACTGCACCCGGGGGAGGAGCTGGCTGATCCCACTCTGGGAGCCTCCTGAAGCAGCAAGGCCGAGCCTGGAGCATGTGCGTGCCAGGGAGTGTGCAGATGACCAGCAACCCACAGCAGTTCCTCTGCCAGCCCCTTCTCAGTTTCAGCTCCCCTATTTGGGAGAGGCAGGTCATAGCCAGGAATTGCCACCCTCGTCCCAGCACGGATCCTGGAGGGAAGACTGCGCCGTGCTGCCCCTCTTTGGGGTGCGGTTATGCTGGGGTTTTTCCAGGGGAGAGAAGTGACTGTGGGCATTCTTCATTCCCATTTCCATGGGGGGAGGAGGCTGCGTGCCGAGGGTCGCCCTTCATGTGCTCTGCTGCTCTCCCTTTCATGCCCCAGCCGGACCAGTCTGCTCTGTGGGAAAGTGGAGCTCGTTCCCACCCTTTGCCTCTGCAAAGGCATCCAGGGTGCGGGTGCCCTGCTCTCCTCTCCCACTCACTGTGCCCCGTGTTTCTCTCTGTTGGGTGAGAAGGATCTGGTGGTGCCAAAAGGCAGCTTGGGGCGCATGTTCTGCCCAGAGGTGATGAGGGCCCCGAAGCCGTGCTGGTGAGAGAACGCATAGCCTGAGTGCCGGGAGACGCTGCGTCGCAGACGGCGCTTGGGCGAGGGGGGCGGTGGCTTCTTCTGGAGCTCCCTCACCTGGCGCAGGACCTGCAAACAAGCAGAGGGGCCTGGCTGAGCCAGAGGTGAACCCGCAGGCAGGGCAGAGCCAGGGGCTGTCTGGCCACATCTGAGTGCCTTCTCGTTGCATTCCAACTCTGAGCGGAAGGGCTCCCCCACCTAGTGCCCTGCACCAGCCCACAGAACACCTGTGCAGGGGCTGTCTTTGCCCAGCAGCCTCTCTGCTGGGTGGCAGGAGAGGAACCTCGATGCTCCGTCTGCCACTAAGGGCCCATCGCAGCTCAATAAGCGCACCTCGTAACGGCAGAGCAATGAACAGCCAAAGCTCTGGAGCCCTGGCCATGCGGGAAGGAGAGGGAAGCCAGCAGGCCCCAGCAGTTCCAGGGCCTACACTTGCGTGCTCAGCCATTCAAAACACTCAAAGGGCGGGGACTGGAAAAACGGTCTTATCAACATGGAGCACGTGATTTTTCAACATGTATCCTGGGACTTTTCAGTCACTGAAAATCTTGCTGCAATAGAGTTTATAAAAACAACGTGTTCCTGACTGACATCAGAAACCAAGAGGTGGCCACTGTTGCCACATTCACCAATCCCTGGCTGTGTAGCCTGCCCACCTGTCCCCTGTGTCATTCAGGCTCACTAGAATTTCTCCTAAGTGTGTGTGCAACTTTCCGAGGAGGGCGCACTGTCCCTGCTGTCCGGTTTGTGGGGTTCTGCATTCAGTCCTGTCAGGAAGCGAGAGGCTTCCGGACTCAGAGTCCGACGGCTGCTCTGCCTGCCTGCCTGGCCCAGCCCTGCCTGAATGGCAGCCAGCAATCCTTCCTCCGGTTTGGGGAAGCAGCTTTTGCCTCCCATGGGAAATGCTGTGGGCGGGATCTGCAGGCAAAGGTGATGACAGGGAGCTCAGGACAGCCTGAAGCCAACCCTCCATCCTCCCCTCCTTGGGCTGGGAGTGTTTGCTTTGGGGCCAGCAGCCCCAAAAGAACACAAGGTGGCAGCAGAGCTGCACTGTGGCCCCCTTCTGCTCAGGGCAAAGCCTCCCTGTCCCCCGGTCTGGGGCATCCCATTCCCATTCCATCCCATTCCCTGGGCTTAGGTGTTGCACGTCTCAGGGCATTTGTGTTGATGCTCCTGCCCAGGGCCAAGTGTAGCTGTTCGAAACAGATACTGTCTCAGGATCCCCCCCAGAGCAACAGCTCCTCCTCTAGTACCACCAATTATGAGGCTGGACTTCAGGCCTCCCTCCCAGAAGGGGGGGGGACCCCACCCTGGAGTCCGGCCTCCACAAGCCTTCAGCCTAAGCTCAGTCACAGAGTCCCTCAGGACACAGCTGGGGTCTGCAGGCAGACCTCTTTCCATGCTGTGGCTCAGAGCAGTGGATCTGCCATGCTCTGCTATAAAGAGGGGTCGTCCCTCTCCTGGTTCCAGCTAAGCTCTGCGCACTTTATTCCTGGTGAGCACATGCACCCTCTTCCCCCCATCCCTGCTTACTGGAGGCAGACTGTGGTTCACAGAGCTGAGGCCTGTGGGGAACTACCTGGTCACTGACGGTAGGCTTGAGTTGGGCCTTCAGGAAGCGGAAGCCGACAACTGGCAGGACACAGAGGATCACGCAGAGCAGGATGGCCAGCCACACCGCTGGCTGGTTCAGAGTGTTCCGTGCCGTGCCTGGCCAGGGAGAATGTGGACAAGCATGGGCCACACAGAAGGGGCTCTCAGCCCTACAGCCATTTGGGCAGAGTGAGGCATGGCCTGTCTGGAAACAGGGCCGGGGGACTCCCCCCCCCGCGATCCGGGATGTGCAGTGCCCAGGGGTCTTCCGGGTCCTGCTCCTCCACAGGCAGCCTACAGGCTCCTCTGAGCTGACTTTTATCAGCTTGCTTCACCTCAGCCTCTCCCCCATCTCACAGCAGTCAACAGTGTCCAGCTGTGAGACTGAACAGGCACAGAGCTCTTTGCTGCTTACTTGAATATTGCAGGGCAGCCAAAGCCCCTCTCCAGCTGCCGGAGCTCCACTTGGCTGCTTTCTTAGGCAGCTGGGGGGGGGGGGAGGCATGGAGAGGTGGCTGTGGCCTCTTCCAAGAGGAAGAAGTGAGCTGCCAATGCCTTGATCTTCCCACCCACTTTGAGCAAGCAAGAACAGGGTCGACAAACGCACCGGAGCATCTCTACCTGCAAGAAGATGCAAGGTATGGGAGCCCCCCCTTCCCAAATCTTTCTGGCCCCTTGAAGTCCTGTCTCCAGTGGGTGCTGCCCTGAAGCCACTGCACCCCATGCCCGTGGTGCCAAGACTTACCGACAAAGGGGAACGAGGCCGTGAAGACCAGGTAGGTGCCGTTACTGTACATAGTGAAGGTGATGGCAAAGTAGGTGGCCAGGCTCCCCAGATGAAGAGGTGGTTCACAGCGGTCCAGTAGGCCGTGTCCAGGCCCATCTGCAAGGAGAGAGAGGCCAGTTAGTCCAGCAGCTCTGCCCACAGGAGTGCCCCTGACCTGACGAGGGCTGCGGGGCTCAGTGGGGAGGGCAAGGCATGGAATTCCCTGCTGTGGCTGGAGTCAGTCACAAGAGCAGGAGAGAGGCAGGTCAGCCGGCTCCACTCACACAGGTGCTTGTCTATGTCTTCCTTTTACCAGGCACTTGGCCCCAGAAGGCACACATGCTGCTCCTGGGAAGAGCTCACTTGTAAGCAGTTTTATACTAGTATATACTAGCTTTTATACTAGCTCACTAGTAAGAACATAAGAACAGCCCCACCGGATCAGGCCATAGGCCCATCTAGTCCAGCTTCCTGTATCTCACAGTGGCCCACCAAATGCCCCAGGGAGCACACCAGATAACAAGAGACCTCATCCTGGTGCCCTCCCTTGCATCTGGCATATTGACATATACCGTGACCATTGCTCACATGAACATCAGAAGAGCCCCACTGAATCAGGCCAAAGGCCCATCTAGTCCAGCTTCCTGTATCTCACAGCGGCCCACCAAATGCCCCAGGGAGCACACCAGATAACAAGAGACCTGCAAGGCTTCCTGGGAATTGTAGTTAAGAACATAAGTACAGCCCCACTGGATCAGGCCATAGGCCCATCTAGTCCAGCTTCCTGTATCTCACAGCGGCCCACCAAATGCCCCAGGGAGCACACCAGATAACAAGAAACCTGCAAGGCTTCCTGGGAATTGTAGTTAAGAACATAAGTACAGCCCCACTGGATCAGGCCATAGGCCCATCTAGTCCAGCTTCCTGTATCTCACAGCGGCCCACCAAATGCCCCAGGGAGCACACCAGATAACAAGAGACCTGCAAGGCTTCCTAGGAATTGTAGTTAAGAACATAAGAACAGCCCCACTGGATCAGGCCATAGGCCCATCTAGTTCAGCTTCCTGCATCTCGCAGCAGCCCACCAAATGCCCCAGGGAACACACCAGACAACAAGAGACCTGCATCCTGGTGCCCTCCCTTGCATCTCACATGGCCTATTTCTAAAATCAGGAGGTGGCACATGCACATCAGGGCTTGTAACCTGTGATGGGTTTTTCCTCCAGAAACTATTATGCCAGAAAGTATTAAACTCCCATCTAACTCCTCCCCCCACCCTTCCGTCTGATTGAAAAGACAGGCCTCCAAAGGATGGTAAGGCACAAGAGTTTAGCATCTGGGCGAGTTCAGCAGCAGGGCGAGGAGGCCAGGGCCCCATACACTGCCCTTCCTCTTCCCTTGAGAAGAGGGCTGCTATCCAGTGTACGGTTTTTAAAAGGACCCCTAAATAAAACAACAACAACAACAACAAAAAAGCTATGCAGTCAGACAGCCAGCAGCAGGGTGGGGGCTATCCAGTGTTCTGCATCGAGTGCCACATGTATGATTATATGCCTCTTGGGCATAAGTCATGGGTGTGTCCTCGGTGCAAGGAGCTCCAGGCTCTCAGGGAACGCGTCCGCTCCCTTGAAGCCTTGGTGGCCGACCTGGAGAAGCGCAGGCAGCCAGAGGAGGACCGTGGGGAGACTTCCGGGGACGATCAGGCTTCGTCCCAACCTCAGGCGTGCAGCTCCTCGGCTGCCCGGGTGGGAAGTCTCGGGACTGGAGGACGTCATCCTGGAGAGGAGGGAAACAATCCCCTAGGGGGGATCCCTTCTCCAGGGGATGGGCCCGTATCCGAGCGCACTCGGGATACTCCTCGGCGGGAGGGGGGTCGGGGGCTTCTTGTAGTGGGGGATTCGATTATTAGAAACATAGAGAGGGGGGTTTGCGACGGATGTGAGGACCGCATGGTGACTTGCCTGCCTGGTGCGAAGGTTGCGGACATCACTTCTCGTCTAGACAGGCTAGTAGACAGTGCTGGGGGAGAGGTAGCGGCTGTGGTGCATGTCGGCACCAACGACGTGGGCAAGTGTAGCTGGGAGGTCCTGGAGGCCAAATTTAGGCTTTTAGGCAGGAAGCTGAAAGCCAGGACCTCAAAGGTAGCGTTCTCTGAAGTGCTACCTGTTCCACGCGCAGGGCCAGCTAGGCAGGCGGAGATCAGGGGTCTCAATGCGTGGATGAGACGGTGGTGTAGGGAGGAGGGGTTTAGATTCGTTAGGCACTGGGGAACGTTTTGGGACAAGCGGGGCCTGTACAAGAGGGACGGGCTCCATTTGAACCAGAATGGAACCAGACTGCTGGCGCATAACATTAAAAAGGTGGCAGAGCAGCTTTTAAACTGATCCCTGGGGGAAGGCCGACAGGAGCCGAGGGGCATCCGGTTCGGGACTCCTCATTCCTATGGGATGAGGATGGGGAGGTTAGAGAACAACAAGACAAAGGTAGGGTAGGAGAAGAAATTGGGAAAGGTAGGGTGATGGGATGTGATAGACGGTTTGGCACAATGAGAGGATGCGGGGACAAAGGAGCGAATAAGCAGCCCATCCTGGGGCATTCCGTGTATAAATGCTTTTATGCGAATGCCCGAAGTCTACGAGCAAAGGTGGGAGAACTGGAATGTCTGGTGACAAGGGAAAATATTGACATAGTGGGCATAACGGAAACCTGGTGGAATGCGGAGAATCAGTGGGATACCGCAATCCCGGGCTATAAACTCTACAGGAGGGACAGGCAGGGGCGTGTTGGAGGTGGGGTGGCCCTTTATGTTAAGGAAGGGATAGAATCCAGCAAAGTAGAGATTGAAGGTGGGTCCGACTCCACCGTAGAATCTCTGTGGGTTAAATTACCAGGCTTGTGCAGCAATGTAATACTGGGGGCGTGCTATCGTCCTCCAGACCAGAAATCTGATGGGGACCTTGAAATGAGGAAACAGATCAGGGAGGTGACAAGGAAGGACAGGGTTGTAATCATGGGGGACTTCAATTATCCTCATATTGACTGGGTCAATTTGTGTTCTGGTCACGATAAGGAAACCGGATTTCTTGACGTGCTGAATGACTGTGGCTTAGATCAGCTAGTCAAGGAGCCCACCAGAGGACAGGTGACTCTGGATTTAATTTTGTGCAGTACGCAGGACCTGGTTAGAGATGTAAACGTTACTGAGCCATTGGGGAACAGTGATCATGCTGCGATCCGTTTTGACGTGCACGTTGGGGGAAGAATACCAGGCAAATCTCTAACAAAAACCCTTGACTTCCGACGGGCGGACTTCCCTCAAATGAGGAGGCTGGTTAGAAGGAGGTTGAAAGGGAGGGTAAAAAGAGTCCAGTCTCTCCAGAGTGCATGGAGGCTGCTTAAAACAACAGTAATAGAGGCCCAGCAGAGGTGTATACCGCAAAGAAAGAAGGGTTCCACTAAATCCAGGAGAGTGCCCGCATGGCTAACCAGCCAAGTTAGAGAGGCTGTGAAGGGCAAGGAAGCTTCCTTCCGTAAATGGAAGTCTTGCCCTAATGAAGAGAATAAAAAGGAACATAAACTGTGGCAAAAGAAATGTAAGAAGGTGATAGGGGAGGCCAAGCGAGACTATGAGGAACGCATGGCCAGCAACATTAAGGGGAATAATAAAAGCTTCTTCAAATATGTTAGAAGCAGGAAACCTGCCAGAGAAGCGGTTGGCCCTCTGGATGGTGAGGGAGGGAAAGGGGAGATAAAAGGAGACTTAGAGATGGCAGAGAAATTAAATGAGTTCTTTGCATCTGTCTTCACGGCAGAAGACCTCGGGCAGATACCGCTGCCCGAACGGCCCCTCCTGACCGAGGAGTTAAGTCAGATAGAGGTTAAAAGAGAAGATGTTTCAGACCTCATTGATAAATTAAAGATCAATAAGTCACCGGGCCCTGATGGCATACACCCAAGGGTTATTAAGGAATTGAAGAATGAAGTTGCAGATCTCTTGACTAAGGTATGCAACTTGTCCCTCAAAACAGCCACGGTACCAGAAGATTGGAGGATAGCAAATGTCACGCCTATTTTTAAAAAGGGAAAGAGGGGGGACCCGGGAAACTATAGGCCGGTCAGCCTAACATCCATACCGGGTAAGATGGTGGAATGCCTCATCAAAGATAGGATCTCAAAACACATAGATGAACAGGCCTTGCTGAGGGAGAGTCAGCATGGCTTCTGTAAGGGTAAGTCTTGCCTCACCAACCTTATAGAATTCTTTGAAAAGGTCAACAGGCATGTGGATGCGGGAGAACCCGTGGACATTATATATCTGGACTTTCAGAAGGCATTTGACACGGTCCCTCACCAAAGGCTACTGAAAAAACTCCACAGTCAGGGAATTAGAGGACAGGTCCTCTCGTGGATTGAGAAGTGGTTGGAGGCCAGGAAGCAGAGAGTGGGTGTCAATGGGCAATTTTCACAATGGAGAGAGGTGAAAAGCGGTGTGCCCCAAGGATCTGTCCTGGGACCGGTGCTTTTCAACCTCTTCATAAATGACCTGGAGACAGGGTTGAGCAGTGAAGTGGCTAAGTTTGCAGACGACACCAAACTTTTCCGAGTGGTAAAGACCAGAAGTGATTGTGAGGAGCTCCAGAAGGATCTCTCCAGACTGGCAGAATGGGCAGCAAAATGGCAGATGCGCTTCAATGTCAGTAAGTGTAAAGTCATGCACATTGGGGCAAAAAATCAAAACTTTAGATATAGGCTGATGGGTTCTGAGCTGTCTGTGACAGATCAGGAGAGAGATCTTGGGGTGGTGGTGGACAGGTCGATGAAAGTGTCGACCCAATGTGCGGCGGCAGTGAAGAAGGCCAATTCTATGCTTGGGATCATTAGGAAGGGTATTGAGAACAAAACGGCTAATATTATAATGCCGTTGTACAAATCGATGGTAAGGCCACACCTGGAGTATTGTGTCCAGTTCTGGTCGCCGCATCTCAAAAAAGACATAGTGGAAATGGAAAAGGTGCAAAAGAGAGCGACTAAGCTGATTACGGGGCTGGGGCACCTTCCTTATGAGGAAAGGCTACGGCGTTTGGGCCTCTTCAGCCTAGAAAAGAGACGCTTGAGGGGGGACATGATTGAGACATACAAAATTATGCAGGGGATGGACAGAGTGGATAGGGAGATGCTCTTTACACTCTCACATAATACCAGAACCAGGGGACATCCACTAAAATTGAGTGTTGGGCGGGTTAGGACAGACAAAAGAAAATACTTCTTTACTCAGCGCGTGGTCGGTCTGTGGAACTCCTTGCCACAGGATGTGGTGCTGGCGTCTAGCCTAGACGCCTTTAAAAGGGGATTGGACGAGTTTCTGGAGGAAAAATCCATTATGGGGTACAAGCCATGATGTGTATGTGCAACCTCCTGATTTTAGGAATGGGTTAAGTCAGAATGCCAGATGTAGGGGAGAGCACCAGGACGAGGTCTCTTGTTATCTGGTGTGCTCCCTGGGGCATTTGGTGGGCCGCTGTGAGATACAGGAAGCTGGACTAGATGGGCCTATGGCCTGATCCAGTGGGGCTGTTCTTATGTTCTTATGTTCTTATGATGAGCAAAAATAAGCCACCATCTCCATGGCAGTATTAATTCCTGGCCAGCTGACAGGGAGCAGCGGTCTTACACCTCCTCGGAATCCAGCTGCCGTTCATCATCTATGCATATTTACTCAAAAGTGAGCCCCAGCAAGTTCAATGGGATTTACTTCCAGGCAAGTGTGTATAGGATAGCAGTCTTAGGACCCAATCCTATCCAGTTTTCCAATGCCGGTGTAGCTGTGCCAATGGGGCGTGCACTGCATCCTGTGAGGGGGAGGCAGTCACAGAGTTCTCCTTAAGGTATGGGAACATTTATTCCCTTACCTCTGGGGCTGCTTTGCAGCTACACCGGTGCTGGAAAGTTGGACAGGATTGGGCCCTTAGGCTGCTAGGTGGGAAGTTCAAGGTCAGGACCCCCAAGGCTGTGCGCTGGGAAGTGCTGCTTCTTCCACACACAGGGCTAGCTAGGCAGGCAGGCAAGCAGGCCAGGCAAGGGGCCAGCCTACCTCTCTTCACCTTTCTGGTAAAACTCTGTGTAGAGGCAGAGGCCTTTCAGACTTGGATGTTTGGGGTTGGGTTTGTTATAAATCTTGCAGGCCAGCCTGGGGAAGTGGCCCAGTCCTGTATGAGAGGCTGGCGGCTTCACCACTTAGCCCCCACCAGGGCTCCCAGGCAGACCACCTCCCCCTGCAAAGGCACAAACTATAGTTTGAAAAAGCTGCTTTTGGCTTTCAATGGAAGTTTTTCCAGACAGCACCTGGGGGCCATGGTGAGGGATAAGCAGCATCTCCACCGCACCTGCAGTTCAAAATGTGGGGGACTCTAGGCTGCAACCCACACTCCAGCCCCACTCTTTCTGGCAGAGCCCCAGAGACACAGCTGACAGGGGGCCCCACCTGGACAGACACCACCACCAGCAGGCAGGTCTGAGCCATGAGGGCGAAGGACTGGTAGTCGGCGATGGCCTTTCCGTCATTCCGCTCAGAGCCCTGGACGGTCCCATAGGGCACAAAGAAGAGCACCAGCGAGCTGTAGATGCTGTACAGCAGGCACTTGACAAACTCCGCCTGGTTGAAGGAAAGGTTCTGCTGACCCGGGGCATACAGCTGGGGGAACTGCAGGCTCCAGCAGTCGTTCACGTCCTGCGGAAAGAAGGGGGGCAGACATTGGTGCCAGGCGCGTGTGTGGGGAGGGTCCCGCCTTGCCCCCCATTCCTCCAGCAAAGCCAGATCCGAGCCCCTGAGGGCATCCAGGCCCCTCCCATGTTGAGGGAGAAGCACCTCGAGGTGGGCCTTCTTTTGAGCTGGGGGTGCTGCTGGGGTGCCCTCCACCAGGCCACAGGAATCCTGCTGGGGCTGGGTAGGCTTGAGCACAGGAGACACACCATACCTGGTCAAAGAGGCTCATTCCCAGGACAGGCAGGGCCGTGTACACCAGGTTGTAGAGGGTGATGAACCACTCGTCATACACCGTCTGCAGAGAAGACCATGGGATTACACAGGTGAAGGAGAATGGCACACGGCCCACCAGTGAGGCAAGGGAGGTGCTTAGCTGAGGACTAGCCAGAGCTCTGCGCCCAGCAAAAGGGCAGCAGCCAGGCCTGCTCCGACATTAGGCTGCTTGACAAGCCAAGGTGCTCTCTCTCTGCCCCCAGAATGCAGACTGGCCCCTGCAGCGAGAGTGGCCACTGATGCGACCAAGGGAGGAGGGCGACACCATCACGCTCCCCCACTCTGTACATCCCGTGCATAATTCTGTATGTCTCAGTCATGTCCCTCCTCAGCCACCTCTTTTCTAGGCCAGGGGTCTCCAAACTTTTTGGCCAGAGGGCCGCATGAAACATCTGGTGCAGTGCTGAGGGCCAGGAAAAAAATTAAATATAAAATTTAAATAAATAAATTAGAGATGGAACATAGATGAATGAATAAATGAATGAGTGGGCTCATTCACTCAGCCTCTCCAGCCCTCAGAACACCCTCCAGATGCAATCAGGGTACAGCTCTGGTCATGTACAGTCGAGTGGGCCAGAGGCTTTCAGGGGACAAGAGGCTTGCTGCGGGCCACATCTGGCCCCCTGGCCGGGGTTTGGAGACCCCTGTTCTAGGCTGAAGAGCCCAAATGCCTTTTGGTTGCTCTCTTTTGCACCTTTTTCATTTCCACTATGTTCTTTTTGAGATGTGGCAACCAGAACTGAACGCAATACTCCAGGTGTGGCCTTACCATTGATTTCTACAACGGCATTATAATATTAGTCCTTTTTTTCTCAATACCTTTTCTAATGATCCCAAACATAGAATTGGCCTTCTTCACCGCTGCTGCACATTGGGTTGACACTTTCATCGACCTGTCCACCACCACCCCAAGATCTCTCTCTTGATCCGTCACAAACAGCTCAGAACTCATTAGCCTATATGTGAAGTTTTGATTTTTTGCCCCAATGTGCATGAATTTACACTTACTTACATGAAAACGCATCTGCCATTTTGCTGCCCATTCTGCCAGTTTGGAGAGATCCTTCTAGAGCTCCTCACAATCATTTCTGGTCTTCACCATCCGGAAAAGTTTGGTGTCATCTGCAAACTTAGCTACCTCGCTGCTCAACCCTGTCTCCAGGTCATTTACGAACAGGTTGAAAAGCACCAGTCCCAGGACAGATCCTTGGGGCACACCACTTTTCACCTCTCTCCATTGTGTAAACTGTCCATTGACACCAATTCTCTGTTTCCTGGTCTTCAACCTGTTCCTAATCCATGAGAGGACCTGTCCTCTAATTCCCTGACTGTGGAGTTTTCTCAGTAGCCTTTGGTGAGGGACCGTGTTAGACACCTTCTGAAAGTCCAGATATATAATGTCCACGGGTTCTCCCACATCCACATGCCTGCTGACCTTTACAAAGAATTCTAAAAGGTTTGTAAGGCAAGACTTACTCTTACAGAAGCCATACTGATTCTCCCTCAGCAAGGCTTGTTCATCTATGTGTTTTGAGAATCTGTCTTTGATGAGGCATTCCACCATCTTACCTGGAACAGATGTTAGGCTGATAGGCCTATCAGTCCCCTTCCCTTTTTAAAGATCAGTGTGACACTTGCTACCTTCCAATCCTCTTACACTGTGGCCATTTTAAGGGACAAGTTGTATATTTTAATCAAGAGATCAGCACCTTCCTTCTTCAGTTCCTTAAGAACTCTTGGGTGGAGGCCATCGGGGCCCACTGACTTATTGATCTTTAATTTGTCAATTAGGTCTGAAACATCTTCTCTTTAACCTCTATCTGGCTTAATTCCTTGGTCAGGAGGGGCCATTCAGGCAGCGGTATCTGCCTGAGGTGTTCTGCCGTGAAGACAGATGCAAAGAACTCATTCAATTTCTCTGCCATCTCTAAGTCTCCTTTTATCTCCCCTTTCCCTCCCTCACCATCCAGAGGGCCAACCGCTTCTCTGGCGGGTTTCCTGCTTCTAACATATTTGAAGAAGCTTTTATTGTTCCCCTTAATGTTGCTGGCCATGTATTCCTCATAGTCTCTCTTGGCCTCCCGTATCACCTTCTTACATTTCTTTTGCCACAGTTTATGTTCCTTTTTATTCTCCTCATTAGGATAAGACTTCCATTTACAGACGGAAGCTTCCTTGCCCTTTATAGCCTCATTAACTTGGCTCATTAGCCATGCAGGCACCCTCCTGGACTTCGTCTAGCCCTTCTTCATTTGCAGTATACACTTCTGCTGGGCCTCTATTACAGTTGTTTTAAACGACCTCCATACAGTCTGGAGTGATTGGACTCTGTTCACCTTCCCTTTCAACCTTCTTCTAACTAGTCTCATATGAGGGAAGTTCTCCCTTCGGAAGTCAAGAGTTTTTGTGACAGATTTGCCTGGTACTCTTCCCCCAACGTGCATGTCAAAACGTATCACAGCATGATCACTGTTCCCCAACGGCTCAGTAACACTGACATCTCTAACCAGGTCCTGAGTACCACACAATATTAAATCCAGTCACCTGTCCTCTGGTGGGCTCCATGACTAGCTGCTCTAAGGCAGTCATTTAGCATGTCAAGAAATCTGGTCTTTTTGTGACCAGAACACAAATTGACCCGTCAATATGAGGATAATTGAAGTTCCCCATGATTAAAACTCTGTCCCTCCTCAACACCTCCCTGATCTGTTTCCATGTGATACCCAAATCCCTCTCTCGCCCTCCACCTCCCTAATCAGGTCAGGTTCTTTTGGCAGAGTTTTGGATCTGATGCAGCCTTATCAAAATCCACACGGGCTGCCAGAGCACTTCCAAGGTCAAATCTGTTGTTACAAAGTGTTCGCCTGTTGTGTAGGAGCCTGTTGGTGAAGAAGTGGCAGGAAAGACGTCTGCCTGGCACTGAGACCCACCTGAGCGGAGAAGCCAGAGAAGAAGGCGTACCAGAAGTGGACCAGTGTGAAGGCAAAGTTCTTGTAGAAGAAGTAGGATAAGAACTTGCACATGCGCAGGTAGGACCAGCGGCCATGGACCAGGAGCAGCCGCTGCAGATAGCGGAACTGGGCAAGGGAGAAGTCGCTGGACAGCACAGCCTGCATCCCCTCCTGGCCACTGATGCCAACTCCGATGTGGGCAGCTGGTGGGGAAAAGGAGACGGCTGTCACAGGATCCCTGAGCGCAGGGAAGGAGCAAGGCTGCCGCAACATCAGCACACCCCATTCAGCGCAGTTGACTTGCAGGTTAAGCTGTGTGCTCTTTAGCTCCAGCCCTCCGCGTCTGGAATGCAATCATCACCAAGGGGGGAGGAGAGAGCTTTGCTAGCCTGCCCCCCAAAAGGACTGTCAGGGAAGTCCACGGGCAGAGCACGGAGGCGACAGCTGTGCTCCCCAGAGGCAGGCAGGCAGGCAGGCAGGCAGGCAGCCTTCGGTCCTGAACCATGAACAGGCCTCTGTTCCACTTCGCCCAGGGCCTGTCTACCTCCCACGGTCTGTGAGATGTGAACAGTAAGCATCACAGAGGGGACTTCTTCCTTGGCAGCATTATCCCTTTTGGGGTGGGGGGGAGGCCTTGCCTCTCCAAGCCTACTGGCCCCTCCCCACGTTGTCCCGATTCAAGAAATGCAGCAGCCCAGCAGCTCCTCCCTGTGCTTCCTTGGCTTCCACACAGTCTGCCTGCCTCCACCCCCTCCTCCCATCTCCCCAGCTGCCTTTCAGCCTGGATCCCTGAGAACTATTGTGTCTCCGCCCAGCCCTGCCACAGAGGTCCTGCTGTGACTGGACAGGCGAGCAGGGCCCTCCATTTGGGGGTCCAATGGGCTGACATGACTCTGGTGCAGAGCAGCCAAAAGTTCTGAGCCAAAAGGCTGGCAGAGCCGTGGAGCCCTTGTTGGCATCCTTCAGTCTCGGAAGACCATGGTGTCACGCTCTGAACGGTGGTTCTGGAACAGAGTGTCCTCTCCAGTGCGCAAAGCCTGGGTAAAGTAGGTATGGAGAATAGGCTGTTACCCATGCAGCAAATCTCCCCTCTCCACATCGCTGAAATGGTCCAATGGAAAGGCAGAGGCCAATACGGTTGGTTCCAGCGGCGTCGCAGGAGTTGCCAGAACGTGACTGTGTTCAGCCATGAACTGCCTCAGGGACTCCGGCTCCGGATTTTGCCTCGAGGTTGACTCCTGAAGCCTTTTCCATAACTGGATGTAGCCACAAGGCAGTGGAGGTTTGGGATCAGAGTTTTCCTTCTCTCAGATGAGCTTCTCTCAGAGAGCCGTGGAGCCCACTCACCTTTGATCATGCCGACATCGTTGGCGCCATCACCGATGGCCAGAGTAGCAGCCCGCTTGTACTTCTTCACCAGATTCACCACCTGGGCCTTCTGCAGGGGTGTCACACGGCAGCAGATCACTGTCTTGCAGAGGCAGACCGTCCGCAGCAGCTCCAGCTCCAGCTCCCCCTCCAGGGCATAGGCCTGCAGCAGAATGGGAAGAAGGGGTGCCCAGCTTCAGCCAGCCCACCTGCACCCCACTCTGGGCCTCAGGTTACTTTTGGGACCAGAGAGATTGGTGCAGCAGCAGGCACAGACCACCAAGGACAGGCAGGGGTCAGTTGTGCAGTCTGACCTGGGATATCAAGCCAGTCGTGGCCTTCAGACCCGGGGAAGCGAAACGGCCCACTCTGAACCCCAAACACATGCAAAGCAACCCCTGCCCCCGGACGCTCCGGCCCTCCCTGGGCCTGCCTGTTCCTCAAAGAGTGCCACACTCAGCCAACTTGCTACAAATGCCAGCAGGCCGACTCCTGACCCGGAACCCTCCATCCAGGAGTCCCGCATCTTTTGCTCCTTTGTCCTTGTCCTCCCCAGCCAACTCCTGACCCACTCAGGTGCCGCCTTTGGAAACACTGGCCTGCCACCTGTCCTTTTTCCTTCAGGAAACCCTGCGCAGGAGTCCCAGAACAGGTGGAGTCTTCTCTTTGAAGCCCATGCTTGGAAGTGAGGAGCTGGACACACAGCACGGTTCAGTGTCTCTCAGGGCTCTGGGGAAAAGAAGCCTGCAAGCGCTGCCCCCAGGCAGGCCTCCTCTTCTCTGGCTAATGCATGCCTTGCCAGCCCCTCTGCAGAGGCAGGAGTTCATTCCTGGAACTTGCTTCCCTGCCTGCCCCCTTCTCCATCCCCCCCTCCACTCAACGGCATTTGCCTCTTAAGTGGGAGCCTCTTCTGCTTCCCTCTCTTGCAGACTCCCTGGGCTTCTGTCCTCATTTCCCTTCAAATGAAACCCTATTTTCTCTGGGAAAGTCCTGGCCTTCTTGCCATTTGGGGCTCACCCACACACATCGGAGCCAGCTCTGCAGGATGGACAGCACCCCAGCTCCCTGGTGGGTCAGAGCCAACTCCAGGAGCAAGCACTGCTATGCCCTCTGCTGGAGCAAGGCGTTCTGCCAGGACAGAGCTGGCATGTCCCTGCCCCAGACACATGTGGAGACACCTGCCCCTGCCCCAGACTAGGCAGGAATGGAAGGTGATTCGGCCAAGAAGAGTGGAGGGGCTCCCCTGGGCCCGAGCTAGAGGAGCCAACAGCATCCGCCTCCCTTTCCAGCACCAGGAGCTTCTTCTCTGGAGAGCTCAGGAGAAGGAGCCAAATCTCCACTGGGGGCCAGTCATTCTGCAGTGGGGTGGAGAGTGAGGCAGCCCAAGCACCCAGCCACTCTCCTTGGGCTGCCTGGTTCAACTCCAGACCCTCTGTGGGGAACAGAGGCAGGATGGGGCCCTCCTCTCTACCAACCAAATGAAGTAGCTGATCACGTGACTAAAATATGCAACTTGTCCCTTGAAACATCCACGGTGCCAGAAGATTGGAGGACAGCAAATGTCACACTGTTCTTTAAAAAGGGAAGAAGAGGGGACCCAGGTAATTATAGGCCAGTCAGCCTAACATCTGTTCCAGGTAAGATGGGGGAATGCCTCATCAAAGATAAAATCTAAATGTTTTATGAATGTTGGGTCTGTGACCGTAAATAAAGAATGATGATGAAGACAAAATCTCAAAACACATAGACAAACAAGCCTTGCTGAGGTAGAACCAGCATGGCTTCTGTAAGGGTAAGTTTTGCCTCACGAACCTTTTAGAATTCTTTGAAAAGGCCAACAGACATGTGGATGCGGGAGAACCCGTAGACTTTATATATCTGGACTTTCAGAAGACGTTCGACATGGTCCCTCACCAAAGGCTACTGAAAAAACTCCACAGTCAGGGAATTAGAGGACAGGTCCTCTCATGGATTGAGAACTGGTTGGAGGCCAGGAAGCAGAGTGGGTGTCAATGGGCAATTTTCACAATGGAGAGAAGTGAAAAGCGATGTGCCCCAAGGATCTGTCCTGGGACCGGTGCTTTTCAACCTCTTCATAAATGACCCGGAGACAGGGTTGAACAGTGAGGTGGCTACGTTTGCAGACGACACCAAACTTTTCCGAGTGGTGAAGACCAGAAGTGATTGTGAGGAGCTCCAGAAGGATCTCTCCAAACTGGCAGAATGGGCAGCAAAATGGCAGATGCATTTCAATGTAAGTAAGTGTAAAGTCATGCACATTGGGGCAAAAAATCAAAACTTCACATATAGGCTGATGGGTTCTGAGCTGTCTGTGACAGATCAGGAGAGAGATCTTGGGGTCCTTGTGGACAGGTCGATGAAAGTGTCGACCCAGTGTGTGGCAGCAGTGAAGAAGGCTAATTCCATGCTTGGGATAATCAGGAAAGGCATTGAGAGTAAGACAGCTAATATTGTAATGCCATTGTACAAATTGATGGTAAGGCCACACTTGGACTATTGCGTCCAGTTCTGGTCACCACATCTCAAAAAGGACATGGTGAAAATGGAAAAGGTACAGAAGAGAGCAACCAAAATGATTACTGGGCTGGGGCCCCTTCCTTATGAGGAAAGGCTACGGCGTTTGGGCCTCTTCAGTCTAGAAAAGAGGCGCCTGAGGGGGAACATAATTGAGACATACAAAATCATGCAGCGGATGGACACAGTGCATAGAGAGACGCGCCTTTCCCTTTCGCATAACACCAGAACCAGGGCACATCCACAAAAGTTGGATGCTGGGAGAATTAGGACAGACAGAAGAAAATATTTCTTTACCCAGCGGGTAATTAGTTTGTGGAACTCCTTGCCACAGGATGTAGCGATGGCATCTTGCCTGGATGCCTTTAAGAGGGGATTGGACAAATTTCTGGAGGAAAAGTTCATTATGGTTTACAAGTCATAGTAGGTATGTGCAAGCTCTTGGTTTTAGAGGCAAGCTGCCTCTGGTTGCCAGATGCAGGGGAGAGCACCAGGACACAGGTTGTGTCTGTTGTCTTGTGTGTTCCCTGTTTTGGTGGGCCACTGAGAGAACAGGGAGCTGGACTAGATGGGCCCTTGGCCTGATCCAGTGGGGCTCTTCTTATGTTGTTATGTTCTTAACCCCTGGACAGTTGCACACCCTGCTGGCTCTCATCGGCCATTTTCCTTGCCTTGGCTTGCTAGCCAGGAATGCCTTCAATTTTGGCCTGTGTGACCCTGAGGGCAGCATCTGTGTTGTATTTGTTTTTGCTAGAAACAGGTGGCAGCTGCACACACGCACGCACACACCTTCTGAGGGGCAGGAAGAGTCCTCCATGTAAGCGGTGAGGGGGTCTGTGCTTCGGTAGGAGGCTCCCTCTTGCAGCTGTGCTGCAAAGCTCAGGCTCTTCCCTCTCTGCACCAGAACCTGCAGGGTGCCCTATTCGGGCTCCCTTCCTACAGCCACAAGCCCCACAGAAGGTGCCCTTGAACAACATGGGCAGCTGTGTGTTCCCTATTTTCTCTGAGAAAGTCCTGGCCTTCTGACTAATCAGCTTGCCTTTCGGGTGGTTCACTGCAACACACATCACAAGCCCAGCCATACCATGGGCTGGACAGGTGGTGACCATGTTGGGAGCCAAGTCAGGTTGGCTGACCAAGCACTGCACTTGCCCCTGATGTTCTGCTTGGCTGGAACCAGCAGCCTCCCCCAACTTGGGCTGGGCTGATCCTTTCACTGCAGCCACTCAGCAGTCCAGCTGTTGGTTCTTGTTGGGTCAACCAGTTGGGTGAGTCACTGACACCCACCCTGTGTCTCCAGCGGCTTTGTGGCTCTGTTTTGCAAGGCTCTGCCTGTCTCTGCTGTCACTGTTTCCAGCAGTGCCCCAGTAGGGGCTCCAAACGCTTCCGTCCGGGACTCCAGCTGTGCCCTTTGCAGAGGCCGCCCAGGTCCCCTCTGTCCTTTGCCATCAGTAAGGCTACAGCCCCCCCAGGACTGGAGACGCGTGTCTGGCAGGGCTTTCCCTAAGAAATCCCCAGCACTTTTCAGGATCATCCACCTTCATCGTGTGATGCGCTCATCGCCACCTCCCAAAAGGCACTCTGTTGGGAACCACAATGCCTCCAAAGCTCTTTTCAGCCTTCTGGTCCCACCAGAGCCCATTGCCTGGCAGTGCCCTATTTGCAGGAGCCTGGCAATACAGTAGGGGTGTGGCAGGGGATCCTGTGCTCCAGGAGACATTGGACAGGCTTCTGCCTCTCAACACAATCAGCACTAGCACCACATTAGCTAAGCCTCACCTGGACTCGCCTGGCAGCACTGCACGACCCGCCCTCACTCACCCAAGGCGTGCCCATCATCGCATGTTATTTTCTCCACTACCCTGCCTGCGTGAAGGGGCACTCAGCTGCCCTTCCTGCCCCTGTCAGCTCTAATATCCCCAGGGGGTCCTCCTCCAGGCGAGCCTTCGCTGCTGGGCTAGACCCCGGCGGGCCCCTCTATCCCACTTCTGGCAAGGAGCAGCTGAGCCCCAGACCCCTTCCCTGGGCACTCCAGCGGTAAGGGATGCCCCGCCGCACCCTCCTTACCAAGCTGTGTCCGTTAATAACCAGGCCATACACGCCATTTGGCTGCTCATCGGGCAGGACCTTAAACCTCCCAGACCTCTGGAGCTGCATGTCTGTCTTGCTGTTTTCCACAAAGGTCTTGGGTGTCATTTTTTTTCTTGCTTTCCTAAAAGAAAATCTGCTATCAGGAAGATGGTGGCAATGACCTTCGTGCCTGTAAGAGCTCCGGGGCAGCCAAGGTAGTACTGCGGGGTCACTACGGGGTCATCTGTTAAGGGGTGCCAGTTCCGCCCCTCTCCAGGCATGCTGGAAGATCAGGGGAGAGTGCGCTAACAAGCAGCATGTGGTCACCCCCCAAGCTGCTACCAGATCCAAGGACACCATCGCTGGGCTTAGGAACAGCCAAGGCAACAAAGCTGCTGCACCTGTGGCTTCATGAGGGCCCTTCCCACCAATTTGTGCTTGTCCTCACTAGTGTCAGCAGCCATGACCTTGCCCTCAGGAAAATACTTGGCCCTGGCAGGGTGACCCATCACCACCACACTGTCATGGGCAGAGTGCTGAGCCCCAGGTGCCAATTCCCAATTAAACATCCCACCTGGGACAAGTCACTCATGCCTAACCCGGTCTACCTTGCAGGGCTGCTGGGAGAATAAACTGGGACAGCCCCCACCCCCATGTCCACGGTGCCACTGGGCTGAGGACTCCTCCCAGCAAGAAGTCCCACCACATTTGCTTGAGCCTTGGCAGGGTACGGCCTGGAAGGAGGAAGGTGCTGGAGGGAGATTTGGCCCCATACAAAAGCCTTCCCATAATCCACCTGAGACAGAGTCTGGGACGAGGCACTGATCCAGGAGCTGCTCTTCCTCCTGGCTCACAGCTCCAGCACAGAACCCGCACTCGCTCCCGTTCTTGGGAGAAGCCCTCGTTCCCCACACTCCGTGCACCTGGCTCCGGAGCTCAAGGCCCATGGTGAAAGCCCCAACGTGTCTACCCCTTGAATCCTAGGCCTGGCTCTCTGAAGTCCGCATGCAGCCCAGTAGGGTCCGCCCTCCTGGAGCAGTCTGGGTGAACTGCGCCAAGGCTGTTCCTGGGGCTCTTCCCAACATTCTCACCAATGCACCATCATCTCCCTACTAGGATCCCATGGTCCTCCTCTGGCTGTGCACCAAACTGTTCTTTCTCCACACACACGCACACACCAGGAGACCTGCCAAACTAGCTCCTTTCACCGCAAACCCATCTGCACAGCCCAGAAAGTATGTGGTGGGAGGCAGAGAAACAGGCTGGCAGGTCTTGGGGGAGTCCTGGAGTCAGCAGCTACCAACGCTAGCCCCTAAGTGCCAGTCAAGACACTCCAACCCCACTGCTGCCGGACATAAAGGAAAAGGCTGCCAGAGCCACCGTGAGAGATGAGGCCGCCCTTTACCTGAGCTCTAGTCGCACGTCCTCCGAGGTGCGGCCCTGGATGATGAAGATGTCCGTCATGGCATCGTAGAGCATGTTGCAGGAGTAGCCAATGTTGACAGCTGTCTCTGAAGAAGACCCCCCCCATGCCCCCAGCTTCAGCACAGGGAAGGACCCCAGTCTTGCTCTTGGGGGCTGCACCCTCCACTCAGCTGGTTCTGATCTACCACGTCCAAGGCCTGGTGCTCCCTGAGGAGGCCAAGCCAGGCCTGGGCTCTGCCCCTCCAGGCTCAGGTGGGGAGGCCCAGGGGCCGAGGTGGTTTTCCTGCCTGGAGAGAGTAGCATTCACCCCACTTGCGGTCTTGAAAGCAGCACCACCTGAGACCAACCCAAGGGAGCTGCGTGCCAGAGGGGTCCACCCAGGGCAAGCCGGGCCGCAGCAGCCACCAGGCGGCAAGAGTTGCCTTGGATTCTTAGGGTCCCTTCCAAAACCACAACATGAGGGGAGACAATCAGTGTGGCGAACAACTAAGTTGCTCATAGGCAGCAGGGAACATGCCGTCATACGCCCTTCGGTTTCCCACCCTTCAGTCCCCCCCTCTGAAAGGCCTGTACCCAAGGGGGAAGCTCTGCTCCCCCAAAATCTGTGCCCAAAACAGAGTGCCCAGGGGCGTGAGCAGGGACAATGGCACAAGGTGGACGTGTTGGGGGGGGAGTGCCACTGACTCTCTTCCTGCAGGAGCCTGTCTGTGACAGCAAATGACAGGCCTGGGGGGGGGGGAGTCTCCCAGAATGTCACCTGGGCTCCGCTGCCTCCAACTGTGATTTGGAGGAAGGAAGTGCAGGACTTCCATGGTTGACTGAAAGGGACCACCCCAAATCCGCCTCCCTCCAAGCCCCCGCCATCTGCTGCTGATCCAACCCACAGGATCTTGCCGAACAGATGGGCCACCCCTGCAAAAGGGCCCCACAGCAATCCCCATGCAAGCTGCAGAGCCAAAGGCCCAAGTGCACTCTCTGGTCCCCCCCTGAATCCATTTGTGATTCACCAGATTAGCAGAAGCTGCCAGTTTCTGGGTGAAGGCCCAAACTCTTTCTCCAGCAGGCCTTCCATATTGTGGGGCCAGGTCCTTCCCGCTGTGCACAGGGGCTCCAACGGAGAGGAGTCAGGCAGGGGCCCTTGCCCAAGGCCGACTCATGGATCTCTCTTCTGCACGCACACTGCTTTGCCTCCTCCCCTTGTGTCAGAGGACAGGGCAGGTGGCCTGCAGACCAGCAAAGCAGCCCTGCCCACCCCCTATGCCGGGCTCCTGAACCCAGGAGTCAGCTCAAGGCACTTGCCGCCTAGGCTGGGGCCGAGGTCATCCCCCACCCAAGAAAACACTCTCGTAAGAAAGCATCACAGACACACACACACTCAGGACGTTGCAAAGGATTCTGGGATGCATCCTCCAGCACCGCTTGATGGAAAGAGCAGCAGCCAGGATTGTGGGCTCTTTGGCGCCTGGCTGGTGCTCCTTAACATTGTGCCACCCCAGGCCACGGCCGGCTTTCCCTGCCACCTTGCCCCTACCTTGCTTGTCTCCGGTGAGCACCCAGATTTTAATCTGTGCTTTTCCCAGGATCTCAATGGTCTGGGGGACGCCATCCTGCAGCTTGTCCTCAATGGCTGTGGCACCAAGGAGCTGCAGAGGAAAGAGGCGTCACGTCACCCTGGGGGTGGAGGCCGGGCGCCACTGAGGGCTGTGCTTTCCCCAAAATGAGCACCATCACACTCCTGATCAGAGAAGGGACTCCTGACCTGCCTGCTGAGCACCTGGGAATGATTCCGGTGCTTGTGGGACCAGGCAGGGCCTTGGAGGAGGGTGTGGGGAGAGCCCAGATTTTCACCTAAACAAACCCACAAAACCAAGGCACTGGGAAGGACCACAACCCTTGAAGTGCCCCCCCCCCCCCGAATATGCTTCCATATTAAGCACAAGAGGAAGGAAGCAACGACCAGCCTGCCCACTTCGCATGCACTGCCTGCAGCTCAGTTTTCTGGCTGCATTTATGGGTAGTTGCTTCGTGATGGTCTGAGGTGGACCCTCACACATGGACCCTCTCCCCTTCAGCCCCCCCTCCAGTCTGCAGGCCTTCAGTGCTCCTGGCAGGGCCCCCTGCAGCCTGAAGGGCAGCAAAGCAGGATGCCAGCCTGGCCCAGGACTTAGTTGCCCTCGCTGTCATCATGGGGACTTGAGGTCATCTTAGGTCAGAAGCCAACAATGTTGGCATTCAATCTTCAGCCTGCTCTGCCTGCCAGAGCACGTGCGCAACCTGGGAGCCTTCTAGGACTCCTTGCTCCTCTCAGATTGCCAGATGGCCTGTTGCCCAGTTAAGCTGTGGCCATGTGTGAATCCAGGCTCCAGCCCAGACTTGGAGCCCAGATCTACCTGCTGGGTAGACCTGGGCTCCCATTCCAACGCAGCTCCTTTGGCCACCAATGCTCTGCCCAGTGGGTCTTCCCCTGGCTCCCTGCACGTGCAACAGTTTGGGAGGCCACAAACCCATGGCCGCCCTTGGATCCACCCATGACCCCAGTGCGCCACGTGGTCTGTCGGAGCACTGTTCTGATGGCTGCAGTCGCTGTTGCTGTGCTTTCAGGCATAGATCAAGCCGTTGGTTTGGCCACTGCAACTGTCCTCAGCCAGGCCTTGCTGCCTGGCCGTTGCCTGAAGAGAGAGTGTGCTGAGCAAGGGGACTGTGGTGCTGGCCCTGCTCAGCCACCTTTCTGGGCTTCTGGTGCTATCAGGGCAGCCGTGGAACTTGGAAGCACACTTAAGATGTGGCCGGCAGTTGCCTGCCAGCCTGCCCCACAGCTTGCTGACTATCCTGTCCCTCCCTCCCTGCTTCTGGCTTACCACTGAGCTCCGGCCCCCAGCTCTGGCCACCCACCATCATGTCTTGTTCAATTTCTTCGTACAGCCCCAAGAGCTTCTTGTCCCGTTCATCCAGGGTGGTGCTGGCCTCGTGGTGACGCCTCCACCAGTCTGCAAACCAGGCCTCATCTAGGTCTCTGTAGGCCACAACCAACGTCCGCAGCCCTTCCCCCGCAAACTCCTAGGAAGGCAGCAGTAGACCGTGAGGAACCAGCTGGGGTGCTCAGGCACAGCCAAGAAACCCCTTGTTTGGCCACCACCTCCAGGCTTCTCAGAAAAGGTGAGACCGCCAGACCGCCCCCAAAGCCTGGCAGACAGGCCAGAGTTCCCAGAGCCTGGCACACAGCCCAGAAGGAGCCAAGAAGAAGAGGCCATTCTGGCCACTTGTGTGGCCACCCGCCTGGCTGGTATGTTGATGCTGACATGCCAGAATGCCAGGGGTGCAGCCCGCATGTTCAAGGGTGTCTGGGTCAAGATCAACTTGGGCAGGCGGTTGTAAGTTGTTGTGAGCCCAGCCAAGGTTGCACCACAGGTGCTGAAGAGGCATCTCCAGGCCAGCCACCCAGCACCTTTTGGCCCATGCAGGTGGAAGGAGGCATCCCTGCCAGCTGTGACAAGGGCACCAGAGCACAGGTGTCCTCGGTGGGTCAAAGCCTCAACCTCTGCATAGGTATAGCTGGGAGAGCTGTCACAAGTAGGGATGAAATTTCCCAGCTGGGGAGGAGGGACCAGCCAGCTCACAGCAAGGCCGGGGCGGGAGGTCAGGCTTCTCCCTCTGATGGCAAGGACTGTTACCTCTCCCCCCCCCAGGAGGCTCCTCCCCAGCCACAGTAGGAGGAAGAGGTGCATGTGAACCACCTCTCTGCCCACACTCTGAGGCCTGTGAGTCTGGGCCCGAGGCAAGGGGGAGGCAGCCCAGCCCACCTGGCCCCACAATTGTCCCCAACCCAACACCACCTGAAGGCCCCCCCCAGAGGGTTTTGGAATGTCACCACTCGATGTTTCCCCCTCCCCCACCCAGCCTCAGAAACAGGTGCCAGTGACGGCCCACCCTAGAGGCACACCTGCTAAGTGCAACAGGAAGCAGGACACCAGCTGGGCCAGAGGCACATGCAGTGTGGCAGGGCGAGGGGTGCCACTTACATCCAGGTGCTCCCGGGTCTCTTCCTGGAGAGGTCCACAGGAGGCATGGAGTCGCTTGTACAGGACTGTGTCTGCGCCCTTGCAGTACAGGGTCAATTTCCCCTCTGGGTTCCGCACTGGGAATAAGGGAAGGAGGCCAGAAGATGAGGATGCAGACAGAGCACTTGGGTGCTGCCCGCCCCCACAACAGTCAGAGAGGGGCAAACGGCATGCCAAAGGGCAGGGGGGTGGGGCTTTGAATCCTGCATATGGGCATCCCTCCTCAACCCATCTGTCCCTTTCCTTCCAGATTTTCCCCCATTCCATCTGGCACAACTGGCGCCCTCTGATTTCCACACCCCCATTAAACACCAAAGAGACTGCCTTTGGCTGGGCTCTTGCCACAGGCACAAGCTGCAGTCTGGTATCAGATCAACAAAACTTTTATTCATAGAATCCTAGAGTTGGAAGGGACCCAAAAGGTCACCTAGTCCAGCCCTCCACAGGTCCCTGTCGAGCCTCTGCTTGAAGACCTCCAGTGAGGGAGAATCCAAACCTTCCTTGGCAGCCGATTCCACAGCTGAACCTCCCTGACAGTACAGAATTTCTTTCTGATGTCCACCCGGAACACCCTCCCTTGCGATTCATACCCCTTGGATCTAGTTCTACTATCTGTCAGGAAGGTCTGCAACATCCCGCAAGACTGCAGCCTTTGCCTGTGACTCCAGCCAAACAAGCTCAAGCGCTGAGTGTCACATGACCCAACCACAGGGCCACTGCAGTGGAGGGCGGGCGGGCAGAGAAACATACCGATGACAGACATCCTCTTGCGCGCGTTGTTGAAGTCCAGGATGGCGACCAGCTCGTAGACCTGTGTCTGCCCCATTTCCACCACAGTGATGGTCTCCGGGGTCCGGGCATGGAACACAAAGCCAAAGTTCCGGGCAGCAGTCACCAGGGCACCTTCGTCGGGAGACTGGGCCTGGTACACCAGTCTGCCTGCCATGCCGAGGAGGAGACGGGGACTACTCAGTTCTGTGCAGGACCCGTGCCTAAGTCCCACACCCGCAGCCACAGCACCGCCCCTCCCCAGAAGAGTCAGTGAGCTGCGTTCCTTCCTGCTTGGAGAGGGCACAGTGGGTCACCTTGGGCCCATTGTATGCAGAGTCTGGGGCCTGTTTTGGGTAGAGGATTAGAAAGGGCAGCTGTGGGGAGCTACACAGGCTGGGGGTCTGTGTAGGAGCAGCTGTGGAGTGACTGGAGCAGTTCCCAGAGCGGCCTCTATCTGTGGCAGCTCCTGCTTGGTCTATAAGCCTGGTTCCAAGTGCTGCTGCTGGCCTTTAAGGCCCTCAATAGCCGGAAATCCAGGCACCTCCAGGCCTTCAGAGGAGGTCTTGCTGCCACCGCTGGATGTAGCCCTCTTGGCGGCCATGGGACCACGCTTCGCCACTCCTTGTCCCAAAAGGCCTTGGGAGTGACGTGTTGTCATCCCTCATCTTGGACAAGCCAGGGCGCAGGTATGGTGCCTCCTGCCTTGGACGGGGTTTCAGACCCCTCGCGCAAGACTGCTGCTGAATAAAGTAGTGTGAAATGACTGTCAACTGGTCGTCAGCTGCTTTCCAGCTTCCAGGGGCCACTGGGCAGAAGAGCTATCCACACAGTGATTGAGAAACAGCCAACCCCATGCCAGACCCCGCCCCCTTCCAGCAAAGCAGGAGAGGCACAGCAGCAGGTGGGTAGGTGGGGGCACCACTGGGGCCCCCCTCACCTTCCTCCTTCTCTTCCGGCATCACCGTGTGACAAAGGGAGAGCAGTCGGAAGAAGCGGTGGGTGGCCTCGTCGCCCGTCTTCACAGCTTCCACCAGGCTGTGGTCGTAGAACACAAACTTTGGGTCCGCCAGAGGGTTGTAGGAGAAATCGACTTTCTCCGCCTTCTGCAAGAGCAAAACAAGCACAAGCGGTGGCAGGTGGGCCTTTGAGTTAGGAAGAAAAGGCAATTAAGGGGGTGTGATTGACAGTGATGAAATGGGGCATGGTGTGGAGTGGAAGGAGCTTTTCTCCCACCTCACAAGACCAGAACCAGGCTGGGAAGAGGGGAGACTTAGAATAGACTCAAGGAAAGGCTTCAACACACAGCTCACCGTTAGTCTATGGGATTCATTGCCACCAGGTATCTATCAATGGCTCGCAGTTTTGATGGCTCTGCCATACCTCCAGGGTCAGTGGCCATATGCTTGTAAGTAGCAGTTGCAGGGGAGCAAAGGGAGAGAGAAGCCTGCTTGTGGCCCCCCCCCCCCACTATGGCATCTGGCTGGCCACTATGGGAAACAGATGCCAGGCCAGGTAGGTGTCCTGGGCCTGACCCAGCAGGGCTTTTCTTATGTTCTGTGTTTGGACACCACCATTGGAGCCACTCCAGAGAAGTCCACTCTCTGTCTGCCTCCAGTTCTTCCTTCTGACTGGAGACCCTACTCATCCTCCTAAGACAAAACAAAGACCTGGGGAAACCTCCATCCATGCTCAATGGAGAGACAGCATGGTGTAGTGGTTAGAGTGTTGGCCTAAGAGTAGGGAAACCCAAGTTCAAATCTCTGCTCAGCCATGACCCTGAGGGACCCTGAACCAAAATATCTCTCAGCCTGATTACCTGACAGGTTGCTGTGGTGACAATGCAGGGGATGGAGAATAGTTATATATGCCAGCCCGGGCTCCTTGGAAGAAGGATGGGATACAAGCTGCATAAGCAAAGATGCAGAAGCATCTGTAGCCTTTGTTTCCTGGCCACCTTGGGGTGACCTGTGCCAGGAAATGCATAGACCTGCAAGAGCCACTTCTTCCCATCTTCAAGGTGACCAGCAAACTGCAAAGTGGGGGTAAGGTAAATCCCCGTTTCTCAGCCAGCAAAGTTGAGAGACCACGGCCTGGTCAGTGATCCTGGGTGATGGTGGATGCTGACCACATCACAGTTCACTCCTCCTCTGCCTCCTCTGCCTCCTCTGCAGTATTTCTGGACAAGCACCACCATTGCTGTAATAACATTACAGCAGCCCTTACCTCGCCAACCTCCACCTGATGTCCATCCTGGTCGTAGAGGTCCCCTGTGGGTCAGAAACAAAGACTGGGGTTGACCTGTCAAAGTGACACTCGGAGAGCAAAAGACAGCCAAGGGGGCTTGCAGGAGAGCTGCAGGAGTGGGGTCCTGTCTGTATCTGCAAGACCACAGAAGGACTGTGGCACCTTTGGGTCCACCTGGTGCCATCCAGATGGCTCTCTATCAAGGCCCAGAATCCCTCAGCATGTGCTGGGAGCCGTTTGGTCACTTTCCTCTCCAGAGCCCTGGAACATGGCACAGCCACCAGCAAGGCTCCCAGAGACTTCTTGATTGTGTTGATGACAATTACTAAGAATATTTATGTACCATTTTGGGAACAAAAGTCAGTCACAATGTGGTTTACCTCATAAAAGAGGCTTGGCCATGCCTGGGCCCTGGGCCAGCATCACAGGTACACACAAGTACAGTCAACGTGGGAAGGTCAGGAGCGGAGCCCATCCCCCCCGCCTGTCAATGTTCTCTTCATAACCAGCGAGCATCTCCACACAGCAGCTGAGGTGATGGTTGTGACCCTCTGGGACTGAAACCTATGAGCCCTTCCACACAGGAGGCTCCTCCATCAACCAGGGCTGCAATGTGAATGTGGCTGGCTATGTGGGCACACAAGCGCCTCCCCTCAGCAGTCCCTGCAACACCAGATACTGGGCGAGCAGGAGATTGCCAGAGCCTCAGGTGAAAGTAATCCTGAGCGCCTCTAGCACCAAGCCCACCTGAGGTGACAGCACCACTCCACTCTCTGCCCTGCCAGCATCTCAGATGGTTTCCAGCAGGGACCAAACCTTGGAAACACCCGTCTCTTGTACACCTGCCTTCGCGCGACATCAGATCATTCAGAAGGCAATGGGGAAGGGGGGTCGTTCCTACCGTAGGACTTGCCATTGATGCAGCACTTGTTGAAGACCATGATGTTCTGGGTGAGGGTGCCCGTTTTGTCTGAGAAGATGTACTTGATCTGTCCCAGCTCCTCATTGAGGGTGGTGGTGCGAGCCTGGGCAGGCGTGTCACTCGGCACATAGTACATCTTGCGATCCCAGTCAATGTAGTAGCTGTTGCCCAAACGGATGATCTCCACACTGGACAAGAGGAGGGAGACAAGTTGAAGGCTCTGTCCAGTCTTCCTGCCAGACAATCCCGCCTGTCTCCTGCTGAGAGCAAGCAAGGCTGGAGCAAACTTGCAGCTGGAGCGGGGCACTCCGAGTGGCTGTACGGCTTGTCCAGGAGTTTCCCCTTTCGGCCCCTTCCCAGACGGGCCTTTGAGGCAGGAATCGGCCACACCTTTTGCAAAGGGTCACTCTTGAGTGGCTGTGCGCTGGGAGGCTGTGACTGGCTTGGCATGCCCAACGGTGCAACTGTTCCCATGTGAGGGGGGCCTTTTGGCACTCCCTCCTCTGAGACCTCAGGCTAACCAGGGGTCATAAGCATTGTCCTCCCAGGGCTGCCTGTGGAAAGAATGCTGTCCTCCTCCCTTCTGCAGTTACCTGCCCTGTGGCCCCAGCAGCCTGCTCCTTCCTCAGCCCAAGGCTGGATGGGTTAAAGGAGGAGTAGGCCAGGCATGAGCCCATGGGGAAGGGGCAGCACCTGCTGCTTTCTCTTGCTGGGAGACATCAGTGCACAGCAAGGACCGCCACACTGCTTGCCTGGACTGGGGGCCGTTTCATCACGAGGTATTTGCATGTCCATGGGCTGAGTGGAAGGGCAGCAGGGACCAGAATCCCACTCCAAAGGCAAGGCAGAAGCAGGTGAATAAGTGGGGGGAGGGCTCCGTGAAGGAGGTGGGTGTTCGCTTCCAGGAGACATAAACGGCCACGACCCTTGCGGACAATTGTGCGCAACTGCCTGGCGCCCAGCACCTTCTTCTGGGTCCTTGAGGGGCCCCAGTCCCCCGGGTCCCACCTCCTACCTGACATAGAGGGAGATAGGCACCACGGTGTTGAGGATGATGACATAGGACCAGAACATGAGGAAGCCCGAGAAGGGGGCAGAGCTGACTCCCTCTGCCCAGGGCAGGTACACCTGGAAGTAGTAGCCCTTGCCGTACTCCCAGATGCTGTTGCCAATGGCCAGAATCAGGCACATGGCAGCCAGGAAGCCAAAGATCTGCCAAAGACAAGGGGAAAGTCCAAGTCAGAGAGAGAAGGCGCCTCTCGCCTTGATTGCACCTGGTCCAGGAAGCACCTCTGCAGCAGCCAAGCGCATGAATGCAAGTCTCAAACCCAGCTCCCCTGGGCCTGTGGGCAACCAAGTCTCCTGCCTGGCCTAGACTCTTGGCAACCCTCTGCTGCCTCTGAGGGAGACCTCTCCACGCTCCCCAGGTGGCAGCTGCTCTGGATGTGTCAAAGGTGGTCAGTCACCTCTCAGGAGAGCGGAGAACTGCTACAGTTATTGCTTTTCATAGATTTGCAACAGGACAACAGCAAAGAGGTTAGGAGTTAAATGCCCTCTATTTTCATGCAGTGGTCCTGACCCAAAACACAGCCCACATGACTGCTACCAGCAGCACGCACCCCTTCCTGGACACAGACATGTACATGTGCACACCCTCCGGCGCCTCTAGCTGTGTTTTGGAAGTCAGCCCCTCCGTGAACTGAGTGAAGGAAGGAAAAAGACTTGCTCCCTGTGGGAAGCCCCATGTTGAAGGCAGGCACTTCCAGCAGGGAGGCCACTGCAAGTGGAGAGGCGGTGGTCTGTCAGGCCAGTGGCAAGCCTCCTCCCTGTGACTTGGGCTGCAATTCCATATGCACTTCTCTGGGAATGAGCCCCATTCAATACAGTGCAGCTTGTGGCTCAATCCTGTGGGGGCTTCGCACTGTGGAAAAGGGTAGGGGGACAGCAGCACCAACAGTGCCTTCCCTTTCTCCTGATGGGGATCTCAAAGGCACCTGCAGGAGGAGACCCTTTGCAATAACTCATTATGATGAGTGTTTGGAGCAGGAGGTTTCGGTTTCTTTTCAGTGTCCCTGTTGCAGCCTAAACTTGTCTGATTCTGGGACCAGCAGACTCAGCTCACAGGCAGGCCAATTCTGACTAGCAGGCCGCATCTATTCTTAGAGGAAAACCACAAGAGCCGCCGGGGGAGGACCTTCCTCCAGGCCTTTCACTACCAGAGCGGATTCAGACAGGGGTGGTTTTTCTTTGCAGTGTCTGCATTGCTGTTTCAACTTCCGTCTTCCAATAAACCTTGTCAGTCTCTCTCACCTCAGTTTGGTTTGTATTGATCTTTTATTAATTTCTCCAGCGGGAGAAGGATCAAAGCGCTGATGAAAGAGGGCTCTGCACAGTCCCAAAGGGCCCCCCCAGATTCCAACCAGATTCACACAGCAAAAGATCAAACAAAAGCTGCTTTCGCTGCAAAGGGGAGAGATGGAACCAAACGGCCCCTTTAAAGCCAGAGCGAAGAGAGAGAGAGAGAGAGCTGTGGGAAAGGAGGGCCCTGCCAGGAGCCAGGCCAGGGCACTGTCTCACCTCCTCCCAGGATCTGAAGTCCAGGGCCTAGGAAAGGGGGGTAAAGGGGGTAATTTGTACCCGGGCCCAGGGTCAAAAGGGGGGACCAGGAGTCAAGGAGGGCGCCCAGAAATTTCCTGGCATCTGACATTTTCCTATCTATTCAGACTTGTTGCCCACACGGGATGCTGGGGACACTACTGATGCCACATGGGTGGGTAGACCTGGGCTCCTAAGACTTTTCCAGCTGTCTCCACCCTACCTCCACCCTGCTTCACCCCTCCCTGCCCCTATTCTGCTCACCCGTCACCCTCTCTGTTTCACCCCTCCCTCTTTGCAAAGGGGCCCAAAAGAAACTTTGTACCCCCTGATAAAATTCCTCTCAGAGGCCCAGCTGAAGTCCACAGATATCAAAAACCACACAAGTCCCCCATCTTAATTTCAAAACCCACATGGAACAAACAGAAATCCCAGCATAAAAACTTAAAATAGGAACATATTCTGTGTTCTGCAGCAAAAACTCAGGACAGCCCCACTGGATCAGGCCATAGGCCCATCTAGTCCAGCTTCCTGTATCTCACAGCGGCCCACCAAATGCCCCAGGGAGCATACCTGATAACAAGAGACCTCATCCTGGTGCCCTCCCTTGCATCTGGCATTCTGACATAACCCATTTCTAAAATCAGGAGGTTGCACACACACATCATGGCTTGTACCCCGTAATGGATTTTTCCTGCAGAAACTTGTCCATTCCCCTTTTAAAGGGGTCCAGGCCAGATGCCATCATCACATCCTGTGGCAAGGAGTTCCACAGACCAACCACACGCTGAGTAAAGAAATATTTTCTTTTGTCTGTCCTAACCCTCCCAACACTCAATTTTAGTGGATGTCCCCTGGTTCTGGTGTTATGTGAGAGTGTAAAAAGCATCTCTCTATTTATTTATTTATTTGATTTATATTCCACCTTTCTTCCCGAAGGGCATGCAAGGCGGCTATCTCTCTATCCACTTTATCCTTCCCATGCATAATTTTGTATGTCTCAATCATGTCCTCCCTCAGGCGTCTCTTTTCTAGGCTGAAGAGGCCCAAACGCCGCAGCCTTTCCTCAAAAGGAAGGTGGCCCAGCCCAGCAATCATCTTAGTTGCCCTCTTTTGCACCTTTTCCATTTCCATGAGATGCTTTTTGAGATGCAGCGACCAGAACTGGAAACAATACTGCAGGTGTGGCCTTACCATCGATTTGTACAACGGCATTATAATATTAGCCATTTTGTTCTCAATACCTTTTCTAATGATCCTAAGCATAGAATTGGCCTTCTTCACTGCTGCCGCACATTGAGTCGACACTTTCATCGACCTGTCCACCACCACCCCAAGATCTCTCCTGATCTATCACACACAGCTCAGAACCCATCAGCCTATATGTGAAGTTTTGATTTTTTGCCCCAATGTGCATGACTTTACACTTACTGACATTGAAGCGCATCTGCCATTTTGCTGCCCATTCTGCCAGTCTGGAGAGATCCTTCTGGAGCTCCTCACAATCACTTCTGGTCTTCACCACTTGGAAAAGTTTGGTGTCATCTGCAAACTTAGCCACCTCACTGCTCACCCCTGTGTCCAGGTCATTTATGAAGAGGTTGAAAAGCACCGGTCCCAGGACAGCTCCTTGGGGCACACTGCCTTTCACCTCTCTCCATTGTGAAAATTGCCCATTGACACCCACTCTCTGTTTCCTGGTCTTCAACCAGTTCTCAATCCAGGAGAGAACCAGCCCTCTAATTCCCTGACTGTGGAGTTTTTTCAGTAGCCTTTGGTGAGGGACCGTGTCAAATGCCTTCTGAAAGTCCAGATATATAATGTCCACGGGTTCTCCCGCATCCACATGCCTGTTGACCTTTTCAAAGAATTCTATAAGGTTTGTGAGGCAAGACTTACCCTTACAGAAGCCATGCTGACTCTCCCTCAGCAAGGCCTGTTCGTCTATGTGTTTTGAGATCCTATCTTTGATGAGGCATTCCACCATCTTACCCGGTATGGATGTTAGGCTGACCGGCCTATAGTTTCCCAGGTCCCCCCCCTTTCCCTTTTTAAAGATCGGTGTGACATTTGCTATCCTCCAATCCTCTGGCACTGTGGCCGTTTTGACGGACAAGTTGCATATTTTAGTCAAGAGATCAGCAACTTCATTCTTCAATTCCTTAATAACTCTAGGGTGGATGCCATCAGGGTTCGCTGACTTATAGATCTTTAATTTATCAATGAAGTCTGAAACATCTTCTCTTTTAACCTCTATCTGACTTAATTCCTTGGTCAGGTGGGGCCGTTTGGGCAGCGGTATCTGCCCGAGGTCTTCTGCCATGAAGACAGATGCAAAGAACTCATTTAATTTCTCTGCCATCTCTGAGTCTCCTTTTAGCTCTCCTTTCCCTCCCTCACCATCCAGAGGGCCAACCGCTTCTCTGGCAGGTTTCCTGCTTCTAACGTATTTGAAGAAGCATTTATTATTATTTTATTAAAACCTTTTATTAAAACCTTCCCTATGTGGAGATGTGTGGTGGCAAGTGCCGGTTTCCTCAAGGGTTTGTATGTTTGGCCTTAAAGTGAAGCTCTCTGTTCCTTCTGGTCTGCTTTGAGAACTTTTTGCAGCAGACACAAGAGCACCCAATGTGGTTGCCCCCGAGGCACTGGAGCAGGAGCACAGTCCTTTCAAAAGGTGGCCCAGTGCTCCATACGGTGGAGAAAGGAGCAAGTAAAAATGACTGGCACTAAGAAGGGGCGTAACTTTAAAAAGCGCGGTCCAGGTTCCCTGCTTTGCCCACGAAGGTGCAGGAGAGAACTCCTCTCAGAGAAAGGTAAGCAAAAAGCAGCCCCATAGCATTTCCTGTTCACCTGGCTGAGGAGCTGGGCATTCTCCACCACCCCCGGAGTGCACGCAGGTCTCTCCCGCCTCAAGGATATTCCCAGAGCAGGCATCAGTGAAGCTGGCTGTGTGCACCTGCAGCACTTACTGTGGGCACCTGCCCAGAAAGGGCCACAGAAGATGGACTGCTCAGCCCAAGACCGGGACTCACCACCAGCACCAAGAAGTTCATGAGGTGGTCGATGCGCGTCCGCTTGAAAGTGGTCCTCCCGCTGTTCTGCATCAGCTTGGTGTCTGGCCCTAGCGAGCAAACAGACAGAGCCATCCATTTGTGGCTCAAGGCTCTCCATGCTCAGGCTGCCAGGAAAGCCAGAGGCCCTGCTGGCTCCACCCTGCATTGCAACCAGAGAGACCGGGAGAGATGGAGCAGAGCCTGGCCTGGCCTGGCGGACAGGCAGGTGCTCCCTGCAGAGACAGTTCCCCTTCTCCAGTCGTCACCCCCTCGGAACATGGGCTCTCCCGGTGCGATCCCACACACGTGGCCAGGCAGCAGCAGGACATTCCGGGCCTCACCTGCAAAGATTACAAGTCCAAAGCACCAGTCGGTGTTGCGGATGGTGCAGCCTCGAAGCAGCAGCCTCTCATTGTCCAAGGCATGTTTCTCCCCCTGGATGGTGAGGGTCCCTGTGAACTTGTCCAGCTTGTTATTTGGTGCTTCACACCTGATCTCACCTGCAGACAAGCAAAGAGCCTTCTTGGGTGAACAGCAGTCTCTCCCCGGGTTCCCTTTTCACTGACTGGTCTCTTGGCTCATTCCCAGCCCAAACCGAGTTATCATCTCTCCCAATCCCATTGCCCCCCCCCCCCCGCGGTTGGGTGGGAGGAAACTGGCAGAGGAGCTTAAGGTGGCAATGTACAGGAGGATGCCCCATTTTCACCTCACAAATGACCCTGTAAAGGAGAAACTGGTTCAAGGCCATGTAGATTTGAACACAGGCTTTGCTGGGCCACTAGATAAGGCCAGTTTCCCAGGCCAGCCACCTCCAGATGGTTCACAATAAGTGCGAACATTAAGTGTGAACAGCATCACCATTTGCTGTTTCCCACTTTTGTTTGTACACTCTTGTGGATCATCCTGAGCCCAATCCTAACCCCGCCACACTCAGGGTGAGCAGATGCAATGGAGGGCAGAGTGCCTACACCTTAACTACTGTAATTTGGGCAGGTGCAGCTCAACATGGAAGGGTTTAAAAAGCTGCACCTGCCCAAATTGATATACATGTAGGCACTCTGCCCTCCATTGCATCTGGCCACCCTGGCCACGCTACGGAACTGGAAAAGGTGCAGAAGAGAGCGACCAAAAATGATTACTGGGCTGGGGCACCTCCGTTAGGAGGAAAGGCTTGAGGCTGTTCAGTCCAGAAAAGAGTCGCCTGAGGGGGGACAAGATTGAGACATACAACATTATGCATGAGAAGGATAGAGTGGATGGAGAGATACTCTTTTCCTTCTCACACAACACCAGAACCAGGGGACATGCACTAAAATTGAGTGTCGGGAGAGCTAGGACAAACAAAATATTTCTTTACCCAGCATGTAACTAGTCTGTAGAACTCCTTGCCACAGGATGTGGTGATAGCATCCAGCCTAGATGCCTTTAAAAGGGGATTGGACAGATTTCTGGAGGAAAACTTCATTACATGTTACAAGCCATGATGGGTATGTACAGTCTGAGATTAGCTGGTCACTCAGTATGAGGGGTGGGTAGGAATTTGTTTTCTGTAATCCAAACTGGCTGTGGATGCCGGTTTTTTGCCTACCCGCCTGGTGAGGGAGGGAAGGTGTTCAGTAGGCTTCATGCATTCAAAATTGGTCACTGTGTTTAAGAAAGAAGGAAAAGTTAAATGCATTGCAGTCTGGTGTCTTCGCTGGGGGGTGTGAGCGTAACTAGAATGCTAGATGCAAGGAGGTGGCAGCAAGATGCAAGTATCTTGTGTGTGTGCTCCCGGAGGCATCTGGTGGGCCGCTGTGAGATACAGGAAGTTGGATTAGATGGGCCCTGGGCCTGATCCAGCAGGGCGCTTCTTATGTTCTTATGTTCACGGTGGGGTGTGGCCCTCAGCACGTCATCATCCCACGCCCACCCAGGGATACTTCCAGCCAAGGCATGCCAGTCTCCTCACTAGGCCCAACAGCAAGCTTGGGGGATTTAGTGGGTCACAATTCACTGGTTGCAAAAGCCAAGCCCAGTGCTGCCCTGGGACTGGTGCACCAAATTTCACACAACTTTGCAGCTCTTATGAGCAACACAGCTTTGACTGGAAGTAGCAGGGTTGGAAACTGCTGGCTGGGCAACACCCAGGAGGCCAGAGCAAAAGGTTCAGGAGCTCTCTTGCAGAAAGGACAGCCGCCACCCCGGGCCAGCAGCCACAAGCTTCTTGCAGCTGAAGCCCAGCCCAGTGACCTCTGCCTGCCTGCCTGCCTGCCTGTTGCAAGACCTTTCCAGCCAGCCATGCTTGATCAACGTCCAAGGTCTGTAGCACTGGCAGACAAGGCAGGAGATGGCCCTGCCGGTAACATACCCACCCTCATAGGAACTGCGGTGCAGAACTGATGCAATCTATGACAGAGCGCAGAGACTCAGTCCTCAAAGAGTGTGGATACCCCATGGCCCTCAAAGTTGTGGAGTGGAGTGGAGTGAGGCAGGAAAGGACTCAGGAGAGAAGCAAGAAGTGCAAAGATCTGTGAAAAGAAAGTGGGGGGGGGGATGTTGCTGCCAGGGCAGAGAATCAGGAAAGCAGAAATGCAGGATCTGCAGGCCACCCAAGGTTCAACCTCCCACTTGCAGTCTCCAGGCGCATACCTGCCCCCAACGTGACACTGAGAGGCCATGCAGGGACTGCCAACAAGTGCATACAGTATCACCACCTTCGAGGACAAATCTATTCACACCATGGAACCCCCACCATGCAAGATGCTTTAAAGAGTCCTTGCCTCCTCCATCCTCGCATCAGCCCACCGAGACATGCTCCCAAAATCTCCCCAGGTTTAAGAGGGCGGCTGAAGACAATGAGAATGGCTGGCTTGGTGCTGCTTTCAGCACTCTGGCCCCACCAGACTGCAGGGACTGACCCTCCTGCTTCTTCTGGGTGTGTGCAGACTTCCCAGGGAGAAGGAAGAGAGCCCCAGCAACTGAGATGCTTTCTAGGCCCTTCCAAGACACAGCCGGGAGGCAGAGGGAAGCCCAGGCTGTCCAGGCAGGTAAGACTCACTCAGCTACGCTCTCTGGCTCCCTGGGCTGGGGCAGGCCTGATCTGATTCTGCCCTTCACATTTCCCAGCAGGGATCCCTCTGATCCTCTTAGGAAGGGTCCCCACAGTTCTTGTTGGACCAAACCCTTCTGGAATCTGAGGCCACCTGCAGATATTCACACCTTTCTCAGGCCACCAAAATCGCCCAAACGCAGGAAGAAAGGAATTAAAATGGCCATTTGGGTAGTTCAACCTCCCAGCAGACCTTGGGCCCACCCCTGCAGCTGGAAGAACAATCCTGCAGAAGACAGAAAGGATGTGCATTTCTTGGTCATTTCTGAGCGTCGCTTGGTCTGCAAGGTGAAAGGCCAAGAAGGAAGCCAGGCCCCAGAACACTGCCTCTCCCAGCTTCCCTGAAGAGCACCAGAAGACAAAGATGCCGCACAGACAGACAGAGCATTACCCCCCCCCCCCCAGCTGCATGCCTCCACTGAAAGTGGTCCAGCTTCTCTCCAACTGCTCAGAACCAAAGGTGGCCTTTGCGGAGACTTACAGGAACACGGAGTAGTCCTGCAAGCAGCTGGTGGTGGGGGAAGTCAAGGGTCATGCAAACTGCTCAGGAACTGACCAAAGAAAAATCAGAGGGGAAGATACTTCGCAGGTCCCAGGAACCACCAAGGGGCCCATGCCTGGGGCAGGCAACATGCTCCGCCACAGTAAAGTGCATGGCCAAAGGAGGATGGCTGGGTCAGCCTTAAATCAAGCCAAGTCAGCGGAGCGTTCCGGCTGGTGACACAACAGAGTTTGCTCAGCTCCTGCATGCAGAAGCGCACCAGGCTGGCAGGTATCAAACTCACGAATCTCTGAAGCTCCCTTAGACCAATGTCAGGATGAGCAGTCCACTGTCCTGAGGTGCTGTGCCAGTGCCCGGATCCCCTGCACCCCTCAGTCAACCGGCCCCCGGCCTTGGCAGCTGGCCGGAGGGCTGTGCTGCAGGAGACACCTCTGCCTCCTTCGTGACAGGCACTCAGCACTGCAGGCCAAGCGTGACCCTCCGAAGAGAGACACACAAGGCAGCAGCCAAGCCCCGGACTGTCCAACCTGCCCCGAGGCAAAATGCCAGGAGGTGGCCCAGGACCAGCCCCCCCCCCCCCCGAATTCCTGAATTTGCAGCACCCTCAAAAGACCTCCCTGGAGGTGTGCAGAACCTCTGTGTGAGTGTGTGCTCAAGAATTGCAGGGAAAATGGGAAAGGAGGTCAGGAGCCAGAGGAGGACCTGGGCAGGGTGCAGCAGGCTGAGAAAAAGGCAGCAGGACTGAGGACTTCCCACCACGTGTGCCTCGAGGACGTGGCTCCGTGGGTCTCTTCCCAGATGAGGAATGAAGAGCAAGATGCCCCACTGCATTGATCCCACCTACCAGTGCAGGGAGCAGGCAGTGGGCAGAAGGGGGGGGCTGGGGGCTGACTGGCCTACTCGCCTGCCTTCTACTCACCATCAAACCTGCTCAGTGCCTGCAAATCCTCACCCAACTCGGAGGTGACTGTCAGGCCCTGCTTAACTTTCAGGTTGGTTTCCCTGGAACGACAAATGGGGTGAGACACACAAGCACCCATCCAAGCCTCAGTGGCACAAACCTGCCCCTCTCCTGGCAGCTGGCTAGGGGGCTTCTTCTGGGGTCTGCTGCACCCTCCCACCTGCGGTGAGGACTCCCGTCTCCTTGCACCTGTGGCGGGGGTGGTGCTGCTGGGTGAGGAGTTTGGTCTGCTTGGAAGAGGCCAGCTCCACACAGGCCCGCAGGACCAGAACACTGAGTGGGACTGGCTCACGGCTGCGGGTCCTCTGCCCCTCCAGAACAGCCAGATAAGGCTGAAGTCCTTTTCCAGGAAAGTGGCCACACCAGGCTCGAAGCTGAACTTCTCTTATGGGGCACGACCGAGAAATAGCCAGGGCAGCAGGGAAATTGGTGGACAAGTGTTTATTCGCACACTCACAGGCCATTCATTGGAGGGCTAAGTTTCAGTGAGTCAGAAATGCGCCTGTCTGGAAAGCACTGGCGGGGCAGGCAGCTTCCTCATCCATGGGCACACAGACCAGGAACCAAGGCAAAAGCTTCCCAAGCCATGTGCCTCCATCAGAAGACACAACTCGGAGTCATCCCGAATGGGCCTGGTGCTGCTGAATGTCTTTTACGGCTGTCGCAAAAGGCGCCACATTGTTTCCCGCAGCTGGGCCACCTTCACAGGCAGTGAATGGCTGCAGTGGCACTTCCACCAAATCAGTGCAGGGGGGAGGAAGGCAGCAGAAATTGGGGCAGGGAGGAGGGCGAACTGAGGTTGGAAGGAGGAGGTCTTGGCAGCAGCAGTGCCGCTGAGATGCTGTTTGCCTTCCCAGTCTTGGTCCTCCTTTCTGAGTCCACTCAGACTTGCACCAAACATATAGCTGGCGCAGATCAGAGTAGACCTAACGGCAGAGAGGGCTAACCCTGGACAAGGGAACAAATGATCCCTTTCCTGGAGACCTCACCCAAGATTGTCACTGCAGGAAACGGTGTGTGTTCTGGCGGATGGCTGCATTGGCGGAGGGGACAGTTTGGGTAGGACTGGGCTGTTGGTGTTTCTTCACAGTGGGGGAAAGCAGAAGGTTTGTCAAAGGGAAAAGAAGCCCAGTGGCTGCATGTGTATTCTGAGCTACAGAACAAAGCACAAGACCTCAAGGAGGAGGGCACCTGCCCCCACCTCTGCCCTCAGGAAGGGCTCCAATGTGCCTTTGAACCTGATGTCTGCTAACCAGGCTGTGTGGCTTTGTCCTTCTTGTCCTTTGGATCCAGGTGTCCTCACCAGCTGTGATCCTGCCAGATGCTGCGTCCAAGCACTCCCCGTCTCTCCTTGCCCCCCCATCCCACCATTGTTGCCATTGCTCTAGCAGGTGCCCCAGGCACTCCACACTCACCCATCCAGCTCCGCAGTCTCAATGTAGGTCAGGCTGTGTGGCTCACTGCTCGACAGCAACAGCAGGTCAGCCTAGAGGGAAACAGCATCAGGAGGGATGGACCGTGAGCCCCAGGGCTCTGGGTGGGCCAGCCAGAGGCCCAACTGCTCAGGGTTTGACAGTCGCTGTCTTTTTCTCTCCTCCTTCCTAAGCTCTCAGTTCAGCCACATTGAGCACAGCATATGTTGCACTGAGAGACAGAAAGTGAGGCCCAACACATCTCGCAACACAGATGTTAAACTGCTAACTGTAACTTGCAAATCTAGTCACAACCGTCTGGCTCTGATCATGAGCAGTGAGGCACACACCCCAACTGGTGGCCTTGTGCTCAGACACTGGTACAGCTAGCAGAGCGTGGGAGGGTGGACCACACTGGATGACAGCCTCGGGGGGGGGGGGAGGTTAAACCACTAGTGGCCAAAATTGTGGAAGCTTTGGCATATATTAATAATACCATTATGTTATACGAGGTGTGTCCAGAAAGTAATGAGAATGAAGTTCCCCAGATCACGTGGGGGAGTTAACATGGTGGGCTGAACTTTCCTGCTTGGGAAAGCACCAGGAGACCTAAACCCGGCTGCTGTTGACAGCTTGCAGCCGAGGAGTTCCCTGGATCAAAGGGATAACAAGAGATTACCTACAACTCTTTGGAGGCTGCTCCTTTTGGAGGGTATCTCTGGCGAAGGCTGGGGAACCCCGATGGAAAAGAAGGACAGACATCTAGCTCGGGTCTTCAGTGGTGAGAGAAAGCCTGACCGTTCCCCGAAATTTATTACTTTCGCTCTGGCAAGTTGTGGAGAAATATTGTGATTTATAGAAGTTGTTTGGACATTCAAGATAAGACTGCTAATTAAAGGATCTTGAAACAATTTTAATGAGATGAGACTCTTATGGTCGGAAGAAATGGAATGGTGGGAAAGTGCGCAGCAGGCGTGGTGACGAGGAGATGCGTTTCGAAAGTTTTCAATGGCCGAATGGTCTCCAAGTGCATTATTAGGATGTTTTTCTACTGATTAATGACTTTTTATTGACTTTAATGATTACGATATTTAGGGTGTTTATATTTTACTTTAATGTGATATGTCATAGCTTATGAAATTTGAGTATATGAACTATAGAACGGAAGAGCTTTATTTCAAAACCATAGAGTGAGTAACCATCGAGTTCTTGAATTGTTTAAATTAGAAGTAACACCTGCAGGTGAAAACTGGAACGAAGAGCCAATACTATGCAGCAACCAAAAGAACAGACGAAACAGCCAAGGTTACCAATACGAACTCCAAAGGGAGAACTTAATGTGGAATTTCTGGAATGCCTGTTTCAGGATAAAAGTGAATTAAAAATAGACTCAGGGTGCAATCCTAACCCCTTATGTCAGTGCTTTCCAGCACTGGCATAGCAGTGCCAATGGGACATGTGCTGCATCCTGCGTATGGGTGTCACTCATGGAGGCCTCCTCAAAGTAAGGGAAGGTTTGTTCCCTTACCTCAGAGCTGAATTGCCCTTATGTCAGTGCTAGAAAGCACTGACATAAGGGGTTAGGATTGAGCCCTCAGTTGCACAACAGCTTAAAGACCTGAAATTCAAATTGAGACAAGATATGGCTCAGCTGGAAGAATCTGTCAAACATACGAGACATACACAGGAGATCCAGAACGAAGTCAATATCACTGATTGCAGAATGGAAGTCCTGAGTTCAGAACAAGAGAAAACATTGGATAAGATACCTTTGATGGATCAAGCAAATAAAGAAAAAGCATTGAGACTGAGGGCCTCACCAAAGAATTTCGGAAAAGTTAGAGAAGATTTGAGACAACGAATGGTACAGGTCCGAGCTCAGTATTTACGATAGATGAACAAATCATTGGCTCAGAAGTTGACCAGGTTTATAGAAAACAAAAAAAGCTACTGGCTGGATATGGTTCAAAAGGCAAGAGACTTTATGCAGAAATTTAAAGAACAGGAGGATTTAGGAGGACAAGAGGGAAGATTAGAAGATATACAACAGGATCAATGTCAGAAGGAAGAGGTTTTGATGGATAATGGATAAACTTAAAATTGTTATTAAAGACAAGTCAGTAAAAATTATTATGGATAATTGGAAACCGTTCATGGACTTACTGTGCACCGAGAGGAAACCTCTGTTGGCATCCTTCAGTCTCGGAAGACTATGGTATCGTGCTCTGAATGGGGGTTCTGGAACAGAGTGTCCTCTCCAGTGTGCGAAGCCTGGGTAAAGTAGGTATGGAGGATAGGCTGTTACCCATGCAGCAAATCCTCCCTCTCCACGTCGCTGAAATGGTCCAATGGAAAGGCAGAAGCCAATACGGTTGGTTCCAGCAGAATCGCAGGAGTTGCCAGAGCGCGACTGTATACAGCCGCAAACTGCCTCAGGGACTCCGGCTCCGGATTTTGCCTCGAGGTTGTCTCCTGGAGCCTTTTCCATAACTGGATGTAGCCACAAGGCAGTGGAGGTTTGGGATCAGAGTTTGGGACCAAGAGGAAAATGGGCTAAATAACCTATGGATTTGATGAGTAGATAGGGGAGTTAATTTTCATGTTTCTCATTTTTTTCTTGTGTGGATAATGTAATTTTTAGTTAGTTTAGACTGTTTAAGATCTGATAATTAATTTTTTTGTATAATTTTGTAGTAGAATAGAGAAATGTAGTTTGATATAATGGCTCAAATAATCTATGGATTTGATGAGTAGATAGGGATTTAACTTTTATGTTTCTTTTTCATTTTTTGCGTTGAAAATGTATTTTTTAATAAGTGTAGATTGTTTAAGAATTGATAACTAATTTTTTTGTATGATTTTGTAGAACAAAGAAATGTAGTTTGAGATTTCTGCATTTGCCACACAACCTGTAATATCTTTAATTTTTAGTTTTTTTCTGTTTGTATTTGTTTTTGGTATAATAAAATTAAAACATAGATTAAAAAAGAGAGAGAGAGAATGAAGTTCCTATGCTTGAGAAGGGCTCTGTGAAGGGAAAAGCTGGCCAAGATCACTTGGAGTGGGGTGCCAAGTATACCTGAGAACACGGATCAGTTGCATTCCAGCTCTGTCAGAGTTGAGACATTCTTTTTCGTGAGTGCCTCGTGTTCAAGTGCCTCATGTTAAGAAAAAGGCAAGTGACTTTGAAACAGCGGTATCTGATAAAATTTTGTGTGAAATTGGGTAAAAGTGCATCAGAAACTTTGGAAATGGTGAGGAAAGCTTATGGAGAAACTGCGCTATCATCTGCACAAGTTCTTGGTCGCTTGAGACAAAGAGTTTTTTGTGTGCGTCCTGAGATCAGCTCAACTTGGATCCCTTCATCATGACAATGCACCGAGCCACAGTGCTTTGGCTGTCAGAGAGTTTTTGGCTGCAAAACACATCCCGTTGCTTCCCCATCCACCCTACAGCCCCGACTTGGCTCCTTGAGACTTTTTCATATTCCCCAAGATGAAGAATGGTTTGAAAGGACACCATTCTGGTAGTGTGGATAACGTCCAAAGAGCCACTATGCAGGCTCTGAACGCCATCCCACTTGAAGACTTCCAGGGATGCTGTGAAGAATGGAGGAGTCGCTGGGAGCGTTGTGTACACTCACAAGGTGCATACTTTTGAAGCAGACAATGTTCAATTGTAAAATTTTTCAATAAAAGAATTTTTAAAATAACATTCTCAGTACTTCCTGGACACACCTCGTATATTATTCCACCGGATGGGCAAATCCAGTGTGGCTTGACTCGAGTCAAGTCATGAGTCTCCTTGGCATACATGAGCCGAAAATGAGTCAAAAACTAGTCCTAACGGGGGCACTTTCTGAGTTGCCTGAAGCATTTTCGCAACTCAAAAAGACTCGAGTCATTACTGTTCTGCATACTGTCATCCCCGCAAACGGTCCTGGAAAGGAGCACATGCCACTTGGGCTGATGGAACAGGACTCGGAATCTGAAGCCACAGGGCCCAGAAGAAAGCCTGGCAGCCTGATGGGTGGCTGGCACCACTCACCGTCACGAAGTCGTTGTTCTCTAACTTGATGATGTCCCCAACCTCAACATTCAGCCACCGATCATCTTTCAGCCTGGAAGAAAAGCATCCTTAAAATTGCTTGTTTCAATATGTATTGAACTGACTGGATTCTTGATTCTGAAGTTCTGTTCTGTGCCCTCAATTGATCCTACTTTGGGCTATCAAAATACTTGTTTGGACTTGGTGCATTCTGATGTTCATCGTTCTCTAGAGTGCCCACCTTTTATAGTCAAAAAAGAGGGGACAACAATGTAGACTGGAGAGAAGTCACAGCACAGAGCCCTGGTTCACAGCAGGGTATGGAGAGAACACAGTGCTGCAAGCTCTTTCACTGGTCTGGCGACCAGGTCAGCTGGTGGTCCCACTTCTCCCCCAAGCAAGCTCCAGGTGGGCTGTATCTATCCTGGAACCTCTTGCTGTGGCTGTCTGTGGCCGGGCAGAGGAAGCAAAGCACCCTGTAGGCAGCCACAGAAACAACCAGGTGCTGAAGATGGAAGGAGACAGCATCCATTGCTGGGGGAGGGGTGGTGCTACGCAGAGCAAGAGGAACAGACTCCTCTCTTTTTCTCCATCCATCACCACGTCTGCTGCAAGTAGTAGGCAGGAGCACAGTGGGAGAGAAGGCAATCCTCCCCCTCACTAGTGTAGCTAGAGGGGGCGGCACGCTAAGTTTTGCAGGGAAACCCCCTGCAGCGTGCAAGCGGTCCCTCCCCTCCCCTTCCCTTTGGAGTTATGTGGGCGGTTGGGGGGAACGGAGGTGAATGGCTCTCGAGGGGAGAGGGAGGAGCCGCTTGCACGCTGCAGGAAGGCTCCCTGCAAAACTTAGTGCGCCGCCCCCCTCTAGCTACGCCAGTGCCCCCCCCATCTTTTACTTATTGAAAGGCTTTTTTTCAAAAAGCATATTCACACCAAAAGAATAAACTGGGGGGAATATTGTTACAAGGAGAGGCAGAATGACCAAGGAGAACATTTGTACTGAACATAGTAAGGCCACTTGTGAGGCTGGAAGAGAGCAGAAGGGCCGTGCAGCAGGACGAAGGGGCAGGGCCCCTGCGGGTCCAGCGTCCTTGCAGAGCAGCATGCAGGTGACGGATGCTGTGGCCCAGAAATGCATTTCTACTGTGATCGGGTGTTACATTTCTTCTCTGGCAAGTCACTGTGCAAAAGGAAAGGAGAAGCCCGTAACAAGACACTCCCGGCAGCTGGCGTGACCCTCTGCAGCCGATACCTGACAAGTCCTCTGTGAGCCACCAACCTGCCCCCACCTTTCCTGTGACAGCCTGGCACTTGGTTCCAAGTCCCCAGGTGGAGGAAGGGCGGTAGAGGAGCAGGCGGGGGGGAGCACCCAGGTTGGCTAGCAGGGAGAAGCGGGACACGCTCAGCATTTGACTTGCTGGCCTAGGTGCCTGCCAGTTCCACTGCAAAAGGGAGAGAACACTCTACAGGTGCAGGTGGCCCTTCCCTTCCACCCAGCTCCTCCCGACTTTATCCCTGGAGAGAAAGAGGCTCAGTGCCTCCTGGAAAGAGGTGTGACTGGCTGCTGGCCTTCTCAGGGCACAGAGTGGGAGAGTCAGAAGTGAGACCGGAGGGAGGAACTCGTCACCTCAGAACAACCTTTGCAAAACAGGGTACCTTTTAAGTGAGACAAACCAGAGCTGTTCACAGTCCCTGCAGCATTTGAGCTGTGAATGGACTTGTGATTTTTTAAAGCACCACCCTTGAGAGGCAGACTGTAGAAGCCTCATTTTCCCAAGTCACACAGCAAGGCTGTGGCAGCCGCGGGATCTGGGCCGAGGATGCGCGAGCACAAGGACTACTGGGTAGCCAGCCAGGTGGTGTGCAGTACACAAACACCCTCATCACTGTAGGTGAAACATTCAGCACCCCACATTGCAGGTTAGATGCTGAAAGCTGTTTCAACTGTGTCATTCTGCACACTACAGCACACGCCTTTGGATGGAGTTATTACAGCACACAAAATAAAACTAAGCAGGAGGTGTAGTTTGCCTAATGTGTGCAGCCCTCCGGTTCCCAGGGTCCCCACACAGGTGTGCCTGCTGCCTACCTGAGGGAAGCGCCACATGTTGGGCCCCTCCCTGTAGCCAGTCAGGCTTTTTAGGTTGAAAGGTTCAGAAAACTAGCCAAGAAGAAAGGAAGCCCCACCCTCACCTGCCGCTGACCAGCACCTTGACAGGGCGGTTATTGACTTGATTGTCATTTCTGTGTCGACCCTGGAAAACACGGAACTGGTCAGGTATCAAATGGGACGGTGCAACCAGGTCCCCCTCTCGCCCGCTTGCAAAAAAGCGGAGGCTCACAGCACAGCCACTAGGTGCTGCTGGAGAGCCGCCAAGGCAAAATTCCAGAGGCCCCCCCACTCGGTTTGCATGCACAAAAGTCTTACAACGTCGTCGGTGGCATCCTTTGCGGCAGACACAGTCAGCACCAGGAGGAGAGGCAGCACCGTGGTAAACCAGGACAGGGAGGAAATCTGAGGGATGAGCTGCGTGGAAGGGAAATAGCATCACAGTGGTCTCTCACATTTGTTTAAATGGTCCTCATCCTGCCTCCCCCCCCCCCGACGCAGGAGGCACAGCACTCCGGACAGAGCACCTCGCCTGCAAGGGAGATCGCCAAACACCGCAGGATCTTGGGCTACTGTGGCCAGCCATGATCAGGGCTGCCGGTGACTGGAGCCTCCTTGCACAGTAAGGCTGGCTGGACCTGCACCTCCTGAGCCTTCCCCCTGCTTGTCTGGGTGTGAGTTTTATTCCAGCAAAGGTTCAGATCCTTGAGGCTCTCTCTCCCCTTCGACTTGTTTCCCGAACAGGCAACCCTAAACCAATAGCAGGCGCTTGAGCCACACTGAGGGCGCAATCCTGAGGCACCCATGAGCCAGCACAGGTCCCTTGTGCCTCCTCAGGAGGAAGCCAGGCCAGCGCACAGAGGTGCACCGGCCTACAGAGGCTGACACAAGCCTCTACGCTGGCTTCCTCGGCGAGCCTTGCATCAGCCCAGCTGGGCCAATGCAAGGCTCTGGGGTGGGCGGGGAGGAGGTGGGAGGGAGGTGTTCCTGGGCAGGGGGAGGGCGGGCAGTGGGCAGCCCCAGGGGTGGGCGGGGGGAGCAGGAGCCGGGGCTGGGATCCAGCTTTTATGCTGGATCCCAACCCTCGTTCCTGGAGAGTTCGGAGCAGGCTCTCCTCAGACTTGCACCACCTCAGGAGATGGTGCAAGTCCGAGGAGACCCATTGGGACAAAAGCACCTTACCCAGAGGTACGGGGAAAAGTTTCCCCTTGCCTCTGGCTGAGCCGCATGGGGCCGCTATCCTGCACTGAATACAGCACAAGCCTCTTGGCTTGCCTGTTCCAGCACAGGGTAGGATTGTGCCCTCAGCGTCTTCCCCACCTTAGAGAAAGGTATAATGAGCAGGAAGGAGCTGGGACCAGGACAGAGTCCACAGTTCTTGCTCACTTGGGCAAGACGACACTCCATCCTGAGTGCCACCAACTCTGAACAGCAGTGGCTCTCCAAGGGCTCTCCAAGGCTGCCTGAGAGCCTTTTACCTGGAATGATGCTGGCTGGGGGGGGGGGGGAGGAGACCTTTTGCCTACAAAGCCTGAGCTCTGCCTGCCCCCCTACGAACACTAGATGGCAAAAGTGCTTCCCAGAGGTTTGTAGAGGTTTGCTCCTAAGCTCTGTGAGGATGGAGGCTCCACATACGGGGGTCATCACCCCACAAGTGGACTGCATGCCACAGAGGGCGCTGGTTCTTCCTACAGCCTCAAAGGTCCAACTGCCTGGCATGCAGAAGAATGAGGCTGCCGTGGCAACTTCAACTGAAGGGGGCTGCACATTTCTAAGACAATGAGAGGCAGTGAGCAGTTGGCTCTGCAGAGCAGGTCCCATCCCCAACCCCCACTGGCCCCACAGCTGCCCCCCCAGCGAGTGGGATGGGATGCTGCCTGCCAAGGGCCAGGGGGAGGCTTTTCCCTTCCTACCTGCAAGATGAGCAGGAAGAGAAAGTAGGTGTTGGCGATCCTCTGGAACTGTTCAAAGAGGTTCAGGGGCAAGAAGGTGAACACATTGTACTTGGACGTCTTAATGCAGTTTTTCTGTGGAAAGACAAAGTAAATGAGAAGCTCTCAACACCCAGCCCAGTCCCCACCACAGCAGGTACGTAGCAACCCTTGGCCTTCCAGCACTCCATTTTAGGGCTTAAGTTCAAGTCCAGCTTCAAGTCTGATGAGTCAGGAATGAAGATACTTTTAGCCGCACACGGTAGACTCTTAGAACCAGAATATGGTCAGGAGTTCCTTGGAAAATTAAGAAGACATCAGCCACAGAGACAGGCCTGTCCCACCTAAGCCATGGATCTTCCAGAATTTGATCCAACTCGTGCCAGCCAGAGCTAGACCTGCCAGAGCATTCTGCCTCTATGAATTGGTTGTCAGGACCGCACCATGGGTGTGGATCCATGAAATCTCCTTTTCATAGGAGCACTGATGCTCAGAGAGGCTCCAAACGTGCCGTAGCCTAGACAGAGCAGTCTGGGATCAAGCCATCCATTTCTGCAAGCAGCTCTTGTTCACATCCACAAGGAACCTCAATCCCCCTTTCCCCCTCCAGACAGAAGGTCCCTTCCTTTCGCTTCCAATTGTTTCTAATCCTCATGACATGGTGCTGCTCTTCTGAGGAGGGCTGACTTTTTGGTTTTTTCGTCCATGGAGTCTTCCAGGCCCCCCCCCCTCTCTCTGATGTCCGGGGCAGTTCACATCTCAGACTCCAATCCTATCCAGCTTTCCATCACTGAAGCAGCCATGCTAACACGTGTGCACTGCATCCTGCAGTGGGGGGGGAGGGGGAGTCATGGAGGCCTCCTCAAGGCAAGGGAACATTTACCTCGGGGCTCCATTGCGGTTTCAGTGCTGGAAAGCTGGTTAGGATTGGGTCCTCAATCTACTTGACTGAGCCAGCTGGTGAAACCTCTGGTGTGACAGGTGGGGTAAACATCTTGCAAATACACAAATAGTTTAAAAATCCTGCCCTGCCCCAGTCCTCAAGGAAGCTGACAATGTATTGGAAACTAACCTGGAAATGAACATACAGAGGACAAATGAGCTGGCAAGACTAGGAATGAGCAGCTTTCTGCATGGCTCAGTCCCATCTGAAATCCATCACCGAGCCTGCCTGACTTTGGAGAATCCCCCCATCTATCAGGGTGGAGGAGAGGTGAGCTGAGAAAACACTCTCCTGGCTCACATTGTTCTGAGGACCCATTTTAGAAAGCAACACCCAGTCAGCATGTGGAGGAGGGTTGTGAAGGTAGCCCCACTCTAGAGCTGCACTTGTGGCACCTTCAGCCTCACTAGACTGCTGAACTGCACTATTGGCCACCACCCAGGGCTGCTGGGAGTTGGCGCTGGGCCTGGAGCAAGAGACCTAAATAGCCCCCCTTCCTAAATTTTCCTACAAACCAGATGTGACTACATTTTAAAACAAGTTTTTGACTGGCAGGCAAATATAAAACTTTTAAGTGTGTATTTATATTTAATATGCCATCTAACAACTGAAATAGTGGCCTTCTTCTAGGCTGTCTGATGGGACTCTCCCATATAAGCCTGCATATATAGGCCTTCTCTCATCTCCACCACCCTCTGACAATCTTACTTGGAGCAGTGCTACTGCATTCTTTCTTCTACCTCTGCAAAGTCTTCCTCCTTGACTTTTGCTTCTTCTAATAATGCAGGGGAATCCCAGGACTGGCTTTCACCCCCCTCCTCTTTACTGGGTGATGATTCTGAAACAAGGCCCAGGTGAAAGGAACTTGCCTGGCCTTTGGGGGATTTTTTCTCTTCTGCGCTCCAGACTGCTAATTTCACCTTCAAGCAAAGCCAAAGCACAGGGAGATCTGACCCCATGCAACGAGTTCTAGAGACAGCCTGAACCAGCAGAAGGGGTGGAGCTGACTATTGGGGCCTGAGAGTTCTGTGATCTGAACTGGGGGTGATCTGCTACTGGGGCCCAATAGTTCTGGTCTGTGGGTGTAAGTTGCACTTTCCCATGTTTGAACTGTACAAATACATGTTGGTGCTTATGGACAAGACCTGGGCTGCATTTCCACGACTGGGGCACAACTATGTGCAACCAGCCAGCCAGCCAGCCAGGCCAGCAGACACTTGTGACTCACAGCGTAATCAAACTGCTGGTTGAAGATCCGGTTGTTGGCACGCAGACATCTTTCTTCCTCTGCAGAGAAGGAAACGGGAGTTAGCGGAGGGGACCACCAAAGCCTCTTACGAAGCATGAGGTGTGGAGCAGGCCAGGCGCTTCCCCTTGGCAGGTGCAACGTGTAGCTGACCAGAGAGAGCACAAGGGAAGTCCGAGAGATCCAGTCCAGGGCCACCTGCAGTGCCTCTGCAGGGCACAGCTGCGGGGGGGGGGGGGGAAGAACTTGAGGCCAGTCCTAACGGCAACTGCCTCCCCTCATTTTCTGAGGCAGATGCCCACTGGTGTAGGGTTAGGATGCTGGAGTAGGAGCAGGGAGACTCCGGTGCAAATCCCTGCCTGGCCGTGAAGCTCACTGCATTACCTGGGGCCAGCCATCCTCTCTTGGTCTCACCTGCCTCACAGGTTTGTTGTGAGGTTAAAAGGCAGGGGAGGGGCCACTTTCACCACCCTGAGCTCCTTAGAGGAAGGAAAGCCAAAATACCTCAGTGTTCCTGTCCAAGGAAAAAGGGAGACCTGCGGGGCAGTAGCACGGTCAGAGGAGGGGCAGGGCGAGTGCAGCAGGCACTGCAGCTTCCCAGGTGTCTCCTTGCAGTTGCTGTCGCTGCCCCAGATCGCTCTGACGGTGACTGGGATGAGCCACTTCCGTGGGCGAGTGGTGGCGCCTGCTGTGCTGACCCTGCCACCCCCTGGCAATGCTACTGATGTGGGGGGCATGTTCACTTTTGCTCTGATGGGATCTCAGCTGCTGCTACCGAACCAGGAAGGAGCCCTTGGAGTCACTGTGGAGAACTCAGGAGAGCTCTTGTCAGCCCTGCAGCAACAGAGAAGGTGAGCCCTACTGGGAGGAGGCTGCTCCTCCGATACGACCCCCGTATCAGACGGATGCTGCACTACAAGAAGGGCATCGTCAAGCTGGAAATGGTGCAGGCGTGACCAGAAGGCTGCACCGCCTCAGCTGCAGCTGTGGAGGCTCATTGCCTTGGCAAGATGGGGGATGATGGGCAGTCTGATCCCAGCTAGGGCTGGGCGGGCGTCAGCAAGAAGGAACACAGTTCTGCAGTGGTCAAAATGGCCAGAGGCTCACCACCAGACCCAGCTGCCACCACCGCTAACGCTGAACCGGCAGGGTAGGCAGAATCAGGCAGGGATCAGGGCTTCAGGAGGCATGGCAGAAGCAGGCAGACAGGGGTGTTGGCTGAGATGGCTCCGCCAACATTCACAAGAGCTCTACTGCTCTCCAAGGGCTGCCTGGAAGATACTGCTCCCCCCCCACTGCTGCTGGGATGGATTCTCCACAGCTTGGGGGCATCAAGCGAGTCTCCCACAGGCTGCTGGGGCTGGAATGTGCCTGAGAAGATGGTGTCCTGCTACAGGCACAAGAATTCACACCTGTGACTCGTTATCATGCCCAGTTTAGTCCAGCTTTTCCTTGTGGCCACCCAGCCAGCTTCAGGCATTTTCCACCAGCCTGTTTGTTGTGACTTTTCCAGCCCCCTTTCCTTCACTTTAAAAAATCTGTTTTCCTTTGGATGCTTCTACTTTGATTCCTCACCTGCCTGGTCCAGGTGAGGACATTTGAGGGTCACGCAGTGAGCTCTTATCTGATCATTCACAGGAGTGACTAGGGTTTGATTTTATATAAGAACCCCTGGAGTTCTGTGGGAGGTTCCCCCCCCCCATGGCCACCCCCTGCCTGGTTTCCTTAGCCTGGGATGGTGGCAACAGAGAGATCTACCAATTCCCCCCCCCCCATTCAGCTGCTAAGCCAGTGAAAAGGGAAAGTGGAGAGCCAGGAAGGGTTGCATGTGCGCTAACCATCAGGCACTACTCCCCTTGGCCTGCAGTCTTCTCTGGCTACCTACCCCGACAGTGGACAATCAAACATGTTACAGCCTGTCTTTTTTGATGGGTGGGGCTTTGACATGTTCAAAGCTGCTTGTGGGGTAAACCCATCGCCTGGCCCTGCCCCACCACATCACAGCACAGCATAAACCTATTCATTTTCTTTTTGATTGCATGTCTGACTCTTGGATGCTCTCTTTTGGCAGACAGGACTACATGCTGTTTTCAAATGCATTGGTAGTGTTCTGCTTTAGCATTAAGCCTAAACAAATGCACACAGTGCTGCCATTCATGCAGATACAAGGAGGGAAGCCCCACCCATCCATACCCTCCCCCTGATGTTTCCTCTTCCCAATATCCACACCAATGGCTGTTGTGGTCTGCGTACTTGCGTTTCCTGGGGCTTTGAACACAGGAATGGAGGGAAGAGAGACTGGAATCCTCCTTACAGAAGGTCTTTTCTGGTGGCTCCTTTATGTACCTGAATTTCTGTCTAAGAGCAACAGCTGGTTTAAGAAGAGATTCAGGCACAGGAGGGAGGAAAACTTTCTCACAGCAGGACAAACCATTCGGATGCACTCGCACACACCCCTTCCCTGCTTGCTTTGGAGAAGAGAAGCAATCCTGCACTCAGTGGGAGGTCTGACCACCCCCACATTCACTGCCAGTGTGCTTCTATCAACCTGGCCAGAGATCAGCAGCCAACTGTCCCCCCCCCCACTGTACGTGTCTCCCCTGCCCACATCTCCCCTCCCCAGAGCTGATTCAAGGGGTGTTGGTTGGAGACAGAGCAGCAGACAAGGGCATGTAGGCAGGGAGGCAGGCAAAGGCAACAAAAATGCAACCCGAAGAAAATCAACAGAAGGAATGCAAAGTGGAGGATGTCAGCACCATCTGGGATTACTGCCCACCCCCAGTTGAGGCTGGAATGCAGTGCACACAAAGCCTGGCACATATTGAAGGAGAGACACAATCAGTCCCTCTTGTCACTTATTGCACAAAGCAAACAACTGGCTTGTGGACCAAAGAGCCTGTCTGGTCACAGAGATGAGAGGATGGTTTTTTCCATGGAGAGAGAGCTACTCCACAAGGCAAGGAGGTCTGGGTGGGCTGGACGGCAGGAACATCAACTGTGGCAAAAGAAATGTAAGAAGGTGATACCGGAGGCCAAGAAAGACTATGAGGAACACATGGCCAGGAGAGGGAGGGAAAGGGGAGGTAAAAGGAGGCTTGGAGATGGCAGAGAAATTAAACAAACGGCAGAAGTCCTCGGGCAGGGACCGCTGCCCAAACAGCCCCTCTTGACCAAGGAATTAAGTCACATAGCCCCAAATCATAAGCAACTTCCCAGCACTGGCATAGGTGTGCCAATGGGGCATGCGCTGCATCCTGCAGTTGGGGGTGGGTGCAGTCATGCAGGCCTCCTCAAGGTAAGGGAATGTTTGTTCCTTACGTTGGAGTTGCATTGCCCTTATGTAACAGGTAGAGGACTTCAGAGGATTTCAGAGGGAGAGAAGAATACTTCACGTGAACAACTGGCTACGTCAAGTGTGTCATCGAGAGGGATTTGGCTTCTGGGACCATGGACTGAGCTTCCTGGATGACAGGACACCTCTGTAACTAGGCAATATTTGGAGAGGCCAGCCTAACTAAAGAAGGGGAAGGAACATTGAGTCGCAACCTGCAGGGTTTATGCTGCATATACATGAATGCACAGAGCATGGGAAATAAACAAGATGAGCTTGAGCTCACAGCAAGTGAAGGAAAATTTGACTTGATAGTAATAAACGAAACCTGGTGGAATGACTTCCACAACTGGAATGCAGAAACGGAAGGCTATCAGTTGTTCAGGAAGATTGTATTGGCAACCTTCAGTCTCGAAAGACTATGGTATCGCGCTCTGAAAGGTGGTTCTGGCACAGCGTCTAGTGTGGCTGAAAAGGCCAATCCGGGAGTGACAATCCCTTCCACACCGGGAGCAAGTGCAGTCTGTCCCTGGTCTGTCTCCCTGGCTATGGGCCTTCCTTCTTTGCCTCTTAGCCTCAGACTGTTGGCAAAGTGTCTCTTCAAACTGGGAAAGGCCATGCTGCACAGCCTGCCTCCAAGCGGGCCGCTCAGAGGCCAGGGTTAGGAGGTCTGGGTCTGGGTTTGGGACCACATTAGCCCGTCTTACCTTGAGGAACAAACATTCCCTTACCTTGAGGAGGCCTGCATGACTGCACCCACCCCCAACTGCAGGATGCAGCGCATGCCCCATTGGCACACCTATGCCAGTGCTGGGAAGTTGCTTATGATTTGGGGCTATGTGACTTAATTCCTTGGTCAAGAGGGGCTGTTTGGGCAGCGGTCCCTGCCCGAGGACTTCTGCCGTTTGTTTAATTTCTCTGCCATCTCCAAGCCTCCTTTTACCTCCCCTTTCCCTCCCTCTCCTGGCCATGTGTTCCTCATAGTCTTTCTTGGCCTCCGGTATCACCTTCTTACATTTCTTTTGCCACAGTTGATGTTCCTGCCGTCCAGCCCACCCAGACCTCCTTGCCTGGCCTCTGGGTCAGAGGCCATCTGTTCAGGAAGAACAGATGTGGTAAAAGGGGAGGTGAAGTGGCATTATATATATGTATGTCAAAAATATATTGTATGTCAAAGATGCATACACCTGCTCGGAAGTCCAACAAAATGATCCGGGTACCCCTATGGAGAGCATCTGAGTGAATGTTAGGGGGGAAAGCAGCAAGCGCAACGTTGTGGTGGGTGTCTATCATAGACCACCAGGCCAAGGGGAGGAAGTGGACGATGTTTTCTTGAAGCAACTGGCAGACATTGCAAGGAAACATGAGGTAGTTGTTTGGGGGACTTTAACTATCTGGACATCTGTTGGGAGACTAATTCAGCCAAGCATGCCAGCTCCAGTAAATTCCTGTTGTGCCTGGAGGATAACTTCATCTTCCAGAAAGTGGAGGAAGGAACCAGGGGAAGGGCCATCCTTGACCTGATCTTAACCAATAAGGAGGAATTGGTTGAAGAGGTCAAAGTAGTAGGAACCCAAGGAGAAAGTGATCACAAACTGCTGGCATTCTCACTCTTATGGGATGCAAAAGGAACATGCAGTGAAACCCGTGTGCTGGATTTCAGGAAGGCTGATTTTAACAAGCTCAAGATGGGTTGATCAACTATTGGGAAAGGGGCTCGAGATGAGTGGGAGCTCCTTAAGAAGCAGCTTCTACAGGCTCAGGCAGAAACAATTCCTATGAAAAAGAAAAGGGGAGGACACCTCAAAAAACCAGGACGGCTCAACAGGCAACTCAGCAGTGCATTGAAGATGAAAAAAGACATGTATAGGAAATGGAAGCTGGGACTGATCACCAGGGAGGAGAACCGTCAGACAGCCCAGTCTTGCAGGGCGAGGGTCAGGAATGCTAAAGCTCAGGACGAGCTAAGTCTGGCCAGGGATGTCAAGAATAACAAGAAGGGTCTCTTTAGACATGCCCAAAGAAAGAGGAAGAGGAACGAGGGGTGGGACTGCTCCTGGACAAGGGTGGTCAATTAGTGCCTGGAAACCAAGAGAAGGCGGAGCAGCTCAACTCCTACTTTGTGTCCGTCTTCTCTCAGAAGGAGGATTGGGCAAGTGGGGGTGCTGAGTCCTTGGCTGATGGGGGATATGCTTGCATCCCCAAAGAGGTAATGAAAACTTGGATGGCACAGAACTGCAGCTTAAGATTGACAGGAACTAGTTAAAAACCACTTAACTGGCCTAAATGTATTCAAGTCATTTGGACCAGATGAACTGCATCCCAGAGCACTAAAGAGCTTGCAGAGGTACTTGCAGAGCTTCTGTCAATTATCTTTGAAAAATCCTGGAGGACGGGGGAGGTGCCACTAGACTGGAGACGGGCTAATGTGGTCCCAATCTTTAAAAAGGGGGAAAAAAGAAAACCCGGGAAATTACAGACCTGTCAGCATGACTTCAATACCGGGGAAGATATTAGAACCAATCATAAAACACAGTCTGCACACATCTAGACAACAACTCAGTGATCAATAAAACCCAACATGGATTTGTCAAATATAAATTTCATCTCCTTTTTTGATCGGATTACTAGCTTACTGGACTGTGGGAATGCAGTAGATGTAATATATCTTGACTTCAGTAAAGCATTTGACAAGGTCCCACATGACATCCTAATCAGCAATTTGGTAAAATACGGGTTTGATGATACAATCGTCAGATGGATTCGCAACTGGTTGGTCGGCTGTACACAGAAGGTGTTTGACAATGGCTTCGCATCAAGCTGGAGGGTGGTTGCAACTGGGGTACCCCAGGGCTCTGTCTTGGTCCTGGTTCTCTTTAATATCTTCATCAATGACTTGGATGAGAGGATACAAGGGAACCTCATCAAATTTGTGGATGTCACCAATCTGGAAGGAGTAGCAACACAACAGAAGACAGTAGAAGCTTTCAGGAAGACCTGGACAAAATGGAATTCTTGGCTGAAATGAATAAGATGAAGTTCAACAGGGATAAATGCAAAGTTCTGCACTTGGGCAAAAACAACCAAAGATGTAGGTATAAAATGGGAGCTACCTGGCTTGGCAGCACTACATGTGAGCGGGATCTTGGAGTTGCAGTGGATCCCCGGATGGACATGAGTCAGCAGTGTGATGTGGCTGCAAAGAAGGCGAATGCAATTTCAGCTGCATTAGCAGAACCGTAGCTTCCAAGTCAGGAGAAGTTGTGGTTCTGCTTTACTCTGCACTGGTTAGACCTCACCTGGAGTACTGTGTCCAGTTCTGGGCACCCCACATTAAGAAAGATGCAGCCAAACTGGAGCAGGTTCAGGGGAGAGTGATGGGGATGAACAGAGGGCTGGAGGACAAGCCCCATGAGGAAAGGTTGAGGGAACTTGGCATGTTCAGCCTGGAGAGGAGAAGGCTGAGAGGGGCTATGAGAGCTCTCTTCAAATACCTAAAGGGAGTCAAGTGGAAGAAGGGAATAATTTCTTCTCAGCTGTCTCTGAAAGTAGGACTAGAACCAGTACACACGGCAAGAGAGATTTCGGTTAGGCATCAGGACAAGATTCCTGATGGTCAGGGCGGTTTGGCAGTGGAAGGGATTGCCGAGAGAGCTGGTGGATTCTCCCTCTCTAGAGATATTCAAGCAGAGGCTCGACAAGCACCTGTTGGAGATGCTCTAAGAGGATTTTCTGCCTAAGGCAGGGGGTTGGACAAGATGACCTATTAGGCCCCGTCCAGCTCTGTTATTCTATGAGAACCAGGGGGACATCCACTAAAATTGAATGTTGGGAAAGTTAGGACAGATAAAAGAAAATATTTCTTTACCCATAGTGTAGTTAGTCTGTGGAACTCCTTGCCTCAGGAAGTAATGATGGCATCTTGCCTAGATGCCTTTAAAAGGGGATTGGACAAATTTCTGGAGGAAAAGTCCATCACGGGTTATAAGTCATGATGTGTATGTGCAACCTCCTGATTTTGGAAGTAGGCTACCTCAGAAAGCCACGTGCAGGAGAAGGCACCAGGACACAGGTTGTGTCTGTTGTCTTGTGTGCTCCCTGAGGTATTTGGTGGGCCACTGTGAGATACAGGAAGCTGGATTAGATGGGCCTATGCCTTGATCCAGGAGGCCTCTTATGTTCTTGTGTCCTCAGTGCCTTCCAGAAAATAGCTCCTCAGGGATTGGTTGCTTCAGCCGGGGGAACTCCTGGCCAAGGGTTCTCCTTGAGTTTTGAGAGTGGTTGCTGCCTTGGTCAGGTTGGTACAGACCAGCAGTGCCAGCCCAACACTTCCTGGCATGCCAAGCGCCAGCTGCCTCAATCTGGCAGCATCCAGCCATTGGCCCTTGGAAAGGAAGGGGGGGGGGCCCAGGCGCATTCAGGAACAGAGCCAGCCCAGCGACAGACTTTGTCCTCCCTTCAGAGACTCGATGGGAGAGGGGAGGCAAGCGCTTTGCTGGGGGAAGGCAAACGCTGTCCAGCATGTGAGGGCTTTTGCATAAGGAACATGCAGGGGGTTCTACAAGTGGTGACTACAATGGTGGCACTTTCCCCTCTGAAGCACAAGCCCTTCCAGTGGCCGCATGGAGGTGAGGCCCAGCCTGGCTCCTTCCTCAGTGCCACAATTTGATCTGGATTGTGCTCCCCCAGGCAGAGCCATAGCCCCTCTCCCCCTGCGAGGATTTCCTTGTGGCCAGGGAAGAGGCAATTCCCACTCCCAAGCAAGGCCATATGTGAAGTCTGCAAAGGGCAGCCCATCCTCCAGGCTGGACTGGGCTCCCTGGGACTCAGCACCCCCTCCAGGTGACACCGGATTGCCAGCCTGGAGCCTTGAGCAGGGCTTCCTTAGCCAAGGGACGTGGCATCATGCCCGGCAGAGTTGGCCACCCTGCCCCTGGAGTAGCGGGGAATCCCTGCTACAATGATAAGAGTGAACACAGCCTTTTCCCACCTGGAGGCACCCCCTGCCGCAGGTGACAGAAACACCAGCGTGATGGACAAGCTCTTCCCTGGCTCATGAGCGCAGGCTGCAGGCTGCACCTGGAGAAGCTTCCACCCCATTGTGATGCAAGCGGCCCAGGCAACAGAACTGCACCAAGCAGTGCACAGTTGCTTCAGGTGCCTCTCGGGACTCCGCAGGGAGGAATGGGAAGGGTAGCACCAGAAGGAGTCGTTGGTCACCCTGGCTCAGGCCAGTTCCCTCCACTACTGAGCCTGGCAGTGTGCCCACACAAGTGCTCCACATACCTCCCCACAGACACTCTGGTAGGAGTTCAGGTCACTGCTCTGCTCTGGAGCACTCAGAAGATGTGTCAAACTCATTTCATACGGAGGACCACACAGCATTCATGATGCCTGCTGAGGGCCGGAAGTGATGTCATTAGGCAGGAAGTGATGTCATTAAACAGGTCATAACCAAAAATAAGCACTTTTTCTCACTTAGAAACTCATTAGCTGCAAATGACAGAAAAGACACAAAACTTGATCATATTTCAACATACAGGAGAGCCCAATTTTCAAGTGGGCTGCCCTTTCAGCAATAACACCAGCACTGCTCAGCAGCTGAGAGCCTGAGGGCCAGTTAAAAAGCTTCCACGGGCCACATCCGGCCCTGGGGCCTTATGTTTGACACCCCTGTTCTAGGGGTTAACGGGGCAGAGTGTGGACTTCATGCCTGACGGGTGCCCCTACGCCCTGCTCCTTGCCACAGGAGGAAGACCTGGAGAGGAGGGAAACATCCTGGAGAGGAGGGAAACAATCCCCTAGGGGGGATCCCTTCTCCAGGGGATGGGCCCGTATCCGAGCGCACTCGGGATACTCCTCGGCGGGAGGGGGGTCGGGGGCTTCTTGTAGTGGGGGATTCGATTATTAGAAACATAGAGAGGGGGGTTTGCGACGGATGTGAGGACCGCATGGTGACTTGCCTGCCTGGTGCGAAGGTTGCGGACATCACTTCTCGTCTAGACAGGCTGGTAGACAGTGCTGGGGGAGAGGTAGCGGCTGTGGTGCATGTCGGCACCAACGACGTGGGCAAGTGTAGCTGGGAGGTCCTGGAGGCCAAATTTAGGCTTTTAGGCAGGAAGCTGAAAGCCAGGACCTCAAAGGTAGCGTTCTCTGAAGTGCTACCTGTTCCACGCGCAGGGCCAGCTAGGCAGGCGGAGATCAGGGGTCTCAATGCGTGGATGAGACGGTGGTGTAGGGAGGAGGGGTTTAGATTCGTTAGGCACTGGGGAACGTTTTGGGACAAGCGGGGCCTGTACAAGAAGGACGGGCTCCATTTGAACCAGAATGGAACCAGACTGCTGGCGCATAACATTAAAAAGGTGGCAGAGCAGCTTTTAAACTGATCCCTGGGGGAAGGCCGACAGGAGCCGAGGGGCATCCGGTTCGGGACTCCTCATCCCTATGGGATGAGGATGGGGAGGTTAGAGAACAACAAGACAAAGGCAGGGTAGGAGAAGAAATTGGGAAAGGTAGCGTGATGGGATGTGATAGACGGTTTGGCACAATGAGAGGATGCGGGGACAAAGGAGCAAATAAGCAGCCCATCCTGGGGCATTCCGTGTATAAATGCTTTTATGCGAATGCCCGAAGTCTACGAGCAAAGGTGGGAGAACTGGAATGTCTGGTGACAAGGGAAAATATTGACATAGTGGGCATAACGGAAACCTGGTGGAATGCGGAGAATCAGTGGGATACCGCAATCCCGGGCTATAAACTCTACAGGAGGGACAGGCAGGGGCGTGTTGGAGGTGGGGTGGCCCTTTATGTTAAGGAAGGGATAGAATCCAGCAAAGTAGAGATTGAAGGTGGGTCCGACTCCACCGTAGAATCTCTGTGGGTTAAATTACCAGGCTTGTGCAGCGATGTAATACTGGGGGTGTGCTATCGTCCTCCAGACCAGAAATCTGATGGGGACCTTGAAATGAGGAAACAGATCAGGGAGGTGACAAGGAAGGACAGGGTTGTAATCATGGGGGACTTCAATTATCCTCATATTGACTGGGTCAATTTGTGTTCTGGTCACGATAAGGAAACCGGATTTCTTGACGTGCTAAATGACTGTGGCTTAGATCAGCTAGTCACGGAGCCCACCAGAGGACAGGTGACTCTGGATTTAATTTTGTGTGGTACGCAGGACCTGGTTAGAGATGTAAACGTTACTGAGCCATTGGGGAACAGTGATCATGCTGCGATCCGTTTTGACGTGCACGTTGGGGGAAGAATACCAGGCAAATCTCTAACAAAAACCCTTGACTTCCGACGGGCGGACTTCCCTCAAATGAGGAGGCTGGTTAGAAGGAGGTTGAAAGGGAGGGTAAAAAGAGTCCAGTCTCTCCAGAGTGCATGGAGGCTGCTTAAAACAACAGTAATAGAGGCCCAGCAGAGGTGTATACCGCAAAGAAAGAAGGGTTCCACTAAATCCAGGAGAGTGCCCGCATGGCTAACCAGCCAAGTTAGAGAGGCTGTGAAGGGCAAGGAAGCTTCCTTCCGTAAATGGAAGTCTTGCCCTAATGAAGAGAATAAAAAGGAACATAAACTGTGGCAAAAGAAATGTAAGAAGGTGATAGGGGAGGCCAAGAGAGACTATGAGGAACGCATGGCCAGCAACATTAAGGGGAATAATAAAAGCTTCTTCAAATATGTTAGAAGCAGGAAACCCGCCAGAGAAGCGGTTGGCCCTCTGGATGGTGAGGGAGGGAAAGGGGAGATAAAAGGAGACTTAGAGATGGCAGAGAAATTAAATGAGTTCTTTGCATCTGTCTTCACGGCAGAAGACCTCGGGCAGATACCGCTGCCCGAACGGCCCCTCCTAACCGAGGAGTTAAGTCAGATAGAGGTTAAAAGAGAAGATGTTTCAGACCTCATTGATAAATTAAAGATCAATAAGTCACCGGGCCCTGATGGCATACACCCAAGGGTTATTAAGGAATTGAAGAATGAAGTTGCAGATCTCTTGACTAAGGTATGCAACTTGTCCCTCAAAACGGCCACGGTACCAGAAGATTGGAGGATAGCAAATGTCACGCCTATTTTTAAAAAGGGAAAGAGGGGGGACCCGGGAAACTATAGGCCGGTCAGCCTAACATCTATACCAGGTAAGATGGTGGAATGCCTCATCAAAGATAGGATCTCAAAACACATAGACGAACAGGCCTTGCTGAGGGAGAGTCAGCATGGCTTCTGTAAGGGTAAGTCTTGCCTCACGAACCTTATAGAATTCTTTGAAAAGGTCAACAGGCATGTGGATGCGGGAGAACCCGTGGACATTATATATCTGGACTTTCAGAAGGCGTTTGACACGGTCCCTCACCAAAGGCTACTGAAAAAACTCCACAGTCAGGGAATTAGAGGACAGGTCCTCTCCTGGATTGAGAACTGGTTGGAGGCCAGGAAGCAGAGAGTGGGTGTCAATGGGCAATTTTCACAATGGAGAGAGGTGAAAAGCGGTGTGCCCCAAGGATCTGTCCTGGGACCGGTGCTTTTCAACCTCTTCATAAATGACCTGGAGACAGGGTTGAGCAGTGAAGTGGCTAAGTTTGCAGACGACACCAAACTTTTCCGAGTGGTAAAGACCAGAAGTGATTGTGAGGAGCTCCAGAAGGATCTCTCCAGACTGGCAGAATGGGCAGCAAAATGGCAGATGCGCTTCAATGTCGGTAAGTGTAAAGTCATGCACATTGGGGCAAAAAATCAAAACTTTAGATATAGGCTGATGGGTTCTGAGCTGTCTGTGACAGATCAGGAGAGAGATCTTGGGGTGGTGGTGGACAGGTCGATGAAAGTGTCGACCCAATGTGCGGCGGCAGTGAAGAAGGCCAATTCTATGCTTGGGATAATTAGGAAGGGTATTGAGAACAAAACGGTTAGTATTATAATGCCGTTGTACAAATCTATGGTAAGGCCACACCTGGAGTATTGTGTCCAGTTCTGGTCGCCGCATCTCAAAAAAGACATAGTGGAAATGGAAAAGGTGCAAAAGAGAGCGACTAAGATGATTACGGGGCTGGGGCACCTTCCTTATGAGGAAAGGCTACGGCGTTTGGGCCTCTTCAGCCTAGAAAAGAGACGCTTGAGGGGGGACATGATTGAGACATACAAAATTATGCAGGGGATGGACAGAGTGGATAGGGAGATGCTCTTTACACTCTCACATAATACCAGAACCAGGGGACATCCACTAAAATTGAGTGTTGGGCGGGTTAGGACAGACAAAAGAAAATATTTCTTTACTCAGCGCGTGGTCGGTCTGTGGAACTCCTTGCCACAGGATGTGGTGCTGGCGTCTAGCCTAGACGCCTTTAAAAGGGAATTGGATGAGTTTCTGGAGGAAAAATCCATTATGGGATACAAGCCATGATGTGTATGCGCAACCTCCTGATTTTAGGAATGGGTTAAGTCAGAATGCCAGATGTAGGGGAGAGCACCAGGATGAGGTCTCTTGTTATCTGGTGTGCTCCCTGGGGCATTTGGTGGGCCGCTGTGAGATACAGGAAGCTGGACTAGATGGGCCTATGGCCTGATCCAGTGGGGCTGTTCTTATGTTCTTATGTTCTAAGACCCGGGAAGGCAGTAATGTCAGATGAGGCAGAGGGAGACTCCTGAACTAGAGCGGCTCAGTGGCTGGACAGTAATATCACCCACCCATCCCAGACAATACCCTGTTCTAGGATGGGGTAGTGGCCCAACGCTTTGGTCAGGGCAGATGTTTTACCTGTGTCAGAGCACAGGCCCAGTCCACAGGTAGATGCCTCCAAGAACAAGGCTGGCCAAGAGCCAACCAGCCAGACTCTGGGGCACTGCTGCCAGGCAGGCTGAGGGGCATTGATGGCTCCAGGTCCCAGGGATCCATTCTCAGTTTGCATAGAGCAGAACTAAATCGAACTCCTCACTGGCTCCGTTCCAGAGAAGCAAAGGCCTTTTCCTGCCTCTGATGTATTTCATGTGTGCTGGAAATGGGAGCTTCTGCTGCTTCTGCAGAGCCCTGCCCGCTCAGCTGCTGTCTCTGAAGACTGGTGGGTCCGACTCCATAGAATCTCTATGGGTCAAATTACCAGGCCTGAGGAGGGATGTAATACTGGGAGCATGCTATCGCCCTCCAGACCAAAAACCAGAAGGGGACCTTGAAATGAGGAAACCGATCAGGGAGGTGACAAGGAGGGACAGGGTTGTAATCATGGGGGACTTAAGAACATAAGAACAGCCCCACTGGATCAGGCCATAGGCCCATCTAGTCCAGCTTTCTGTATCTCACAGTGGCCCACCAAATGCCCCAGGGAGCACACCAGATAACAAGAGACCTCATCCTGGTGCCCTCCCTTGCGTCTGACATAGCCCATTTCTACAATCAGGAGGTTGCACATACGCATCGTGGCTTGTACCCCATAATGGATTTTTCGTCCCAAAACTTGTCCAATCCCCTTTCAAAGCCATCCAGGCCAGATGCCGTCACCACATCCTGTGGCAAGGAGTTCCACATACCAACCACACACTGAGTAAAGAAATATTTTCTTTTGTCTGTCTTTTGATTTTAGAAATGGGCTATGTCGGAATGCCAGATGCAGAATGTCTGCCAGATGCAGGGGAGGCGATGTCTGCCAGATGTAGAATTCAGAATGCTAGATGCAGGGGAGGGCACCGGGATGCAGGTCTCTTGTTGTCTTGTGTACTCCCTGGGGCATCTGGTGGGCCACTGTGAGATACAGGAAGCTGGACTAGATGGGCCTGTGGCCTGATCCAGTGGGGCTGTTCTTATGTTCTTAACTACAATTCCTAGGAAGCCTTGCAGGTCTCTTGTTATCTGGTGTGCTCCCCGGGGCATTTGGTGGGCCGCTGTGAGATACAGGAAGCTGGACTAGATGGGCCTTTGGCCTGATCCAGTGGGGCTGTTCTTATGTTCTTAACTACAATTCCCAGGAAGCTTTGCAGGTCTCTTGTTGTCTGGTGTGCTCCCTGGGGCATTTGGTGGGCCGCTGTGAGATACAGGAAGCTGGACTAGATGGGCTTATGGCCTGATCCAGTGGGGCTGTTCTTATGTTCTTATGATTGGGGGGGGGGTAGTCCCAGAGCACACGCTTAGGATTGGCTTAAAATGGGCTCACAAGCCTTCAGGGTTCCTTTGCTGGCCATCTTAGCTGCAGCTCCCCACTCAGTGCACATGGGGCACTGAGCCACCACCCCAGCACAAGGGAGTGTGTCTGGACTTCTCAGAGGGCCTCCCTCCCACACTCGACAGCCTTCCAACTCTGATCCTCCAGGACTCTGCGCAGGTGAACCAGGTTCGTTTTTGTGGAAGAGGCCAAACAAGAGTTGAGGCAAGAATGTGGAGGTGCCCAGAACTCCAGCTGCCTTTGTTCTTTCTGCCCCCCACAAGCAGGATACAGGCAAGGAGCTGATTGTGCCTGGAGCTGTGTGCTCGTGGGGGGGGGCAAGCTAACCTCCTCCACACCAGGGCCTTGGCTGAAACTCCCCCCAAAGCTGCCACCAGCCATGGAGGGGGCACCTCATGGGCACACCATTAGTAAGGCCACACCTGGAGTATTGCGTCCAGTTCTGGTTGCCACATCTCAAAAAGGACATAGTGGAAATGGAAAAGGTGCAGAAGAGAACAACCAAAATGATGACTGGGCTGGGGCACCTCTTTACAAGGAACAGCTACAGCATTTGGGGCACCTCAGTTGAGAAGAAAAGCACCTGAGGGGGGACATGACTGACATATAAAATTATGCATGGGGTGGTAGAGCGAGTCTCTTTAGACTCTCACACAACACCAGAACCAGGGGACATCCAGTAAAATTGAGTGTTGGGAGAGTCAGGACAGACAAAAGAGAATATTTCTTTACCCAGCATGCAATTAGCCTGTGAAACTCCTTGCCACAGAAAGTTGTGATAGCATCTCACCTAGGTGCCTTTAAGAGGGGATTGGACAAATTTCTGGAGGAAAAGGTATGTGCAAGCTCCTGATTTTAGAAGTGGGTTGCCTCAGAATGCCAGGTGCAAGGGAGGGCACCTGGACCCAGGTTGTGTCTTGTTGTCTTGTGCGCTCCCTGAAGCATTTGGTGGGCCCCTGTGAGTGAGATACAGGAAGCTGGACTAGATGGGCCTTTGGCCTATCCAGTGGGGCTCTTCTTATGAGCTGAGAGCCCCACCATGCATGCTGTACACTCCGCAGGCTTCTTTCAAGCCAGAGCTCCGCATGGGCTGCTCTCAGAACCCCCCCCCAACAAATCAGAGCCTCCCCCCCCATTGAGAAATCAGGCTGAGAGGGAATGCCTGAATTCAAAAGGGGGGGGGAGAGCAAGGGACCTCCTTGAGTGCTGGCATCCCCAGGTTTTCCTTCGTGACATGTTCTCTTTTCCCTTCCTGTGCCAGCTCAGTCCCACACGTGTGGTGCACCAAGTCTCCCCAAACTGTGCTTTGTGCTTCCCCTTTGTGCTTCCACAGCAGGAGGAGGGTCGCTCAGCAGGCCAAGTGTCCCGCTCACTTCCGCATGGCCAGCTCCAGCAACAACAGAAGGGAGGGGCCCCACTGAGGAGGCTGCGGAATGCAGGCAAGGGAATGAAGGGTTGGCATCCGAGCCTAGACAGAAAGTGGCAGTTGGAGTGATGCAGGCAGGTGAAAGCCAAAAGCCAAACACAAATGCTAACAGACCAAATGCTTAATGAAGCTATGAGTGTATGTAGCCATTATGCTGAAACTAATCATTTATGCAAATGTTTACTTATGTTAATAATGTCAATGCAATGTTATGAATGAATTAGTTTAGAACAAAATGTTATGCTTATATGGTTTAAGAAATAGGAAAATTATGTTTAGCAATGCTTAAAACATATGAAATCTATTTTGCCCTCTCTGAAGAAGTTTAAAATAGCAAAGCTGATGGCAAACTGTAAATCAGGGGATGTTTTATTGCTAAGTTGTCGAAGCATCAGATAAGAATGAGACTGGAATTTACCAGCTGTCAGGCTAATTGGTAGGATGATGGATGAAGCTAGGCTGAACAGAGGAGTGTCTTTAAAATACACTCTCAAACTTGAATGCCTGTTTCTGAATAAAGAGCAATTTAGGGTTTAAACAAGCTTTCTTTAGAACCAAAATGTGCAAAGCTATTAGAAGGTTTCATGTCAAAAGAGTCTTGTATATGCATTTTACCAAAGCAACACCATGGTGTGTGACTGCATTTGGGGAAATGTTGCAGATCTGTGCTAATGACAGGCTACTGTGTATGTGCTTTTAATGCCTACTGAGTAGTGCCCTTAGAGTTGTAAATTAACAGAAGGTCTCTCTCTCTCTCTCTCTGGAAACTGCCAAAGCAGCACACCAAAGGTTCATAGAAATGCCAAATGAATTATGAAAGTTAGCATGTATGTTAATGGTTATAGAATACAATTAACAATATATAAGGAAGAGTGAATTTTAGCTGTTAAAAATAGTTTGATCAAAGCATGGAATACACGGAATAGTGGAAGCTAAATTGAAAAGACTTAGGTTTCAGATGTGTCTCAAATTAACCTTGAAAAGCAGATGTAGCACAGTTAATTAATCAAAAGGTAATACAAACAAGCTCATGGACTTGGAATGTAGTATAGGGTTACTCCTCACAGTTAGTAGAGGCATTCCAACTCTAGATCATGCCTGTCACCTTAATGGAACTAGATAAGATACAACATACAGAGAACTAGGGAGTAACCAGGAAATTTATATATATCTCTCTTGGTACCAAGAGCAGATAGTTGAGGTCAGAAGCAGTTTAATGAAAAGACAGTTTATCTTGTTTGACAGACAGAGATAGAGTTTGGTAGATACAAACACCTACAAATCAGCTAAGACAAGAACAGATAAGCAAAGAACATTCCTAAGAGGATCCCCTGATCTGGAAAACATCTAAGTTAACAGAGAAAGCAGGATCTAACAAAGAGAGAAGTCTCTTAAAAACCCTTGTTTGCAGGAAGAATTCAGTCTGTTTGATATTAAATCAAGTGTATATACATATTGAGAATTACAGAAGACCAAAAGTTTAGTTTATAGAAAGCCCATACTGTTTGATAGAGAGGAATTTAAACGAGTTCTGTAATAAATGGGTAAACAGTGCCATCTAGTTGTTGTTGGAACCTGTTTTTGTATAAGTATTTGCCTTATAAGGAAACTGAAACTTGAAACTGACCAATCAGATGCTTGTAAACCTGTAACCAATCCTGAGAAAGCCCCCATTTCTGATGTCATGACCTCCAGCCAATGACAGTGAGATTTTTCAGACAAAGAAGCCAGAATCCTATATAAGGCAAGGATTCACGTTGGAACATCGCTATTCTCTGGAGGCACTGAGAGTTTTCACATTGCTCCCCACTTTGGACAAGAAGTCCCTGAGAGGCCCGTTGCTGGTGTTATGTGTAAAAAAGTTGAGTTTGACTGAGGAGGACCTGAGGGAAAACTGCTGCAGGAGAGGAGGCTGCAGTACCCGTGGAGGGAAGATAGAGACTGCTGCGTGCAGAGGCCTATAAAAGGGGCTGCACAAGACTGGGCTTGAATAGACCACCAGGGAAGCCTTGCTGAGAGGAGCTTCAAGACTGAGCTGGGAGAGACCCTGCTGCTGAGAGCTGAAACCTGAGCTGAGGAGAGAGTTGCAGCAAGGAGCCCCTGGAAGAGCCACACAGAGAACCAGGGAGCAATCACCCAGCCCCTTTGCCTCAAGTCCTGCTGCCTCCCGCCTGCATAGTGCCTGCCTGCCTCAGGGAATTTGGAACTAGGTTGTGTTCTCATTTGGTTAAGGTTCCATTCTGAACAATAAAGGCCTTAAACCTTTCGTTGGTGTCAGTAGTCTCTTTGGTCCTGTGTAACACTGGCAACGAAATAAAGCTTGCAGACGATCACCACTCTTGCCTACTGAGTTTGCTTTTGAACTTTGCTCTTGACCTTGCAACAGGAGGGCGAGAGGAGAGGAAGGGGCCACAGAAGCCCTTGAGTGGAAGGAGGAAAGTCACCCACCAGGGATCTCACTGGCCTCAGCCTGCGCTCTCACCTTCTGTGCTGATGAGCCTGCTGGGCTGCCTCCCTTTGTGAAAGAGGTGACTTGGGGGGGGGGGGGTTGCTGGCTGTTTCTCCAGGGACAGAAAACAAGGGGATGGCTGTGAAGGGAAGGAGAGCCCTTCTCAGCTGGCACACCCCACCCAGTTAAAGGGACAGAAACAGCACTTTGGGCAGGCAGGAGTGAGGGGAGGCGCCTGGCATGCGTGCCTCAGCAGGGCCATCTATCTTGTCAGGCCAACATCAGGTCCACTCACTGTTCGTACCATCCGTGTGTGCGTACACAACCAGGCAAGACAGCCAGAGAAGGATCACCTGCCACTGGTTGTGCGAGTGGTGTCCCCCTGCAGCCAGGAGACGGAGTGGGGCAGGGGGAGCAAGGCGGGGGGTTGCACTAGTCAGACAACTCACTCATCTGAATCACATCCCTCTGGAAATCATCTGTTGCTGTAACTTCCATCAGTGGTGGCTCCACTAATGGGGCCAGGCCTGGGAGCCCCTGCCCCCACAAGGGCCCACAGCCATGTCGGGGAATCCCTCAGGCAGTGGCTCTGCTCCCCCCACCACTGCAGAGGCGCAGGGAGCAGCAGAGGCAACCTTCTTCTCTTTCCTGGGCACCACGCTGCAACTTCGGGCATCCTGACTCCGGACACCGGCGTACTCGGGAAGACAGACAGCAGGCTGCCACTGCCACTGCTCCCCACTGCCTTCGCTCTGTGCCTGACCAGGTCCTTGGCAGAGGGTGGGTAAGAGTCCTCTGCCATTGTTGCTAATGGCTGCAGGTGATGCGGGAAGGAGCATTTGCACCCATGTTCCCGGGCATCATAGTGGGGATAGGGATGGGCAGCTGCAGTGTTCAAAGCATGGCTATCTCACAAAGGTGGACATCCCACGGAACATGCCCATTCCGTGAACTCAGGACGTGGGGCTGATACAATGGAGCAGGCATTACCCCACCAGGCTAAAGACAACCGTCAGCCACCTCTTGTCACCGGCACCTGAAGGCAGATTCTCCCCCCCCCCCCCCGGGAAGCAGCACGTTCTGCGAAAGAATTGACGGCCTGGTGTGTGTCGGTGGACTGGGAAGGACTCAGGCTCAGCAGCCGCAGGCTCCGTAGGGCGACTCATCACGGATGGGGATTCAGGAAGAGCAGGAAAGGGGGGGGATGTTACCTGGCTCAGAGCAAAGGCTTGAGGAAGCAGGAGACTTTGCTGACACCAGCTCTGACATCAGCTCTGAACTCGCTTCAGGCCAGGAAGGATGCACACTGACGCTGCTCAACCTCCCCACTGAGACAGAAATGAGCCACCCACCCCAGCCCCATCTGTTGCAGGAAGGAGGAGCACAAGAGCTGTCCCTCTGGAGAGGAGGGAGAGCTGAGATGCCTTGGGGTTACCGGCGAGTCTGGCTCAGAAGACCCTGGCGTTCCCAAGGGCCAGTGACTTTCTGCTCTCCTTGTGCCCAGCTCTGCCTAGAGGGGGAAACTGCTCTGGCAGAACCCCAAAGGAGCATCAGAGGGCTTGGTGAGACCTCATGTTTCCCCACCCCTCACACATGTACTGGAAGCCACAGTTCTGCCAGAAACATGCAGAGGCTTTGCTGTTGGCCCCGGCAGCCCAGGCCCACTACTTCTCCCTGGTGAAAATGCAAGCACCCCTCTCCCAAGATCTTCAGGGCCAGCCTTAGGAGCTTCGGGGCCAAATGCAAAACATTTTTGTGGAGCCCCATCCCCTGCAGGGCCCCCTATTCTCCAGAATGAGTGGCTTTGCCTAGCCTGGGGCCAATAGCACCCCGTGCAAACTGTGGCACCTGGAAGTGAGTGGCAGTGATGTAACGACCCCACCAACAACTGGTTCAAGAAGAGGCCAATTTCAAGCCAGTCGGACTCAGGGCAGTTGGGAGGGCCAACCAGCAGCGACACTGCACTCGCCACACTCTCTGTGAGGCCTCGGCACGCGCGCCAGATTCCACGCCAGAGAGTCAACCACAGAGCGAGGTGCTCACTCGGTCCAGGCAGCATCTCTTTTGCTGGCTGGGCATGGTCTACCTGGCAGTGATCTCTCAGACTCAGGTAAGTGCCTTGATCTGCCGGCCGAGAGTGGGGCCCGATTTGGCCAAATTGGTCTGAAGCTGGCCCTGACAGGAGAGGTTTTACCCTATGCTCCCCAAGCACCCTGACTGGCATCAGGAGACCGGTCTGTGGGGTAAAGGGCCTTGCTTCACTGGGGTCCACTGGACGGCCAGCTGCTTTGGATGGGGGTGCAAAGGACCAGAAAGAACATGCTTTGCCTGCGCTGTGGGCAGGCTCATCATGCACTCCTTGGGGGGAGCCCGTGGAGGAAATCTCCCCATTCCAGCCCTTCCATGGTTAAGACAGCCCTCTTTTGCCTGGGCTGGGAGCATTTTAGCCTCAAGGCTGTAACCAGACCCCCAGGCAGGTGAGTGCTGCATGGCCAGGCAGCTGAACTTGGCCAACGAGCCGACAGTTCATGGGCGACAGCAGAAGCCAACAGGATGCCCCAAGCACTGGCTTACCTTTCAGCCGCTGCTTGCCAAAATATGATCCAGAGAGTGGCATCCTGGAGCCTTCTTTCAGCAGCCTCCCTTGGAGGGCCTGGAAGCCAAAAGAAAAGGTGTGTGACTGTGGCCGTCTCTCTCCCACCTGACACGGTTCTAAGCCCCCTTCTTGAGACTGCAAGCGCAGCTCATGTGGCAGGTACGGTTACACTGGCCGCCGGCTCGCCTCCGCGCCTCCAGCATAGAAGCAGGTGCAGACATCCCAGGGCCCACCATGCCTTCTGCTTTCCCTCCCTGGCAGCCTCGGGGGGGGGGGATGGAAAGGGGGTGTGCCTGTCTGCCCGGGCCCTGGAGAGCCACTGCCAGGCTGAGGGAGGTGGGCCAAGCGCAGCTGCCTCCGTGCCTCCTGCCATGAGCCTGGCTGCGCCTCACTGGGAGAAGCAGAAAGACAAGGCTTGGTCTGCACATGACACCCAGTGCTGCAGCTTGGACCCTCTGGTGCTGGGGAGGTAGTGAGAGTCTGCAGTCAGCAAAGGCCTGAAGGAGGGTGAGCAGCCCCTGAGCACTGGCAGCTGCGCATATGTGCCCTTGGTGCATGCACAAAAAGGGGACACATCCCACCTCTCCCACCATGATGCCTCTGATGATGGCAGAGCCTGCCACAGGTCCTTGCAGCCATTTGTGATGCATAATGACACGTGTGAGAACGGAGGGGGAAGCTGCCTGCACCTGAGCCGTCAAGCGCAACAGCGTCAGGCACTGACTGTCAGCAGCGCTCCAGCCTTTCAAGCAGGCATTTTGCGCTGCCTGACCTGGAGACGCCGCCAGGGATTGAGCCTGGAAGGACCTTCTGCATGCCAAGCAGGGGCCCCACATGCTGAATGACAGGGTTCACAGAGGTGAACACACAGGAACAGGAACAGGAGCAGGACAGGTTCACAGACAGGAACACGCAGAGTTCAGAGGTGTTTCACACACTGATGTACAACCACTGTAGCAAACCAGCCCGTGTACCATGTTTCGCCACTGTTCCAAGCCTGGGATCCACAGCCTGCAGATGGGGGTGAGCTGACCCTGCCTGTGTCTCAACTGATCAGACGGCAGGTGGGGCTCACTGGGAGGAGTGCCCTTCCACCAGAAACTGTTCTGTTCTGTTTCTTTGCATTCTGCATGAAATTACGCATTGATTGATACATAACATGATGGTATTATTCCTCCAAATTCTGAGTTCCAGAATGGAACCAGACTGCTGGCGCATAACATTAAAAAGGTGGCAGAGCAGCTTTTAAACTGATCCCTGGGGGAAGGCCGACAGGAGCCGAGGGGCATCCGGTTCGGGACTCCTCATCCCTATGGGATGAGGATGGGGAGGTTAGAGAACAACAAGACAAAGGCAGGGTAGGAGAAGAAATTGGGAAAGGTAGGGAGATGGGATGTGATAGACAGTTTGGCACAATGAGAGGATGCGGGGACAAAGGAGCGAATAAGCAGCCCATCCTGGGGCATTCCGTGTATAAATGCTTTTATGCGAATGCCCGAAGTCTACGAGCAAAGGTGGGAGAACTGGAATGTCTGGTGACAAGGGAAAATATTGACATAGTGGGCATAACGGAAACCTGGTGGAATGCGGAGAATCAGTGGGATACCGCAATCCCGGGCTATAAACTCTACAGGAGGGACAGGCAGGGGCGTGTTGGAGGTGGGGTTTATGTTTATGTTAAGGAAGGGATAGAATCCAGCAAAGTAGAGATTGAAGGTGGGTTCGACTCCACCGTAGAATCTCTGTGGGTTAAATTACCAGGCTTGAGCAGCGATGTAATACTGGGGGTGTGCTATCGTCCTCCAGACCAGAAATCTGATGGGGACCTTGAAATGAGGAAACAGATCAGGGAGGTGACAAGGAAGGACAGGGTTGTAATCATGGGGGACTTCAATTATCCTCATATTGACTGGGTCAATTTGTGTTCTGGTCACGATAAGGAAACCGGATTTCTTGACGTGCTAAATGACTGTGGCTTAGATCAGCTAGTCACGGAGCCCACCAGAGGACAGGTGACTCTGGATTTAATTTTGTGCGGTACGCAGGACCTGGTTAGAGATGTAAACGTTACTGAGCCATTGGGGAACAGTGATCATGCTGCGATCCGTTTTGACGTGCACGTTGGGGGAAGAATACCAGGCAAATCTCTAACAAAAACCCTTGACTTCCGACCGGCGGACTTCCCTCAAATGAGGAGGCTGGTTAGAAGGAGGTTGAAAGGGAGGGTAAAAAGAGTCCAGTCTCTCCAGAGTGCATGGAGGCTGCTTAAAACAACAGTAATAGAGGCCCAGCAGAGGTGTATACCGCAAAGAAAGAAGGGTTCCACTAAATCCAGGAGAGTGCCCGCATGGCTAACCAGCCAAGTTAGAGAGGCTGTGAAGGGCAAGGAAGCTTCCTTCCGTAAATGGAAGTCTTGCCCTAATGAAGAGAATAAAAAGGAACATAAACTGTGGCAAAAGAAATGTAAGAAGGTGATAGGGGAGGCCAAGCGAGACTATGAGGAATGCATGGCCAGCAACATTAAGGGGAATAATAAAAGCTTCTTCAAATATGTTAGAAGCAGGAAACCCGCCAGAGAAGCGGTTGGCCCTCTGGATGGTGAGGGAGGGAAAGGGGAGATAAAAGGAGACTTAGAGATGGCAGAGAAATTAAATGAGTTCTTTGCATCTGTCTTCACGGCAGAAGACCTCGGGCAGATACCGCTGCCCGAACGGCCCCTCCTAACCGAGGAGTTAAGTCAGATAGAGGTTAAAAGAGAAGATGTTTCAGACCTCATTGATAAATTAAAGATCAATAAGTCACCGGGCCCTGATGGCATACACCCAAGGGTTATTAAGGAATTGAAGAATGAAGTTGCAGATCTCTTGACTAAGGTATGCAACTTGTCCCTCAAAACGGCCACGGTACCAGAAGATTGGAGGATAGCAAATGTCACACCTATTTTTAAAAAGGGAAAGAGGGGGGACCCGGGAAACTATAGGCCGGTCAGCCTAACATCCATACCGGGTAAGATGGTGGAATGCCTCATCAAAGATAGGATCTCAAAACACATAGACGAACAGGCCTTGCTGAGGGAGAGTCAGCATGGCTTCTGTAAGGGTAAGTCTTGCCTCACAAACCTTATAGAATTCTTTGAAAAGGTCAACAGGCATGTGGATGCGGGAGAACCCGTGGACATTATATATCTGGACTTTCAGAAGGCGTTTGACACGGTCCCTCACCAAAGGCTACTGAAAAAACTCCACAGTCAGGGAATTAGAGGACAGGTCCTCTCCTGGATTGAGAACTGGTTGGAGGCCAGGAAGCAGAGAGTGGGTGTCAATGGGCAATTTTCACAATGGAGAGAGGTGAAAAGCGGTGTGCCCCAAGGATCTGTCCTGGGACCGGTGCTTTTCAACCTCTTCATAAATGACCTGGAGACAGGGTTGAGCAGTGAAGTGGCTAAGTTTGCAGATGACACCAAACTTTTCCGAGTGGTAAAGACCAGAAGTGATTGTGAGGAGCTCCAGAAGGATCTCTCCAGACTGGCAGAATGGGCAGCAAAATGGCAGATGCGCTTCAATGTCAGTAAGTGTAAAGTCATGCACATTGGGGCAAAAAATCAAAACTTTAGATATAGGCTGATGGGTTCTGAGCTGTCTGTGACAGATCAGGAGAGAGATCTTGGGGTGGTGGTGGACAGGTCGATGAAAGTGTCGACCCAATGTGCGGCGGCAGTGAAGAAGGCCAATTCTATGCTTGGGATCATTAGGAAGGGTATTGAGAACAAAACGGTTAGTATTATAATGCCGTTGTACAAATCTATGGTAAGGCCACACCTGGAGTATTGTGTCCAGTTCTGGTCGCCGCATCTCAAAAAAGACATAGTGGAAATGGAAAAGGTGCAAAAGAGAGCGACTAAGATGATTACGGGGCTGGGGCACCTTCCTTATGAGGAAAGGCTACGGCGTTTGGGCCTCTTCAGCCTAGAAAAGAGACGCTTGAGGGGGGACATGATTGAGACATACAAAATTATGCAGGGGATGGACAGAGTGGATAGGGAGATGCTCTTTACACTCTCACATAATACCAGAACCAGGGGACATCCACTAAAATTGAGTGTTGGGCGGGTTAGGACAGACAAAAGAAAATATTTCTTTACTCAGCGCGTGGTCGGTCTGTGGAACTCCTTGCCACAGGATGTGGTGCTGGCGTCTAGCCTAGACGCCTTTAAAAGGGGATTGGACGAGTTTCTGGAGGAAAAATCCATTATGGGGTACAAGCCATGATGTGTATGCGCAACCTCCTGATTTTAGGAATGGGTTAAGTCAGAATGCCAGATGTAGGGGAGAGCACCAGGATGAGGTCTCTTGTTATCTGGTGTGCTCCCTGGGGCATTTGGTGGGCCGCTGTGAGATACAGGAAGCTGGACTAGATGGGCCTATGGCCTGATCCAGTGGGGCTGTTCTTATGTTCTTATGTTCTTATGAGTTTAGTGATTTTGAAAACTTGTAGAGTCTGTAGAGTGTGACACACACACACACACACACACACACACACACACACACACACACGTGTCAACTTACTAACACCTTATGGCAGCAGTTCTCAAACTTTTAGCACTGGGACCCACTTTTTAGAATGACCATCTGTCCAGGACCCATTGGAAGTGATGCTATGGTCAGAAGTGACAACATCAGGCAAATTAAAATAAATAATTATAAATAATTAAATTTAAAAAAAAATTAAATAAGGGGGAACCAGTCCTGTTTCACCAAGTGAATTTTCTCTGTCGTCTGCCTGCAATAATAACCCCCCCCTAAAGAATCAGTGAGATTTCCAGCCCTCCCAGTGCCCAGTTTAAAGTTCTTCTATTTCAAGCATATCAAGATAAAGACCTACCTGGCTTTACAAGTGCAAAATAGAAAACTTTCCCCTTACCAGTTCAAGCCTCTTTTTTTGTCCTTTCTAGTGGGGGGGGGGGGGAGGCTGCCTTCTGGAGCTTTTGTTGCGCTCCAGTTCCATCGGATCGGGACCATGTCCTCACATTCCCCTTTGACTGAGCTGATCACAAGTCAAGGCACATCTGCCTACTCGCGAGTAAATGCTACCAGGAGGCTGTTTCACTGTCCCTAGGGCTCAATACATTTGCAGCTGGGAGGGAGAGAGGGACCTCCTTCTCAAGTGTTTTTGGGGGCTGCATTCATTGGATCAGGACCATTCTGACTTTGTTGGAGTCCTCTCAGCCCGCCCTTTCCGACAGACTAAGGCAAGTTCGCCTAACCACAAGTAAACACGGCCACATGGCTTTGTTTCGCTTTCCATAGGGCTCAATACATTCGCAGCTGGGAGGGAGAGACCTCCTTCTCAGTGTTTTTTGGGGCTGCATTCATTGGATCAGGACCATTCTGGTGTCTTTGGAATCCTCTCAGCCTGCCCTTTCCGACGGTTTCACTTTCAGTTTCACTTTCCATAGGACTCCAGGCATTTTTTCCTTCCGGTTTTTTGGCCATAACTTTTGAAGGAAAGGAGCTATTTCGCTCTGGTTTTTTGCATTGCATTCCGCTGGAAATTCTGCATCCAACAGTGTATGGCATGACGGGGTTGCTCAGCAAACCACAATTTTAGTGCATCATCCCCCAGTGCGCATCACCTGGTGCAGCCCGCACCCCCCTAGCGACGCCACTGCCTGAGGGGGGACATGATTGATACATACAAAGTTATGCAGGGGTTGGATTCAGCGATGCTCTTTTCCCACTTGCATAACACATCCACGAAAGTTGAGTGTTGGGAGAGTTCGGACAGACAGAAGAAAATATTTCTTTACCCAGCGTGTAATGCTTTCAACATGGTCTGTGGCAACCGAGGAGGAGGAGCTGCTGGAGGCATGGTGTGACTCGACCGAAGGCTCCAGAAGGCAGCCAGGCACCACCCTCTCCAGCCCCACCATGCTTGCTCACAAGATGGTTTGCCGGGGGGGGGGAGCAGTGTTGCACTGGCAGGGGTCTCATCTTTTGTGGGGCTCAGGCGTGTGGCCTGCAAGTGTGACAGGCTGGAGCTGTCCCATACTCCCCCGTCTGCTGCCCCGAACTTCAAGGAAATTGGGAAGCAGCCAGGGCCTGCCAGAGGACATGAGGGGGCGTCACTGCCCTGAGCAGTTCCTCAAACTCTCAGAGCCTCCCAAGGAAACACAGTGAGAGGCCATCAGCCCTGGAGCTCAGCCAAGCCAGCTCTGGCTGTTTTCCCTGCCGGCTGTTTCCGGAGAGGGGGTGCGTGTCGGGTCAGGGCTGTGCTGTGTGTGGGAGGGAGGGAGCTATGCTCCACACACTGCATGCAACTCCCTGCTGAAGGCCCCTGACAAAAGCACAGGGCCCTGGCAGGCCGCCCCACTCTCCTTGCAGCCCCGGGTTCCACAGGCAGGTGGACGAGCCACGGCCTCATCTCAGGCTGACCTGCATGCAGGCGTTCCCCTCTCTGCCCAGTTTTGCTGTGCTGCAGACCCCCCCTCCCCCCGCAGAGCAACACAAGGCCAAGGCATCGCCAGAAATGGGACCCGGTTGTCGGAGCATCCAGGAAGGCTCTGGTAGCGCCGTGAGCAGAGGAGAAGTGCTCCGCTGCCCCAGTCCGGCCAGGGCTACACTAGCTCACTCGCCTCGCTATCTCTGCTGAGAGAGAAGCAGACTGAAAGCCCCTTGCCCAGGCAGAGCTGAGGGCAGAACATGGAGGCTGGGACAATCGCTGCCAAGACAGTTCCGCCCCCCAAAAAGAGGCACCAACCGGTCATACCATCCATTTCACTGATTCGGGTGCAGGAAAGGCTCTTTTCAGGCACAGTGGATTGACTGCACACTGTCCCAGCAGCCCAGCCCAGCCCAGCCCAGCCATCCCTCCTCTTGTCATAGGACAATCTGCTACACACCTGTGTTAAGAGCCCTTCCAGAGAGCTGCATAAAAGCTTGCAGATATGCCCGTGAAGCCAGAATGGCCTGTGCCTTGGGTCAACAGACAGTGTGCCCCCTTGGCACTCCTCACATTGCTCCTGAAAGACCCCTGCAATGCTCACTTCCAAGAGGCAGCTTCGGGGCTCAAGCTCACCCAAAAGCCAGCACTCGATTCATGATGCAAAGCAATGGACTGGCACACGCAGAAGTACTCAGAATTGCAAAGTCCTAAACAAAAGCATGGTGGCTGCGCTTCTGGGGTGCAAGGCCAGGTCCACAAACCACTGAATACTGTGAGAATGAGGCCCACAAGAGAACATGGTCTGAGGGGCCGAGCAGATCAGCCTGGCAGAGGTGGCAGCAAATGGATGTGAGCCGACAGGCCAGGAGCTCCAGGAGGCCAGAGACAGGGCGTGGAAGAGCAAAAGGGGGGCCTGAGAGAAGGGGAGTGGGGCCAGGCCTCAGAAGCTGGAGGCAGGGGCCAGAGAAAAGGAAGGGTGGAGGAAGGGAGCAGAAGGCAAAGCAGACTCACGGGCAGGGACGTGGGTCAAGCCCCCCCCCCCCGCAGTTGTTCACTCCAGTGAGCCAGCCACGCACAACACTTTGCACACTCTGGAGGGGCCTTGACTCTCCTCCACAGGCCAAGGGGCAGGAGCTGCCACCTGGGACAGGATTCCTCCTTCTTGCTCATCTTGAAAAGGGCTACCCTGCCCTCCTCCTCCTCCAGCTGAGATGGCTTCCCAAACACAATCACACACACCAGCGGGCACAGTCAGCCATTCAGAATGAGGGCCGGGCAGTGCCAGCACAGGGCAGCAAAGGCTTCCCAGGAAAGGAAAGCAGAGACCGGCAGCAAGGGAGGGTGGTGCACCTCCCAGGGGGCCAAGTTCCATGCGGTGGAGCCATAACAGAGGAGGCTTCCTCACAGGTCACTGCCAAGCACGCCATGGCAGACGGTGGGAGGACCCAAGAGAGTTTCCCTGAGAGACCACCCAGGGTGGGCAGACTTGGGGGAGGAGAAGATCCTTGAGATATTTTGGTCCTAAGCCTGGAGGTTCAGCACCCAAAAGGGGGAGGACAACCCCGCAGCAAGGCAGGTCCCACACCAAGAGGGGAAGGCAAACCTGGCCAGCCCTGCAAGTCTCCCTCTTCTTACGGGGGGGGGGGGGAGGGTTGGCTGGCTGAGGAGGACCATGGTCAGGGTGACACCACTGCAGCCCACAAGGCAGCAGGCTGAGCTGGTGGCAGAATCTTCTGACTTGGGCAAGCTGGCAGGGGCAGGGACTGATCTGGCCGCAGAGAGCAAAGTGAGGAGTGCCCAGAGACAGAGGTTTGCTTCTCTGCCTGTGCAGGGCTCCAGCTGGTCCTGTCTGCCGTGCTGGGAAGGGAGAAGCAGAGACAGCTGCTGCCAGCAGCACGTGGAAGCACAGGGTGGGGCTGGGCACTTACTTCGCGGATTCCTCCGCTGGGGGCAGCATTGATGCGCTGTGGCCCTCAGGAGGAGCCCTCAGAGTGTGGTGGCCAAGCACCTGTCACTGCTGGCTTTTTGAAGTGGTGCTTGTTGATTGGCAGCCTGGCATTTTCCAGCCACCTTCAGTGGTTCCGTTTGGACCAGAGAGGGGAGACCTGCTTATTCATCAGCGTGTTGTGAAATGAGGCTCTGCCTCCTCGGCTTCTGGTCTGAAGAGACCTCTGCCCGCTCTTCAAAGAACCCTCAACACTGCTGCTTCTGGAGTGCCACCCTCTGGGCACAGCAGGACCACCTGCTGTCGAACAGGGTCAGGAGCATTTTGGACACTGGTGCAGTGCGACACCAATGCGTCCCGCGTCCCCCCCCGATGCAAGTTGCCTTCAGAGACAGTTGCCTGTGCTGATCTCTGCAGAGACCTCCAGGGTGGCGACAGGTCATGGGGCGCCTGAGGGGTACCAGGATTTGCCACAAGCCACACCCTGCCCTGGCAGCGCTCTCTGTGGTGCTGCTGTTGTGGTGCCTGCCCAGTCCCAGCCCTGTAGCCCCAAGCGAGGACCATGAAGGAGAACAGCCACAACGGGCAGGTGACCGGCTGCGGCCAGAGGGGGAGACCCCTCCCAAGTCCCTGGAAGCACAGCTGCACAGGCAGGCCAGCGGGAGGGGCTCTGGCAGTCTTCCAGGGAAGAAAATTCTCTGCCTGGAGAATTGCTGGCACTCTAGTTGGCCCAAGTGGCACCACGCCTGCCACCCGAGCTGGGAGCCACTCCAGAAACCTGGCTTAACTTCTGCTCTGCCCTGAGCTTCTCAGGAAGGCAGGCTCCCCCCATTGCTTCCTTCAGGGTTGTCCAGGAAGGGCAGCATCCTTGTGGGCCTGGTGTCTACTCCTAACCCAAGGGGGCAGGGAGAAGCAAAGAGCCAAAGGCTGCTGTGGGTACAGCTCAGGTCGCTCCACCTTATGAAGCCAGCTGGGTTGGCCCTCCTGGGGCTTTTTGTCCCTTGAAAAGTGGCCAGGGTGGAGCTGACAGGACGGGAAGCAAGTCAGAAAATGAGGGCCATCTTACCGTCGAAGGCTCCTGCAAGTCCCAGAAACAGAGCTGCTCACTTCCTCCATGGTCCTTCCCAACTTCCAGAGACGTCAGGGAGGCGTCATCTCTCCCTGGCTGACTTCGCTGGGGTGGGAGAGAGTGGAGGAGCCAAGAGGAGAAATGCAGGCTTGAAATGAGGAAGCAGCCCTGCCCCAGAGTCTCCCGAGGGGGTTGCAGGCCAGACGGGGGCCGCAGCCTCCTCGGGACTCTCAGCAGAGTTGCTTCCCCTCTGCTCCACTCGGAGGGCTGGCTGGGTGCCACATGCTGCTGTCACTTTTTCCCCTGTTTCCTGTAGATAGGAAATGCGCCTTCGCTTTCTCGAACGGACCACTCCAGCTGCAAGGCGTCCAGAGACGAACAGACCCTGGACCTTGATGCCGAATTTAAGTGAAGGGACGAGCAAAGCAGAGTCATGTGTCAAGCCAGCCACGGATAAACGTGGCAGGAAGAAGGATCGCACAGACCACCTGCAGAGCCCCTTCACCCACCCTTTGACACTCACCTGGTGGCTCCCCCATTCCCTTTCCATGCTGCCACGTTTGCTTCTCAATGAAACGGCCACTGAATTCTGGAAAACCATGGAATGCAGCAGAGGTCTTCTCACAAAGTTCTTCCTGAGCAGGGCTGGAGTGGTCCCACATCCCTCCAGGCCTTGCCAGCGACTGCCTTTTGGAGCTTTGCCGATGACGTCACCACCATCATTAATGCTGCTGCAGATAGGAACTGCCTTGGGACCACACAGGTGTGAAAACAGAGGAAGGTGCCACTTGCCTACGCCTCATCTAGATGGATCAGCCATGCACGCCATGACCAAAACACAGGCACACCGGCTCCAAATCCAGACGAGGCCCTGCCCTGACCAGGAGCAGGTGGAACGCTTGCAATCCACTGGGCCCCTGGCTTGCCAGGGCCACGACCCGCCTGCAGCCCAGCCCCCACCTCAGGGCCACTGGCGTTCTCAGGTTGCAGCTGCAGAGTGAGATGGGGAGCGTCCTGCTGAGAGGGCTGGACAGGGAAGGCTCATCACTTGGTGCACAAGCACAAGTTGTGCATGGAGAAGAGCCTCCCAGGTGACACTGTGGAGTCCCCAGCAGCATCTTCTGGTTGGGAGAGGAAAAGGTTGCTGTCAGTCAGTGTCAGCAGCTCTGAGCTAGGTCGTGTGGCTTATGGCAGCTTCCCCCCATGGCTAACATGAAGCAGCAGGCACCAGGGCAGTGCGCTGCCTGGAAGAAAACCCTGCTGTGGCTGTACTCAGGGTGGGACAAATGAGTGGCAGTTGAGGGGGCAACAAGGAGGGCAAGGGGGGCTCAGGACACGTGTGCTGCGGAGGCCTTGCCAGCCTCAGGAGAAGAGCCGGGAACCCGTTTTGTGCACAGGGTCTGCCAAGTCGAACTGCAAGGTGGAGGATGCAGCTCTTGCAGAGCAGCTCACAAGACCGGCCGAGCGTGCGGTAGAGGGAGCTCCACCATGAAGCCATTCTCAGCACCGTCCGCCTGCTGAGCCAGCTGCAGCGCCCGTCTGGGTGGGTGGCCGGGCCCACTATCCAGAGCGCATGCAGTGAACACAGGACATGCACAGCTCTGCTGCGGAGCCTGTTCTCACCAGTGCTGCCTCTGCCTTGAAGAGCCCCGTGGCTCGTTCCAAGGCAGCAGCGGGCTGCTTTGCAGGGGGGGGTGAGGTCCCTGGCAGGTCTGCCCCCTCACTGTCACTATACTGCTGTTGAACTGCAGCACAGTGAAAGTGACATGAGCAAACAGGCCACATGATTGACTCATGGGAAGTTCGTCTTTCGCTGAATCAGTGGCGCAAGAGACTCTCCGCTTCGCCACCCAAAGGCCTGCCCGTCCCAGGCACCAGCTGTGCTCCGGAGGCTGCCTGCAGCCCAGCCTCACTCTCTGCACAGAGCAGGCAGCATTCAGGACTGGGGTCCTCCGTCACAACAGTGAGCATCCGGGAAAGGTGTGCCTGGGAGGGAATGGGCTAGAGCACTGGTGTAGCTAGAGGGGGGGTGGCGCACCAAGTTTGCAGGGAGCCTCACCGCAGCATGCAAGCTGCTCCTCCCTCCCCTTGGGAGCCATGTGGGCGGGGGGGAGGGGGAGAAATGGAGGCGAATGGCTCTCAAGGGGAGGGGGAGGAGCCGCTTGCACGTGGCAAGGAGGCTCCCTGCAAAACTTGGTGCGCCACCCCCCTCTAGCTACACCAGTGAACGCTTAGAGAGAGATGGGAGGCACTTGACAGGTCAGAGGAGGCCACAAGGAAGAAGCACCGTTGTGCATTAGACAACGTACAAGTTCCGTCTTTGGTTTTATTAGGAAAAAAACTGGTCATGAAATGACAGCAATAGATTGAGCAGAGGAATGAACGCGGAGACCTTCGGCTTATGACACCACCATTGGCTGAGTGATTGGTTGTGATGTTTTTGAGATGACTCCACTGCCACCTGGAGAATCTTTCCTTCTCAGCATTAAGGGCCCAGCTTTCCAGGGCAGTGGCACTTGTGCCAACAGGGTTGGTCCCTTTACTCCTCAACCCCACTCTGCATGCTATACAGTCAAGCTGCGGGACATTCCCCACTTGGCCTTTGAGCACGTGCAAATCCCACCTGCTCCTGGCTCGCCAGTTCTGCTGCCGGCTGGGGACCTGCATCTCCCCCCTCTGTGAAGGGACCCCTCGCTGTTTCGCTCTCCAGTCCTGTGGCGCACTTTCTGGAAGGATGCCAACATTACAGCAGGAATGGTCCCTCTTGCAAATCCCTTGGACAGGGTCCCAGTAGGAACCTTATTCAAAGAGAACAGGTTAAAATGGTCTGCCCCAACCACGAAAGCCACAGCCCAATCCCATCCCATGCTGGGCTGCCGTCTGGAGCGCTTTGCGACAGCAGGACAGAGTTCAACTGTCACCAAATGGCTGCAGGTGGCGTTCTGAGCATGCCGACAGAGGCCATTTTGAGAGCACTGCCACAAGAGGCAGAAGTGCGCCCTGTCCGTCACCAGACTCTTTGATGGACAGTGGTGGAGACAGGGAGGAGGGAGGAATGGGGGCGTGTAGAGGCCGCAGAAGGGCGTGAATCCAGTGGCAATGCTGCACACTGGATTCTATCCCCTCATTTTGTTGCCTCCCTACCCCCGTTCTCTCCTTAGATTTGCATCAGCCAACAGCTGGTACAGGTCCCTGGTGACCCATTGCGGAGTGGGAGGCTTGCATTTAACTATCCTTCCCCCTCCAAAGCCTCCTGGCAAGTGACAGGTGCCACTGATCAGTGGGCAGTTCCCTGCAGAAGAAAGATACGAAAAGCTCCTGGTTCCAATTTGTGCAGAATGTTCCAGTCATTTGGTATCAAGACATCACAGAGCTGGAGAATGGCAGCCAACCCTTAGGGACCGCAGGAAGTGGCCAGACTACCTGCCTGACCCCTGGCAGCAGACCACCCCTGTGGTCCAGGTGGACTTTTTTGGGTCCCATGGAGACCAAATGCTGCCAGGAAGTGGGTCAGGGGCCCCTCGCATCAGAACAGGGGGGCTCCCCTGCAGAACAGCCCCACCCTGCAAATACCCAGGGTCTGCTGGGGTACCTTCCCCACCATGCCGCGGCCTTTTGGGTTTAGAAAGACTACCAGGAGGTGGGCAGAAGGGCATGGGGCCTTTTTTCTCCCTTTCGCATAATAGTGGGATTTGGGGTCACCCAATCAGACTGATTTGCCAGCTGAAGCAGAAGGCATAGACGCAGCACTTCTCTGCACTGCCCATTCATCAGTGGCGCTCGTGGCTGTCAAGCGCAGGGGGCACTAGTTGAGGACTGGAGACATTCCTGGAGGCAGAGAGGTTTGACCTCGCTGATGAGCCACAACCGCACAGGGCTCCAAGCACGGGATGCAAGAGCAGAGGAGGTCTCCTGCTCTTCTCCGAGGCTCGGGGAGCTTCCCAGCAGTGTCTGGTTGGCCAGGATCAGAATCTGGCTGCTGCAGCCTCAGCTACTCCAGGAGGGTTTTGCAGCAGGAGGCTCTTTGGGACCTGGCCTGTGCCCACAAAGGACAACACCCCTTGGTTTGTCCAACTCAGTAGCATCCAAGACTCGCTGAGCTCTGGTGCCTACATGTGGCCCTGCCATGCAGCCACCCTCAGCTGTGCACTTGCCCACAGGGAGAGAGAAGCAGATACACCTGCACCAGTTCATCCAGCCTGCCAGGTACTTCTGCAAGCCCCATAGCTGAGGACAGTTCAAGAGGAAGAGCGGCAGCTCTGAGCCTCGCCTACTGTGGCAAGAGCAGCAGAGGTGCTCTAGATGAGCCCACGCTCTGGTTCACTTCAAGGCAGCTGCCTGTGAACTGCAAAGGGCCATCATGCCACAGTGCAGCACTTCAGGACGAGATGTGGTCCATGATGAGCCCAGCCACGAGAAGAAGAAATTTGCAGCCAGCCGCAAACACACCAGTCCCCTGGCAGGGCTGTTGAGCGGGACACAATTTGCCTGCTCCACAGTGCAGCTAGACACACATCGCCCCTTTGCCTGGCCTGGGATGCCCCTGAAGGCCTGTGTCCCTTTGAGAGGCGTAAAGGCTCAAGACCAGCTGAAGATGCAAGTGGCGCTAATTAAGGGGCGGAAGCAATCCCTTTCTCCTGCAGGCGGTTGGGAAGGAAAAGAAGGTGGAGTTGCGGTTAGGATTCCAAGCCCACCTTGACAGGAGGGAGAAGTGGGAAAATGCAAACCAAGTGAACTTCCACAAGGATAATTTTTATGTCTTTGCTTTTATGTTGTTGCTGTTTTATATTTTTAACCAGCTCTTGTAGCTTTTCAATTGTCGTTAATGGTTTTATTGTAAGTTTTAATCTGTTTTATTTTTATTATCCTCAGGGATAGCAAACCCAGCACTATCCACAAGGATGCTGGGCGACATACCAGCCCACAGCCTGTATGTTTACACAAATTTTGTGTCTGTCTCCCCACACACTCCCCTACCACCATGCTTGGGAAGTATGAGCACACATTCAGGGCTTTGGTGAACATCACTTTCCTGAACAGCTTCTCCCTCCAGCCTGGAGCTCAGCCAAGCCAGTGCTGGGAGTTCTCGTGCCAGCTATTTCCGGAGAGGAGAGGATGTGTTTGCCTGGGTGGGACTGTGGTGTGTGCATGGGAGGGGGCCACGCTCCACACATGTAGTGGGCTCAGTGCTGCTTGGGTTCAGATATCAGCAGCAAGGTCTCAGAAAGCTCCTCCCTGAAAGCAATTGTGGGCCAACCCAGATCTGTGGCTAGAAGAGCCTCCTCATCCATCCGTTTGAGCTCGCACAGAGAAACCGTCAGGAGGCTCATTGCCTAGTAGGCCAATTTCCAAAAAATGCCTGGAAACCAGGACTGATCCTTGCCCAGTCCGGCTGACAAACCTGCTAGAGGCGAGGGGGGAGGTCTTCTCCACCATGGCCCCCGCCTTTGGCCTGTGGCTGAGCCCATCTCTGTCCTCATTTTATATGGGAACTGGACACCCTACTTTTTGGATGGCGGCTATCTGTCAGGGCCAACTCAGTCAGACTTGCAGCCACACGCAGGAAGCTCCCTGCACCACTTCCTTTTTCAAAGGTACCAACATGGCGGCGGGGGGGGTACAATTTGGATTGGGGTCATTGTTCAGGAGGATGGGGGGGGTTATACTCAACTGCAGGTGGATGTCCTGGCCCCAATGTGCCAGGAAGCATGGGTGAGAAAAATGGATGGGATTTAAGCTGGGGCCTGGTGCACAGGGAAGAGGGGAAAGGACCCTCCCCTGCTGCTCATCTGGAACCCTCCCCCCACGGGCTACTTTTTGAGAAAGAGAAAGTCTTTCGGATTGGCACCCACAGGGCTCCCCGTTGCTTTTCCTCAGATGCTGAAGGGCAGTGACCCTTCATGGTAAAGTCTCTAAGAAGTCCCAACAAGACTCCAAATCTGCAGCCCGCCACAGCCCAGCAAGGCTCAGTTTGCAAACACTTCCTAAGGCTACCTTGCCTGTGGCGCATTGCACACCAGGCAACACACATTGTTGGCAACCTTCAGTCTCGAAAGACTATGGTATCGCGCTCTGAAAGGCAACACAACATATGTGCAAAGAGCCTTCCCGAGAGTTGGAGGCATGCATGCCTTTCCTGCTGAGCTGCTGGCATTCATGGCCTGGAAGAAGACATAGGCACCTCCCCCACACACACCATTCCCCTCTCCCCCACACACCCAGCAGGATGATGTTGAAGAAATTCTCTGCAGCCGCACCTGCGGAACTGCCCCCCCCCCCCACCAACAGAGGAACGGGTGCATTTCTCAAGCAGAGAAGCCACAGACAGGAAGAGGCACCAAAGCCTGGTCAAAACCAGCCAACCGCCTCTGGGGAAACTACTCCAAGCCCACATCCAGGGAAGGAAAGTGGGATGCGCATTTGTCGCCACTCAGCTTGCTAGACCTGCAAGAGTGGGGGAAAGCCAACAGGAGCTGAGGGGCATCCGGTTCAGGACTCTTTATCCCTATGGGACGAGGATGGGGAGGTTAGAGAACAACAAGGCAAAGACAGAGTAGAAGACATCAGGAATAGAAGCATGATGGGATGCGATAGACAGTTTGGCACAGTGAGAGGATGCGGGGACAAAGGAGCTAATAAGCAGCCCATCCTGGGGGGGGGGTTCCATGTCCAAATGCTTTTATGCAAATGACCAAAGGCTCTGAGTGAAGACAGGAGAACTGGAATGTCTGGTGACTTGAGAAAGTTATGATATAGTGGGCATAATGGAAACCTGGTGGAATGCAGAGAATCAGTGGGATACCGCAATCCTGGGCTATAAACACTATAGGAGTGACAGGGAGGGACGTGTTAGAACATAAGAAGAGCCCTGCTGGATCAGGCCAGTGGGTGTTGGCCATCAGGTGTTGGAGGTGGGGGTGGTCCTTTATGTTAAAGAAGGGTAGAATCCAGCAAAGTAAACACTGAAGGCAGGTCCGACTCCACCATTGAATCTCTGTGGGTTAAATTACCAGGCCTGAGGAGCAATGTTAATACTGGGGGCGTACTATCATTCTCCAGACCAGAAACTGGAAGGGGACCTTGAAATGAGGAAACAGATCAGGGAGGTGACAAGGAGGGACAGGGTTGTAATCATGGGGGACTTCAATTATCCTCACATTGACTGGGTCAATTTGTGTTCTGGTCACAAAAAGGAGACCAGATTCCTTGACAAGCTAAATGACTGTGCCTTAGAGCAGCTAGTCATGGAGCCCACCAGAGGACAGATGACTCTGGATTTAATATTGTGCAGTACACAGGACCTGGTTAGAGATGTCAATATTACGGAGCCGTTGGGGAACAGTGATCATGCTGCGATCCGTTTTGACATGCACGTTGGGGGAAGAATACCGGGCAAATCTCTCACAAAAACCCTTGACTTCCGACAGGTGGACTTCCCTCAAATAAAGAGGTTGAAAGGGAAGGTAAAAAGAGTCCAATCTCTCCAGAGTGCATGGAGGCTGCTTAAAACAACAATAATAGAGGCCCAGCAGAAGTGTATACCGCAAGGAAGAAGGGATCGACTAAATCCAGGAGGCGCCCGCATGGCTAATGAGCCAAGTTAGAGAAGCTATAAAGGGCAAGGAAGCTTCCTTCCATAAATGGAAGTCCTGCCCTAATGAGGAGAATAAAAAGGAACATAAATTATGGCAAAAGAAATGTAAGAAAGTGATATGGGAGGCCAAGAGAGATTATGAGGAATGCATGGCCAGCAACATTAAGGGGAATAATAAAAGCTTCTTCAAATAGGTTAGAAGCAGGAATGTGCCAGAGAAGCGGTTGGCCCTCTGGATGGTGAGGGAGGGAAAGGGGAGATAAAAGGAGACTTAGAGATGGCAGAGAAATTTCTGTCTTCACGGCAGAAGACCTTGGGCAGATATAGAGAATCTCACAACACACAGACGAACAAGCCTTGCTGAGGGAGAATTAGCATGGCTTCTGTAAGGATAAGTTTTGCCTCACAAACCTTTTAGAATTCTTTGAAAAGGTCAGCAGGCATGTGGATGCGGGAGAACCCGTGGACATTATATATCTGGACTTTCAGAAGGCGTTTGACACGGTCCCTCACCAAAGGCTACTGAAAAAACTCCACAGTCAGGGAATTAGAGGGGCTGGTTCTCTCTCAATTTGGTAGGAAGGGGAGGGCTCTTGTGCTGGAGGGAACCACTTGGTTGGTGCTTTTCAACCTGTTCATAAATGACCTGGAGAAAGGGCTGAGTAGTGAGGTGGCTACGTTTGCAGACAACACCAAACTTTTCAGTGTGGTGAAGACCAGACGTGATTGTGAGGAGCTCCAGAAGGATCTCTCCAAGCTGGCAGCATGGGCAGCAAAATGGCAGGTGCGTTTCAATGTAAGTAAGTGTAAAGTCATGCACATTGAGGCAAAAAATCAAAACTTCACATATAGGTTAATGGGTTCTGAGCTGTCTGTGACAGATCAGGAGAAAGACCTTGGGGTGGTGGTGGACAACTCGATGAAAGTGTCGACCCAATGTGTGGCAGCAGTGAAGAAGGCCAATTCTATGCTTGGGATCATTAGGAAAGGTATTGAGAACAGAACGGCTAATATTATAATGCCGTTGTACAAATCTATGGTAAGGCCACAGCTGGAGTATTGTGCCCAGTTCTGGTCGACACATCTCAAAAAGGCCAAAGTGGAAATGGAAAAGGTGCAGAAGAGAACGTGATTATGATTACTTTTCACTGCTCCTGAGACTTCCATTGAATTGAAGGAAGTCTCCTTCTCTAAGTTTACAGAGTCCACCACATGGGACAAACACTAAAAAGATTAATATAAGTCCTCATCTCCTCCATATGAAAACCCAGACTTCATATATTCATCACAGTATTTTTTCTTTTTGTCTGTTTGAAGAAGACTCTGCTTTTGCACTTTTTTGCACAGAAGTGTCCTGAGAAATTCTTGGTGATTGATTACTTTCCGTATTATGTTTCAGTTTTTTTTACTGTGCTGGTTTTCAGTCACGGATTCATACGTGAATTGATCACCAAAAACTAACTAGTAGTGGGGCTTTCACAGCTAACTAGCGACGCTTCCTGCCTTGTTGGCCCTGCAAGGCATTCTGGAGCACTAGTTGCCTTTTTCTGCCATTATTCAATTCTTTACCAAGCACTCCTAAAGGTCCTGTCGAGTGCCCCTGGGGGTACATGTACCCCAGGTTGGGAACTACTGTTCTACTGGTATGTTGTTGTTTACAGTGCACTTACTCTGATAGTGTTTACAAAAAGGTTATGAAGACCAGAATTTAAAAAGTTAAAGAATAAAAATGTATCTTATGATATTTTACTGTGTATTGTATTGGCAACCTTCAGTCTCGAAAGACTATGGTATCGCGCTCTGAAAGGTGGTTCTGGCACAGCGTCTAGTGTGGCTGAAAAAGCCAATCCGGGAGTGACAATCCCTTCCACACCGGGAGCAAGTGCAGTCTGTCCCTGGTCTGTCTCCCTGGCTATGGGCCTTCCTTCTTTGCCTCTTTGCCTCAGACTGTTGGCAAAGTGTCTCTTCAAACTGGGAAAGGCCATGCTGCACAGCCTGCCTCCAAGCGGGCCGCTCAGAGGCCAGGGTTTCCCACTTGTTGAGGTCCATCCCTAAGGCCTTCAGATCCCTCTTGCAGATGTCCTTGTATCGCAGCTGTGGTCTACCTGTAGGGCGCTTTCCTTGCACGAGTTCTCCATAGAGGAGATCCTTTGGGATCCGGCCATCATCCATTCTCACGACATGACCAAGCCAACGCAGGCGTCTCTGTTTCAGCAGTGAATACATGCTAGGGATTCCAGCACGTTCCAGGACTGTGTTGTTTGGAACTTTGTCCTGCCAGGTGATGCCGAGGATGCGTCGAAGGCAGCGCATGTGGAAAGCGCTCAGTTTCCTCTCCTGTTGTGAGCGAAGAGTCCATGACTCGCTGCAGTACAGAAGTGTACTCAGGACGCAAGCTCTGTAGACCTGGATCTTGGTATGTTCCGTCAGCTTCTTGTTGGACCAGACTCTCTTTGTGAGTCTGGAAAACGTGGTAGCTGCTTTACCGATGCACTTGTTTCGCTCGGTATCGAGAGAAAGAGTGTCGGAGATCGTTGAGCCAAGGTACACAAAGTCATGGACAACCTCCAGTTCATGCTCAGAGATTGTAATGCAGGGAGGTGAGTCCACATCCTGAACCATGACCTGTGTTTTCTTCAGGCTGATTGTCAGTCCAAAATCTTGGCAGGCCTTGCTAAAACGATCCATGAGCTGCTGGAGATCTTTGGCAGAGTGGGTAGTGACAGCTGCATCGTCGGCAAAGAGGAAGTCACGCAGACATTTCAGCTGGACTTTGGACTTTGCTCTCAGTCTGGAGAGGTTGAAGAGCTTTCCGTCTGATCTGGTCCGGAGATAGATGCCTTCTGTTGCAGTTCCAAAGGCCTGCTTCAGCAGGACAGCGAAGAAAATCCCAAACAAGGTTGATGCAAGAACACAGCCCTGCTTCACTCCGCTTCGGATGTCAAAAGCGTCTGATGTGGAGCCATCGAAGACAACAGTGCCCTTCATGTCCTTGTGGAAAGATCTGATGATGCTGAGGAGCCTGGGTGGACATCCAATCTTGGGGAGAATCTTGAAGAGGTTACTGTATTTCTAATAAATTAGAGATGGAATGCAGCACATACTTCCACAAAGCCTCCCCTCAATTCCCAGAAGCCCCTTTGTCTCCCTTCCAGTCTGGAGAAGAAGGGAAATGCCTCCTTCTTTTGCTGCTGCTCAGAACATTCCTGGCAAGTCATTTGCAAGGAATTTCACCCCCAAGTTTAGGGGTCTGGTTTTTAAAACCCCAGGATGGGATCCTCATTTCCATCTGAAACAAAGTCCCAGGCTGCAATGCACCATTGCTGAAGAGTAACACCCATGGAAAGTGCTGGGTCTGCTTCTGAGTAAAGAGGGCTGCAACTATACGCAGCTCAGTCCTTGCTGCTTGTCTCCCTGCTGAGAACTGAACTGCACACTCCCAATTGCATGTTTTATGTTGCATGTTACATGTGGAGCCTCTGGCTCAACACACCAGGCACCTTAAAGAAAGATCTGACTGATGGTTCTGCTGGTGTGTTGTTTACAGGCACTTACTCTGACACTGTTTACACAAATGTTGGGAAGACCAGAATTTTAAAAGTTAATGAACAAAAATGCATCTTATGATCTTTTATTGCATTTTTAATAAATTAGAAACTGTACAGTTTTTAGGTGACAATTACTGGAAGGTTATTTTTCAGGATCTGGTCTCAGGTAAAATCAGACAAAATTATAGTCAGACAGCCCCCTAACTCCCGACTTATCCAAGGGTCATAGAAAATGCCACGATTTTTGTCTCAAAAACTACCCTCGACTTATCTGTGAGATCGACTTGCAGGTGAGTAGGTGGGTGTTTGAGACGGGGTCTTGTTCAAGAAATTAGAGCCATATCTGCATAGAGCAGAAGCAGCACTGATAACGAGCCAATTTCAGGGCTATGGGCATTTACATTAAGCAATTGAGAAGCCAAATCAAATTAAACAAATAAAGAGAGTTGGAGCCAGAACCCTGTCCTTGTTTCACCCCTTTGTTGATAGGGATTGGTGCAAAAACTCACCTGAAGCTGACAACCTCACAAGCACAAGCCTGTCTCCCTTAGGAGTGGCATCTTTCCAAAGCTAGGGGGGTGTGTGCCCAAGCTACAAGCTTGATTTTGTCTGTCAAGCACTTTGTGAACTTTTGTTGAAATGCGGTATAGAAATACTGTTGTTGTGGCTGTGCCCAAGGGCAGGTCCTTAGGAATAGGGTGCTTCGTACCCAGCACAACCTGGTTCCAGGCAAACGCATTGCCACACCTGTGTGTAGAACTTCAAGCGGCAGTTTTGGCTGGAGGTGCCAGGAAGCCCCTTTGCCAGTTTCTGTTCTCAAGGGGAAGGGTTTGGCGCTCCTCTGGTGTTGAGCTCTGTGCTGCTGCTGGGGGGTCCAAGCCTGCCCTGCATAGCCTGTTCCGCGGGGCCTCCTTGCTGCTGTGCTGAGCTGTGCCTGAAGAGGGAGGGAGAACGGCATTCTGTGGCTAATTTTAAACTCCGTATCAGTTGGCAGGTCGGAGAGGCCAGTTGGTTTGGCACCGGAACACAATCCTCTCTGGAGATTCTGGAGGAGCAAAGCCCTCCCCTTTGGGGAAGAAGTTCTCGGCTGTGAGAATCCAGTTCAAAGAAGATGCCCGGGGGCTGCAGCCTTTCTGGGCCGACTGCCACTGCCTCAGAGGGTGCATGCGAACAGGTGCCTGGGTCTGCAGCATCCGCCGTCCATGACCTCTTGGACTCTGAGGAAGGCACTCCTCAGCAATCACGAGCCCCCTGGTCTCTGCTGCCATGACAATATGTGGTAGGCAGCGGCAGGGGGACAGCATCCTGACATCCACAATGGCAGATGGCAGCCGTGAAGCAAAGGGTATGAGGGTGGGGCTAGCTGGGAACGCAGCTGCAGTAGGTACCTTACGTCACATGCCAGCCCCATGCAGCTCTCTCTTGACAGGCCCAGGTGCTTCAGCCTCCCAGTCAGCTGTGCCTGTTTGTGGGGATGCCAAGTGGTCAGTGTCATGCGGGAGGCTCTGTGCCCACCCCCTGCTGTGGCTGGGTGGTTAGTGCAAGCACATGGCCCTTTAAACAGGACACATGAGACACACTGGGAGCAGGATCAGCTGTACGCAGCCCCCAGGCTTTAGAGGAACCTGGCTCTGGACGCCATGTACCAGCGAGTGGCCACAGGATGCAAGAATCTAGTAACAACTTGAGCGATTCTTGAGGCACCTGGTGGGTCACGGTGAGATACAGGAGGGATTAGGTGGGTCCTGGGCCTGATCCAGAAGGGCACTTAAAGGTCCCACATTTGGAAGAACTTCAGGAGAGGTAAAGGAGTAAGCGGCTGGATCACTGCTTTTTGTGAGGCTTTTTTTTTGGGTTGGGGGTCATGCAAAGGCCTTTGGGCTCACTTCAATGGCACCTGGGCTCAGAATGGGCCTGTTCCCCACTGCTGCCACCTTTGGACAGGGAGAGAGACAGGGGACCCCAAAACGGAGCCTTCCCTAAGGCTGCAGCCACACATCGCCCTGCAGTTAACAGAGCCAGCAGGCAAGTTCAGGAATACCCCTAAAGGAATACAGCCAAAGGGCCTTTCTTAAGGGCTCACTCCCGGATTGGCCTTTTCAGCCACACTAGACGCTGTGCCAGAACCACCTTTCAGAGCGCGATACCAGAGTCTTTCGAGACTGAAGGTTGCCAATACTAAGGGCTACACAAACCGCTTCCTGTCGCATTAAAGAGAATGAAAGAAGAGGAGCCACTGTGGTGATCCAAAGCTCATGTTTGTATTTCCATCCATTGACAACATACAACAGAGGCGCCTAAAAGCAGGATTTGTGCATTACCAGGTCGTATCATACAGCTGTACAAGTGGTGAGAGAAAAGTAGAAAACACAGCCCTGCCCAGCTGCCGTGCCACCCCCAGCCCCAAGTGCAAACCAATCCCACACGCAGGGTCCTGGAGGAGTTATCAAAAGAGCTGCAGGCCACCAGGGCTGGACCCCACCCTCCCAGAAGCCACAGGCAGGTCTGAGCACTCGGTCGCTTGGCTTGTTCCGGTAACCTAGTGCAAAATTCTTCCCTGGGGGGTGACAGTCACATCATGCAAACCTATGCCATGAATGGCCCCCCAGCACCACAGGGGTGAGGAGCAGAAGGGAAGAGACACTCCAAGAGACGACTAGTTCAGAAACAGAACATGATGGACAATGAGGCAACCAGGAGGGGACCAGGGGTCTTTTTGGTCAGTGTGTTGTGCTCAACAGCCCCCCCCCCCCAGAGAGAGGGCCACTCCAGCTTGCAACTCCTGCCTCCCTTCCAGAAGCTGTCTGTGGGCTGACTGGCTCATGCCCAGACTAGCTTGGGGCAGTGGCTGCTTGCCCAATACTTCAGGCCCAGAGATGAACCGGCCTTCCAGTCATCCTCAGCACCTTCTTCACACCAGTGTGAGCCCTCCACCCCCCTCTGGCGCCAGGCTTTGCTACGGAAGGGGAAGCCCCTCCCCATCTCCACCTAGTGGTTGTTTCCCTTCCATTTCACGGATACGCCTGCCAGTCCCAGGAGACAAAGACCCTCGCTCTACAGCACCCTCCAGAGAGACAACCAGGCATGCAGACAAGACAGACTCCCACCCCACCCCCGTGCCTGCAGAGGGCTGGCACCCTTCCCTGCAGGAGTCTCAGCAGGGCTTTCCTGTGGCCAGTCAAGGGCTGACAGAGACGCAACCCTCCTGCGATGCAGAGGGCAAAGTGGTGCACAGTCTGCACACGTTTGGCACAAGGCACACGATGAGTGTGGCAAAGCAGAACTCAGCTCCCCTCCTCTGCAGAGCGGGACTCGGACTTCAGCTTGACAAACTCCTTGGCCACTTCGTCATTAGTCCTTTGGGAGAGGATCCTCAGCACGGTCAGCCCCGTGTCGTCCATGTGGACCCTGCGCCCCAACGGGCACCAGCAGGCGCAGCTCCCTTTGTCCACCACGTCCCGCAGCTGCATCACAGCGATGCCCAGGACCCGGTCCTCACGGGCAAAGCAGTAGTCCTTCACGCACACCTGCAGCTCGTAGGCGTCGGGCCCGTCCTCATTCCCCAGGATGCTGAAAGAGGCAGAGAGATGATTCGGGCACAGCGCCACCACGCCACCTCCTCCAAGCTGAGAGCAGCACCCCGGCAGGAGGGGACACAGCGACTTGTCCACGTTGGCAAGAGGGGAGGAGATCCACAGGCAGGACTCCCACTTACTGTTTCCATTTAAGACTCCATCATGTCTGAGAACTTGGACCAAAAAGCAAACAGGAAACAGGAAAAAACTGTCTCTACCAGGGCAAGGTAGACTTGCCATCGACTTGAGGACACCACTGTCAAACATGGATCCTCTTGTTTTAAAAACCCACCATGGCAAGAGCACTGAGATTACCCCCACAAACCACAACTGCCGTGAGAGGCTCCCCAAGGACCCCTTTCCCCTTCTGGAGCTGGAAAAAGGAACCAGAATTCCTACCCAGCACGACCTTTTCCCTTGATGTAAAATCTGCGTAGAGAACTTTAAATTTCCAGGCCACAAGGCAAAGGGGCTTTGGTCAGTGTGGCCAAACCGGACATCGCATCAACCACATCAGCTACTTGTGGAAACAGCAGTGGCAAGGAGGCCCAGTCTGGATTCAGACCACGGCTGTGCTCTCCAAGAAAGGCCTCTTGCTCTGGGAGAGTGGCTGCCAAGCGCGCTCTCTCCTCGCAGCTCCCTCCCAGGGCAAGGAAGAGGCTTCTGCAAACTGACAGGGGAGAACCACGGCCAGCCCCCACAGCTCCAGAGGAACCGCGGCCCAGAGGCAGAGCCAGCCCAGCCCCACCCCAGGCAGTTCCCTCTCAGCTAGGCCAGGAAGACACTCCAGAGGCCACACCTGCTTCTGTCCTGTGTGAGGAGAGGCCAGCACGAAGCGGCCCTGAGCAGGCCTCGTTGCAGGGCCTGGACCGGGGAAGGAGGAGGCTGACAGAGGAGACTTACAAGTGGAACGTCTCGTTGTACTTTGGAGCCCAGTTATTGCTCTTCGACTTGGTGGTGAATTTCCGCTTCTTGTCGCTCTGGTGTGGCCCAATCATGGTGACCTCCACAAAAGGGCGGAACATGCCAGAGGTCTGCCACTTCAGGTCATTGGCAGCCACGACTGCGTGAGAGAGAAAAGGAGGAAGAACCAAATCCAGTTCCTTTGCCCCGCCAGCTCCTGGAGCTGCCACTGAGTGATCACTCCCCCAACAGGGATGAGAACTCTGGACCCATGGTCCTTCCTATGTTCAGAGTGCTCTATGCAGGGGTCTCCCACAAGCCTGGCACCCCACAGGTCTGTCCCTAGCAGCAAGCCACAGCGCCTCATTCCTCAGTTCAAGGCAAACAGTCAGGTGGGTGTCTTTCTCCGCAACCAACCCGAGTTGCTCATGTCTCCACCCACCCTTGCTAGTTTTGCCCCCGCCCTGGCCTCTCTTGCCAAGGGGTCCTGCTCTTCAGGTCTTGGAGAACAGGAGCCCAGGATCATTCACAGCGGCCCATTCTCTCTTCAACTACTAAGGCAGACCAGGCTGTGGCACTGCTGGACACTCAGCCCAGGAGGGGCCAGTGTCAGGCTAACACTGCAGGTGCAAACAGTCCTTGGCCTCCCTGCGTGAAGCTCCAGTCAGGTCAAGAGGCAGCAGACCTCACTGTCTCAGAGGGAGGATATTCAAAAAGGATATAGTGGAGATGGAAAAGGTGCAAAAGAGAGCAACCAAAATGATTACTGGACTGGGGCACCTTCCCTATGAGAAAAGGCTATAGCGTTTGGGCCTCTTCAGTCTAGAAAAGAAGTGCCTGAGGGGGGACATGATTGAGACATACAAAATCATGCAGGGGGTGGATAGAGAGACACTCTTTTCCCTCTCGCATAACACCAGGACCAGGGGACATCCACTAACATTGAGTGTTGGGAGGGTTAGGACAGACAAGAGAAAATATTTCTTTACTCCGCGTGTAATTAGTCTGTGGAACCCTTTGCCACAGGAAGTAGTGATGGCAACTGGCCTAGATGCCTAAGAAGGGATTGGACAAATTTTCTGGCAGAAAAGTCTATCACAGGTTATAAACCATGATGGGGATATGCAACCTCCTGATTTTAAAGCAGACTATCTCAGAATGCAAGAGAGGGTACCAGGATGCAGGTCTCTTGTGGTCTTATGCCTCCTTGAGGCATCTGGTGGAGCCACTGTGAGATTCAGGAAGCTGGACGAGATGGACCTTTGGCCTGATCCAGCGGGGCTCTTCTTATGTTCTTACCTTTCACGGTGACTTTGTGCTCCCCGGTGCCTGGGTGTGTGTACAGGTCAATCTGAATGGACACCTCACCCACAGGGTCATCCACACCTGAGCCTGGGAGGAGAGAGACAAACAGGTGGTGTTTCAGCACATGCAGCTGAGGAGTGCAGCTGTGAGCCATCAACCCAAGTTCACCCCCCCGGACGCCCTGTTTGCGTCCTGCCATCCCCCTCAAGGGTGGGGAGAGCAGGCCCCCCCCCATGACATGCCTCCTCTAGACTGGAAACGTCCAGGCTCTGCCCCCTTTTTGCTCAGCCCCCTTTCTTATGGTGCCTTCTCCAACCCGAGTCCACCTCAAGCTGTGGTGAACCCACCACCAGGCATGTCAGGCCTACTACTTGCCTCCCCAATTCCCACCCTGGTCCAAAGTTCGCCTCCCCTTTTGAAACAACACCCCACTGCAGATTCAAGAGACATACGGACAACCCTCAAAGCTTCTCCTCCCCATTTCCCAGCAAGGCATCCCGTTGCTCGTTGATGCATTTTAGCACCACACAAACAGAGGGGGTGTGCGGCCTGTGGGGGGGTGGGGTGGTGGTGATGGCAGAGCTTGCTCGCAGAAGTAACACAACTGGGCTTCTCGCTTCAGCCATGCAGCAGAAATACCGAGAGACTTTTGGGTGGCCAGCAGTGAAACTCCCCACTGCCATTCCCAAGCCGAGTGCCAAACTTTCAAGATTCCCCCTGCGCTCCAGGTCTGATGCCTCAGGGTGATATTCACATCCCGACTTTTGAAAGGGTCTTGGTGTTGACTGAAATGAAATGGGCCTGTGCCTTTGTCTAAGGGCCAAAAGGCAGGAGCGCACAGACCCCCCGCCAACTAGACGCCCCTCTGCCGTTTCATGATCAGCCGTGCACACTGGCAGTCCTGGCTGGAGTGGGGCTGGGTGGGTGGGGGAGAGGGCACATTCTGAAATTCTGATAAGTGGAGGTTTGCTCCTAAAATAAGCCTCTCTCACCACAGGGTAATTTTCAGGATAACTGAATAACTGCCCAACTGTTTTTGAGAGACACAGAGAGAGGAGGGGGCTCCTGGCTGGAACCAGGAGAGGGGGGGGGCTCCTAAGTAGGCCATTTGGCCCTGACCTGAACCCCAGAAGAACTCCTGTTGGACCCCATCCTTCCTGGCTGCAGCAGGGCCCAGAGTCTAGAGCTGAGGCTCCCCCTGACACAGCCAGGGTGCGTGCACTGCCATGCCAGGTGCGTCACTCGCTTCGGCAAGGGCACAGCACATTCAGCGCTCTCCTGGCATCCATCGGTGCTCCAGCCTCCTCCACCATGAGCCACAGAGGCCTGCTAGTCCCCTCCCTGGTCCCTCTCCATAGGGGACTCTGGGCAACTCTGCTCCTTCTGCAGGGCAGAGTTTAGAGGGGTGGGGCCGCACACCCCACAAGCCACACCTCTAGGACGCAAGGGGAAGGAAAGACCTGGGGGAGTGAGAGGGTGAATGGAGCGGACAAGGGCGGGGGAGGCTGCAGGAGCACAACGCAGCATGGCCTGGCACATACCCTTCTCCGGACGGACATCCTCACTGGCTGTGACCCTAATCCCTTTCCCACCATGCACTGTGGCAAGCAGCAGATGGGCAAGCAGAAAGAGAAGAGTCTGGTTACTATGTACATTGGCCATAATATGCAAGCTGACCATGGAGGGGCTGCTGGGGAAGGCTGTGGAGTCGCTTCCAAAGGCTGAATGGAGCTCTGCAGGCCTGGTCAGGAGACCCTGGTGGCTGCAGCCTAGCCCCGGCCAGTGAGCGAGAGAGGGTACCACCCAAATTCCAGCGTGGTCCAGTTGCAAGGAAGAAGCACTCCCACCTAGAAGTGGCAGCCACCCGCAGGGACCACCTTTCCTACCCCCTCACCTAGAGGGTGCTGCTCCCAGTGGCCGGAGGGAGTGTTTGTGCTCACCCCTGGAAAAGAATTGGCCCCGTCTCTGCAGACGGGCTTTCAGTCAGTCTTTTGAAGGCTAGTTGCTGAGTCCGCTAAAGAGGCGGTGCCAATTCGGGGGCTGGCCTGACTCTTCTGCTTGGCCTCCTAAAAGCCAAACACCCCCTCCCTGCCACAGCACAACCATCACAGCCTCATGTGGGGGGAGGCCTGCCTCACACCTACGGCCACTCCAGCAGCTGAGCAGAACCACCAGGGGACTGGGCTGTGGTAGACTGTACAAGCATCAGTCAGTGGACTGGGGGGTGCAGGGAGACCCTCTTCCTGGGGAAGATCTGGGGGAAAGGCGGCCCACAAGCGCCTTCTGCTCAGTGGCCATTTGCCCAGGCAAGCTATTCCCAGGGGCCCCCTTCCCCATGAAAGGCCCGGTGCTTTGCCAGGCTCCTCTGCTTCAGTTCTCTGTTTCCGGCTGATCCTTAGTCGGATGTGGTTGGAGGGAATGATGGCCTTAACTGTGCTCTGTGTGCTCGGAGAAGCCGAGCTCATGACAGATACCTGTTCTGGCTCTGGCAAGTCCCATTTGACAGCACCAACTCCTGAGCTCACCCCAGCTTCTTGCGGTCACCCCCACCCCCACGCCTTTGCCATGGACTGAGTTTGTTTTCCAGTTGCAAACTAGCAGGAAGTGACATCACTTCAAGGCCTCAAGCATGCCTCCAGCTGGTTCATTAGCTAGCACAGAAAGTGGCATCAAACCGCTTCAGGTGCCTTTGCAATGTTCAATACTTATTTACAAGACTTCAAAGAGTCTTTTGCCTGTGCAGACCTACAGCAGAAAAGCATTTCAGCAGCGAGCCTCCAGATTGCTCTGTGTTTTGCTCCTGGATCTGCCCTCAGCTATCATGGCGCAAACATTTGGCATCTGCCCTCACCAATTAGGGCACCCCACATGCTGTATGGAAGACAAACAACACGTATGGAGGCCACCATGTTTAACACCTCTGAGCTCAAAGAACAAGTTGCAAGTGTACTAGAAGCTGAAAAACATATGCGACCCCAGCATGCTGGGAGGAGGTTTACGTACACGTCTCCAGTGCTACTGATGCTACTAGCTGAAAAATAAATGCAGCCTTAAAAAGGTCAGCAGCAGCTAAGGAACTGTGGGATTTGTAGTTCTTGTGACAGCAGGGCCCACAGGTGGGCACAAACATCTCTGCCAGAACTACAAGTCCCAGTGTTTTTTATTTCAGCACTTGCTCCCCCCCCCCCCCCGACTTCTGGTTCACAAGATGTGAACATCCCATACGGATACAGGGCAATAAGTTTGCACCTGTACTCTCAAGCATGATCTTTGGCCTCATGGAACAAAACAGGCCGGGATTCCCCCAATCTCCAGGAGCAAGAAAGCAGCGCCTCCTCCCGCCACACTTCGTTCCTGCTTCTACCCTGTCAGCACATTCTGAAAAGGTGCCCCCTGGTCTCTCGGGCCATGCTGCAAGGGACCTCTGGGTGCACCCAGGGCCAGCCCAGCCAAGAGGCTGCCTGGCATGGCCACGCTGAGCAGAGGGTGAGTGAAGAGTGGCCAATGGATGAGGAGGTGTCCTGCATCCTGGAGGCCTTCCTGCTGCTTCCCTCTGGCTACTGTGTGCCCAGCTGCTTCTGTGGACCAACCTCTTCTGCCCGCTGCCCTACCTGGCCTTGGTGCCAGCACTGGGCCTGAAAGATGGGCCCACAGCTCACCTTGTGCTGTCTGTGTCTGGACGAAGGTCTTGATCAGGGTGTCCGTGGTCTGGGTGTAGAGCGACAGGGCATAGCGCAGTGACTGCAGATCCGTGCTCTTCTCCAGAAAGGTTTTCTTCAGGCCATTCCCGCCAGCGTGGAAATATTGCTGGTGGGAAAGAGAGGCAGCTGGCACTGGGCAGTAGCAGTTGCAGGGTCTTTGGAGTGTGGGCCTGAGGGGGCCTTCCTGCGATTGTTGCAGGCAACCCACAACACGGGGGCTGGAGCCCCTTTCCCTGCTTCTCGCAGGGAAGCGGGCACCTGCTCCTCACTACTGACAGGTTCCAGGGGAAAACTGTCGCAGAAAACACAGCGAGAGACCTGCAGCACCTCAATGCCTGACTGATTTATTTCAGCAGAAGCTCTTGCGGCCCACAATCCATTTCAGCCACCAAAGCTTTTGGTGAAATAAAGGAATCTTTCAGGTACTTGAGAAGAGAAGCAGCATTCCCAGAGCAGGTGGCTCCACCCCTTGCCTGAGTCCTTTTCACTGGCCCTTGAGGGGACTCCCAGCTCGCTCTCTGGACACAGAGGAAGAGGTCCCCTCTCATTCCCCAGATCTTTACACTTCCCCTTGGAGGCTGGAAAGTGACTGAAACAATCACTGTCCTGAAGGACTGTTTCAATGTGCTTTACACCCACTCTTCGGCTTTTGGTGATGGGGAACTCATTTGGATTGACTGAACTTTCTGTGGCATGATCCATTCCCCCGTTTTCTTTGGACTGGTGTTGGAGAAGGAAGCAGCACTCACCTTGATGGTATCCAGGGCCAGCTCCAGCACTGCGCACTGCTTCGGAGTGAGGCTCCGTGTTTCCTCTCTGACCATGTGATCCTGAAACAGGAGCAGCAGCCAACAAAGTCACAGGCACAGGACGGGGGAGGCGCGTAGCCCAAAGAGCTCCCTACTGGTCAGGGCCTCCAGGTGCAAAAAGGGTGTGGGGTGAGGGCACGGGGAAAGGACCATGGCTGGGAATTCAGTGCAAATCGCTGACCTCAACCTGTGAGGCGGGGTGAGGATGACAGGTCTGTCTCCACCCCATGGCCCAGGCTGGAGCCACCGCAGGAAAGAGCCTCACTCGAAAGCCTTCTGGAAGAGCACTGCTCATGCCTGAAGCCAGAGAAGTCACCTGGCCATTCTCTATGGAATCATCCTTCGCTTACTGGTGTGGCAGCTGGGAAATAAGGGCACAGCAATGCATGTGCTGCACTCAGAGCAAGCCAGCATTCCTGGTGTGCTGAGATGTTCATTGTAGCTTGAAGAAAGGAATCATCCGTTGAAGGCCCAGCTGGAGGGCAGCTCTGGCAGGCAGGGGGAAGGGGCTTCAACACCCTGCTGGAGGATCATGTCCCCCTCCCCCGCAGCCATTGCCACCTGCTCTGTGACTCTCCCAACTGCCTCACCTGGGAACCAAGGCCTCTCCACCTTAACACAGAGACACATTCGCATCTGGGACCAGACAGAGCCGTGTCCAATCTGTGTGTTCACATCCACTTTGTGTCACCAATTCCAACTGCCCCCCCCCCCCGGGTGCACCCTTACAAGACATCAGGCAAGCTCCTCAACAGATTCCCGGCTTTATGCAAGAGCTTGCGTAAAGGGTGCCCATCCTGGCTGGCACCGTGGGAGGCAGTATGGAAACAAGGAGGTGGGGCTGTGGCAGAGCAGCATGCCCAGTTCAGTCCCTGGCAGCAGGGAGCTGGCTGGGAAAGGCCCTTCTTTTCGTGAGTTCCCGGAGAGCTGCTGCCAGGCAGGGTGGACAGAGACTGGGCTCGGTGGATCCACCTCCAAGTCGGGCAGCCTTACAAGCTCCCCTCGTGCACCATTTGTGCCACCAGGGCAAGTCCCCAGCAGCCCGGACCCTGGCCTGATCCCCAGTCAGAAGGCGGCTGCCCTGCGCTGCTGTCCCGCCCCCACCCACAAGGCTTGCTGCCAGACCCCAGCAAACGGCTGCTCAGGCATTCCGACTCTGCTGCAGCCCACGGGCCTCAAGAGCCAAGCAGGGAAAATGCATACGGGTGAGGACTCTCCTCCCTCCCAGGTTCCAGCTGATCAGGCAGCATCAAACCAGCTTGCCTGGGGAAGAGGGGTGAATGGCAACTTGGGAGGGGGCCTTGCTTATGCTGCCCACCTGGCTGTGTTGTCAGCCTGACTTCTTACCTGGCTGGGTGTTGTCTTCCTAGTGCCTGCTCTCCCCGCTCATCCCAGGAGAACAGAGTCTGCTCTGCCAGGAACCTTGACTGAGCTACCCAAACCCAGAAATGCCAGGAAGAGCGACAGGCTCCACGCACCCACACTCACTTCACCTCTTGTGCACTGGAGGACATACACACACACAAAACACAAAGCCTGCCACGCCAGCAGCTGCTCATGGGACCCTCAGGCTTCTTTCATGCTGTGGGGCACCAATTCCCAGACTGGCAGGTGCATTTCTGAGATTACTTCGCTCAGCTCCGAACAGCTGAAACACCTGAGAGTGAGTCTGGGGTCAACGTGCAACCATCCCTTTCCAAAAACACTGATGTAGCCTTTGCCCCGGCACTTGGTTGTGACAGAACCAGCCTCTTGCCTCTGCACACGCCCTTGGTGGGCAGGCAGAGGGGCTTTATTGTTGTGGGGGCGACTAGCATTCAGCAACCAAATAGGCATCCAAGTCGTGCTCTGCTAAAGCAAGACTGAGGGCCCAGACAACACAGCTGCCTCACACCTGGATGGGGTTCAAACACGTCTTGACCGCTGCTACAACACACACAACATGGACACTGGATCTTGCAAGCATGCTCCAGCACATGGCACCAGTCACAGGGGCAGGGGGGCAGACAAGGACCACACGTGCCAACCACGACATTCCCAGCCCCAATACCTTCAGCTTCGACAAATGTCCCAATTCCTTAGCAGCACTGAAAATCAGCGGGGTCCCCTACGGGTGTGGCAAGCAAGAGACGAGGAGAGACAGAAAGGAGAAGGTTACAAACCAGATACTGAGCAAGCCCCAGCGCAACACAGACAGACCACGTCATTCCCAAGCGTGACTGGAAGAGGCAGTCCTCTGGACACAGGTACTGAGCCCAGTTTATGTCTCCTGCCGCTCCTTACTGAGAAGACCCAGGCTGCCCATCTTTTCTAGACACCGTGTCACGTGGAACACGTTTGCTACTCAAGAGAAGGGAAGGGGCTCATAAGAGGAAAGCTACCAGGCCGCCGAGCTTGGTGGCCAAACAGTCACTGTGTGGCACTAGCTGGGAGGGGGCTCTGTGGGGCTGCTTTGTGACCACTTTCATGATCCCAAGAGGCTCGCTCTGCTGCCCAGAGGACTCCACAACTGCTCTCTGCCTTTCCACGCTCACTGTGGTGCTGAATCTCTGCTTTCCAGACTCAGTGGGAAGGATGGGCCACAAGGCTGATCCAGTGACGCTTGCAGGCACTTGCCAGCTCCCCAGGCTAGGTCTCCGTTAACACTCAAACCCAAACCCGCTTCCAGCCAGTTGAAGCTGCCCAGCATCCTGAAAGCCTTAAAATGAGCTTCTGCCACCTCTGCCAGCCCTGGAAAAGCAGAGAGTGTCTAATGGCCGATCACCACTGGCTGGTCCAGGCCGGGCCCCCTGACGCCAGTGCCAATGCCCAAGAGGACACACAGCTCTCTTCTGGGACACCAACTGCTCCAAGCTGCCAAACCTGAGGGCGAGTGCCATGTGGACCAAAGCCACAGCCCTCTGCACTGTCACACTCCAGCTTTTGTCTCACTCCTTCCTCAGTGAAGAAGCTGATTCTTCTCTGGGCCAGGGAAGTGGAAGGGAAGGCCCCCGGCAGTCCCCTGCTGTCCTTATGTGAAGAAGAGGTCCCTGTCCCACTCACCAGTCAGAGCAGTCAACACATCTGGCCCAGGCCTGCCTGATCTGGGCTTGGGCAGCCTCTGTCTGTGGGTTCCACTTCTGAAGAATTCACATCACCCCTCCCCCCCAGAGCCCACCCATCCCAGCTCCCTTGGCTGTTGCACTGCCTGGCAGCTCAGGACACTCAGTGATCTGGCTGGCAACCTTCAGTCTGGAAAGACTATGGTAGAAGCCTACAGCCCCCGGTATTCCCAGGCGGTCTCCCATCCAAGTACTCACCAGGCCTGACGCTGCTTAGCTTCCAAGATCAGATGATTGCTCTGCAGTGCAAGAGCAGCTGCCTGGAATCAGGCTTGGCAGGCCCAGCCAACTGGCAACGTGGCTCTTGAAGACGGCGGAAGCCCCACTTCCCATCAGGACCCTCCACCACCACTGCTGCCTGCAAGACTTGCAAATGCTCAGACCGCCTCCTGGCCCTTCCCCTTGCCCTTCATTGCTTTTCAATGGCAAAGAAGTCAGCAGAATGACTGTGCAGCTAAGAGGAGTAAGAGCTGCCCAGGCCTGTGTGGCATCAGCAGCCGTGCATCACCTCTCTCCGTATTGCCCAGAGAGCCACTTGCTGCCATCCTTCAGGGTGCCCAGGCTAAGGCAGTTATACCTCAGGCAGCTGCTTTGCCCTCCAGAAGGAAGAGGTTTCTAGGCCATATCACTGAGTGTTTCCTTAGCAGCTTTAAGCCTCTCCTTGGCAGGCACAGCACTGACATACACAGAGCCAAATAAGGTGTGGTGAAGAGTTTCCTCTGCTGAGATCAGGCAGCAGCTTTCAAACTCTCCAGGAGTTTGAAAACCACTCTAAGTCCTTGTGGGGGCGGGGGGAAGGCAACGGTGCGATCCCCAGGATCACATCGCTCAGGGGGCTGCAGGGGCTTGGGTGTGGGGAGCCCTGTGCGAGCGTCTGCAGGGCTTCCCAATGCTTCAAAAGTGAAAGTGGAGCGATCGCGCTCCACTTCCAGTTTAGCGGAGGCTGCAGGAGGCTCTGGTAAATGCAGCCAAGCCTCTGCGGCCCCCTGAGTGGCGCGATCCTGGGGATCGCGCCACTGCCTCCTCCCTGCCTCCGACCCTTAAGGGGGCAGAGACCAGGGCCCACAGGCTGGGGTGTCGCGATGCCCCAGTTTAAAAAGCCCTGAGTTCAGGGGTTGCAGGGGAGAAAAGCAGCTTTCTTTGTGGTAGATGAGAGAGTGAGCATAGCAAGAATTAGGGGAGAGGGGAGACTGAAGCACAGCCGATCCAGAGTCCTGGCACAGCCTGCCTTTTTCCTCAGTTCCTGGGGTGGAAATCTCCCAGGACCAGCCAGGTTTTGTCCTTCCTCCAAGGAGCCTCAGCCTCACTCTGAAGGAGGCGGGGGGGGGGGGGGAAGAGGGACAGTTCCACAGACCTTCACAGCTGGGTGGCATTTTCAACCTGGAGCTTCCCCTTCCAGACAGCTGCGGCCCCAGGATCTCCTTAGTAGTGCACCCAACACCCTGGAGAACTGGGGATGGGGGCTGCTGTTCACCTTCATGCAAGACCCAGTCAGCATTTCCCATGGGTGCAGCATGCATGTTTGTAGCCAAAACCCCAGTGGGTTTCTCTATCTGTGCGGGATGTCAAGAACAACAAAAAGGGTTTTTTCAGGTATGCCCAAAGCAGGAGGAAGAGAAATGAGAGGGTGGGATTGCTCCTTGATAAGGGTGTCCATTTGGTATCTGGAAACAAAGAGAAGGCAGAGTTGCTCAACTCCTACTTGGCATTTGTCTTCTCTCAGAAGGAAGATTGTGAAATGTGGGAGCTGGATCCTTGGCTGATGGGTGGAAATGCATTACCCACAGAGGTAATGAAAACCTGGACATCACAGGTCTGCAGATTAAGACTGAAAGGGAACTAGTTAGAAACCACTTGACTGGCCTAAATGAATTCAAGTTGTTTGGATTGGATTAACCACATCCCAGAGCACTAAAGAATTTGTGGAGGTACTTGCAGAGCTTTTGTCAATTATCTCTGAGAAATCCTGGAGGACGGGAGAAGCGGGCTAATGCGGTCGCAATCTTTAAAAAGGGGGAAAAGAAGACCAGGGAAATTACAGGCCTGTCCGTCTGTGTTTGATTCAGTAAACATGTCTTAAATGGCACCTCATTTAAGAAAGACGCAGCCAAGCTGGGGCAGGTTCAGAGGAGAGTGATGGGGATGAACAGAGGGCTGGAGGACAAGGCCTATGAGGAAAGGTTGAGGTATGTTTAGCCTTTGAACACATGAACTTGGTATGTTCAGCCTGGAAAAGAGAAGGCTGAGAGGGAATACAATAGCTTTCTTCAAATACCTGAAGGGTTGTCATAGAAGAAGGGACAAATTTGTTCTCAACTGCCTCTGAAAGTAGGACTAGATCCAACAGGTACAAACTGCAAGAGAAGAGATTCTGACTGGATATCAGGAAATATTCCTGACGGTCAGGGCAGTTTGGCAGTGGAACAGACTGCCGAGGGAGGTGGTGGACTCTCCCTCACTGGAGAACTTCAAGCTGAGGCTTGACAAGCACCTGTTGGAGATGATCTAGGAGAATTTCCTGTTACAGGCAGGGGGTTGGACTAGATCTTGCCACAGGACACGGTGATAGCATCTGACCTGGATGCCTTTAAAAGGGGATTGGACAAATTTCTGGAGGAAAAGTCCACCATAGGTTACAAGCTGGGGTGGGCATGTGCAACCTCCTAATTTTAGAAATAGGTGACTTCAAAATGCCTGATGCAGGGGAGGGCACCAGGATGCAGGTCTCCTGTTGTCTTGTGTGCTTCCTGAGGCCTCTGGTGGGCCACTGTGAGAGCCAGGAAGCAGGACTAGATGGGCCTATGGCCTGATCCAGCAGGGCTCTTCTTATGTTCTTATGTTGGATGACCTTAAAGGCACCTTCCAAATCTATGATCCGAGAGTTTTCCTCACAGAATAAGCCCAGTTCCCTTTTTACTTCTTAATCCATGGGTTTGGAGTTATGGGTTTTGAATATATGGTTTGGAAACTAATGCACCTGTTGTCTCACATTGCAGGTGTTGAGTCCCCTCAGAAGATGAGACAACACCTGGACTGCCTCCTGGGCTGTCTCCCTCCTTCACCAGAGTTTGTCCTCTCCTTATTGTGAGCTTTAAAGCCTCCCCTCCTGCTTCTGGCACACATGAGAGAAAAGGGCAAGAGCAGCGTGATTTGCTTGAATACAGCTGAATCTTTGCTTGGCTTGTGAAGGGGGAGGCCAGCATCCCAACTGTTCCAGTCACTTCTGTCAGCAGTGAGGGCTACCTTGTAGCCCAGGAATCTTCGGGTGAGGAGAAGCTGAGAGTCTTCTTCTATATTTGTTGGGAAGAGGCAAGTCCAGACAGCTTTCACCAAACATCACCAAAACGTGGAGCAGTTCCACCACTGCTGGCTCCACTACCTTTTGGAGAAGTGGAAGGACACAGGCTACCCGAGGGACCCGGAGGCACGCAGGAGTAAAGCCAAGAGACTTTGGCAGAACTAGAAGATGGTGATGGAGAGCAATGTTGGTTCTGGGGAATCCCAGGACAAGCCTTTCTTCCTTCAATGTCCTTGGCCAGTTCCTTTCTCTGTGGGGACAATGGGGTGTTAGTGCCCTGCACAAGTGGCACAGGAAGAAAAGACACACTGCTGTGCCGGGGAGGTGGAAGAAGAACCAGACGACCATGAAGCAGAAGGGGTCCCGAGCCCAGCCCCTGCCGACTCTGATGAGCCTTCCTCTCCGCAGCCGGGGTGGTGGGCCATGAGCCATCACCACAAATGTCTTCCTCTCTAGCCCTGGCGGAGAACGGTTTGGAACGCTGCAGCTGGTGGCCAATTAGTGGCCAGGAGCGTCTCAGAAGCAGGCAGACTCGGCAGTGCCTCAAGTTGCCCAGGGAGCTGCTGCAGGTCAAGCGAGATGAGTGTCAAGTTCACGGAGATGACCCTCCACTGCCTCCAGGACAGAGACCGTGCGGTGTGGGAAGCGTCTGGAGAGGGTAGCAGCTGGTGACGATGGAGCCCTGGGTACTATAACCCCCCAGGCTGAGGCCCTGATCAGGTGGAGGAGGCAAGACACAGGGGTGCTGGTTGGGGCTCTGAGGGTGCTCAGCACCTGAGGAGCAGCTTCTCAGGGTGACAGACCACCACACTGGAGGCTGACCTGTCCAGGCAGGACCCTCCACATGCCGAGAGGGGCAGAAGCCCTAGGAGGGCACATCACTGGGGCCAAGCAATGCCCCCCCCCCCGGCTGTGAACCTTGTGGTACTTTTACTGACTCACTGGCTGGCACTTGTTCTTGTCTGCATTTGCCATTTGCTGTTGTTACGCGAGAACCCAGTCACCACAAATGGCACCACGACAGAGTCATTTAGGAGTGTCTCTTAATAAGTGACATGACAGCTTTTGATCCACAAATCAAAATTCACAGCCCTGTACTGGAGCTGCAAGTTCCTCCGGCCCATCGCTGCTGCTGCTGCTGCAGAGAGCATCCCCGCTGCAGCCTCCCAGGTGGGCTCTTTCAAGCAGAATCCGCCCGTGTCCCTTTAGCAGTCCACAGGCTCCCATCCACTAACATCCTGCACTGGCTGGGAACACAGTTGAAGAGCTCCCACCGTGGAATGGGGACGGGGAGGGCTTTCCACCTCGGAAAGGTCCCTGCCCCCAACACCACCTTGGATGACCGTCCATCAAGGTACTGCAGGACATTTTAGCCACCACTGTTGGGTTTAGCAAGTATCTCAATACACATCACATAATCTGGTGCACAGCCCCCCCCCCCAATTACTCGCAGGACCAGGAACGTTAAAGGGGAACCTCCTGCTCCCTTCGGCTGGTGAGTGCTGCTGGGATTCCAGCAGGCACAGGAAGTCTGCTAAAGGATGACTGACAGTGCAGGAGTAGTGTGACTTTTGCCATGAAGAAACCTTCAAGTTGGAGGGAACGTGTGGTTGCAAATCCCTTCCAGGTGGAATTTCCAGAGGTTAGAGTGTAGGTCTGGTGTGTGCCTGAGCAGCTCCTAGTCCTCAGTACTGGCCAGTGGTAGTGGTAGTGGGGGGGGAGTCCTGGCAGGCAGCAGCTGCACTGCTCCTTCTGCTGGGCGGGCAGGCAGGCTGCGTGATCCCTTCCCTCCCACTCAGCCAGGGAAGGTCGGTGGACTCTGCAGCAGCGCCCTCTCCACCACTGCCAGGGGTTTGACCTGCTTCTGCCCCTGTTTCTGAGTGGCCTGCCATGAGGCTGACCCACGGCTCCTCTTACGGATCTGCTTCCATAGTTCCTTCGAGGGATCTCCTTCAAGGCCCCTCAGAGGCAGCTGAGAGCACACCAGAGCCACCTGGCGCAAGGGAGGAGCCTTGCAGCTGCAAGTGGAGATGGCTTGGGGCAAACTCCTTGCCGGCACCTGTGACAGGAATAGTGGCGAGGGCCGCACCTTGGCACCTCTGACTCCAGCACAACCTTGTTGCCTGGGGGGGCAGCCTTCCCCCATAGCTTGGAGCTCTTGTGAGTAGGCCTGGCCAGCTCACCCCTTCCTGGCTGGGCTGCCAGGCTCCTGCATCCCTCTGCCTTCATCTCAGGACATGCACACCCCTGCCGAGGCTTGCCAATAACTGGCCACAAACACCAAGGGGGGGACCCCCACCCAGCTCAGCTGCAGCCTGGCATAAGCCCAGTGACAGCACCTGCTGCTCCCCACCCATTCCTTCCCTCAGGAAAAGAGCTGCAGCTGGAACAGTTTGCGCAAAAAGGGACCCAAGGAAAGGAAGCAGCAGAGCGACAGAGACGGCCACCAGCGACACCGTGGAGGGCACTTCCTGCCACTCACTCCCAGGAGCTCTCTGCAGAGAAGTCAGAGCCCAGGAGAGCCGCCTGCCACTTCCACCAGCTGTGGCTCCCAGTGAGGGTGTACTGCACATGGCCGCTGACAGCAGGGCCCAGGCCGCTCTCCACCCTGCTCCTGAGGGCAGCTTGCCAGACCCCACCCTGGGAGGCCTGAGGCCCTCGGTCCGTCTGCCTGAGCAACAAAGGGGGCTCCTTCTTCATTCCAAGGGAGCCCCTCCCCTTGTTTGCAAGGGGCCCTCATCTAGTAACTCCCAGAAGGGCCCGGCTCTCCCTGCAGGCTCTCCCCTCCCCTCCCCTCCCGGCAAGCCCACCTGTCAGCCTTGGCTCTGGAGGCAGTGCAAAGCACAGGGTGTTGCCACAGCCAGCCAGGACCCCTTTTCTGAAGGCTCCTCCCCCCTTCTGAGACACAAACAAGTCCATCCCCACCTTCCCCTTGGCTGCGCTTGACCAAGGGCTGCAGTCCCCTTTCTGACCCTTGCAGCCTCCCTGACTCCATGGGCAGGCGGCCCCCCCAGCCACAAACACTTCAGCTCAGCTGCTGACCCCCCACAAGCCCATCTCTCCCCACACTCATGCACAGCCAACTAGTTTTACAGCACCCCTTGCTGCAACCACCTCTGACCCACAGCCAGGGAGGGACTTACTGTGTGGTCCGAGAGAGGTGGCAGGACAATGACCTTCTCCAAGGTGTTCATCACAACCCTCCAGAGATCCTTCAGCACCCGCTTCAGCACCGTCTTCTCGCACACGGCCGCAAAGAGAGTCAGGCTGCGTGGGAAGGAGCACGTTAGGAACTCACCAGAACAGAAAAGAGCAGCTACAAGGCAGGGGGAAAACGTGGCGCCAGCCACGGATCACAGCTGACCACAGAATTCTGTGCAGAAGTAGGACACAAACACGCACGACTACTGCGGGCACCAGAGGCTGTCGAGAACCCTGGCCAGACCGCCCTGAGAGCAAGCCTGGCTACTCTGCAGAGGAGCTGCACTGCCCCCTGGGACAAATACCAGCATGCTGAGTGCCCTGGATAGTGAGATGCCAGGTGACAGAGCTGAGGACGTGCAGGGTGCTTGGCAAAGAGTGAGGGGCAGATCCTGGCAGCAAGGGAGTCATGACCCAGAAATACAGGCAGCGGGTGCTGGAGGCAGGGCAAGCAGGAAGAGAAGCGGCAAAGGTTTGGACTGTGCTTGGACTGACCTGGCAGGGAACAGAGATTTGGGTGCTGGCCCAGAGCCGCCCCCGGACGCTGCCTGTCCCTGAGAAATAGAAGGGCAAAGCACCAGGATGCAAGTGGGGGCATTTGAAGAGATACTAAGACTAAAACGGCTCATATTATAATGCCATTGTACAAATCGATGGTAAGGCCACACCTGGAGTATTGTGTCCAGTTCTGGTCACTGCATCTCAAAAAAGACATAGTGGAAATGGAAAAGGTGCAAAAGAGAGCGACTAAGTTGATTACAGGGCTGGGGCACCTTCCTTACGAGGAAAGGCTACGGTGTTTGGGCCCCTTCAGTCTAGAAAAGAGGCACCTGAGGGGGGACATGATTGAGACATACAAAATTATGCAGGGGATGGACAGAGTGGATGGAGAGATGCTCTTTACACTCTCACACCACACCAGAACCAGGGGACATCCACTAAAATTGAGTGTTAGGAGAGTTAGAAAATATTTCTTTACTCAGCGTGTGGTCAGTCTGTGGAACTCCTTGCCACAGGATGTAGTGACGGCATCTGGCCTAGATGCCTTTAAAAGGGGATTGGAGAAATTTCTGGAGGAAAAGTCCATCACGGGTTAGAAGCCGTGATGTGTATGTGCAACCTCCTGATTATGTTCTTAAATGGCATAGCAGAAGGAAGCTGGAGAGCAGGGAGGGGGAGGAGGGCTGGCTCCTCCTGCAGCGCACTGTGCAACGGGGGAGGACCCCGCATGAGGGAGACAAAACCATGTTGTATTTGAACATAACTGGCTATCACCAATCTCTGTGTCACATAGGATTGCCTGAAAGTCTTAACAGAGCAGTCTGTGGCTTTAGTGGCTCGACCGGCCAACTCGCTACCTAATTGTACGAGACTTCAAAATAGTGTTCACAGCTCCTTTGAGTAAATCGCTCACTTAACCTTCCTTTAGAGGCCACTGAGGACAGGGGCAGAATCCAGCAGGGGGGCAAGAGACAAATGCCAGTACAGAACATTTTCTTGGGGTTCACAGAAACAGCTACACCAAAGGCTTTTGTTTCCTGGTCCAGTGGGTCCACAGCCCAGCCCAGCCCGCCAGATCTGGCACCCATTTGCTTCTGTTCTTACTTCCCATCCAGGAAGTCCATCAAGGGCCGGAGCACGTTGTCTGCGTCTTGGGCCACGACGTTTGGAGGGGCATTCCCAGCCCCTTTCACCTGGCACAGGATATCCGACATCTGCTTGACACACTCATCAATCCGCACCTGGAAACTGGAGACACAAGAAGGTAGGTTCGCTCCTCATAGTGGCGCATGCCAGTCATAAGCAACTTCCTCCTTGGTGTCAAAGGCTCTGGAGGCCCCAGAAGGAGAAGGTGCCACCACTGAGCAGTGCTGCACCAGGAAAACAGGCAGCTGGACACACAGCACTGGGTCCCTTTAGGGATCCAGAAAAGGTTCTGGAATGGCAACTGTTCCCTTCTTCAAACACACATACATTCCCACGTGCACAAAGACAACATCAGCCCCGAGGAGCACTAAGAACCTGGAAAGTGCTCCACCGCAACCAAGACCAGGACCCTCACACTCGGCCAGCAAGTGCTAGAAAGTCTCTTTGCCACACAGAAACTAGTTACCAAACATGGGAAGGCCCTGAGGTTGCCCTTCCAAGAAGCCCAAGCTGCTTTCCTCTTGGTTCTTGCTAATTAGTGTTCAGCTAATTAGGGGATCATTATCATCCCCACAAAGAATACTGGAGAAAGCATCATGCCAGAGCAACTGTCGGAAGAGAAAAACTCAGCTGCTCCATGGAGTGCTGCTCCAAGCAAGGGACTGGGCAGCTACGGAGGGAGGTCCTCCCTTCCTGGCAAGAATCAAGAGAACACCCCAGGCAAAAGCCCCCCTTGCGCAGTCTTCCTCACGCACCCAGGTTCACTTCAGAGTGGATTCCTGCAGAGGAACAGCTGCTGGAATTCAGCCATGTCTTGGGATCCCAGAAGCAAGGCAGGACCTCAAGGCTGGGCTTTTGTAACAGCTAATTTGCTGGGAGCCTGGAACCCACAGTCTGTTTTGATTTTGCGGTAGAGGGGAGGCTGCCTCCCTCCTCTGAATATCAACGAGTGCTGAAAGGATTGAACTTCTTTTCCTACTCCCAACCACTTATTCAGGTAGGGGGCTAACAAAAGAGAGGCAGGGAGGACTTGGGCATCCTGCGATTAACAGAGATGTGGCTCCCTCAAGCCCCCCCCCCTCCCACTGCCTTTTGAATGCAGAAATTGGGGCAGCCTTTTATCAGTGCACCAGCCAGCTTAATTCTGCCAATGACAGAGTCCCAATGTGGCCGCTTCTACAATCTTATGAGCTTCAGACAGAGTTTCACAACTCAGAGAGTGTTTCTCAGTTGCTTTTCAGCATGCGAACAGGAGAACGAAGCACAGACAGACTTTGGTGGGCCTCAGTCTCCACCTTGTGTGCAGAGGCAGGCAGAAAGAGGAGATGTTTCAAGCACGAAGAACCCACCTGTTGCCAAACACAGCACTGAGCTCGTCCAGAACATTGTTCAGTTTCACCTGGAGCTCCTTCAGTGAGTCACTGGCTTCAGGATCCAGCTGTGGGCAGAGGAAGACTGTTGAGGTGGGAGACCAAGGTTGGCTGGCTCTTGCCTCCACTTGGATGCAGGGCAACCGGGAGTCCAGATCCAAGGGCAGGGAGTGGAGGAAACTTAGGGGGCTGTGCAGCTGCACTACTAAGCTGGCAAAAACAAAGTGGGTGCAGCTCAAGATGGCCCTTAGAACTCACTAGCTGTAATTATGGACGGGCATCAGGATGCGCTGCCTGGGCACAGCCCCAGACAATGCACCAAGGAACCATTTCAGCCAGTGAACGGTCAAAGAACTGCTCTTCTGCTTGCCAATGAACTACCCTTGCCCACTCTGTCACTCCCCCCCCACGGGCGCCTTTCCAAGCCAGGATATACCCAAGGGTCAAGAGTGCAAGTAGGTGACCACACACTCCCAAGGACCCCAAAATACAGAACAAGCAGTTGCCGTGGGGTACCCTATAAGCTAAAAAAACTGGCATCCAGGTCTTGACAGATGTGAGCAATTTTGCCTGCAGCTGCTCTGAGCAAGGCCAGCCAGGGATAGCCAGATGGTGGGAAGCAGCACAGCTGGGAGGAATGGCTTGCCTGGGCTTGCCTGGCCACCTCCTTCTGCCCCGATAGCAAGAACACCAGGGCAATCTGCTCCAAACGAGTGGCCCTTATCAGCATCGCTACATGAATTTTTACGCTGCTTTCTACCCACCAGTGGGGCACCCACGGTGACTTGATCAAGAGCCAGCGCAGGAAGATCTGTAAGGATATCAATGACTGCACGAGTCTCGGCAGGACCTTCCGTGTCTGGCTCTACAAGCATGGAGGGTGCTCCCCTGGGAGGCTGGCTGGCTGGCCGGCCTGGTCAGATGGTCTCTCTCAGGTGTCCAGCGATTCCCAGTTTGGGAGACCTCTCTGATTCTGCCAGCCAGCAGGTCCCTGGCCAGGCCGCTCTTGCTGGCTTTTCTTCAAGGCGAGGCCTGCTCTTTGCACCATTTCTGTTGTTCAAGTTCTTTTAACAAGTGGTTTATCTTGCTGCTGGAAGACGGCAGGGCAGCCATGGCCCTTGTGCATGAAGGCCAAGTCCTAAGCCAGGGTTGCATCTGCTCTTTAGTGTGAAGGAGGAGTCCCTCTCTTCCCAATTACAAAATCACGGTTTTCAGAAGCTGGAAGGCAACATTTGGAAGGCAAGCAGATGGAAATGTCACTTCCTGCACAACCAGGCCATGGAATTCATGATCCTGATTTGCCAGGATTAAAAGGTTTTCCAACCGGTCTATCAGAAGTGGTTAACAAAGAACAGCAGCCAAACCACCACCTCAGCCAGAAGAGGCTGTCCAGCTCCGCTCACTGCTGGGAGGGCAGCTGCCTCCTGACACCCCCCCTTCATGGCCTTACACCCCCATCCTGTGAATTCTGGGCTGCTGGAGGAATCCTATATGTGCAAAACCCAAGACAGGGCAGAAAGACGTGCTCAGACTGTTGGTGAACCTGGCTTCTGTGGCAGGAGACCAAATGCCTGGACTTCCGGGGGGGGGGGGGAACAGACACTCCCACAGCAACAAATACACAGAAGAGTCCATTTCTCTGCTTGGCCCAGTCTGAAGACCTCAAGGAGGCTCAAATGAAACCCAACATAGCATCAGCAAGCATTAGCAGGACTCTCTTCCAGGCCTGAAGTATCATGTTTGCTGCAGAGGTGGGAGGAGGGCTGGCCAGCTTTGGAAGCTGCAGCTGAGTGACCCAGCACGTGCCTCCAGAAGGCACCCCAAGACAGCTACGCTGAGCCACTTGACGAGAAGAATGCGCTGTGGAAAGACATCCTTGCCCAACATCCCACAGCACATTTTCATGGCAGGCGTGCAGTGAAGCACTTCTGTATTGCGAAGGAAATGCCTCCCCGCAGCAAACTCTGCTCCAAAGCCGAGCACTCCCGCTTCCAGGGCACCATTGCTGATACCTGCACAAATGCAGGTGGACGAGGGAGACGTGGTTTGGGCAGACCTGCCGTCCCAGTGTCCATTTTCCGAACACCCACTACGGTCTGTCATCACTGGGGAAACACTCCACGCACACCAGCTGAACCACAAATAAGAATGGCGACTGCTCGGCTGCCCGGAAGGTGTTTCTCCTGCTTCCCTCAGTGCAGCGTGCAAAGCCCTGTGGCCAACTTCCAGCCTCCCACCTCAATCAGCCACTTCTGCTGGTGACTCACGGGAAGCAGTCGGGAAGGGGAGGCATTTCTTAGAGGGGAGGACAAATTTTTATGCTAGGTGAGCAGGGACCCTCTCAAACCAGCGACATCTGGATGCAGCAGCTGTATCCACTCAGCGCCAACACTCACAACCCTGTTCGGGGAACGGCACTCGGCAGAGCCGCAACAGACCACATGGGCGGAGAGCAGAGCAGTCGGTTCTTGCAGGCCCTGGAGCCACACAGAGCAGAATTCTAAGGGGACGCACCAAGGGGAGACCGTTCAAGTCCCCCTGCAAGTAGCAGTAGTGGCTGCAGCAGGCGAGAAGCGGGCCCAGGCAGCCTCCACTCCCGACTCAGGGCACTTCCAGATGAGCTCACGGGCAGTAAGCACCTGCCTCATTCACTTGCCTCTCACCTCAGGGAGCAGCCCACACTGCAAGATGGCATGACAGACCCACCCCCTTTACCCACCGTTTGTGTTTCTCACACACACACACACACACACACACACACACACACACAGATGCCAGTGCAAGCACACCTCCCTCAGTGAGAATTCCTTTTGGGGGGGGGGTTGCAATCCTAACTGTCGACCGTGACTATTATGTTGCTCTTTTCATCCAGGGAATGGCTATGCAAGGAGATGCTGCTGAGTTGGGTTACAGGCAGCAGGGCGTCTTGAAGAGTTCAAAGCTTGTGAGATTAGGAGACGGAAAAATACAGGAGGAGGGGGCACAAATGGGCAGGGGGACCCACAGAAGGGCACGGAGGCACTAGTACAATATTGTGCCAATTTGCACAAAAGTGGTCAAACAATAAATACACTAACATTTGGGGTGGCCCCTCCTCCAAAGAAAGATACTCTCCAGAGGTGGCACCCCAACAGAAAGGAAGCGCTCCCTGCATGGAGGTGGCAATGAGTTCCACCCCAAAAATGGCACATTCCCCAAAAGATGGGACGGTGACACTAGCAACAGCCTGCACAGGTGGTGGTGAACAGGTCTTCTGGGCTTAAGCACTGTGTGGACAATCCGATGGGCAACAATGTTGTGTGAATCCGCACCTCACCCCTGGAAAGAGTAAGCAACCCAATTGTGGGAATATCAGACTAAGCAACCCATCTGGAAGTGTCCTCAGGAGAAAATAATGGCTTTAACGGGTCAGGTTACTAGTCAGATGTCTGCTCTGAGGCCGTTTCTGCCACTCCCGTGGAGCTCCCCCATTTGTTCCCCATAAAGGTTTCAGTAGCTTCATGAATTTTGTCCAAAACAGCTTTTGGTTGGGGATGAGACCCATGAGGGTCGTGCCCCAGTGAGGTTTTCCCCTTGGTGCAGCCCACTGCAGACTACAAGACTACAGCTAAGGAGGACTGCCAGAAAGCAAAATGGGCTCTAACAGCACTGGGGCTCCTCCTCTCGGGCTCCGTCTCCTCCTCCTCTCTCTCTGCAGCATCCTCAGTCTTGAGCAGCAAGGGAAAGAGAGACAGACAGTTAAGCTGGCAGACCGGCAGCACCCGCAGCAGCTCCCAGTGGGAATCAGCCATGGGGCAGAAACCCATTTCCAGTGAGGAAAAGATGCAGCCAAGGGCTTCGGGCCAGGAAATCGGGCAAGGCAGCCCTAGGCGTGGTGTGCAAGCAGGCACCCCCCCCCCCCAGTGAGCAATCCCAAGAACAAGACAACAGGAATGTCACCCATAAAGCAAGCTTTTCTTGGCCAAAGATGCCCCTGGAACTCACTTCTAAAAGGTGTCCTCTGGTTCTGACTAGCCAAGGGAGGCCCTCTCGCATTCCCACCAGCCTTCTAGCAAGGCTTCCCCAAGGGCTGGCTGATCGCCACAGTGCACTGCTGGAGCGACAGTTCCAGCCCATCAGCATGTCCAGGCAAACCTCTGGGAACAGAGTGGCCAGGTCAGCTCCCCCACCCCCCGCATGCCACACAGGGGGTTTGCTCAGGCAGCCTTGCTGAGGACACTTTTGCTTGGTGCCCGACAAGCCTTTCCATTCCTGCATGAATGTGTGAAGTGCGACATGCACGCGCACCCAGGCATGTATTACTGGGTGTCTGCCATGAGAGCACGACCCAGGAAAGTAAAGCAGACTGATGGCGAGGGGGCTCGGATCCCACAGGCTGCAAGACTAAAGGCCACGCCTTTAAAGCCACAGAAACCCCGACAACTCTGGCAGGCTTGGAGAAGGCCTCTCTCTCTTTCCTTCCTCGAACACAACAGAAAGCCACTGCAACAGCACAAGCTGGAGAGCCCTGCTATGCGCCCCCTTCTCCCGGGAAATGGGCTCTGGTGCACCGGCACAGCTTGGTTCCTCCTTGCAGCTTCCTTCCACCTTCTAAAGCCCGTTTCGGACAGGAGAAGGACTGGTCTGGGCGCCCCAGCACGAAGGCTCCCACCACGCAGCACAGCCTGGGCAGCAGCACTGAGGTGGCAGCAGGGGTCCTTGGTGCAGCTTCACAGTCAACGAGGCTCCCCCTTCCCTTTCCTTGCCTCACGCCCAGCCCTGCTGCCAACATCCTTCACGCTTCCCGTCTTTCTTCCTTTGCGCATAGATGCAGGAGTCCAGAACTCTTTGTTCCTTCTTAAACCGTTTTAGTGGAGGCCTCTCTGTGCTGGGCAGATGCCCATGAATGCCACTCCAGCCCCCGAGGTAACTGGGCTGCCCAAAGTGGCAGGAGAATCTGCCCAGCTGGAGGGGTGAGCCCCCCCACCATGCCCCCACCACAAGGAAATGGTTTTATGGCCGGCTGAGGGACTCGCCCCTCACCTGTAGCCCTTGGTTCAGGCTATGGAGAACTGCAACTCGGCCACGGCCTTTCGCCATGGCCCCAAACCCAGAACAGTCCTCTTCTTGTACGCCCCCAGTCTTTGTCCTGTTGCTCAGAACCACCACCAGCAGTTTCCCAGCCCAGCTCTTCCTAGATAAGACACATATTTCCCATGCCCTTCCTTTCCCTCCATGCTGGCGCCATTAAGTATCTCCTTCCCTTTTAAAGACTTCTTCCACTCCCTCCCCCTTTCCTGCAGCAGCTGCTCAGGTGCAGAGTCTCATCACAGGAATGGCCAAGAAACAGCAAAGTACCTTTTAACTTTGATTCCCCTCTCCAGTCATGAGACCCTTGGCAAAGGTTTGTCTCCTGCCCCTTCACCCTCGCCTCCGTTGTCCTTCCCATGGTCACTGGCCACCATGCACTAGCACAAGTTAAGGGTCTTCCTCATGTGCGGACCCATCTTGTTGTGCTGTCTGAAGCACACCTGGGAACCACCACCAGGAGCCTACAGCCTGGCAGTCACCCATTGCTCCCCCCAAAGGCCTTCCACCACCACCCCTGTCTAGTTGAGGGAACAGTGCTAACCGCTTCCGGGAGCAAGGAGGGTGCTCCTCTAGCATGTCTGGTGCTGAACGTGCAGCTCATGGGGCAGGGCCTGGCCAACGACATTGTGCCTCCTGGCTCTTACCTCTTTGGCACCCATGGCCTCGAACATCTTCTCCAGCTGCACCCTCAGTTGCTGGATGTTGTTCATCAGGATGCAAGGCTGAGTAAAGAGACAGAGAAAGCAGCAAACTGTGTTACTGGCCATGGAGGTGACCGCTGGGCTCTCTGGCTTCCTCCAGGCAAAGGCTGCTGAGCCAGAGGCACGTGAGAAGGCCGGCAGGATGGCGGAGGAGACATTCGCTCCTTCTGGGTGGGGAAAAGTCCTGCCAAGCAGATGGCCCAGTCAGTGGCTGGTGGAAAGAGGCATCTCTCCCACAGGGACTGACAGACCCAGCTGGCTAGCCCCTCTCCCACAAGACCGCTCCCTCGTGAAAGCTACCTGGAGAGCCCCAGTGGGTGACCGCAGAGCCCTATTCCCCAGGGAGGACTATGCTCCCCTCCCCTCATTCTCTGGATTGGGAAGTGGCAGGTCAGTGGGATTCTTCCTTGTGAATACTCCCCTCCCCTCTGCTGACTGAACAGGAGATGCGTGACCAAATTGGGCAAATGAACTTCCATTTTTTAAAGAGTTAGATTCCAGTTTCTCTCCATTCCTCACAAGACTGGAAGCAGGGATCCCTCTGTGAATCTGACTGGCAGGATAAAGGACAAAAGGAGGGGCTACTTCACACAGCGCATAATTGGCCTGTGGAACAAGTGTACACCAGATGTGGTGATGGTCATTTGCTTGGAGAGCTACAAACAAGGAGTGGACAGAGTCACAGAGGACCAGGGATCTACTGCCGGCTACTGGTCAGGATGGCCATGTGCTCCTTCTGGGTCAGCAGCAGGGGAAAAGTGCACCCCTCTTGTGCTTGTGGACTATACACTAGGGCATCTGGCTGGCCACTGCAAGAAGTAGAGCACCGGGCTAGAGGCCCCCCTTTGGTTGAATTCAGCATTCTTAAAGGTTAACAACAGCTGACGCCCTGAATGAGGCACAACTCAGAAGCATCCTGCCTGGCTCAGTCGTCAAGTCCAGACTGACTAGATGGAATTCAGTAGAAACAAATGTGAAGTCCCACATAGGTACAAAAGTAGAGGAGTACGCACAGGCCAGGGGAAGCCTGGCTGGCAGAAGCCTTGTGGAAGAGTCTAGCAGCCCAAGCCTCTCCTCACAGTGCGCTGGCTTGCCACAAGGCCTACCGGCACAGCAACCTCTGTGCAGTGTTCCAGACGGTGTGGCAGCTGGAAAGCCATGTGCCTTCAGCACCACAGAGGCCATAAAGGGCTGGGGATTGGGGAGAAGGGGGACAAATGGCAGTGGCCATATCCAAGCCCCTGTCTCAGGCCTGACACCCCTGGCAGGCTCCTCAAGTAAAAGAGCTGGCACGGACCAGAGGAGTCCCACAGGGGACCAGACAGCAGCCAGAGAGGTCAGGAAAGCTTTTCATCATTACTGACCACTTGCAGCTGGCCTTGTCCCTTCGGGGCACATGACACCGCAGACTTTGCACCAACAGCCCTACATCCTGTGCACTGGCAGGGGACAGAAGTGGGCCACTAGTGTTCTAGGCCACAGCCCTACACACACTTCCCTGGGAGTAAGTTCCACTAAACTCAGTGGGGCTTATTTCCTGAGAAGACACGCACAGGATGGCAGTGCTAGCGGAGCACCAGCTGAACATATGCTGGCTGCATGACAGAGCTGGGGAAAAAGCCAATGTGATGCTGAGAGGCATTTGCAGAGGCCCAGAGTCCAGACCTTGAGAAGAGAATACTTCCACTCTGCTCTGCACCTGTCTGGCCTCACAAAGAAGGTCCTCAAAACTTTTGGGCACCAAATTTTAAGCAGGGCACTGAGAAGCTGGGGCAGATTCAGAGGACGACAAAGGTGACGAGGGGTCTGGACACCAAGTCCTAAGAGGAACAGTTAAAAGGGCTTTTGCCTGGGAAAGACTAAGAGGAGAGACCAGTATCTGAAGGGCCATCAACAGGGGAGGGCTCAGTCTCTGTGATTCTTGAAGGCATGATTAGAGCCAATCGGCCGGAAATATAGGGAGGCTGATGGAGGCCAGACATGAGGAAGGATGTCTAAACTGTACGAGCCGCCTGGCTCTGGGGCAGCCTGCTCTCTGCTCTGGGGGCTCTCCCCCATTGGAGGTCTTCAAATAGGGCTGGACAGGCACCTGTCAGGAACAGTGTATCCTGACAGGTATCCGCACTGAGCAAGGGGCTGAACTAGATGATCCTCACAGTCCCACCCAGCTCTCACATTCAATGGCATTCTAAGTCTCTGCTTGCACCTTCTGCTCCAAAGTGGCAGGTAGAGAATGTCTTGGTGCGCACCTTGTACTTTAAAAGTCTCCCAATCACCCAATTAAAGAGGTGGTCGGAGTTTGTTTGGCCTGGCCTGGACACAAGAGTCCCTCCCCAAGGGGGAGGTGAAAGGGGCTGGGTCTGGCAGCTACGGCGGACCTTTTAAAAGGGGACGAGACCCAGCCCTCTTCCTCCTTGTGCACGTGGGCACCGTGGGTTGCTGTTCAACCAACTCACACAAAGAGCCATAATGGACAGTGGCTGAAAGGCACAGGGTCTTGAAAAGGTAGGTTAGAAGGGGCAGGATTACCTCTTTCGAGCCTATCTCAAGGGTGTTGCCGATTGCCCAGCTACTGCATGGGGAGCCAGCTGATTAGGGAGACTCACCAACTTCTCTTTGGAGCAGTAGGACTGGAAGCCCCCGGAGACAATGTCTGCGTACCGCATCAGCACTTTCCCAATGGTCTGCAAGGAGATAATCAATGTCACCCACTCCTTTCCGATCAAGGCAAGACTGGGACCTCACTGAGAATTCCGATTCCAGGGACAAGGCTTGGGAGAGGCCATAGGCTGGGTGGAAGTTACCTTGGCAAAGCGTCGCATGTAATGGGCAACAATGACGGGGTCCGGGCATTCCAGCTTCTTGATTATTTCAAAGCTCTGGTTGAGCTGGGTGAAGACATCTACCACTGAGCAGGAGAACAGGGCATGCTCAGACGTTTGCTGGAACTAAAACCAAAAAAGAAACAGCAAGAGTCAAATCTGGAGCTCCTGAGTTCAGCACACAGTACAAGGACTCCCGTGTCCTGATCCCCCAGGTGCCTATCAGTCCTGAATCGCAGCAGCTCTCCGGAGCATGAGCTTGAAGTATGCTTGATCTGCTATAGAGCTACTTCCCCCGAAGAAAAAGAGCGGTGGCCAATTGCAGCTCATGAGCCACATGTGGCTCTTTGACTGGACCTTGCAGTTCCTGAAATTCAGGCAGGTGCACAAAAGCCCTGCAGGGAATAACCTGCAAATCTCCTGCTGTACTAACCAAGTGACTGCAGTGCTTCAACCATCTAATGTCTACTCTGGGCCTCAACTAGCAGCCCAGTCAGCACGTGCAAACGCCCTGCAGAGAATAACAACGTAAGAGCCTCCTGGAGCATCTCCCCCAGAGGGAGAATCAGTGTTTAAGGCAAAACAAGACATATTTGAAGATGCTGCCGTTCTGTTCAAGCCTCTTCTCTTGGGGGCTGGTCACTATGAAAAACAGCCAGGGTGGGGTGGATGACTGGGGACATCTTTTATACACCACTCCTACTGTTGGTCTGTGGAATTCCTTGCCACAGGATGTGGTGATGGCATTCAACCTGGATGCCTTTAAAAGGGGATTGGAGAAATTTCTGAAGGAAAAGTCAATCACGGGTTACAAGCCATGATGTGTATGTGCAACCTCCTAGAAATGGGTTATGTCAGAATGCCAGATGCAAAGGAGGGCACCAGGATGCAGGTCTCTTATGATCTGGTGTGCTCCCTGGGGCATTTAGTGGGCCACTTTGAGATATTGGAAGCTGGACTAGATGGGCCCTTGGCCTGATCCAGCGGGGCTGTTCTGATGTTCTTATACTGCACCTCCATCTTACACAGGCAGGAGAAGATGGGAGTGCACCAGACTCCTTTCTGGTGAGCAGCAGCGGCAGAAGAAAGTCTCATGGAATGGCTTTGATTTTCCTGGCGTATCTGAAGGTTTTCCCCTGTCACAAAAGCTCCTTCTCATCTGGACGCATGTTGAACATGTGTACTATCTCCATTGCAGCTGCAGGACTACACCTGGGGTGCAACAGTTGCCATCACCTACCCCATCCTTCTTATCTCTCTCCAGGGCTCCATGCAGAAACTCCAAGGACACATCTTCATTCTCGTCCAACCACTGCATTACAAACTGCTCAAACCACCTGCATCGGGAACAGGAAGCACAGATTATTCATACACATACACCCCCGTTCCCACTGCACAGCCCTCAAAGTAGGGGACTGCAGGTCACGGAGAGACTCTGGTGGTCAAACTTAGGGGTTCAGGAGGCACTGCTGCTGTGTCCGAGGTGCTCTAGCTGTCTTTCAGGGAAACCTGTCAGTCCCCTGCTGCTTCGCAAGGGGGGAGGAAATCAGCAGAGGTTCTGAACATATTTTCTCAGCAGTCAGGCCTTGATGCTTTGCTCTCGTTTTTAGGTTAGCAGCCAAATTAGGTTTCTTCCCCCTTGCTGGTCTCAGGTGCTGCATCACCTCCCCACTGGGACTGCTGTGTTCTCATCGGCTGCCGTTCTGATTTGCTCAGAACTCAGCTGCTCACCTGAAGCACAGAAGAGCAGTCCTGCTGACTCAGGCATACTTGGTTCTGCATCCTGTTCTGCCAGCCAGCTGTCTCTGGGGAGCCCAGACGCCAGAAGAAAGGCAGGCACCTCTCCCACCATTTCTCTTTCAGAACAGGCATCCAGAGGCACACGGCCCCTGAGCCTAAAGAGGTTCTTCTGAGGCACTCTGCCTCATCTGCAAACTTGGCCATCTTGCTGCTCGCCCCGACTCCAGGTCACTGAGGAACAGAGTGAAAAGCCCCAAGACAGATCCTCACAGGGCTTCACTTCATACCTCCTTCCAGCAGGAGAAGGGCTCTGTTCCAGTCCTTTGTACCAGCCTCTGATCCCAGGGCTGCAGTTTCCCTTCCCTCACTGCCCTCCACTGACTGCCCTTGGCTTTGCCTCTCAAAAGCCCTCCTTGCACCTCCCTTCTCAACTGCCTCTGAAAGCAGAGCTAGAACCAACCAGTACAAACTGCGAGAAAAGAGACTCCGACTGGATAGCGGGAAAAATGCCTAAAAGGTCATCTAGTTCAACTCCTTGCCTGTAGCAGGAAACTCTCCTTGAGCATCTCCAACAGGTGCTCGTCAAGCCTCAGCTTGAAGTTCTCCAGTGAGGGAGAGTTTACCACCTCCCTCGGCAGTCTGTTCCACTGCCAAACCGCCCTGACCGTCAGGAATATTTCCTGATATCCAATCAGATTCTCTTCTCTTGCAGTTTGTACCCATTGGATCTAGTCCTACTTTCAGAGGCAGTTGAGAACAAATCTGTCTCCTCTTCCCTATGACAGCCCTTCAGGTATTTGAAGGGAGCTCTCACAGCCCCCCTCAGCCTCCTCTTCTCCAGGCCGAACATACCAAGTTCCCTCAACCTTTCCGTGCAGGGCTTGTCCTCCAGCCCTCGTCGCCCTTCTCTGAGCCTGTCCCAGTTTGGCTGCAAATGAGGTGCCCAGAATTGAACACAGTACTCCAGTCTAACCAGTGCAGAGTAAAGCAGAACCATGACGCTTCCACTAATGCAGGCTGGAATGGCACTTGCCTTCCTTGCAGCTGCATCACACTGACTCATGTTCATCCTGTGAGCCACTGCAACTCCAAGATCCCTCTCACATGTTGCGCTGCCAAGCCAGGTAGCTCCCATTTTATACTTGTGTCTTTGGTTGTTTTTGTCTAAATAGTTTTGTGGATCACAAGCAGGAAGTGAGCTCCGATCGGAGACTGCAGGTCAGGGCAGCTGCACGGAGGTTCACAGAACGGGCCGCGAGCCTCCAAGACCCTAAGGAGCCCCCCCGGTACGCGAGACTGCCCTGGGTCCCAGAGGCGCCATGATCACTGCAGTGCCGTTGTGGCCACGCCCAGCTCCTGTCCTGCCCCCGCCAGTACTTGCGAGGCTCCCAACGCCCTTGGAGGCAGTGGCCTCACTAGGATTCGCGTCACCCGGTGCGGGAGGCCTGCGCATCACCCCATGTAGTGGGCGGGGCAATGCCCCAGGTGGGCGTGGTGATGTGCCATCGCCCCGCCCCCACTGGTTTTTTGGCTGTACCTTTTGATAGAACACAGATATTTCAACGTGGTTTGTTTCACTGCATTCTGCATGAAATTGCACGTTGATTGATATATAACATGATGGGATTATTCCTCCAAACTCTGATTTTAGTGATTTTGAAAACTTGTAGAGTCTCTCTCTCACACACACACACACACACCCCATGTCAACTTACTAACACCTTATGGCAGCAGTTCTCAAACTTTTAGCACTGGGACCCACTTTTTAGAATGACAATCTGTCCAGGACCCGTTGGAAGTGATGTCATGGCCAGAAGCGACATCATCAAGCAAATCAAAATAAATAATTAAATTAAAATTTTAACATCCTTTTTACATCTTTTAGTATTTTCTATAGGCCTGAGTCCTCTATGATCTGCTGCTTTATGCTCTTTTTATTTGACTTTTTATCTGACTATTGTTTTTATGGTATCTGTTAATGTGTTTTAGTCTGTTTTTATCCGTAGTTAAATTATGTTTTAATCTGTTTTTAATATGTTGTAAGCTGCCCTGGGTCCCTTTGGGGAGAAGGGCGGGGTATAAATAAAGTTTATTATTATTATTGAAATAAAATAATTAAATAAGGGGGAGCCAGTCCTGTTCCACCAAGTGAATCTACTCTGAAGTAAGTCCTATTGTGGTCAATGGGGCTTACTCTCAGGAAAGTGTGGGTAGGATTGCAGCCTGTGAGCCCAATCCTATGCATGTCTACTCTGAAGTAAGTCCCATAGTCGTCAGTGGGGCTTACTCTGTCGTCTGCTTGCAATAACAACCCCCAAAAAGAATCAGTGAGACTTCCAGCCCTCCCAGTGCCCAGTTTAAAGTTCTTCTATTTCAGGCACATCAGAATAAAGCCCCTCCTGGCTTCACAAGTGCAAAATAGATAACTTTCCCCTTATCATTCAAGCCTCTTTTTTGTTCTTTTTTTTGGGGGGGGGGAGGCTGCCTTCTGGAGCAGCTCCAGCTCCATTGGATTGGGACCCTTCTGGTGTCCTCACATTCCCCTTTGCCTGGCCTGACTACATCTGCCTAATCGCGAGTAAACGCAACTGTAAGGCTGCTTTGCTTCCCATAGGGCTCCATAGACTGGGGGGGAGGCAGCTGGGAGGGAGGAAACTCCTTCTTTGGTGTTTTTGGGGGCTGCACTCATTGGATGAGGACCATCTGACATTTGGCCCTTGTGTATTGAGGGTGACTGTGTTGAGCAGGTGGATGAGGATAAGTTTCTGGGGACCATTATGAAGAAGGATTTGACATGGAGCACAAACACCATTGCTCTGGTCAAGAAGGCCCAACAACGGTTGCACTTTTTGAGACTCCTCAGCAGACAAAAACTGTCTGAGAGATTGCTGGTCATTTTTTATCGCAGCTACGTAGAGAGCATTCTCTCTTATTGTCTCTGTGTTTGGTTTGCGAGTTGTGCAGTGGTGGAGAGAAAAGCGCTCCAGAGGGTTATCAGTGCTGCTCAGAGGATTACTGGCTGTTCCCTCCCTTCTTTGGAGGAGCTTTACAGTACGAGGTGTATGTCGAAAACCTCAAAAATTCTGAGAGGTCCCTCGCATCCCGGTTACCAGTTTTTTGAATTATTACCATCAGGAAGAAGATATAGGGTGATAAGAACAAGAACGAGTAGATTAAAGAACAGTTTTTATCCCAGTGCAGTGTCTAGATTAAATGCGGGGGTGCAGTGATATGCTGAACAGAGTTTTAGCAATGTGGTGATTGTAGATGTAGTCTGTCTGACATTGTTGTTTTGTTTTGGTCTTGTCTTGTTTTACCTTGCGAAAGCACCTAATTTCGTTGCACTTGTGCACACGGGTACAATGACAAATAAATTTTCTATTCTATTCTATTCTGACATCCTTGGAGCCTCTCAGCCTGCCTCGACTAAGGCAAGTCCACCTACTTGCGAGTAAACGCAGCCACGTGGCTTCGTTTGGGGCTCAGACTCGCAACTGGGAGGGGGGAGCTTCTCAGGTGTTTTGGGGGGGTGCAATCATTGGATCAGATCCATTCAGGTGTCGTTGGATTCCTCTCAGCCTGCCCTTTCTGACGGGCTATGGCAAGTATGCCTACTTGCGAGTAAACGCGCAATACGGCTCACTTTCACTTTCCATAGGGCTCCATGCATTTTTCTTTCCAGTTTTTGGCCATAACATTTGAACGAAAGGAGTGATTTCAATTCTGTTTTTTTGCATTGCACTCCGCTGGCCATTCCACATCCAACAGTGTATGGCATGATGGGGTAGCTCCTAACCCTTCGATGTTAGCATGTCCTCCCCCCAGGGCGCATCACCCCCCCGCGTCACCTGGTGCGGCCTGCACCCACCGCACCTGCTAGTGACGCCAGTGCTTGGAGGAGTTCGGGAACCTCTGCTTTAGATGCTTTTCATGATATCTTACAGTCCAAGCTTGTGCAGGTCTACTCAGAAGCAAGTTCCATTGTGTTCATTGGGGCCTTCTTCCAGGACAGTGTACATAGGAATGTAGCCTTAGACACTCCCTACCCAGGCGCAGCAATGGGCAGAAGGCTGACGAACCAGCTTTCCTGGGGGACAAGGCAGAGTCCAGCAAAGCTTTCGCACCCCTCATACAGCCAGGCTTTTTAAGAGCCAGCCAGGTGTGCAAGGACAAGGCCTCCTCAGGGGCTTCTCCTGGGCCAGCAATTCTCCAGCCAGGCCCCAGTGCCTCAGCCTTCCAGGAGCTGCTCCTTCCTTGGGCTTGGCTCCAGGGTGCTGCTTCCCATTCCTTTGCCAGACCCCCCCTTCCACAGCCAGGCGTGCACACAGTGTCCTCTTCATCCACCATGCACTCCATGGGGCCAGTGCCTGCGTGCAGAGCCAAAGCCAGTCCCTCTTAAATGTCCCCTAAACACGAAGCCCTTGCAAACAAGGCAACGGAAATCAATCAGCAAATGCATGGTGTGATCTCTGCAGTCGATTATGGCCTTTGCCAAACTGGCAGCTGAGTTTATACAAATGGTGCTAATTATGGGCTGCTTAAGTTTGCAGAGAACGTGAGAGACACGACTGAGGGAGTGCGACTGAGCGAACGAGCGAGCCCAGGGCATGCTGGGAAGCCTGAAATAACCCTTCACGCTTCGGGACAGAAAGACACAGGCCGCCTGGTGCTGGAAACAATAATCGACGTTGTGCTAAAATGCTCACAAAGCCCTGTCTGCACGTGCTACAGGCTGGGGGTGTAAAATGCAGGGCATTTTACTGTGAAATTTCATGGACTAAAAGAAATGTGTCAGCCATGCTTCCTTCTGGCTGCACGTAGAGGTGGTCAAGGAACCCAGGCATCCTGCTTGGGGGGGAGGGAGAGAAACCCATTCCCCAGCACTTCTGGACAAGCGAGAGGCAGAGTTTTCTCATGGCACTCTCTGGATATCCTCCACAGGCCACCTGAGGGCCAGGAGGTACAGGGCAATGACCAGGAGTGCAGGCCTCCACTCAACACGAGGCGCCCATCATACTGCTCTCATTTAAGGACAAGGACATTTCACCCACAAGCTGCTCTTCACATCCAGCCCCTCTGCACTTTCCAGCCCAAAGCAGGGCAGACACAGAGGCAGGCCGTCAAGAGCCTGGCTGTGCACCTGAGCCATTCCTGGCAGGTCCACTCCATGCAACCATCGTCATGAGGCAGCCGTGTGGGGATCAGCAGCCACAAGGCCTGCCCTTGGAGCACCGCCCAGAGTGACAGGAAAGGCCCATATCAGGCAGGCTGCAGCCTGGGCAGGCCAGGTAGCCCAAGGTTCTAAGGGCATAGAGGAGAACTTCTCAGAAGTTCAGCAGGATACCCTGGAGGCATCTGGGAGTATCTGGGAAGCTGCTGCCACTGCCATCACTAAGGGGCAAATGAGCAATGCTTCAGCAGGACACTCGGAGTCATCCCAGATGCACAGCAAAGACACCAGGAACACAAGCAGGGCCTTGGGGAACAAGCAGATGGGGGCCCTCATCCAGCCCCACAGGCAGACAGCGCTCCTCAGGTGTGTCCCTTAAGCACAGAAAGGAAAAACAAGGGCCCCAATTGAGAGGAAGGCCCCTTGCTCCCCTTTCAAGGTCAGAGGAGTCTGCCAGCGGGGTAGGGAAGAGTTTCTCCCCCACTTGCGGATGAGCTCATTCCTGCTTCCATCTCTTGCCCACACAGCCTGGGTTTCCAACTGCGAGGAGATTCTCATTTGTCTCAAGTTGCTTACTGATATTTTTGCATCTCCCATATTGGATGGAGATGCAAATTCTTAGTGAAGCTAATGGCTCAGCAGCGTAAGGTGCATTGTGACTGGCGAGCCGTCATGGCTGCTGCCCAGAGGCAAGATGAGGGCCGGAGGCAGCCCCGTGAACCCTCAGCCAGTCAGGCCCAACAGCAGAAGAGGCAGGGAGACAGCACGGAGGCACCCTGGCCACAAGGATGTCATTCCAGCCCTGAACGCGGCCCCTTCTGAGCCAGGCTTCACATGCAGCTAATTTTGCCACCTCTGAGGCCTCCGAGAGGCACTGCCTGTTCTTTGGAAAATCCAAAGTGCCTCTCAGAGGCCACAGAAGGCCTTCGGAGACATGAGCAGACTGCGTGGACATGCGTGGTCTCCCCATGTCTCAGAAAGCCTCTCGGGCACGACCAGAATGCGATTCTGGTCATGTCTGGGAGACTGGGTCAGTCCCACACCATGGGCTTGGAACCTGCAGATTAAGAAGGCCAACCTGAATATAATATTTCTTTTCACCACCTAGCTTTTGGTGGGGGAGATAAGGGTTTTGATATGCTTATTTTTGTACCTTACACACGTACACACACACACACTGATGTTGTGAGCAACCTTGGATGCCCTTTGGAACAGAAAGGCGGGATGTAAATTTGATAAGTAAACTAACAAATGCATGAACTAACAGTTTGTTTAAATAAACTGGGATTAAACTGTGGTTTCAGATTCTGGTTTGTGAACAAACCACAGTTAATATTTTTCCAAGTTCAGATGGCTTACGAGGGTGCTGTTGATTTAAAATCGAAGCAACACTTCCAATTCTCTCTGGCACATGAAGAGAGTTGCACACACACAAGCCTGCAGCTCTCCCAGGTTCATTCGCAATAATTTGAGCCCATGGCCAGATTGTTGTCCAAGCCCAGTCATGGTCCCTTTCTCTCTGCTCACAATTAAAATTCTATCCACCTCCTAAGGTGTTGAAGGAGAAAGGCACTGGGCATATTTTGCCTACAGAACAGTAAGAAAGACAGAAAAGAATCTCTGTGGACAGTTTTTAAATACATACAGAGTATTCTTGGAAAGAAGCAGCAAATGTTTAATGCTCTTTGCCAAGAGCAGAACAAGAAGATTAAGCAGACTTAGGCTAAATAAGATGAATGATCTTTTACGGCCTACTTTACAACCTTTCTTTGAAGAATGTGGAGACTAATAAAAAAAATGATGGCCTTGCCCAAAGCCACCCTGGACATCTGGGGCTGAGATGAGACTTGAACTCTGGTCTGGGTCCAGGTCTGGCACTAACCACTGGGCTGCTACTTCCTAGTCAGAGGAGCACCAGAATAAGCAGCCCGGGGGCTGGTCATGTCTGTCTGATCCCGTCTGTCCATCTATCTGCTAGGCTGCAGGAGCAACCTGTGTGGTCACAGGGACACCTGCTTCTGGTTTCCAATTTCATCAGGAAATGATGAAAGTGTATCCTAGCCAACTGCCTTTGACCTGAACTGCACTTAGTTACTTTATTAATTCTTATCCTGCCTTTCCCCCCATTTACACAGGCGCCAAGGCAGCTAACAAAAACATGCTCCAAGACTTCATTTAAACTATTTTTAAAGATCAACACACTAAACAAAGCCAATAGCACATGTATAGGCACTATGGAGAAAGTGCCAACCAATGGGCCAGGAGCAGCACCCAGCGCAGGTCAGCATGGCTGGCCTTCTGGACAGCAGCCGAGGGACGGTCACAGGCTTGGGGGCGACGGGGACAGGAACTCGGTCTCTGGATTTGGGCCTCCTGTGTTGTGCTGCTTGGATTTTCTTGGCCCTTCCTGTGACTTTCTGGGAGTGGGGTGGGTGTGGCTAATACCAGGGTTGAGTTGCAAAAACGAGCAATTTGGGGTGAGTTGGTGACTCGTGAGTCGCTCACGTGGAAGAGCCCGAGAAGGACTCGAGTCAGGGCCTCCCTGACTCTGCACTCAGCCCCATGCCTGCTGACTCAAGTCTGCCTGTGTCTGGGTGAGCCTGCTTACTGTTTTTGCATGACAAACCTTGTGGGGCCAGCATTCCAAAAGGGCGAGCAGCGGGGAGTGCCTGTTGGGAGGCAGGAAAGGGTTAATGCATCCGAGCAGGAGGGGGAGGCGGGAGAAAGCTCTTTTGCTCATCAGTGATAGGAAGGAACGATCGGAGGATCACTGGAAGCAATGGGCAGTCTAGTATTTTTATTGGCTGAGGGAGAGCAGGAGGAGGAGCCCAAGGGGGTTCCTGCCTTACGATTGGCTGGAAGGGGAAAAACGAGGTGGGGACGGGGAGGAGGCAGTTCATAGCGATCACGCTTTCCACCATGGCTGGTGGGGAGGGGGAAGCCTCATTGAATGACCGGCTAGAGTGGGACTACTTCTGAGTAGAACTGCCAAGGATTGGGTCGTCCTGGTAAGCCTCCCAGCTGCTGCTTGTGACCCACCTCCCTCTCGCCGCTTCTGTCCTGCTCTCTCACAGTCCCTCCCACCCTGTTTACAGATGGGCGGGGACAGCAGGGAGTGAGTAAGGAGAACTCTGACACACACACCCAGGCAGCAGCCCCGTTTATTTCACAGCGGGCTTTTTAAAGGGGGGTGATGACTCAAGTCCTTTGGAGCCGCAAGAGGGTGACTTACAACTCAGAAAGTGCCCCTGTTATGACTCGTTTTCTAGTCAAGTTGTGGGGGGCGGTGACACAGCGACTCGAGTCAAGCCGCACTGGACTTTCTCATCCCTGGTTAATATGGCTGGTTAATGTGCCCTGTTTGCCAACCAAAAAAGCAAGTAATGCAGGCCTCCCCATGAGACAACCCAGTGCTTGGGGGGGAGTGGGGAGGCATAAGAACATAAGAAGAACCCCGTTGGATCAGGCCAAAGGCCCATCTAGTCCAACTTCCTGTATCTCACAGCAGCCCACCAATGCCCCAGGGAGCACACGAGACAACAGACACAACCTGCGTCCCGGTGCCCTCCCCTGCATCTGGCAGTCAGAGGTAGCCTGCCTCTAAAACCAAGAACTTGCACTTATCTACTATGACTTGTAACCCATAATGAACTTCTCCAGAAATTTGTCCAATCCCCTTAAAGGCTTCCAGGCAAGATGCCATCACTACTCCCTGTGGCAAGGAGTTGCACAAACTAATTACATGCTGAATAAAGAAATATTTTCTTCTGTCTGCCTAACTCTCCCAACTTTTGTGGATGTCCCCTGGTCCTGGTGTTATGTGAGAGGGAGAAGAGTGTCTCTCTCTATCCACTCTGTCCACCTCCTGCATGATTTTTGTATGTCTCCATCATGTCCCCCCAATCATGGCATCCAAGGTTGGCCAGCTCAGGCACAAGCTGAGGGCCACCAGGCCAGGCCCTGCCCCCTCAGTACCACAAGGGAATATGTTGGGGACTGCCCTGGGACTCCAGAGCAGGGCACCCTGCCAGCTGGTATAGGTGCTGGAGAGGGGGACAATTAGAAACACCTCCAGCTTCTCAACGCATCATCTAGCACTCTGCCCCTCCTCATGCCAAGGCAATGTTCTGTTTCACGGATTCTTGAGTGGAAGGGATCAGAATGAAGCTGGAAAGGGGTCAGGCCGGCCAGGCAGCATCGGGACAGCAGCAGCCCAAAGAGGGCTGGGGAGCCAAGGGAGGCCCAGGAACTTACGCTGGGTATTCAGGGACTCTGCCCTGGAAGGCAGGCAGCTTGCAGACGTACTCGTTGTACAGCCATTTCACCTTGAAGTGGAGGTTCATGTAGTCTGCACTCTTGCACAGCCGGTGCTTCTCGTGCTCTGTGAGGAGAGAAGGAGCAAGAGGGGGAGGCCATCAGGCAGGGCCATGCCAAGAGCCCCCCTGCCAGGGGCTTCCACAAGTCAGCACATCTGCAGGGCAGCACATCCCCCAACCCACAAAATCTCCACCACCCAGGGCAGAGATGACGGCCGCAGGTTAAAGGATGGAACAGGTTTTCCACACAGCCCTTTAAAAATAGAAGGGAAGAGCTCCTGGTTGCCATGGCAGCAAGAGGAAAGCAGCTTCCAGGGGCTTGTCCTCCTCCTGCTTCACATTCCCCACTAAGGCCAGCTGGCCCTAACTGAGGCTCTGGAGGCGGGGGCTGCACTCACCCCTCAGCCTCAGGCAGTCTTCGGCACAACCCAAGACCGGCCAGCCCCAGAAGGAAGGTGCTGTGCGGGGCTGGTCTTGGCCCTCTGGAGCCTGCCCAGTCTCTCCTCTGGGAACTTCCAAGTCCAGGACAGTCAAGTCCTTTATCAGCAGCCATGGAAAGAGTGTCTGATGGGCCTGAGCACCTGACAGAAGCAGCATTCCCTCTGCCCTTCAGTCTTCTGGCTTTGTCCCAACCCCCTCCGATCAATCTGGACCCACCCTTGGCCTCAGCTGATGCCATAAGAGACACCACCATCAAGAATAGCTTGCCCGTTCTTGCCCAGTCTCTCCTATCTCTCAGCCCAATCCTGAGCTGCCCGGAGCTGCGGGACCCCGTGGCTCCATGGAGGGCTCCCGCTGGATGTAGCGCCTCCCGCGCTACTGCGGGAGGCTCTTCGGGAGAAGGGGATGTTCGTTCCCTTCCCCTGAGTAAGGGAAGCAGCCCCACAATGGGGATACTCACTTTAGCGGCAACTATTTGGTCGCCGCTAAATGCGCTCGTGTAAGGCGAGCAGCTCTGCCCGAGCACCTTGGATCCTCCGGAACGCGGATCCACGTCTCCCCCATGCCCCCGGCCAAAAGGAAGACAAAGAACAAACCCCTGCGAGGCACCTGAGAGAACAGGAGGCCACCTCTGCAGGCAAGAGACAGCGTGATTCTGGCACAGCCCGACTCACTTCAGCAATATTTCTTAGCCATCAGTCTCACCTGTTATTTTTCAAAGTACTCTGGAATGTGGAGAGAATCCAAGCTGCCACCCTTTCTGGCTGTACTGCCTCAATCGCCACCCAAATCAGAGCCACCACATCATAGCCCAGAGAGTGTTCTCAAGATCCCTCCAGGCAAACCAAAGAACCCACAGTGTGGCACGGCCTTCTTGCCCACGCGCCACCTTCAAGCACATGCTTCAGAGAACCTTTTCTGAACCACAGAGAACCACAAAGTCATAGAACCTTTGCAGTTCCACCACTCAGGAATACTCAAGCACATCCAGCACATCTCACTGCAATATAATTTGGGGAAAGCCATTTGGGAACCACTCCGTCTTGAGTCCCAAGTGTGAACAAACCACAATCCTAGTTCAGTTATGGTGACTTGACCTTGCAAATGACCCTTCCCACAGACACTTCAGCCCACAGTCACTCTAGGAGGTGTTCTTGTTGATCTGGGCTCTGTGGATATTGACTCTGACCAGTAATTCTTAAGATTCTAAGGCACCCCCGTCAGAACAGTCTGATGTTTACCAGCGAGTTTCATGATGACCAACTGAATGCCATCAGCAAATGTCAACTCCATTTCCAGATAAAGAACATTTTTGTGTCAGTGGCTGAAATGTCAGATGCAGAAAACATAAGAAACATTTTATGTCCTGACCGTTATTTCCACTGGGCTGCCCAAAATCTCAATGCTGAGTTGCTGGTAAATCTCAGCATCTGCCAATTTGTTAATGCTTACCGCAATGAATGTAAAAGTTTGTAATTGGACAATTGCCAAGGTGCAACTGGAGCTAACGGCAGAGCACAAAAGCAGCCTATATTCCATAATGTAAATATACTACCAACAGTGCTTTTTCAAAATACACGTCACACACATATGCAGGGGAAAAGCAACTGTGTGCAGGGACCCAGCATAATGCTCAATGGTGTGGCTGCATAAAGGACAATGGAGACACGGGGGGGGGGGGGGGGGTGGGAGATGCACTGAAGTTTACTAAAGTGTTCCAAAGTGGGGGGGGGGGGTCAAACTGGGCCTAACTGAATTAGCCTGCACACACTTAATCTGCCCCCCCCCAAGTTGGTCTTTATAGCCAGCATTTCCACAACTATCCTGGGGAAAAAGTCAGAAGGAAGAGAAAGGAGGAAAGAGGATCTCCTGAGAAGAGGCAGGGGCACAAGGGGGAACATAGGTGAGAAGGGCCATGGGGAGGTTAGCCGGGATTCCCAGAGGAAACTGGAAAGGGATGGAGAAGTTTTAGGGTGCAAAGGAGAAAGAGGGGAGAAGGAAAACAGGGGAAGTTAGTGGGAGTGGAAGGAGAAAGGCTGAGGTGGTCCAGGTTCCAGCAAAAAGGCTGAGGAGCTGCCCCCATCTCCTGAGCCTGGGCCACAGGTAAGAACATAAGAACAGCCCCATTGGATCAGGCCAAAGGCCCATCTAGTCCAGCTTCCTGTATCTCACAGCAGCCCTAACAAATGCCCCAGGGAGCACACCAGATCACAACAGACCGCATCCTGGTGCCATCCCTTGCATCTGACATTCTGACGTAGCCCATTTCTAAAATCAGGAGGTTGCGCATACACATCATGGCTTGTACCCCGTAATGGATTTTTCCTCCAGAAACTTGTCCAATCCCCTTTTAAAGGCATGTAGGCCAGATGCCATCACCACATCCTGTGGCAAGGAGTTCCACAGACTCACAGACAGTTCCTCACCCACAGACAGGTGAGGGGGAGAACCTAGAAACAGACTCCAAGGGGACTTCACCCTCATGGTGGGCGGGGGCCTCATCGCTCCCAAAGAACAGGCACTCGTGACCAAGGTCCCAGACTCTGAAGGAGATCACACTGGAATCTCCTTGTATTCAGGGTACCACAGGGATCTGTCCCAGGGAAGAAGGCCTCAGGCCTCCAACAAAACTGTACAAAAAGCTTCCTGGCCTCTGGATCTGAAGCTTCTTGCCACCAGTCCTGTCAACAGCTACATTCCTGGTCCAGCCTGGCGCAGGCAATGAGCACCCAGCAAAGGGTCTTTGGATGCACGACTCCTGCATGCTTGGACGCAAACAGAAGAAAAACAAAATATTGACCTTGTCCCATTCTCATCTGGGGAGTTGACACGAACTCAAGGCAAGCCCTGAGGCCAAGGGGCCCCACTGGGTGCCACTGGGAAGTCCGCAGCAGAAGATGAAGGGATGCGCCTGGCTCCTTCAGACACTCTCCCTCTCATTCTGGAGTTTGTACACAGCCAGCGAAGGCATCTGCTGCTCTTTCAAAGATGTGTAAGTGGCCATCGCCACATGAATTCACGTGGCAATGAATTCCATAGACTGATTATGTGCAGTGAGGGGATGCAAAAAGATGCTCCAGCCCCCCCATCCTTTTGCCTGCCCTTCCTTGAACCTTTCCCAGCACTGCAGTATCCCTTTTGAGATGTGGCAACGGGACACAGCACTCCAAATGTGGCTGCACCACTGATCTGGACAAGGGCATTACAACATCAACAGTCTTATTCCCCACTCCTTCTGACTGACTGAGTATGGCACTGCCTTTCTCACAGGAGCTGAGCCAAGGATCTGTTTTCATTGTGCTTCCCGCTCTGACTCCAGATCAGTTTCTGGTTAGTTGCTGACAGAACAGGAACTCAAGGCAGACTGTGTCGCATGGCAGGTGCTTCCTACCTCAGCACTAGCTAGACTCAGACCTGCTTTGCTCCAGTCAGCAGGGAGGCCTGTTCACAAGTCTCCGGACCAGGCTCCAAGCCCAACAGGATCCCACGAAAACAGCAGCTGACATCCCACAAGAGGGGGGGCAGCTGCTCTGTCAGAGAGCTGCATCCCAGGCAACAGCCAATGGGGAATGAGGTGGCCGCACAAGCAGCACAGCAGGCTTGAAAGCTCCAAGCGTCCAGACAATGCACCAACTCAGTGGGCAGCTGGCCTGGCAGGGCCTCTCCTGGCACACTCAGAACAGCGTCCAGAACAGCAGGGCATCCTTCTGCTTCAGGAAACACTGCGGAGAACAAGACCGGCTGGAACCAGACTTTGTGCTGAGAGTTCAGCCCAGGCTCCCCCAGCCTCAGCACCGGAAGAGGGAAGTCCCTGCGCTTTTAGCAGAAAGGCTCCTGGGATCTTGCTGGCAGCTGCCCTGTGCTTGGAAAGGCCGCTCTAAACGTGGAACAGGTGGCATTGCTGTGGGGAAAGCACATGCCCCAGGGACTCCAAGGCCTGCATCCTTGCAAAGGTCTCAGTCGGTCCCAATCCACACCTTTACACCCTGCTTTGTATTGAACCAGCAGGGCCTACCGGTGGCCACGTTCTGCTACGGAAGAGGCCCTTTTCGGAAAAGGTGGAAGGAGCTGAATGCTTTCCCTGCAGGAAGAACTGCCTCACGTACACTGAGCAGGCTGAGGTTCTCCTGCAGTGACCCCACGCTCGAAAGGGGTGAAACGTCTTGGTCAAGGTGGCAACACCTGCGTGTACCTGCTCTCCAAGCCAGTGAGCACGAGGGGAAAAGGGACCGTCTAATTTAGGGAACAGGCCTGTCACCCAGAGAGGCAGGATGGATTGCTAGGATAAAAACAAGCTGTCAAAGCACTGCCCGAGCCCACATTAGGAAAATGGTGCTTGAGGCTGTGAACAGGAACAGCAAATGGCCATCAACACTGAAACTGCCAAGACTGCACACCTTGGGGGGTGGAGTTATTTCACAGTGGCACAAGCACAAAGCATTTCCCACCAGCAGGGTTCTTTCTTGGTCTCACAAGCACTCATTTCCTAGTGAGCCAGGCGTGGGAGGTCGCCCATGAAATGCAAAATTGCCCTTGAGCAGACTTGTGTGCTCAAGAGGGGGATGCCTTTGAGGCCAGGCCAGGCTGCCTTCAGAAAGAAGGGGGGGGGCTTCCTGAGGAAAACACAAAGCCAAAACAGCTCCATATCGACAAGAGCAGCCAGCGTGATGTGCTCCCTCCAAGAGGGCAAACCAGAAGAAGGCCACGTTTGAGGGCTGAGAGCAAGTGGTGGCAGAAGATGCACTAGAAGCAGAGGGTGGAAGCACACCAGGCACCGTGCTGAGGGGCTCAAGCAGCAGAGGAGGCCTGGCCCTGGCTCTGGCTCTGGGTATCTACACCTACTCAGCTGTAGCCAGGAAGGGGGGAGCAGGGGTCTGCTGTCAGCCAAACCAGAGAAGGAAAAAGAGGAAGACTCTTACCACCATAAAAGAGGACCATGCGCATGCGAAAGACGGGCGGGGCTTGTGGCAGAGAAGAGAAAAACACAGACTGTGAGGACACCCACACCTCAGGGCACAGATGGGCCTCCCACCCCCACCAGGCAGCTGGCTCAGGCAGAGCAGTCTCAGGCCACAGCAAAGGGATGCCTGCCACAGTGCTGTGGTTTGCCTGCTTCTTCCCCCAGGGACTGCTCCCTGTACAGCCACTCTCACATCTCAGCTTGCAGAAGGTCTCTCTGATCAAGAAGGAAAGCAGGAACCAGCGGCTGAGGTGGTGCTGCGCTTCCCCTCTGGGCTGCAAAAACGACCTTGCAATCTGGCTTTGGCACAGAAAGCGTCTTGGGTGCCTTATCCATGCCCTGCTGGCCCTGCCAATTCTCCTGCATCTGCACCACCTGCAATGATATCTGTCTGGATTGTCGGGTCCCAGCTGAGGCTGACTGTCTATCCTCGCTTCATGGGTCCTGCCTCTGGGACTAACGCTGTGGCCTGTGGCATTTGTGCTTGGGGGTACCACTGGGTTCTACCTGTGTGGCAGAGTGCCGTGGCTGGAAACTAAACTGCAGATCCGGACATGCCTGCTTTGAATCTGGCCTCTCCCTTATGCTAGCACTCCTTTTGGCCCAACTCCCCAGCTGCAATAAGGTGACAGGAACATTTGCTTCGTGTCTAGGTTGTTGTGAGATCGACATAACACACGTGAAATACTTTGCACACACAGAAAGCACTACGTAAATGTGAAGTATCATCATCATCTTGTCTCACATGTGCTTTAGCATTGACATGAAGTTACCCAGAATGCTGGCACAAGATGCCATCAGTAGGCCACCCCTCCCCCCAATGCTTTCACAGAACACAGGTGAGCAACTGGAGGTGCTGAATCAACATCTGAACCTGTAAAGGACTGGCTGAGGGCCACAAAGCTCAGGTTCAGTCCAAATAAAATGAAGGTGCAATTGGTTAAGAACATAAGAAGAGCCCTGCTGGATCAGGCCACAGGCCTATCTAGTCCAGCTTCCTGTATGTCACAGTGGCCCACCAAATGCCACAAGGAGCACACCAGATAACAATAGACCTGCATCCTGGTTCCCTCCCTTACACCTGGCGTTCTGACATAGCCCATTTCTAAAATGAGGAGGTTGCTGGTCCTCCTCTGGGACTGGGTGGGCTGCACTTTCGCAGCAGGGCAAAGTCTATCCCTGGAGGTCCACATCAAGATCCAGGCCCAGCAGCATACCCCAGCTCCGTACCCAGGGCTTCTGGCACCCAGGGCGACGCCTGACGTCATGATGCCACGCAGCATCATGAAGTCATCAGTGCGCTTCCTGACGGGGAAGCAACAGGAGCTCAAACGTGTGCTTGGCAGCTGGCAGGACAATTTCCCTTCCCCAACGGCGCCCAGGGCATGTGCCAAGCTTTGCTGCAGGGGCAGTGTGCCTCTGGGTATTACCCGTCATCTGCAGTGATCTTCCTGTCCAGAGGTGGCCTGGCCATGGTGATGACACTGGTCAGCCGCAACAGGCTCCACGCGGGACTGCCCTTGAAAGAGTCTCTCCTGAAGGCTGGACAGGAGCCTGACTGAGCCAAGCAGCCTCAGGTGCAGACAAGGGAATGCGGGCACTGCATCTATCAACACTGAGCATGAATAGCTGGAGGCCAGGAAAGATCCGTGCCTCTACTCTCACTGCAAGGAAAGATGCTTCAGCGACTCATGTCTAGATGGTCTACTAAGGAGAAGGTTCTTACCATGTGATGCCTTCTGGGAGCTCATTTTATCCAGAACTTAAGAGAAAAGCAAGAAAATGAGACACAAAACACACCACTGGAGCCATCAGGAGCAGGAAGAGACAACCGCTCTGGTCCCACAAAGAGCACTGGGGCTGTCCGGGGGCGCAGTGACAAGCCACACTGCACAGGCTGAGGGGTGCCCATCTAAGGGTAACTCAGGGCTGCTGGGCAACAAATGGAGCACCAGCTTGGGGAGGTGAACATCCCAGGAAAGTGGGGGGCTGCTGCTCTCTCACTGCCCAGGCTGATCATTTCGGGAACCTCTTAAAGGCAGACCATTCATTGCCAAAAGGTCTCAGCTTTGAATCCAAGTACCTGAATTTTAAAAGGGAAGCCAAGAAAGCAACCAATTTAAAGGCTGAAAAATAAAACCAGAGCACATGTCTGGGCGGCCCATCAGGGCTGGCGGCTCTCACAGCCAACTTTCCTGTTTCCCCTCCCTTCACCCTCCCTTACACGTCAAGCATGACCAGAAGCAGCTGGCTTTAGAGACCGGTGAGCCACACCTGCAGAAGACCTGCAGAAGACTCGCTGGAACCGGCCTTCACACGCATACCGACTTCCTGCTCATTCCGACACTGCCACCAGCTAAAAGATTCTTTGATCCCAGAATTCTTTTTCTGGAAATTGACAACAGGTGCACACAGCATTCATCGCATCTTGCCTTTTGCCAGACACAGAAGGGGTGCCTAGACATGCACAGTCCAGGCAATGAGCCTGCTGTGGGCCTGCGACCACCCCCTTCTGCTCAGACAGGCCAAGGTCTGTCCAGCAGAAACCATCTGTGCAGAGGGCTGACTGGCTGAGCATCCTGAAGCCGCCTGTGCTCCCCATCTGGAGGGGCACAGGGCTGGCTGGCTATCCTGACAGTCACCTCTTTGTGAACCTGTTCCATCAGACCCAGCCCAGCAGGGCCTGGCATTCTAAAGGGTGCTGACCAAATGATTTCCTTGAGCATGCTGGGTTTTTTTTTGAACATTCAAAAAACCTTTCTGAACAGGGCTTGACCCTGGACGATGATGCCAACCAGCAGGTATGATTTTGCCTCTGAGAGAAGCAAAAATAATAATGGGAAAAGAGCTGTGAGATTTGGAGCCTGGATCAACTGCCCTTAAAGGAGCATGAAAGGAAGCAGGGCTGAAGCACGCTCTGGCCCCTGCGTCTGTCCACAGAAGGACAGGATCCAGCAGTTTCAGACCCAAGGCCCAGCCTGAGGAAATGACTCCCAGTACAACAGCCTCTCAAAGGGCATTGGGAACAGCAGGGCTGCTCTCCCTCACCGGCTACAGGCAACAGTCCAGGCACAGGCTCTTGAAGTTCTTCTGGAATGAAGCCTGGACTATAGAGCTGCTTGTGCCCCTGCAACAGGAGAGTTGGGGGGAGAGGGGCTGCTGAGCTGCAAAAGTGTTGTTGAGCCCCCACTGCAAGCCCCAGAAGGCCTCCGGCCTGACCAAGGGCATGGACCAAAAGGCCCTTGGCCCTGAGATCCAAGCCTGAAAGCAACACAAGGTCTCCTCCAGTGCTGTCCACCCACAGAGGGCTCCACCACCAGCTCTCTGCTTGCAGGGAGGGGAGAAGGAGAAGGAGCACAAGTGGCGAGAAGAGGCAGCGGTGCTTTCCACCTGGCCCCACCCCTTGGCACCCGTCACCTTCCTGGGGGTGACACCAAGGGGGCATTGTCCTTGTGGGTCAATCCTGTCAGGCCTACTGTTGTCACTCCCTGTGGGAGAGATGGAGACTGCGCAGGCAGGTAGGGAGCATCAGGCAGGACCACCACCAGTGGGAGCAGCAGGGCTCCTCTGCACTAGGGGCTTTAGTAGGGTGTTAGGGGGCGAGTGCTGCTGCTTTCTAGCTTGGTTGGGTCGGTCTTCCTCCTCTTCTTGGCCTTCCCATGAACATCCCTTCTTCTGCTGAGGAGTGGGTTTTGTAGCCAGTGGGGGCCATATTAGTCCATCAGGAGGGATGGGGGGACTGGTGCTGCCATTTGGATGGTGATGGATCAGGGAGCCATGGTGGGGGTGGGAGGGTTAGTCATAGGCAGTCTATCCCCCTTACTTAGTGCCCTTCATTAGACTGACCCAGGAGGGACTTGCTGATTGGACAAGAACGAGGCAAACTCATTTGACACTGGGGTTTCCAAGTGGTGGTGGTGCACCCCTCCTGAAGCAGACTCCACCCTTCTTAGGCTCCACTGTGAGGGATAATTTCTGATATGCTCTCATTTGGGGGCAAGGCAACTCGGCGAGTGGTGGCGTCTCTGCTTCAGAGCTTCCCAGACCCCTTTCAATCTCTCTCCAAGGCCTGATCTTTGGAAATGGCCTTAATGACCTTGGGTAATTCCCTTGGGATAAGAAAGGCAGGGTACGTATCTTTTAAACAAATGAATAAATGGTTGGCAACCTTCAGTCTCGAAAGACTCTGGTATAAGCCTACAGCAGCCGGTATTTCCAGGTGGTCTCCCATCCAAGTACTAAGCAGGCCTGACCCTGCTTAGCTTCCGAGATCATTGGGCATCTGCAGGGTAACAGTTGCTGCAACCTTAAATAAATAAATAGTTGCCAAGGTAAGGGCAACACAGCTCTGAGGTAAGGGAACAGACATTGCCTTACCTTGAGGAAGCCTCCATGACTCTCTCCCCCCCCCCCAACTGCAGGATGCAGCACATGCCCCATTGGCACAGCAATGTCAAAGCTGGAAAGTTGGTTAGGACTTGGGCCTCAGTCTCCTGATGGGGCTAAGAACACCATGCAGAAGAGCTGGCAGAACCCAGCACAGGTTCTCCCCAACGCCCTGTGACGGCACCTTCCAGGAACTTGTAATGCAACGCATTGCGCACAGATCCTCTACTTACAAGCAAACTGCCTTTATAGGTTTCCATCTAAGCAGACATCATTCATCAGGGAAAACACAACGGACTGGAAGACGCAAGGAGTGGGCAGCTGCAGCAGCCACAAATGAACTCTGAAAAGCTTCTGCAAGCTTTCTTCTCAATTACCATTTCTGGCTGCCTGCTGATTGAAGCTTCCTGGAGACCAAAGTGCGTAAAAACCCGACTTTCAGCCCCATTCCCAGCCTGGGGTAAACATGGCACTTTGCAAGCACGGTCTGCACTGCCTTAAAGTCATTTCTCCAGCCTAAAGTACTTATTTCCTGTGTGCAAAATACCAGGAACAGTAAAAACAGCCCTTCTGCAATGGTCAGAACCACAAAGTCAAGTTACCTTCCATGGCGTATTTCATATCCTGAGCAAAGAGGTTCCACATGACTTCAGCACTTATCTTCCCAACAGCAAGTTCCTGAGGAAATCTAAATGGGGGAAAAATAGATGACTGCGTAAAAACAGATTTCACTTACTCGTTTATTCCTGCCTGTCCCCTCCAAACAGGAAGGGCCAAAGCGTCTCACAGTCAATTGAAATAAACAAAAGGCAAAATCAAACACATAAAACATCAGACAAGGATACAAACACAGAAAACAAACCAAAAAAGAATCTCCCAACTTTAAACAAATATAGTTGCAGTCTGAACCTTTCAAAACATATTTCAAAACAAAACAAACTAACACATTTTTGTTCTAGTTGTTTGTTGGCCACAAACACAACTCTAAAGGTAGGTTTTCAGCTACTGTCAGAATGATGGGAGAAAGGAAGCTGTCCTAGAGCCCAACCGGGGCTCAACATGCCGGCGTACCTGGCCTAACGCCGGGCCAGCACCGTGCTTTCCCAGTGCTGGCTGGCGCTGGGCTAGCGCCAGGCAGGCACCCGGTCTCAGTGGTTTGGTAGTTGCACAGACCGCTAAGCGGCGGAGAGGAAAGTGGGGGCGGGGGAAGGCAGGAAGGGGGCGTTCCAGGGGGGAGGGGGATGGAGGGTGGGAAGAGGGCGGGGAGGAGGCATGACGGGGAGGCAGGAGGCAGGGAGAGGGCAGGGGGAGGTGTGTTGGGGGCAGGGAGGGAGGCAGGCAGGACCAGTGGTGCTCTGCTCCACCAGATCCTGAGTGTTTGTGTGGGGCTCGCCGCCCGACACGAACACTCTTACCTCACTGCCGACCTTTTGGTCAGCGATGAATCGAGTAGTCCCATTGTGGGGCTACTTCCTTCACCTGGGGGAAGGGGACAAAAGTCCCCTTCTCCCAAGGTGCTGCCCGTGGCTGCCTGAGGTGCGCACGATGCGGCAACTGTTTTCAGTGCTGTGCAGCTGCGCACCATGGGAGCTCAGGATTGGGCTGCTAATCTCTAGTGGTAGGGAGTTCTGCAGGCAAAGTGTGACCACAGAGAAGGCCCTCTCCCTTGTGATCACTAGCCAAACCTCTGTTGACAGTGAAAGATGGAAGACGGCCCCTCAAGCCTCAAGGGATGGATCTGCCTTTTGAGAGGGGGCAGTCCCTGACGCACTCGGATCCTAAGTTGCTTAAGGCTTTCAAGGCAACAACTGGCATCTTAAATTGCAGCTGGAAGCAGACTGGCAGCTAGTCGAATTGATGTGCCAATGAGGTGTCACTGATGCCGGTCAACAATCACGAGGCAGCATTTTGCACCAGTTGCAGTTTCTGAATGATCTTTAAGGGCAGCTCCAGGTGGAGCCTGTTCTGGAAGTCTAACTTTGATGCAGCCAACGCATGGGTGACCACAGTTAGGTCTGACTTAGGCAGGGGAATGTGGGGGAACTGCATTCTGTTCAGGGATCTTAAAATGCCAGGTGCCCAGCAAAGGCAAGAAAGTGCCAACGAGGTTCCTGGCTAAAACTCTTCAGTTCAGAGTATCATCCAAATCCTGCAGCTTCTGGCTGAGCTGGCACCACCCCTTCCACACATCCTGCCATGTCTGGCTAAGCTCTGATGAGCTGGACTGGGATTTTCATGAAATGGACAGGAAGGGGATGTTGAGGAGTCTTGCCAGGAAGCCTGCACCTGTTCAGAGAATCTATGATGGCAGGCCAAGAATCAGTCTGCGAGTCAACAGTCTCCTGGACCCACACAAAAAGGGAGTTCTGGTGTGTGGATTATTCCCAGAATGGACAGTATCAAACAAGCAGTGACTGACCTGCTGAGCCTGGCTGCCAAGGAGAGAGCTGTGCTCAAGAAACGGGGTGGGTGGCAAAGTCCAGAGCACAAGGGATGAGTTTCTCGAGACGTGTGTTAATTGACCACAGAGTGGACCACCCCTGTCCAGTCACTAAACACGTGAAGTGGGAATCAGTGCAGCCGATCCAGCTTTGGCCTCCTGGGCACCTCTCCTGATCTGGGACTCGAGCCAGCTGGATAAGCCCCCCTTTTGGGACCCCTCTCCTCCTCGGGCCCCTGAGCAGCCGGACTCCTGCAGCTGCCTGGCCATTGCCCTGCTTTCCAACTCTGACATTCCAGCACAAACATGCAGCTCCCCCCAGGCCTCACACACACGGGAGCCTTGCGCATGCGCATGCAGCAGAGATGCCACTCCAGAAAGGCGAGCAAGAAGAGGAGCTGTTCTCACCCCACACGCCAGGTGCGTATCTGAACTCAGGACTCTAACGGGTAGGGCGTGCGAATCCTCCCGCCATCAAAACTCCGCCATCCCAATTACAAAATCATTTTTAAAGAGGCAGACAAGACAGAAAAACAGACAATATCAATGTTCTGCACGCAGACACAACGGAAAAGGCAGACAGACTGATGGCGCTCAGTGGGCCCCAGAACCCTTCCCTGGCGGACTCCTTACTGGTTCAGGACTGGGGCGTAGGAGTTCCTGTCCTCTTCGATGATGGAGACGATCAGCGTGATGAGCTTGGGCCAGAAGTCCAGGTTCTTGAAGGTGGGGCCCTGCTCCTCGGGCGGCACCTCCTGCGCTTTGTTCTGGACACAACCGACAAGGAGCAGCAATGGGCAAGACGGCTCCTCTGCTGCCATCCTGTGCCAGGCCTCACCCACCGCCACCCGTCCCGTTTCTGAAGCAGCCATTTTGGGCAAGCCAAGCGTGTGCCTTGCAGGGCTGAGTCTGGACAGGGAGAACGACACAACCAAGGACTCCTCACGGCTGGACTGAGGAGACACGTGCCTGGCCAGGTCACTGGAGGCCCTGAGGCCGCGTGGTCTGAAGGGGCAACCTGCACTTCCGAACAGTTTCTGGACTTGGTCTAACCTCCAGCTGGCCTCCTAGGGCCTGGCCCTCTTTGGTGTTTCCAGAGAACAGAATGACCTTACTGAGCCACCTGGACCACCTTCAGTGGAAGTGCCCCTCAGCTTCTGCTTCTAGGAGCCCCTGAAGCACCCCCCCCCCAGAGCCAGAAGTTCCTTGCACAACCACCCCAGAGCCAAACTGCACCACACCTTTCTTTTCCTGCTTGCCACTTGCCCCCCGTCCTCCAGGCAGCCTCACGCAGAAGACCCTCGTCTCTTTGGTTTAGAAGACTGGAGCTGGGTTTGCAATCTGGAGGCCAGGCCAGCAGGCAGGTTGCGCTCAGCAGTTTCTTTCAACGCTGGGTAATTTGCCCAATTAGTGAGTCTTGAGCTTTCCAAGGCTCTCATCCCCTTTTCTGGGTAGTTCATGATGGCCAAAACCTGGTCAAGCCCATCTGAACTCCTTAAAAGCCCACAGAGTAGTTTGCTCCACTCCTAGTCATGCCTGTCCTGCTTGACCAAGGCCTTGCTAGGCTTGGATGGGGCTGAATTTCCCCTAGGAAGGGTCTTCAATAGCTCTCGAGATCTGATTTGACACGGGAGAACAGGAGAGGTGTAAGCTGCCCTCCCCCCCTTTCCGGCTCGATTGCATTTCCCCCTTAAGCTGCCCACTGAGAGCCTCCTCTGCTTCTCTCCCTCCTGCAAACTCCCTGGGCTTCTGTCCTCATTTCCCTTCAAGTAAAAATCTATTTTGTCTGGGAAAGTCCTGGCCTTCTGACTCATCGGTTTACCTTTCAGGACACCGTGCTTATGGTGCTCCCCCCCACACACACACATCTGGGTCATCTCTGTGAGATGAACCACAGCCTGCCTCCCTTGGTGTGTCAGAGCCAGCTCCAGGAGCAAGCAATTCTTTCTGCACTTTCCAGGAACAGGCGTTAAGCAGCAGTCCTGCTTCTGGGAAGCTTGGTGAGGCCACAGCTCAGCTGCCCAATCAGGGGCTACTTGCAAGGTGAGGTCAAGACCTGAGCCCATAATTTAAGACCAGCGGGATCTGTTGGCTGGCCAACATTCCAGTGAGATGCTGCTGCACAACCATGGCCTTGGGTCTTGCCCAGCACTTCCAAAAGTCTCCTTCTGTTGGACCATCACGCCCAAAGGCAATGCCAGCAGTAGCCTGTCACAGAAATGTCATTCCTGCAGACAGGCTTCCTCTTTCTCCTCTGCCAAAATCAGTGCCTGCCATTTGCCTCTGCAGAAGATTTCCCACTACCAGACACCAAGAAAGGCAGGTGGTTGGCAAGGCCTTGGGGAGATGGGTGAACCTTGCTTTTTCTTTCTGTTCAAAGCCAACATTGCTTGGCTATCCCATCTACGGAACATCAAACACTCACAGGGTCTGTCTGATACTCGCGGCTGTACAGCTCGTGGCAGTTGTTGAAGATGTACTCGTAGGTGGAGTTAAGACAGGCCTTGACACAGTCCTTCACGACTTGACTGGCACGAGGGGGGCTCTGCAGTTCCTGAACCTGGACAGGGAGGCAACAAAATGGTTGGGGCCCAAATGGAGGGCTGGTTTGGCTGACACATGCCCCGCCCAACCAGCCCTGCACATTTAGTGATGCGCATGGTGCATGCACACACTGGCCCCGCCCCTCACTCTCTAACTGTGTTATGGGTGGGGCGGTTTGGACCACTGGGAAAGTGGGAGGGGTGAGGGAAGGGGCCAGGGTAGGTGAAAGTGTGAGACTGGCCAGGCAGGGCAAGGCTTGTCTCCAGATGCTTCCCAGGAGCAGCCCTGGGGCACCACGGCAGCTGCCTCGAGCTCTCGGCTGACACACCAACATGCCAGCCCAGCACTCACTGCTGCTTTTATCACCCCCAGGCCTGGTTTGCCTGTCCTTTGCTGAGGGCTACCCTGACGGCTTGCTCTCAGTGGAGTGACAGGGTTTGCAGAAGCCCCCAAGACAGCACTTCTGAGCAAGGTAGTTTTTCAAAAGTCTGGATTCCATAGAGTAGAATAGCTGTGCCTGACACTTCAGGCTGACTTTGCAGAAGGAGGGAAGCTACAGGGACTCAGAACAGCTGCAAACGGAGAAAACTACACGGCAGATCGATGGAAGATTGTTTCAGGTTTCTGTGGCACACTCAATACACCCCCACGTCTGAAAAAAGCCAGCTTGACAGCAGAGGTGCTGACATTCTGAGAGCAAAACAAGGCTGGATGTTTGGAAAGAGTTTAGACAACCATCTCATTCCTGCTCCAGCATGTCGCTCTCAGAAAGCAAAGCACCAGCAGTTACGGGTGTCAGAAACCATCACTTGGCTTCAATGAGAGCTGAAAACGCACAGAGGCAGGTCTCGTGATTCATCAGAGCTTTCGCTGGGAATAACGGGTTTCATGTTCTGGCAAATGAACGGTTTGGTTCCAGTATTTAGCCTCCGTTCAAGGAATATTTGCCAAAAAGTAGCATTTAATTAATTGTCAGCTGGATGTTTGGCAGAGACATCATTGCAAGAGACAGTGAGCATTTGGGGAGGTTTGTAACTATGTTACCAAACGCTCTGCAGCAACAGCAGAAATGGAACTTTCAAAGGCTGTGGGGATTTGCAGCAGTCCTGCATTTTGAGGCAGAGGAACCGGCAACAGGACCAGGCAGCTGAGGCTGACTACAGTGGATGGGTGGGGGCTCTGGGAAGCAGGCTGCATGCCCAGGAGCACTGGCAGCCCACAGGGAACAAGAGCACCCTGGAGGCAGGTCCTACCTTCATTCGGAAGAAAGTGATGCTGGTCAGCAGGTCCACTGTTGACTTCAAGTCCTGCAAACGCTCGCGGCTGCTTGCTGGGAAGTTGTTCTGTTGGCAGAGAAGCAAAGACTCCTTCAGAAACGGCACCAGGAAAAAGGTCGCACACCTCCAGTACCAGGGACAAGGCCAGGCTACACTGTGACCAAGGGCTTGGAACGCAGATGCACAAGTGGAGGGCAGCACCGCAGGAGGTTTGAGGGGGGAACCCGGCATCCAGAAGCCACCAGCAGGCGCAAGTGCCCAAGAACAGGAGCTCTGTCCAGAGCCCTGCTGCCCCCCTGCAGTGTAGAGATACACACAGCATACAACACTTGCCCCCACCCCCCTGGGGACTTCCTCTGAGCTGCAGTTTTGCACTCATCCTCACAGGTGGCCAGGGAAGAGTGCTCTGGGGTGGGGCGTTGTGTATCCTTCTCCAGCACAAAGGATATTCCTGAGAACACAAAGGGGAACCCAGAGGCCTCCGGGGCTTGGGCTGGCTCGTGGCTGCTTGAGGGGAGCGAGCAAGGCTCATGGGGCAGCTCAAGGACCCAGACGCTCTTCCAAGCACCCTGCAACTTGAGGCTGGAGGCAGTAGGTGCTGGTTCAAGGCTTACCAGACCCTCCACCACCATGGAAGCAGATGTGCTCCAGGGCACAGGAAGCACCCCAAAATGGCAAGAGGAAAACCTCTTGGCCCCAGCTATGCCAACTGGCACTTGGCCGACAGCCACAGGCGAAGGCTGCTTTCCCCAAGCATGTGGAAGGGCTGGTGTGAACACGAGGGCATGAAGAGACTGTGGCTGTGCCTGTTTCCCCCTCCTATAGACACACACTGACATTTCTAGGACATTTCCGGCAGAAGGCACCTTTCATTAGTGGCGGGCAGCTCTGCTCAGTCCCCCTCCCTGAGACAGAATGTCAGCTGTACTGGCGGGACAATCAGGAGCCCATTTGCGCCACACTCTTATCACTACACGTTAGATCTAATTACATTTCCCCACAGCTCACACCAGGCTACTATTTTTGGCAGCAGGAGGAACAAAGTCTCATCCAAGGATTAACTAATTTTCCCCCAGTAATGAGCAGTATTACTCTGCCACATATAATTAGGCAGAGCCCAGAGGGCATCTCCCTCCACTGTTTCTCGCTCAAGACAAAACAGCCCACGATTGTCCCATGTCAGGCAGCCGCCCGTGCCTGAGAGTGAGAGGGAGGAACAGTGCATGCAGCCCAGAGGGGCAGGCTGCACCAGGGCATATCAGCGATAAACGATGGGGAGGAGCAGACGCAGCCTGACCAGAACAAAGGAAAGGCTGGAAGGAAGCCAGCTGGATGCTACTGTCTAGAGAGAAAAAAGGCAGCCAAGTACACAGAAAGAGCCAGGCTGGTTGAGCTCAACATCTCTGAGCCCTGTGTCAGGCAAGGGGTCACCATGACAAGCCAAATTCAGATGGGAGCAGCCATGGTGAATGCTGTGTGCACACTTGGCTGCCGCTCTTGCACAGAAAGGAGCCACGTGGAAGCCCCTCCTCCCCTTTCCCCGAGTCCTTTGGAGGGGAGATTCTCAGGACCCATTTTGGTCAAAACTCCCACGGCCTGTTCTGAGCCAGGAACAGATTTCTAGAAGAAAGTCCATCGCAGGTTACAAGTCATGATGGGTACGTGCAGCTACTACTTCCAGAAGGAGACTACTTCGGAATGCCAGGGAATGGCAACAGGATGTGGGTGTCTTTGTGCGGTCCCTGAGGAATATGGTGGGCCACGAGAGATACAGGAAACTCTGGCCTGATCCAGCAGGGCCCTTCTGACATTCGCATGAGCCAGGATTTCTCCTCCTGATTTAGACCCCCTGACTCCACAAAAGGGAAATGCAGGGCTCAATTTTTGAACTGGGGATTGTGCTCCCCCTGCCTACAGGACATTTTAGAGCCAAGAAAGAATTGAGGAGAAGGGCAGCTTCTACCCATGCACCCAGCCAGCCCCTCTTCGGCCAGGCTCCGGGTTACAAGAACTCCCACCACTGCAAAAGAACAAACGACAGATGTTCTCTTCCTAAATTGAGGTTGTGAGTCAGGAGGCCCCAATTCAAGTCTTACCCCTGCCACAAATTGAGTCCCCTCTGGGGGCGAAAGGCAGGATAGAAATATGATAAAGTATATCAATTCACGGGATGATGCTAGCCAGACAAGCCACACTCCCTTTCAGCCGCAGCCTGACACCCCACTTGGGGACAGCACTTCTGCCTCTTTCACAAGATGGCTGTCGGGGCGACTGAGGTCACAGCCCAAAGATGTGAACAACTGGGACCTGCTCCAAAGTGGGGCTGCTTCCAGGGGTAGCACTTACTCTGTACATGGACAGGTCAATCCGGAGGGAGTTGTGCAGCTGGTCCAGAAGTTTCACAAATCTCTCTTTCTGCTCAGCAGGGAGAAAAGAAAAGTGCTTTTAAAGCACTTTTAAAAGTGCTTCAAAAGTGGTTAATACTTATTTCTAGGGCCCACCCATTCACCTCCCACAAACATTTCTCTCTCTCTCTCTTATACACACACACCCTCCAAAAAAGTTTGCTGCCCATTTGAAGGCTCTCCTAAAGGGCACGAGGGGAGGGGGAGACATTTGCCTCCTTGAAGCGGCAACGGAGGCCAACCTTGACTGAAGACTTTCCCCCCACCCTGCCATGATGCTGGAAATTCCTGGTGGCCCTGTTAACAGTTCCAGGGCGGCATTCAGGAGTCACCCCGAGCATGAGGCTGATCCCTGCAGACTCCAGGCGAGTCCTGGCAAGGGCACGCCTGGGCCAACCCAACCAGGAGAGGCAGTGCCACTCACAAGCGCATAGGTCAAGGGGATAAGAAAACCACCCAAGGCTCTTGCTAAAAACAACCACCCACCATTTCCTCTTCCCAATGGAAAGGTGGTGCAGGCCTACTTGTGCTCATTGTAGAAAAGGCCTTCGGAAAACTGATTTGTTGCCCCAAACGCTCAGGAATTTCACAGTGAACAAAGGCTTTCCGCTGCCCGTTCACAAGGACGGGCACCTGGTGCTGTTCTCTGCCTTCTGCAGCAAGCACGGCAGGCTGTGGCGTTGCTGGGTTTGCATCGTCCAAACCCGCTTGCCAGAAGTCCCGCTTGACAGGCTTGCTGTGCCCAGCACTAGACCAAGCGTCTTGGCAGAGGCAGGAGAAGCGGGCACCCTTTCCAGCGCCACCCTGAGCAGCACAATCCAGCTGTGTTCCCGGGCACAAGTGTGGCAAACCTGCTTACCCCGAAGTTCGAGGCAGCAAAGCGGTCACAGGCAGACACGTTGGTGGAGGCGGTCGTGTGGGCGTAGTACGCGTTGATGTTTGCCAGCAGGGTGCTCATCACGGCAGGCACTCCGGGACACATGTACTTCGAGGAGAGACACGCAAAGTGCCTGGGGGAGCAGAAACCCAGGTCAGCAGGCAGGAGGTAGAGACCCCAAGGGTGCTACGTACCCTCTCAGAGGACACAGGAAGTTTTCTCTCCTCTGGGCACTAGGCCTGAATGAGCAGCCTGCTCAGCTCTCTGACGAGCCCAACTAGTCCAAGGCCCCTTCTCGCCCCCAACCTGGCAAACCAAGCTGAGGAATCAGGCTGTAACAGTAGACGTGTCGCAAACTGGGAGCAACCCCCCCCCCCACCTTCAGAGCACAGTGCCCAGGCTGAGCGTTACAGGGGGAAGCCCAGAACTCAATGCCACCCTTGCCTGGAGAAAATTCCATCCTGATCCCCAATATGGCCATTGTCCAGACCCTGAGCAGGTGCAAGGACTACACAGTGAGCCATGCTGAAAGCAGGATCGCACCGGTGCAACTCCAGATTCCACAACAGCCCATACGCAACTATGGCGGGATCTACCACACAGCAAGGAGGGCTCCCTAAGCCCTCCACCACCCAACAGGCCACAAGTGACTGCATTGCTGTTTCCATTAGACACTGCCCAAAGATGCAAGAGGAGTTGGACAGACTTCCCATGCTGCATTCCCCTGCAGCCCCCCCATCTCTTCCATTTGCCAGGAGACTCCTTCCCCAGAGAGCAGCCTCCATGCTGGCCTTCCTCTTGCTTTGGGACTCCAAGTTCCAGTCCACCCTTCTGTGCAGGAGTCTGGGGCAGGGGCCTCCTCCTCGGCTCTGCTCCTCCTGCCCCTTCTCTCCCCCCCCAGCCTGCCAGCACTTCAGAGGTTGCCCAGCCTCCTCCTTTATTGCCGGCTTCATTAATTAGAGCATGCAGCTCTCCTGTCATGTCTTCCAACATAAGCCCCTTTCAAGCACTGTTTTTCCTTATTTATAGTGGCTTTTCTTGGATTGTTTACTTTCATCACCCCACAAGCCCAAGTGCTAGTGAAATAATTTTCAAGATTTTCCTGCAGGAGAGTTTTTTGCACTCTAATGAGAGCAATTAAATGAGAACATGCAAATGAAGCCACTTCTTTCCGGAGGAAGGCAGGATGTGCCCAGAGGAACCCCTCCCACATGCCCCTCCATGGAGTCTGCTGGCTCCGGGAGACACCCCAGCTCCACATTTGTCGAGGCCCCTCTCCCACTTGGGACAAGCCTCTGGGGTGCCAGAGCAGGGGAACCTGGTCCAGGCAAGAGGTGGAGCTGGAGGACTTTTCCGGGCCAGGACCACAGCGAAGTGAAGGGGGGCCTTCTGCTCCTCCTCCCCAGTGAGCCACAGAGCTGTGGGAAGACAGGGTGGGTTTGGTCCCAGAACCAGCAGCTCTTCTTGGACCTTCCCAGCACTCTCAGAAGGCCTCAGAACGCAACGCACCCCACTCTCGCCAGGAACCTTCCCACGCTGGCCCTTGCGACGGGGCCCTGGACAAGGGGAGCTTTCAGACACTCACGTCATGGCCTGGTAGATGGACTCAATTCCATAGCGCATGGCAAACTCATCCACGATCTCCTGCCCCGACTCCTCGAAGTACACCTTCCAAGCATCATCGCCTTTGGCGTCAGGGATTTTCACCACCCCGTTCTCCTGGACGTCTGTGAGGTGGTGGAACAGGTTCTGGAACAGAGAGCGACGCCTGATCCTGAAAGGGCAGCCACTTGCCTCTCTCTCCAGCTGCAATGGTTCCCCAGAAGAACTGCAAGACTGGCCGGGGGTGGGAGTGGTGGTGGAGAGGCATGCTGGGGATGTGTCGAGCTGACCACAGCTGCGCCTTCATGTACTGTCAACTCCAAAAGGGCAAACATTTCCAGAAATCAAAGAGAAGCTCTTTCTCCTGGGCCAAAACACCCACCGTGTTCTGCACAGGGGTGTCAAGCTGCTGGAGAATATTCACACTGCTCCCCTGGAACCCCCATCATCTTCCCTGAGCTTCCCTGCCTGTTCCTCCAGTCCTGTATTTTGCACAACTTTGTGGCCCCTTCTAAATCTCTGCTGCTTTGTGTCAGAGACACAGGACTAGAAAGAGCCCGCCCGTGTTTCTTTTTATCTCCCTTTCTTATACTGTTCTATGCATGTACAGATGTGACTGTGAATGTATCTGAGATAACAGCATTCTTAAAAAGCAGTGAACCCGTAGGCTTTGCCTCTCTGTTTGGGCCACCAATGGTGCCCCCCCCCAATTACCACCCTGCTTTAGCCTTCCATTTCACACCCCCAACACAACAAATAATCCAGCAATCCTGGCTGGACTGGAGGAAAACCTGACCCCCAATTCCTCTGCTAGGCAGACTGGGCCGGAGGAAGCCATGACCAGCAACCCTGGGTTAGGGGCAAGAGACCAGTGTCCTTAAACAGCTCCAGGCTGGAGAGGGAGCTCATCTGCCTAGACTCAAGAGGACTCTTCACTGCCCAGAAAGAGCAAAATGGACTACATCATCATCCTAGGCACAATTTTTCTGCCCCAATGAAATCACCTCCTTGTTAGGTCACAGAACCCTGACTTGGAAGGACAGAGAAAGAGGGAGGGGGGAGGGTTTAAGGCAGCTCAGACCACACATTCACTACCCACCCACATTCTGATCATTGACCATAACTGAGCACAAGGATTTCCTACCGACATTTCCACTGACTTTCAGGCACAAATCCCTTTTAAACTCCCAGACTTGCTTGACTGCCCACGGAGAGGCTCTCATCTGCTCTTGCTGCAGTAATGAGCACCTCTCCCCCCCCCAAATGCAAAGCATCTTTCAGCCAGCCCACCCTGAGGATACAAGGCCAGCGACACAACGGACGCAGGTTTCCTTCTCACTCTGCTCCTTGCCTGAGCCTTGCATCAGGTTTGGCTGCCCTCCCACAAGCAGGAGGCATCTCACTTATTCTAAGACACAGAAGCCGAGATCTTCCTAGTGATTGTCCTCCTCTTCTTCTTGGAAGACAGAGCGTGCCTGCATGTTGCGACACAGCAGCTCAGGAAACACGCTAGAATGACACAGCCTTGTGGTGGGGCAGAGGAGCAGAACGCCAATTGGGAGAACCAGAGGGCACCTCTTTCCAGAAGTGGGCCTGCTGGGGTGGGCATCCTCCTCACAAGCAGAGAGGAAAGGTACCCCTTCCCACACAGACCAGCCTGCTGCAGGTACCTCGTGAAGGCAGGTGTACTGGACGTGGTAGGGAGCCACCTTCTCCTCACCCTTGATCTCCACGTTGATCTGCAGGCGGATGGCTCCCGACACAGCAGACTTGTCTGTTCTTTTTTCTGGAAGGGAGAAGTCCATGTATGAGAGGTGCACATGTTGCTGTGCTGCACAGCCCAGACAGCAAGAGAAGAGCAGCAGCGGGGTGGAGGGACGAGGAGGTGGACCATTTTCAGCCACCATTAACACTGCAACGCCGGATCCCAAAGGATCTCCTCTATGGAGAACTCGTGCAGGGAAAGCGCCCTACAGGTAGAGCACAGCTGCGATACAAGGACATCTGCAAGAGGGATCGGAAGGCCTTAGGAGTGGACCTCAACAGGTGGGAAACCCTGGCCTCTGAGCGGCCCGCTTGGAGGCAGGCTGTGCAGCATGGCCTTTCCCAGTTTGAAGAGACACTTGGCCAGCAGTCTGAGGCTAAGAGGCAAAGAAGGAAGGCCCATAGCCAGGGAGACAGACCAGGGACAGACTGCACTTGCTCCCGGTGTGGAAGGGATTGTCACTCCCGAATCGGCCTTTTCAGCCACACTAGACGCTGTTCCAGAACCACCTTTCAGAGCGCGATACCAGAGTCTTTCGAGACTGAAGGTTGCCAACTGCAACTGCTGCCGCAAGGACAATACGTGGCACGCTAAGCAGTGGAAATGCAGCCCCCTCCTCCTTAAAAAACATGGCTTCAGATGCCCTGTGGTTCAGCCACAGGAAATGGGAGAAGACAGGAGAAGCTGTCTTTGCAAGGGGGTGCGTCTCACTGCAGGCAACAGTTTGTCTCAGACCTACTGAAGGCCAAGCCCTCCATTCCAAGCAGTGGAGCCCAGGGCCACGGAACACGTCACTGAAAGGCCACCCATGCCAGCATTGGGAGCACCAGGCTTGAAGCTGTCCACTCTCAAGTGGGGGGGGCAGGCCTCTCAGGCACTCCGATCAGCACTCTCTCGAGTAGCATACCTCAGACTTAAACTCACTCCCATTTCCTGAGGATGAATGTCTGGCCTCACCTGCAGAACAGATTCTGCTGTCAACGCTCACCAGCGCCACTGCCTGAAACAGCCTGGATGGGGACGTTCAGCTGCTGAAGGAACGCGCCTTTGAGACAACCTGCCACACTGGAGCGGTTTTAGGGACAGATGCAAGCAGCTTCTGTGCTGCATGCTTGGGACAAAGAAGAGGGAACTGAGCAGGCCCCGTATTTCCAAAGGCAGGTTTCTCCAGCAAAGTCCCACTGGAGGACCCACCATGCAAGGTCACTCAATACGTGGAATCAGCCCTGGCAGGCGTTGCTTTTCTTCTTCAAGAACAGCTGGGGGGAGGGGCACAGTACAGATCAAGACCCACAAGAGAACCCTTTTAGGCCCACTGTGGCCCAGATTCATGGCTGTTGTTTGTCCTGGAAGGAGGGCCAAAGGGAGCTTCTCTCCCTAGCCAATGAGGCTTCGTTGGGGGGGGGGAGTCTGCTCTGGGACCTTGGTGCATGAAAGGATGAAAGCCCCTTCCCCCACTCTGCAGTTGTGACCTGGACTGCCCACCACCCCAAGATGCCAGTGAAGGAACAAGCCTATCAGCAGCAAGGCCAGGGTGCAGCCAGGATGGCCAGACTGCGAAAGATGAGCCACCACTGTGGAAGAAACTTCCAGCAGGAAATGGGGCCCCCAGGAGATGAGGAAGCTGACTGAGTTGAGTCCCACCTGACCATGCACTTTTGGGGTGGGCAAACGCACTTGCAGATGAGCCTCTCCCTGGGCCTTTTGCTTTCCAGGGAAGGCAGGACAGCCACTGGCCTCTAAAACCAGGTTCTTGGGTCTCCCGCTCAAGCAAAGCAAGTTCTGCAGAAACACCAGCGGACACAGAGCCCAGATACTCGCAGCTGCTTACCCAGGTTGTACCAGACGTCCATCTCTCCACTCAGTGTGCGCACCTCAATGATGGTCTGCCCCAGGAAGTCATCTGACTCACGTTTCAGCCTCTGCTTGACGCGGGACTTTATGTCATCATCCTCATCCCAGACCCTCACTTTGATGCGATCGGAGGAGTTATGGCACTCGCTGCGAACAGGGCAGAGGAGGAGGTGAGAAGCTTGCAAAAGACCCAAAAGGCTGCCCATGGGAGGTGGTGCTCTCCAGAAGGGCAGGGGATTGATCACACAAACACAGCCAGTCTGCACAACAGCCCACCGCAATAAGCGACCTGCCAGCCCATCTATTCAAGAGTCACTACCACAGAGGACAAGGAATCTGAGGGCATGAACGCCCGCTGCCTTATTCAGCTTCTTGCAACACAGAAGTGTCTCCCTCTTTACCCAGCCCTCCCAAGGCCTCCAATATTTAGGTTTGAGCTTTGGATAAATCAGGATAGAAATACTCTAAATAAATAAAATATTTCCCAAATGAATGTGCTTTAGCAACAGTTTCCAACAGGTGTGTTGGGGCACATTGGTGTGCCACAAATGGTTTGCAGGTGTGCCGTGGGAGATTGGGGGAGGTTAGTTTTTTTTATAGGGATGTGAGCCCCCCACACGCAGCACAGTGTGCCTTGTCAATTGTCAAAAAACTGATGTTGTATCCTGTAAATTTTAGCGCCTTGTCAGTGTGCCTCAAGCTAAAGAAGACTGAAAATGGCTGTGCCACATTATGCCAGTTGAGTTACACCAGGGATCAAATGATTAAGAATGCAGTAATTCCGACTTTCTCCCTTGAGGGCCTGAAGGCAGTTCATGAGACGACACAGGCTGCCAGCAGACACAGCAGCAACTGCAAAAGAGCAGCTTGCTTTGCGGATGCGCCCCTTGGTGACTAGCATGGACTTTTCCCTGAGAAATTGCCCTGTGCAGGAAGGAGCAATCCAAAATCACATTGGCTTCTCAAAGAAAATCTGTTTTCTAGTTGCACACCTCTTTGAAAGTGCGCTGGAAGCAACCCCTTACCAGGAAACACGACGTGGCAATCACTCCAGGATGGAAGGGAGGAGGGTTCAAGTCCTGCATGGGGCTGCCCAAGGCACCCCTTGCCCACTGAGTACCACTACTGCCACCGGTGTCAGAAATGTGGGGTCAGCCTGGTCTTCTGATAGGCACACCCCGGACCCCAGCCCAGGTTTCCTCAAAGAGGAACAGCTGCACAGACTGGATTTCACAGCAGAAGAAAAACAACCCATCGCGCCTGGAGCAGAGCCACCACTCGCTGGAACCGGTCGCCACCACTGCCCAGTCTCAGGTGGGAGGAAGCAAAGCTCCACACGGATGGGCTGGAGCGGAGCCTCCGGAGGAACACAGCACCCGTTGCCAAGCAACCAGAAGACGGCAAAGCAGGCAGGGAAGTGGGTCAGGATGCGGCTGCCTGCTCAAGCAGCGCCAGGCCTCAGGGCATCTCCTTCGACCTCCTGGACTCATTCAGTGCGACTCGGGATTCATTTGCTGCCATCTCTGGAACTCCTGCCAGAGGAAGGTTGCAGGCCAGCGCAAATGAAGTGGAAGACGCTCCAGGCAAGTGAGTCCCTGCGATCCCAGACACCTGTCTGGAAACAGAGCTCTGCCCAGACTCCCAGAGACCCTCCTGTGAGTCACAAACCCCTTTCTCCGTGTACAAGAACTGCTCTGGGCTGCTGCCTGGACTGCTCCTTCCGGCCAGGTCTCAGCCAGGTATTGACAGGGCCTTACGTTAAGCAGACCCCTCTGGAGCCAAGAGTGCTAGAAAAGGCTGGAGATACACAGAAGCAAGTTAGCAGGGCCAGCCTTAGGGCAATTTGGAAAAACTGGGCCCCACACCTGCAGGGGCCCCACAGCAGGCCCCACAAGTGGAGCGCCTGCTACCACAGCCAGCACCTTGCTCAGCGTGGACTCTTCCATGATGAGGCATCGCAAGTCAACAGAGCATTGCCACTGGATGGCCCACCCTCCTGCCCACCCCTGTGTCTGGTTGCCTTGAAATCAGCCCCCATCCCAGAAGCAGTTGGCAATGATACTGCTGCCAGGTGCCTCACCACAGCCACTCATCTGGTGAGTAGAGGGTTTCCGTGGGAGCCCACTGCCCCCCCCACCCCCTGCAAAAGTATTTTACATTGGGCCCAGAGGTCCTAAGGCCGACCCTGCAAGTCAGGTATCATGTTTCGCTGAAACCTTGCGTGCTTAAGGATTAACTGCAGCAATCTCCACCTTCTCACAGGACAAAGGGGACCCCGTCTGTGTGTGCACCAGGACGATTGTGGCTGGGCCTCTCACTTGATTGTGCTTGCCATTCAAGCCTGCCCATTACAGTAGGTGTGGAATTCCTCCAGCCTTGTAACGGTATGACGGAGCATTTTGTGGGCTGTTTATTCTCTCGCTACCCTGGGTTGCCCGAAGACAAGATCCTCCCTGCAGATGGCTACCAATATCAGGCTCAGGCAGAGACAGCTGCAAACACTTGACTACCACCAAGTACTCTGTGACTGGCCAGCTGGGTAGTTAACTACTGTGGGGCTGCCAAAAGCTTACGCCCAACAGCATCATCTTCCTGCCAAGAGCTCAATCTATGATCACGCTCAGCTTCTCGCCAAACACTGTGTTTACATGCAATTGGGCATGTGCCCCTTGCAGTGGGCACTGGACTTTCCAATTCTTGCTTTCAGGACAATTAACAGTTGGAAATAGCACCAGAGGTCAGGTGGCAGTCCGTGTCAACGTCACAAGCAGGCAGCCCTTCCGGCTTCCCAAGCTCCACAACTTTGCCAGGCATGAACCACAAACGTTCAAAGGAAACTGTTCTCAGGGGGAGGAACCCTCTTGGTCTGGAGTGGCAAACACAAAACTCCCCCTTAAAGAGCAGGTTCGCAGTCTGGGGAGACTCCTTGATCCAGAGTTTCTCCTGGAGACCCAGGTGGCCTTGGCAAGAAGAGCAGCCTTGGCTCATTCTCCAGGTGGCCTTTCTGGGAGAGGCCTGGTCCAGCTGTGATGTTCCGTGCCCTGCCCACCTCCCAGCTGGACTACTGCCATGTGCTCTGCAAGGGGCTGTTCATGAAAATTGTTCAGAAACTTCAACTGGTGCAAAATGTGGCCACCACTGTCACTGGGACTGCTTGGTGGGATCGCATCCCCGCGATTCTCTGTGAATTGTCTGGCAATTTGTTTCCAGGCTGAGTTCAAAGCGCAGGTTATGAGTGGTTCCCAAGGTGGATGGTGGCGGGATTACCTAGGGGTGCTAAAAGGTAAAGGATAGTAGGGAAGTGCTGGGATTATGGAATCATGCTGAGAAATGGCACACCAAGTTTAGGCCTCTGTACAGGGTTGAAGAAGCGTTGAACAACATTGAGTGCCTGCCTGTACTGGAGGAGCTTGACAGTGAACCAACCCTAGAAGAACTTCACGTGGCCCTGGACTCCCTTGCCTTTGGCAAGGCACCTGGAAAAGACAGCATCCCTGCTGAAGTCCTAAAGTGCTGCAAAGAGATCATTGTCACTGAGTTGCATGAAATCCTCCATCTCTGCTGGAGAGAAGGTGGAGTACCTCAAGACATGAGGGATGCAAACATCATCACGCTGTACAAGAACAAAGGTGACAGGGGTGACTGCAACAACTACCGCAGCATCTCTCTCTTTAGCGTTGTAGGAAAGCTGTTTGCCCGAGTTGCACTAAAGAGGCTCCAGGTACTTGCAGAGAGCGTCTATCCAGAATCGCAGTGTGGATTCCGAGCCAACAGGTCCACCACTGATATGCACCACCACCTTAGACAACTGCAGGAGAAATGCAGGGAGCAACGACAGCCACTCTTTATAGCCTTCATAGATCTCATGAAGGCTTTTGACCTGGTCAGCAGAGACGGCCTCTTCAAAATTCTCCCCAAGATCGGATGTCCACACAGGCTCCTCAGCATCATCAGATTCTTCCACAAGGACATGAAGGGCACTGTTGTCTTCGATGGCTCCACATCAGACCCCTTTGACATCCGAAGCGGAGTGAAGCAGGGCTGTGTTCTTGCACCAACCTTGTTTGGGATTTTCTTCGCTGTCCTGCTGAAGCAGCCCTTTGGAACTGCAACAGAAGGCATCTGTCTCCGGACCAGATCAGACGGAAAGCTCTTCAACCTCTCCAGACTGAGAGCAAAGTCCAAAGTCCAGCTGAAATGTCTGCGTGACTTCCTCTTTGCAGACGATGCAGCTATCACTACCCACTCTGTCAAAGATCTCCAGCAGCTCTTGGATCGTTTTAGCAAGGCCTGCCAAGATTTTGGACTGACAATCAGCCTGAAGAAAACACAGGTCATGGTTCAGGATGTGGACTCACCTCCCTGCATTACAATCTCTGAGCATGAACTGGAGGTTGTCCATGACTTTTGTGTACCTTGGCTCAATGATCTCCGACACTCTTTCTCTCGATACCGAGCTAAACAAGCGCATCGGTAAAGCAGCTACCACGTTTTCCAGACTCACAAAGAGAGTCTGGTCCAACAAGAAGCTGATGGAACATACCAAGATCCAGGTCTACAGAGCTTGCATCCTGAGTACACTTCTGTACTGCAGCGAGTCATGGACTCTTCGCTCACAACAGGAGAGGAAACTGAACGCTTTCCACATGCGCTGCCTCCGACACATCCTCGGCATCACCTGGCAGGACAAAGTTCCTAACAACACAGTCCTGGAATGAGCTGGAATCCCTAGCATGTATGCACTGCTGAAACAGAGACGCCTGCGTTGGCTTGGCCATGTCGTGAGAATGGATGATGGCCGGATCCCAAAGGATCTCCTCTATGGTGAACTCGTGCAAGGAAAGCGCCCTACAGGTAGACCACAGCTGCGATACAAGGACATCTGCAAGAGGGACCTGAAGGCCTTAGGAGTGGACCTCAACAGGTGGGAAACCCTGGCCTCTGAGTGGCCCGCTTGGAGGCAGGCTGTGCAGCATGGCCTTTCCCAGTTTGAAGAGACACTTTGCCAACAGTCTGAGGCAAAGAGGCAAAGAAGGAAGGCCCACAGCCAGGGAGACAGACCAGGGACAGACTGCACTTGCTCCCAGTGTGGAAGGGATTGTCACTCCCAGATTGGCCTTTTCAGCCACACTAGACGCTGTGCCAGAACCACTTCAGAGCGCGATACCAGAGTCTTTCGAGACTGAAGGTTGCCAACATGACAGGGCTGAAATCTCATTGAAACTATTGGAATTTGCAGTGAACACGTCGCCAGAGCTCTAGTCAGACTGGCATATGATGGTTTCAGAAACTGCAGTCACTGTGTGTGTTTTTGTCTCCTTGTCATTACACAGAAATGGCAGAAGCGGCAAAATCAAAGAAGAAATGCAGACAAAATTATGTGGAATATTGGATCAATATCAGCACCAATAAAGCAGCAACCGCCAATGAGCCCAATATGTGAAAAGATCCTTTCCTAATGGACAATGAAGCCTCCCAGACTGATAGAGCACTGAAGGCGGCACATTCTGACCAGGCAGATCTGAACATAACTTTTTTTTTCAACCGCTTTGCAATAAATTTCAAAAGTGGCCAGTTCTGTCAAGCGTGTCTTGCAAGGCTTGGCGACAAGACACTGATTGTTTGATGCATCGTGCAGCATTTCATTGTGGACTGTGAAGCCTGGATAAACACAGACTCATCCTGCCAGCAGGTACTGAGGTTCTGAGTAGCGCTTTGCATAAGTCACCACACCACAGAATCAAGACGATTCCTCACAGTAACAACACACTGCAAAGAAACATCAGTGAAATGGCTGAACATGTGGAAGGCACACTGTGCAGCATACGAGGGAGAAGAGAATTTGAAGGGAGTTGGATGAGTCAACTTTGCCAGGCAATAAGTCTGTGCTTCTTGCTTGTGAGCACTTTATACAAGACGACTTTGGCTCCAGAGCTGCTTTGCAAGGCAACTAAGACCAGATACTGCAAGGGAGGCAACACCTCGTGTTGTTGAGCAGTTCTTCAGAGACAAGAAATTGTGCTGACTGGCATACTTGCTTGTGCACCTGATGGAGCCCCATCAATGACTGGTTGCTCCAGGCACCCTTGCTCCAGGCACCCTTGACTTCGGAGCAACGTCAGGAATCCACTGGGAGCAGGGCCTTCTGAGCAGTGAGCCGACCTTGTTTCCCTCTTGTCAGAAGCCAGCTGTTGCCTGCTTTGTCCCCCTCTGGACACTAGGTAAAGACCCGAGTTTTTCATTCTGATGCTGGGGTAGGTTGGTGATGGGCAGGTGAGACTCGTGGAGCTGTTGCTACTGCCTTTTTGTGTGTTGTTTTAATATCAATGTTACTTTCATGGTGCATTTTTACTCCTTGTGAATTGCCTCTAGACCAAAAATGCAGCATATGAATGTTTTAAATGAAGAGAGGAGGCTGCCGCACAGCCAAGTCAGACCATGAGTCTGCCTGGCCCCAGACAGGGTCTTCCCATCCAGCTGATCCTTTTAAACATGGCCCTTCTGCATGCAGAGCAACAGCCCCTCCACCACCCCGGATACTGTGCCAGGAAGACCAGCAGCGGAGGGAGGGGTGGAGGGGCAGGCCTGCCTCCAGCACAGACTGCCAGCGGCTGGTGGGTTGCTCTGCTCCTGCTGAAAAACTCTCTCGTCCAAAACTGAGAATCCCTCATTTGTTCTGCTCTTTGCTCCCCACCTCTTCTGCCTACTTAGCAACAGGCTGCCTGCTCCATGCCCCACTGGCTGGATCCAGCATTCCTGCCACACTCCCAAGTGCAAAGTGGGCCTCCTGCTGCTCTCTGGAATCAACCGCCAGCTGCCTGCCGGGCACAAAAAAGGAGCATATTTGATGTGGCAAAGCAGGGCATCTAAACCCACGTCTGGGCCGACAGCTGCTGGTGCAGAATGGCCCGGAAGTGGGCCCCACATCCTACCAGCTACCTGGCAATTAGTGATGGCTGCTCTCCTCTGGGCAGCAACAAATTGCAGGGTGAGGGGCTGGGGCAGGCTCCAAGGGGCAAATACTTTCCCTAACGGCCCACACTCACTGCCATGTCACATGAACCCCATTATACAAGCTGCTGAGCAGTCAATTATCCTGACTGCATCACACTCCCCCCACCACTGGCAAGCGCAGCGGTGCCTCTGTTTTGAACACAGGATTTCTGGATGGAACCTGAGACAAGAACAGCAGGAGGGCAGCACAGGCCCCAGTTCTTCCTGCAGCCCTCAGGCAAGCTGTCACTCAGCAGACCCCCTCCCCTGAAACCTGTTGGACAAACAGGAAGAGCGTCAAAGGCTGCCACTAAATCATTGCCTCCAACTAGCCTGATGAAGTTCACAGGTCAAGTTAAAACCTAGCTATTATACACCCCGCGTTTCTGTCCCTAAACAGCCCCCGACCCATGCAACTAACATTAATTTAAAATACTGCATGCAATTTAAAAAGCAAGCCAAACCAAGAACCCTATACTCATCAACTGAGCAGAGGCCTGCCCCGGGGCCAGTCGTACCAGGGCAAAATGCACCTGTGGGCATCCACACATGCAGGGGCTGCAACCACACGGTTGCTCCAATCCAGCAATTTATAACTGTGACAAGCCAAACTTGTTCCCACTCTAGCACTGCCACACCTGCCCTGGCAGACTGCCTGGGCCTGCAGGTATCCCAGCAGCACTTGCCTTCCGAGAGGGGCAGGGTTTCCTTGAGAACTTGCCCATCTGCAGGCAGGAAGTGTCCTGGTTTGAGGGCACAGTGTGGATTCACCACCTTAACCTTCTGCTCTGGCTCTCAAAACCTTCTGGCAACGTCTGCCAAGAAGATCAGAGACGCTCTGCACAGCCACTTCAACTCTGCGGGGCGGAGTCTATTGGCAGTTCAAATAAAGAGATGGGTTGGGGGGGTGACAAGCAAGTGTTTATTTTTAAAACACTTCACTGCCGTTTTACCTGTCAACAAAGATTCCAAAATAAATCGGCAGTTTCGTCACTGTGTTCCAGCTTGGCAGCAGGTGCTCACAAGTGCGCACACAAGTGCTGCATTTCAATACAACAACAGCCATTTACAAATGTGCAGAAAACGAGTGCTGGGAAGTGGGCCGACTGAAGCAGAGGTCCCCCTCAAGGGCACAACCTCTTACCACTTCTCCCCCAATCAGCCTGTTGCGGTTCATGCGTGGACGGGAAGCCTTCATCACAGTGGTCTGCCTCTCCACAGAGGAGCTTGGCATGTGTCAAGAGCTCTCAGTGGTTCCTGCTCCTGCTTGCTCTGGCTGGCCACTGCCCTCTCCAGGCACATTCCTCTTGCATCGGGGTCTCTGTCCAGGAGGCAGCCAAGGGACTCTGCAAGCCTGGTACTCCCTCCCTGGGTCCCACGCCATAGCTCCCCACAGAACTCCAAGCCCCATCACTCCTGCCTGCTCTCCAGATGCCCACGTCTCTCCACCCCAGGCCTCCAAGGTCTCCACTGCTTGATTTCAGCCAAGGACAGTGTGGTTATAACTAGTGCAGAACTTGTCCAACTTGCCCCTTACTGTGGTTGCTACCAAAGGTGCAGGTGGCATCACACCCCTTCCAGCTAGTCAGCCCCACTTTCCAAAGTATCCGCTGCAGGGGACAGGAGGAGGCACTTGGTTCAGAAGATGCGGGTTGTGACAGTTCAAACAGCAGCGGACTGTTCGCATCACCTGCAGCTTGGGGAGCCTGTGGGGAGGAAGGCTCCTTGGGTCAAGACCACCTCTTTCTCACCGTCTGCCCCCACATCCCTTGGGGCAGCAGCACCCCTCCTTGGCTGCACCACTCCTGGGCCACGCAAGTACGCAGGATGCCACCACCCCACAGGGGAACTGGTCATAGGTGCCCAAGAAAGGCATGGGTATTCTGGCATGCCCAGAACAGCTACTGCCCTCCTTCACTAGCCTGCAACTCCTTCTTGGTTTCCTGGCTCTGCTCCTGCACACGTCCTGGTCCCTCCAGCAACCCGCTTCCTCCAGCTTTTCCATAACGTAGCAGAACTCGCAGAACTCCAGTAATTCATCACAACAGCACCTGGACACCTCCCCCACCAATTATCAACAAAGGCTCTTGACTCTTCTGTGCTCCAGGAAGAATTCCACAGGCAGCAAGGAAGCGCCTTGTTGCTGATAGATGCCACCAGGACAACTGAAAAGCCACTTTCATCCATCGTCGTCACTGAGCAGGGCAACAGAAGCAGCCTCAATTCAAACCCATGACCCACCAGTTCCTTTCTTCCCCGCCTGTCACAAGCCAGGGAGAGGAGAAGGCTGCCTCTTAAGGATCCAGCCAAGGAGAAGAGGAGCCGTGGTGAAGGAGGGCTCTGCAGGAGCCAGCCAGCGCCCCATCTCTCCTCCTTCTCCAGAGACTCGAACCTCACCGACATCAACAACCACCAGAGTTTTCAGCCGTGAGTTCAGAAGTGGATGATTTGCAGCAAGAGGAATAGTGGGAAAGGTGCATGGTTGATGCTGTGGGGAGATGCTCACATGGCCGCATGGGAAAGCCACGGGAAAGCCTCTGCATCCAGAAGTGCAGTCATTCCATGGGAAATGCTCCTCTCCATGAGGGTTTCTGCACATCTGGTCCAGGCCCGCAAGAGAAGGAAAAACACCACACACACAGGGCCATTCATTCAACTGAAGCAGCTGCCACACCAAAAGAGTCCTCAATGGGGAAACCAAGAGCAGGGAGCTCTGGCCCTCAGGGACTGCAACCAAAAGGCTGCCACGTGCCCCTGCTGAACTTCAGAAGGAAGGGGAACAAGGAGCGGGGTGGGAACATTTGCCCTCACCAACCACATTTCCAGCTCACAGGGGCTGGTTTGGTTTTTCTCCATAAAGCTGTTGGTGGCTTAGGCCTGGCTGCCACAGGGCTTGTGGCAGCCAGGCCTAAGCCACCGAGGGCTTTATGGCGAAAAACCAAACCAGCCCTCCAGTTCGTGTAACCAGCGACCCACCAGTTTGTGCAATGCTTCCACCGTCCCTTTAAGGAGGGGGGGAAGGAGGGAGGAGGCAGCTATGTGATCCCCAGAATCATACCGCTAAGGGGGGCAAGGGAGGGTGCTTTTACTTACTGTGTATTAGGGCAAGCATCAGGAGGTGTGGGGAGCCCCACACAGCCCTTCACAGGGCTCCCCGAGGTTTAGAGTCTTCAGAAATAGCAAGTGCAAGCCACTCCCAGTTTGCAGACGCAGCCAGGAGGCAGCTTGCGCTTGCTGTTTCTGAAGATTCCAAGCCTTGGGGAGCCCTGCGTGGGGCTGCGTGGGGCTCCGTGCACCTCCTGCCGCCTACCCTCACACACAATAAGTAAAAGCCCCCCCCACCCCCTTAGCAATATGATCCTGGGGATCGCGTCACTGCCCTCGCCCCTCCCCCACAAAGACTTACTTTGGGAGTAAAGCTCCCCAAAGGTTTGAGAACCGCAGCCACAGGGACCTCCTTCTCCTGCCTGTTCCTTCGCATCAACATTGGAGCTTCAGCCTGTGGTGCCAGAAAACATCCTGGCAATGATCACGAGATGCCCTCCCCAGGGCAGCCCACCTCACCCTGTCTCTCTTTTAAAATGCAGCCCTTGAGGGTGGTTTCCGGGTTGGGCCGATTCCTCACTATGTCTATTCTCCATCCACTGCTCTGGGGGCAGGAATGGAGGGAATCCCCTTTTTATCAGCTGTTGCTGTATAAGGAAGTGGCTTATTTATTTCATGGCTGTTTGTAACTATTAGGGTTAGTTGCACATTAGACTTTTCTTAGATTCCCATTTGATTGCTGAACATTGTAGATCTCAGCAGATCACAGCAGAGAGGCTCCAAAAAATAAACAGTAATTATTGGGCACCACTATGCGTTCCTTGAAGGAAAGCAGGGTAACCTCCCGCCCTGCACACACATACTTACAAATGGAACTTTTCCTCCCAAACAGGATTCAGATTCCCAAAAATAGTTTTTGTCCTCTTCTTGGTTTTGCCGACTTGGACGGTCACATATGGATCACTGGACCCAGTTTTGTCTTTTGCCTGCAGGCCTTGAGCACACACCACTGTGGGGAAGAACAAACACCCGTATCGGTCATGGCCCTGGAGCCACACAGAGGTGCAGGGAGTGCGAGCAGCACTCGGCGCTCAGAGCCCTCACCCACCCCCTCGCCCCATGCGGACCTGTGATGGTGATCTTGGCTGACCACTTGGAGGTCCCGTCCAGGACACTCTGCTTCACCACCTTCATCTGCTGCGCATGGGCCATTTTGCTTTCGCTGAAGACGTCTCTGATCAAGTCAAAGATCTCTGGTTTGTTCCTCTCTCGAATCTTCATGCGGTCCTTCATGGCCATGATGATGTTTTGAGTGCGGTCCTCAGCCCCGTGTTTGGAGCTCTTTTCTGCTGCTCCTGCATGCAGAGAAGGAGAGAATTCACATGGAAAGCGGGGGTCAAGACCTACTAGGAGCAGAACAACGATGCCAGGTGAACGGAAACCGGTACAGAGCCACAGACCGCCTGGGAGTCCTGTCCCTTGCCAAGCTGCGGAAGCCGACTGCGTGCGGCTCAACCCACCAGTGACCCGCATGTCCCCTCCAACTGATCAGCCTGAAACAAGCAGTTTCCAGGAGGCATTTCCTAACCCCTACTGGAAACCAGCTGACAGTTACCAGCACTGACCATTCCCTTCCCCTTCCCCACTTGGTAGACCAGCATCAGTCGATTTAGGTCTTGTGAGCAGGGGTTCTGTGCATCTAACAGAAGTCTTCAGGTAGGTCTGCTGCTTAATTAAAAAGAAAATCCCCTTTAGCCATGGAAATACTTCCTAAACTGTAACTCTGGTCCTCTTCAACTAACTAAGGTCAGTTCACACAGTTATTCTGGTGAACTGTCCTGGTGCACTGTCAAGCCAGGATGAACAGATCCATGCTGAAGCGGTCTTGCAACTGAGTGGGTGCACGCCTGCTCACAGTTCTGCCCCTACCTACTGAAAAACCAGTATAGGCTGTGGTGGAACCAGCAAAGTTCAACTCAAACTGGATTCCATCACTGCAAAGGGTGGCTGCACAACCTGGTCCCAAAGCCTGCTCTCCCTAGCACTACAGCAAGCATCTCGAGTCCTGTGCCTATTCCCTGAAACATGCCATCTAAATCGTTCTTGGACCCGCTCTGCTGTGACCTGCAGCCAAATGGGAATTTAATGGGAATCTAGTTTAATATGCAACTAAGGGTGCAATCCTATCCTGTGCTGGAACAGGCAAGCCAAGAGGCTTGTGCTGTATCCAGCGCAGGATAGTAGCCAGAAGTGGCCTAGCCAGAGGCAAGGGGAAACTTTTCCCCCTACCCCTGGGTAAGAGCCGCTGGCCCCTATGGGTCTCCTCGGACTTGCGCCACCTCTGGAGGTGGCATAAGTCAGAGGAGAGCAGAGCGACTTGAAGTTGCTCTGTTTTCCCTGGGAATGGGGGTTAGGATCCTGCATAACCGCCAGATCCCAGCCCCACCTCCCGATCCATACCCACCTGCCCGCCCACCCACCCCTGGGGCCGCCCACCGCCTGCCCGCCCTGCACCCAGGAACGTCTCCCCTCCTCCTCCTCCACGCCGCCTACCTTTTCTGCTTGTGTCGGCCTAGCCAGGCCAACGCAAGCATCCCAGGGGAAGCCGGCGTGGAGGCTTATGTCAGCCTCCACAGGCCAGCGCTAGGAGAAGTGCCGGCCTGGCTTCCTCTTGAGGAGGCGCAAAGTACTTTATGGCACGTTTGTGACCCTCCCAGACCAGCACAAGGGACTTACGAAGTGGTTTCTAGGATTGCGCCCTATCTCTTTCTACTAAGGTTACTTACTGGCTACTAAGGTAAAAAGAGTCCAATCTCTCCAGAGTGTGTGCAGGCTGTTTAAAACAATGGTAATAGAGGCCCAGTGGAAGCGTATACCACAAAGGAAGAAGGGCTTGACTAAGTCCTGGAGGGTGCCTGTATGGCCAAGGAACAAAATTACAGAGACTGTAAAGGGCAAGGAAGCTTCCTTCCAAATGGCAGAGAAACTAAATGAGTTCCTTGCATCTGGCAGAAGACCTCGGGCATATACCACGATCTGAAAAGATGCTACTGACGAAGGAATTAAGTCATATAGAGGTTAAAAGAGAAGACGTTTCAGACCTAATTGACAAATTAAAAATCAGTAAGTCACCAGGCTCAGATGGCATCCACCATTCAGTCAACAAGGAACTGAAGAATGAAGTAGCATTCTACTCTTGACAAAAATCTAAAAGCGATCCCTTGACTAAAATGTGCAACTTGTCCATTAAAACAGCCACTGATCTTTAAAAAGGGAAGGAGAGGGACTTGGGAAACCACAGACTGGTCAGCCTAATGTCTATTCCAGGTAAGATGGTGGAATGCCTCATCAAAGATAGACTCTCAAGACAGATAGATGAACAAGCCTTGTTGAGGGAGAACCAGCCTGGCTTCTGAAAGGGTAAGTCTTGCTTCACAAACCTTTTAGAATTCTTTGAAAAGGTCAACAGGCATGTGGATGCGGGAGAACCCGCGGATATTGTATATCTATATTTTCAGAAGGCATTTGACACGGTCCCGCACCAAAGGCTGATGAGAAAACTCCACAGGGAATAAGAGGGCAGGTCCTCTCATGGATTAGAAACTGGTCGAGGACCAGGAAACAGAGAGTGGGTGTCAATGGGCAATTATCACAGTGGAGAGAGGTAAAAGTGGTGTGCCCCAAGGACCTGTCCTAGGACCGGTGCTTTTCAACTTGTTCATAAATTACCTGGAGAAAGGGCTGAGTAGCGAGGTGGCTAAGTTTGCAGATGACACCAAACTTTTCCAAGTGGTGAAGACCAGAAGAGATTGTGAGGAGCTCCAGAAGGGTCTCTCCAAACTGGGAGACTAAGCAGCAAAATGGCAGATGCGCTTCAATGTCAGTAAGTGTAAAATGCACATTGGGGCAGAAAACCAAAACTTTACATAGGCTAATGCCGAGGTACTCAATCTGTGCGTCCCGGCTGTCTAGGGAGGCGTGGCTGCTTCCAGGGGCGCCGTGAGTCATCGTGGGGAGAGAGGTGGCTGCTCAGCTCAGCTGCACGTGCCCCCTCCCTACTTGCTGCATTTCTCAGGCTGTGAACGAGGTGGGTGGGGCAGTGTGAGGCAGGGAGGGCTGTGAAACATGGTGGGGGGAGGTGGGGGAGCCTCCCCAGCTGAGAGGTAGCCAGCCCAGCCATTCCAGCTCCTGGGCTGCCTGAGCTTGGGCTTCTCCCCCCCCCCCGTCTGGAGAAGGCTCGGCCAGCGACTGCACTGAGCGGTATGCAGAGTAGGACCACTGTCGCTGGCTTCCCTCTTGGTCTGGAGAAAGCTTGGCTGGGGAGCACAAGCCTGCTCTGCACAGGGAGGGAAACCTGAAGTCAGAGAGGACCGGGCTGGGCTAGGTCTGCTCAGTAGCTAGGTCTACTCAGAAGGAAGTCCTATTGTGGTCAATGGGACTTACTCCCAGGAAAGTGAAGTTAGGATTGCAGTCAAACAGTCTCTGGGTCTTGGTTTGCATCAGTTTGCAATTAGCAGATACACACAAAACAAAGTCTTCCCCTCCCCCAGCAAATTTCATCACTTCTTGCCCCCACTTTACAAGAAAGAAAAAATGTCCCTTTCCAAAACCGTCCAGGTGTGCTGCTAACACTCAGGCTGCAATCCTAAGCACACTTTCCTGAGAGTAAGCCCCATTGAACAAAATAGGACTTACTTATGAGCAGACCTGGTTAGGATTGAGTCCTCAGAGTGCTGGTTGCAGATTTCACTTCTCTTGTTTTTTTGTTTCTAGGTGCCTTAAAATTCACTTCTGCTGTGGCTGTTTGCAAAGTTCACAGCCACATACCACTAGTCGCAGCACAGAAAGACAGGGAGTCCCTCAGTGCAGGGATACTTGCCTGTCTTCCCTTCCAGTGCTGCTTTGCAAGGCTAGATGTCCAATCAAATGCATGTCAACTAGTAGACTAAGGGGCTTACTCCCAGGAAAGTGAGGACAGGATTGCATCATAAGACAGTGAAGGGAGAAAAGAATCACTTTATTTCAAAAATAAATTGTTAATTGTTTGGGCTCTGCTCTGATTTAAAAAACTTGGTTTTCTGCTTGAATATTGTCATGCGATATCACCTGAGATGTCACAGGATGCACATAGCAATGCAAAAAGGCTTGCGCATGAAAGCTCAAGCCAAGCTCACCTCACCCCTAGAGAGGTTCATCACTTTTATTCCTGAGTCTTTTGGGGCGATGTGGGACCCACCCATCACCCACACACTTGACTAGAGGCTATTTCAGGAGGAATTCCAGTCTCTACGTTACAATTATTATTCAGACTCTTTTCATCCTCTTTGCCCAGTAAAGGAGTAAATAATGTGTGTGTGGGGATCCTTGGCACCATCCCTGCAAAACCTCCATCTCAAATGCTCCTGTTTTCATGAGGAATGTAAACAGAACGTTTCAGTGTCAGATCAGCAGAGGCTGTCATGCTCTTAACCAGGGTGAGTTCATAAGAAGAGACCTGCTGTATTTGGCCAAAAATCCAATCTCATCCAGTTTCCTAAGAAAAGTCCAGCTTACAAATGACAGAGGCAGCAGCAGACTTTCCCTGTTGCTTCTCCCGAGCACAGACACACTACTTTTAAATCTAATTCAATTCTTGTATTTCTTTTTTGAGAGATCCAAGCCGTGTGGATCAGTATTTGGGTCTCTCCACAACATTCAACAAGTGCATATAAGTTCCAACAATTTCCACATACACGATGAAGAGGTTTTTAACACCAAGCTCAACTTCATCTCAGCAAAGTGAAGTCCAAAGTTCTTCTGAGGAAAAAGTAGGTGGGAAACGAAAAGCCAAGAGCAGGAAGTAGGATGACAGCTATCTAGATTATGGCTTCACACGTGTGCAGGTTCAAAATGAGGACCGGACTCAATGTGTGATCTAAAAATTTTGGCTACAGAGTCAGTGCTTCCAAACAAACTGAAGCATCATCTTGAAACTCTGCACCCAAGTGTGGCTGGAAAGCCAAGGGACTTTTTTCAAGGAAGCTTAAAGAAACCAAACAACAAGAGCCCACTTTCACAAAAATAGTCAAAATTAATGTTGATGCGCTTCTGTCTTCCTATAAAGTGGCCCACCATGTTGCTCAGTGCAAGAAACCCCACACTACTGTAGAGGAACAGGTTTTGCCTGCTACTGTGGACATGGTTACAATCATGGTTGGTGAAGATGCAGCTAAACAGCTGCTCAGAGTGCCTCTGACAGTACAATAAGCTGGAGGATAGAGGATATGGCTGAAGACATTAATAACTAGCTCATCTGGTCCAACAAGAAGCTGACGGAACATACCAAGATCCAGGTCTACAGAGCTTTCGTCCTGAGTACACTTCTGTACTGCAGCGAGTCATGGACTCTTCGCTCACAACAGGAGAGGAAACTGAATGCTTTCCACATGCGCTGCCTCCGTCTCTGTTTCAGTAGTGTGTACATGCTAGGGATTCCAGCACGTTCCAGGACTGTGTTGTTTGGAACTTTGTCCTGCCAGGTGATGCCGAGAATGCGTAGGAGGCTGTGCATGCGGACTCAGTGTTCAGTTTCCTCTCCTGTTGTGAGCGAAGAGTCCATGACTCGCTGCAGTACAGAAGTGTACTCAGGATGCAAGCTCTGTAGACCTGAATCTTGGTATGTTCCGTCAGCTTCTTGTTGGACCAGACTCTCTTTGTGAGTCTGGAAAACGTGGTAGCTGCTTTACCAATGCGTTTGTTTAGCTCGGTATCAAGAGAAAGAGTGTCGGAGATCGTTGAGCCAAGGTACACAAAGTCATGGACAACCTCCAGTTCATGCGCAGAGATTGTAATGCAGGGAAGTGAGTCCACATCCTGAACCATGACCTGTGTTTTCTTCAGGCTGATTGTCAGTCCAAAATCTTGGCAGGCCTTGCTAAAACGATCCATGAGCTGCTGGAGATCTTTGGCAGAGTGGGTAGTGACAGCTGCATCGTCAGCAAAGAGGAAGTCACGCAGACATTTCAGCTGGACTGGACTTTGCTCTCAGTCTGGAGAGGTTGAAGAGCTTTCCGTCTGATCTTATCCGGAGATAGATGCCTTCTGTTGCAGTTCGAAAGGCCTGCTTCAGCAGGACAGCGAAGAAAATCCCAAACAAGGTTGGTGCAAGAACACAGCCCTGCTTCACTCCGCTTCGGATGTCAAAGGGGTCTGATGTGGAGCCATCAAAGACAACAGTGCCCTTCATGTCCTTGTGGAAGAATCTGATGATGCTGAGGAGCCTGGGTGGACATCCGATCTTGGGGAGAATCTTGGAGGCCATCCCTGCTGACCAGGTCGAAGGCCTTCATGAGATCTATGAAGGCTAAAAAGAGTGGCTGTCGTCGTTCCCTGCATTTCTCCTGCAGTTGTCTAAGGGAGAATACCATAACAGTGGTGGACCTGTTGGCTCGGAATCCACACTGTGATTCTGGATAAACGCTCTCTGCAAGTACCTGGAGCCTCTTTAGTGCAACTCGGGCAAACAACTTTCCTACGACGCTAAGGAGAGAGATGCCACGGTAGTTGTTGCAGTCACCCCTGTCGTCTTTGTTCTTGTACAGCGTGATGATGTTTGCATCCCTCATGTCTTGAGGTACTCCACCTTCTCTCCAATAGAGGCAGAGGATTTCATGCAACTCAGTGATGATGATCTCTTTGCAGCACTTTAGGACTTCAGCAGGAATGCTGTCTTTTCCAGGTGCCTTGCCAAAGGCAAGGGAGTCCAGGGCCACGTGAAGTTCTTCTAGGGTTGGTTCACTGTCAAGCTCCTCCAGTACAGGCAGGCACTCAGTGTTGTTCAGCGCTTCTTCAGTGACTACATTTTCTCTAGAATATAGCTCAGAGTAGTGCTGCACCCAGCGTTCCATCTGCTGCGCCCGATCCTGGATGACCTCGCCTGTTGCAGACTTCAGAGGGGCAATTTTCTTCTGCGTTGAACCTAGGGCCTGCTTGATACCATCATACATTCCCTTGATGTTGCCCGTGTCAGCTGCTATCCGTATCTGGGAGCAGAGCTGGAGCCAGTAGTCGTTAGCACATCTCCTGGCAGTCTGCTGGACTTTGCTGCGAGCAGCTCGGAGGACCTGCAGGTTGCGCTCACTGGGACAGGCCTTGTATGCTGCTTGAGCTCTCCTCTTTTCCTCAATGACTGGTGTCAACTCCTCAGAGTGGGCTTCAAACCAGTCTGCCATCTTGTTGGTCTTCTTGCCAAATATGGACAAGGCATTGTTGTAAATGGCATTCTTGAAATGTTCCCATCTGTTGGATGCGTTTGCGTCGGCTGGGCCTGGAAGAGATTCCTCAAGTGCTCTCAAATATGGACAAGGTGTTGTTGTAAACGGCATTCTTGAAATGTTCCCATCTGTTGGATGCATTTGCGTCGGCCGGGCCTGGAAGAGATTCCTCAAGCGCACAAAATTATGCACAGGATGGGTAAAGTGGATAGGGGGATGTTCTTTTCCCTCTCACACATCACCAGAACCAGGGGACATCCACTAAAATTGAGTGTTGGGAGAGTTAGGACAGACAAAAGAAAATATTTCTTCTCCCAGCATGTAATTAGTCTGTGAAACTCCTTGCTACAAGATGTGGTGATGGCATCTGGCCTGGATGCCTTTAAAAGGGGATTGGACAAATTTCTGAAGAAAAAGTCCATCACAGGTTACAAGCCATGATGTGCATGTGCAACTCCTGATTTTAGAAGTAGGCCACCTTAAAATGCCAGATGCAAGGGAGGACACCAGGATGCAGGTCTCTTGTTGTCTTGTGTGCTCCCTGAGGCATTTGGTGGGCCACTGTGAGATACAGGGAGCTGGACTAGGTGGGCTTTTGGCCTGATCCAGCAGGGCTCTTTTTATGTTCTTCTTATGTTTCGGGGTCCATCCTTTTTGAGGTGGACATTGGTAAGCTAGCGCAGGTTTAGAGGGTGGCAGCTAGTAAGGGGAGAGGCTAAAGACAAAGCCCTGTGACATGTTTGGCTCGAAGAGGTTGGTATGCCCAGCCTAGAGAAGGGGAGACCAAACGGTGAGGTGAGAACTATTTTCAAAATGGCGGTCAGGCAGAAGGAGAGGAGTCTCTGCTCTCTGCAGATCCTGAGGGCAGGGCTGGAAAGCAACGGGCAGGAATGAGAGGGATGTTCATTTAGGGTGGACGGAGGAAGAATCTCCTGGCTCTGCTGACCAGAGGTCTCCAGCTGCTCTGGGACCAGCCCCAGCCCAGCCCCTCCCTTTCCTGCAGGGCTCCAGCACAGAGCAGTTGCAACCCGCAAGAGCCTGACTCTGCTGAGCACAGCCGACTGCGCCAGAACTGGGGACAGCCTCCAGAGCACTCCGAAGACGGCTGTTTGCTTGGATGGAGAGATATGAGCATTCCTTCTGCGGGTGGTACAAAGGACAGCTGCTGGGTGGGAGGGCGATGCCTGAAAAGGATTTGTTCTTGGCACCTGAAATAGCCTTTGGGAGTTAAAATAAGAACCGCCCGTCCTTGCTCCCTGAAACGCTTCTCAACAAAGAGCCCCGTGACCGAGCTGGCACTCAGGGCGGCCACGCTTGAGTCAGCGCTCAGCAGCACCTCCGTTGGTAGAGCTTCCCAATGACGTCGGGCTGCCTGCTTGGCGAGCCAGCTGCTGGCATCCTGGCACAGGTGGGGGGCGTGCAGGTGCTCCCCACCCACAAACTGCTTTGCAGCCCTCTAGGCTTGAATCAAGGCAGCAACAGTGTGCAGGTGTTGCTGTTACCCGACAATATGTGCTGCCTCCTTCCCTCACAGCGGGTCTGAGGGTAAGAAACCCCCTTTCCTGCCCAGGTGCATCCCTGTCTTCCCCACAGCAAACAAGACACCTCTGGTCCTGCATTTTGAAAGCCTCCAGCTGGGTCACAACCCTCACGGGACCTCTTTGCAAGCTGCAAGTCTCCTGCCCTTCGAGCACCGCAGCTTCCTCTTCCTGCGCACCCCCTGAGGAAAAACAGCCGCTCTTTCCTTCCAAACCAGTTTCTCTGCCGTCGCTGTCTATACCACACTCCTGCCTTTTCTGCCTTGGATGCTGAAATGTCAACATTAACCTCAGTAGTGGCTGCTGTTCCTGAACTGGTGTCAGACACAGAGGTCTGGCCTGAGCGCTGGGAAGGTCCACCAAGACAAGTAAAGGTGCACATTATGCGCCATCTTTGGTCACGCGCCATGCTGAAGTGTTAGGAAGCCACCTGTGAAGGACTGCAGAAGTGGTGCAGACACTTCAAAAACAGGTTAATAAAAAGACCTGTGATTTGGCTGGAAAGAGCTGACTTGGCAGCAGTTGCACAGCGTGGCCCGAATAGCACAGCCAGGTCAGGCCTGGCCGAGCCATGGGCTGTACATCTGGCCTGTGCCATGGCTTGGCTTCAGGTCCAGGGTGGAAGGAAACACAGAATTGCCGAGGATTCTAGGGAGGGATTCTCCCTCCCTAAAGACCGACATTTTCAGCCCGGTTTTCCTGGTTGTACAAACCGCACTGATCAGGTGCAAGTGGCGCCATGCAGCAGGGTGGCAGCCCACTGCAGAAAGGGCAGCCACAAGCAACAAGGGTACACGAAGCCCACCTGGATTCCAGCCTAGGTTTTTGGGCATCCCTGGCCCCTTCTCAGCACCCAAGAGGAATAAGGAGATCTCTGGAAACTCTCCCTCCGCACCTGGGGAAAAATGCCACTACACCAGTGGTTCTCAAACTCTCTGGGAGAGTCTGAGAGCCAGTAAGTCTTTGCAGGGGAAGGGGGAGGAGGCAGTGGGGGCGGGGGAAAGGCGATCCCCAGGACTGCGCCGCTCAGGGGGCTGCAGGGGCTTGGGTGCACTTACCCAAGCCTCCTGCAGCCTCCCTGGGGTGTGGGGAGCCCGGCGCGACTTCTGGCAGGGCTCCCCGCAGCAGGGAACGTGGATGCGGAGCGATCGCGCCCCGCCCCCGCTAAAGCCAACCAGCCCCCCACGAAGATAGTAAAAATGTAACTGTCCTTATGAAGACCAAGAGCAGAAGAGGGAGGGGTCCTTCAGGGATGTCGTTCCCAGTCACCCATGTTCCTAACCATGTCCACCAGGGGAAGGTGTCACATGATGCCAAAGGGCAGAGATAGCAGCAGGACAACAAGGCACCCTGGGAGGCCAGACTGGCCCATGAAACAACACCTCTGCTACTGCACAAAGGTGGCAGCCGTGGCAACAAACGCCCCACTCAGGGTTGCCAGCCTTCTCAACAGCCCAGCCCCAAAGGGCCAAAAATGCTTCTGCGGGAAGAGCTTTTGTTTCCAGGAAAGAGGAAAATTTGTTCTCCTCAGAAGGGAAGTACATTCTCCACTCAATTCAGAGGCTCTTGAGCAGCCTTGCCGCCTCCCCACCCCCACTCCCACCCCCCACTTTAGGCTCTTGTGCTGAAGACGGCTGTTCTGACCCACCTCCCCCCGCTTCCCTGGCATCCAAGTGGCAACTCACTCTGCAGGCAGTCAGCATTGAGCAGGTCTTGGCACTTCTCGTGACATTTGACCCCACACTCTGTGCAGCGCATCCCTTGCCGTGCAATGCCCCACAGAAGCCCCTCACACTCGTAGCAGTACGTGGGGGTCGTGGCTGTCCACACCTCAAAGTTGTGGGGGGTTGTGCAGGAGATGGGGTAGATTAAGGCTTGCAAGGTCTTCCTATAGACGTGGGATTTCTGAAACAGAAAGAAAGATCACGTCACGGGCAGAGGAGGGGACCGCAGGGGCCTCCCAAGGCCGTCCTCCATCCCTTGAATGGGAATGATACCAAATACATCCAGCCCCGGCGTCCCTTCTGCAGAGTGTCTACTGCCACAGTCCACCAGGACAGAGCCACTTCCTTGCACCCAGTGGCCAGTGGCACACCAGTAGGCTGCAGTGGCGGGGATCCAGGCCATTTCTGAGCCTTCCAGCTGCCACAGGCAGTCTGTGCTGCTCGAACCTGGCACCGCCCTTAGCAAGCCGGTTGCAGGGCCTTCTCCACGCAGGCACCGGAAGCAGGGCGCTTGCCAGCAAGCCAGGAATGACGAGGCCGCCACCTACAGCCAAGATTCCCCTCCACACACAGCTATGGCACGATGCAGCCAGTCCCACCAGGAACCTCCCCAGCCCCAGGAGCCAGAACTCAGAGGCCAGGGGAGTCGGGCTCTTCCTCTGCCATCACCTGCTTGGGCCGAGAACCACTTCAGTTCTTTTTCTCTGCCCAGCACTGCCTTCCTTGGCAGATGTAAGTACTCAACACCACACACACAGGCCCCACCATGGTTCTTGTACTGGTTTGCTGTGGGAGCAGGTTATTCTAATCATGCCTTGCTGACAAGGGCAGGCCCCTGACACCACCCTCCTTCTGCATGGAGTCAAGTGCTGCCGCAGCTCGAGGGATCCCATCATGTTTGGCTTTGTAATCCAGGAACAGCCCAGTGCACACTCATGCCACAGCCTCCAGCTGGCCTCCTGGGGCCTGCTGCTGGGGCTGAGGAAGCGCTCCAGTCCTTACCAGCTCCTCGTCCTTGAGAGAGGTTCGGGTGGCCATCGCAGAAGTAATTCCGGCTTTCCGGGACTGAACCAGTGACTGGGAAGGAAAAATCAGTCTCTGTTATTTAGTGCACATTCCAGGGACTTCTGTAGTCTTCTGAACCCCCCTGGGAGGCTGCCCTGAGCTCTCTGAAGGAAGAGCATGAGGCATAACAAAGTGGAAATTAATGAACAAACCCCTTCCGCAGATCACCCACTGCCCAGTCCCACTCGGGAGCCAATTCCACTCTCCCTAGCACTCGGGAGAACACCAACAGCTCTGCTCCATCAGCTCCCAAACTAGACTGCCTGGGATGCTGCCCTCTTCCAGGTTTGCAGTTGTTGCTGTCACAGACAAGGCACACACATGTCCTAACACAGGAACATGCACAGAATGCCTCCTCCCAAAGGAAGGAGTAGTTATGTCAGATTGCCAGATGCAGGGGAGGGCACCAGGATGCAGGTCTCTTGTTGTCTTGTGTGCTCCCTGGGGCATGGGGTGGGCTGCTGTGAGATACAGGAAGCTGGACTAGATGGGCCCTTGGCCTGTTCCAGTGGGCCTGTTCTTATGAAGGAGCAGCTGTGCCTGAGGGTCAACATCACCCACAACATGTGTGTCTGGTGGTTTCCTCAATCACCTCCAAAGGTGACATTCAGCAACCATTCTAGTCCACTGCAGAACAGCAGCTGAAAGTTCTCGTTAGGCAGGAGGGGGAAGCACAAGCAAATCCTTCCCCTTCCCCTCACATAACACTTTCTGGCATGGCTGGCTTCACTGCCCACAGCATATTCCCCCCACCAACCATCCTGGTGTTCTCCTAAAGGGCAGACATCCCACTCCCTTCCCAACCTGTTCTTATGGGATTAGCCTTCCAGAAGTTTTCATGAATTCTAATTTATTCAGAGGCCAAAAATAGACCTGAGCTGGGAAGAAAGAAATTCCTTCCAAGATGCGTACTTGGAACGGAAGAGGTCAGTTCCACTTTGGGAGGGTTCAGAGAGGTGGGGTCTGCAGCCATCATCGACGAGCAGGAACCAGCTCAGCAAGGGCTTCTCCCCCCTCCCCGCCTGCACATTCAATGCTACTTGCAAGCCAACTAGGAGACACATCCCTTGAATCACTCCAGACACACACAAGCAAAGAGATGGACACGTGCTCTGGAAGGTGGCTCAGGGCGTCTAGACAGAGGCCATTTCATTTCAGGATATCAAGGGTTTGTCAGGTTGTTAACTGGGGAAGAGGAGCTATGCAGGGGCTGCCGCCAACTATCACGGGGTCAAACTCAGCCAAAAAAAGGGGGAAACCTCAGCAAGATCAGTGTAAAAAACAAAAACAGACAGACTAGATGCGTATGCATCTGTGACTAAGGGAGAGGTGTATGCACAGGCGAGATCTCCACTTACCATAGCCTGTAGGAAGAGAAGGTCAGCAGACAAGAAAAGCACAACAAGTTAATTCCATTAGCAGAACCAGAGCAAAACCACCAACACCACCACCACCAGGGCTAGGAAATGGAAGCCGGGCATGACGATGGATGCGGCTCTCCTACGGGACACGCTCACTGGACTGCACTGCATGACTGAGGCCAACTAACCACAGCGCCAGCACAGTAAACAGTGACTTCTGATACTCTTCTCAAAGTAAGGGGCCATTCACTGAAACCAAGTGGCTAGGCTTGGGAATGGGCAAAAGGAGGGTTTACACGGCACTTTGTTAGTCTGTGGCCTTCATTGCCATGAGATGTGCGTCAGCCCCTCGCTCATGTGGCTCTCTGAGGAGTCTGGACAGCACCTTGGAAGGCCAGAGGCCCGTGACGGGCTGCTAGACAGGGTGGCAGTCCCAGAGGCAGGGGAGCATGCTTCTCAGGAGAGTGCTCTCTATGGCACTTCACATTGTCCATGGCTCTTCAGGACAGCGTCTACCAGGAACCCAAGCTGCCGTCACCTGTACAGGCCTAGCTCAACACAGAAAGGTGCTTCTGGGACATTTCTGCACCTGAAAAACAAGGTTCCCGCCAGCCATTGCGGAACTGCAAAGGGGGAAGAAAACTCTCACCAAGTCACTGACAAGTGGGATGGGTTTCTTCTTGCGCATATCCGGCATGCTGTCAATGCCATAAAGACCACCTGCCGGCCTATGGAGGAAGAGAGGAGATGCATGAGAACAGGCAGCGACAGCGAGCAACGCGTTCTGAGCTGTTCGCACCAGAGCAAATCCCCCTGCAGGCAGAGTTCGCTCAGGCAGCAAAGGAATCAAAATCAATGGGAGAAACCAACACCGGGACACACGGCTCAGCCTCCCAATGCAAGAGAAGCTGCAGTGCTGAGTGGCACACCCAGGTGCCCAAACGTCTTTGTGTGGCCTTCAGTCTGCAAACAATCGCCATCCATTTGAGTTACACAGCCAGGTACCTCCACTAAGCAGCAAACTGACCACATTTGTGGATGACCCCAAACTTTTTCTAGATAGTGAAAACTAGAAGGTTGTGAGGAGCTCCAGAAGGATCTCTCCAGACTGGCAGAATGGGCAGCAAAATGGCAGATGTGCTTCAATGTCAGTAAGTGTAAGGTCATGCACATTGGGGCAAAAAATCCAAACTTCACACATAGGCTGATGGGTTCTGAATTGTTTGTGACAGATCAGGAGAGAGATCTTGGGGTGGTGGTGGACAAGTCAATGAAAGTGTCTTCCCAATGTGCGGCGGCAGTGAAGAAGGCCAATTCTATGCTTGGGATCATTAGGAAAGGTATTGAGAACAAAATGGCTAATATTATAATGCCGTTGTACAAATCTATGGTAAGGCCACACCTGGAGTATTGTGTCCAGTTCTGGTCGCCGCATCTCAAAAAAGACATAGTGGAAATGGAAAAGGTGCAAAAGAGAGCGACTAAGATGATTACGGGGCTGGGGCACCTTCCTTATGAGGAAAGGCTACAGCATTTGGGCCTCTTCAGCCTAGAAAAGAGGTGCCTCAGGGGGGACATGATTGAGACATACAAAATCATGCAGGGGATGGACAGAGTGGATAGGGAGATTCTCTTTACACTCTCACATAACACCAGAACCAGGGGACATTCGCTAAAATTGAGTGTTGGGAGAGTTAGAACAGACAAAAGAAAATATTTCTTTACTCAGCGTGTGGTTGGTCTGTGGAACTCATTGCGACAGGATGTGGTGATGGCGTCTGGCCTGGAGGCCTTTAAAAGGGGATTGGATAAGTTTCTGGAGGAAAAATCCATAGAGTGGGATAAAGGGATAGAGTGGATAGAGGGATGTTCTTTTCCCTCTTGCACAACACCACCAGGGGACATCCAGTTTATCATTATCCTAGGAAACTCCTTACCACGGGATGTGGGGATGGCATCTCACTTAAATGGCTTTAATGGGGGTTGGATAGATTGAGGGAGGAAAAATCCATCACACGTTACAAGCCATAATGCCTATTTGCAGCTTCCAGGCTTTAAAGGTAGCGTATCTCTGACTGCCAGATGCAGGGAGTGGCAACAAGATTTGGGTATCTGGTTCATTTGAGTGCTCCCTGAGACATCTGGTGAGCCACACAGGAGGCTGGATTAGGAAGACTCTGGGTCTGATCCAGAAGATCCTGGGCCAGAAGAGCAGGGCTCTTCTGAAGTCTTGACTCAATTTGACCTTGTTCTAAACATCCCGCTTGTGTGATTCTGGCACTTGACTGCTTGTCTGCAAAGTAAGCCACAACAATATCCCTACGGTTAAAGAGACAGGAAGGGAAAACTCTTCTGGGCTATCATTGCTTTAGCCCAGTGGTTTTCAAACTCTCAGGGAGGTTGAAAACCACTGTAAGTCCTTGTGGGGGCACGGGGGAGGCACGGGGAGGCAGAAGGGGCTGCAGGGGCTTGGGTGCACTTACCAGGGCCTCCTGCAGCCTCCCGGGGGTGTGGGGAGCCCTGTGCGACTGCCTGCAGGGCTCCCCAAAGCTGCAAAAGTGAAAGTCAAGCGATTGCACTCCAGCTCCAGTTTAGCAGCAGTGGAGCGCGATTGCTCCACTCTGGTAAGTGCACCCAAGCCCCTGCAGCCCCCTGCAGCCCCCTGAGCAGCGCAATCCTGGGGATCGTGCCGCTGCCTCCTGGCCGCTCCCACCCTTAAGGGGAAAGAGGCCAGGGCCCACAGGCTGGGGCGTTTGAAAAGCCCGTCTTTAGCCCAAAGAATTCAGAGGTGGTGCATCTTCAGGCCACAAACATCCAAAGGAAACTGTCCGGAGGAGAAATCCTCAAGGGGCAAGGGAGGTGATCCAGCCTCACCCTAGATATTAAATGTGAATCTGGATGAATGATAGGAGTAAAAGAAAGAAAAGGAAATATGAATTATTTTTTATTGAGTGATATCTCGAAGGTGGGGGTGCACAATTGTAAATATGTGTGTGTGTTGTAGCTGTTTGTAAAATAAAATAAAAAAATAAAAAAGATATTAAATAGGCATGGCTTTAAACTGGCAATACCTCATTTCCCTGCCGGCTGCAGGAACATCAACTAGGATAAGGGTAAGGAGGAGGTCTAAATTGCCAAGGTCTGGGACCCTGAGCTTTCCACCTGTCCAGACTTTCCCTCCCAGACATGCTGCCTACTCAGTCAGAACAGGTCTGGGGTTTATTGTGATCTTTGTCTAAAAGCAGGAATGGTCCAAGAGTCACTGGCCAGCACCAACTCTCCACTGCTAGCCCAGGGCACAAGCACTGAACTCTGGGGGAAGTACTGTCAGTGACTCTGCATCAAGGAGAGGGCTTAGCCCTGCAGTGCTGGAGAGGCAGCCGCTAGCAGGCAGGCCAACCTACTGGCAAGCAAGAGTGGGGGGCAGGCTTTCCCCTGGCTGACCAAGTCTCAGCAACTCCCTGCCCTGCTGCAGGGAACAGCGTAGGGGAGCGGAGCTGTCACCGAATCTCCATACTGTGGTGGCGAGTCACATGGATGTCACACCAAAATGACTTCAGGTCTTCAGTGTAGCCCCAGCAGCCCATCACCCTCAGGGGAACGTTTGCTGGCTGCAAGAACCACTGTCACGCTGATGAGCACAGATATATGGAGAAATGTGAGTGGCAAAACTGGGGACCCACACCGGGGGGGGGGGAGAACTGGCTGACATGCTGGGAAAGCCAGGCTCACCGTTGCGCAGTGCTGCAGGGTGCAGCACGACTCACACGTGATTCTTGCTTTGAGTCCCAAAACCAGCTTTGAAACGGGACACAGGACACTCTGCTGCCTTCCCACCACCTGACACCCACCATGTTCCCTGGATGCACCCCCCACTGATTACCTGGCTCTGACTACTCCCCCCTCCTACAGTCTGCCTTCCTCTGCACAAGCCTCCACCCGCCACCTCCTCCTTCCAGTTGCCCGGTTGAGTCACTGCTGCAGGAGAAGAAACTGGACTGCTGCTCGGGACAGAAAGTGCTGTGCGTTGAATGGCTGGAGCTGAAAGGCCTTTGTGGGCCTCTGAAAAGACTTCTGAAAAGACTGCTGGTGAGAGGCGTTCGCTCTCTCACTCTCCCTCCCTCCTCCGTACAGCCAGGTTGTCAAGGATCCCCAGCACCCAAACTGCAAGCAGGGTTCAGTGACTGTTGCCCAGAGGGGACCTTGAATGGACTGCTAAATTTGGAACACCCCAGAGCAGAGAAAACGTGGAGCCGGCCCTAACCCGGGACCCGGACTGCGCGAGACTGCTCCTGAGTGGGAGGCGGTTGCTCGATACGAGGCCTTCTCCTCTTTGCACTCCTTCTGCAGGCACCTTGCGGCAGGCCGAAGACGGGGTGTTACCCATACGTCTATCCTAAGACGGCATCAGCTCCTGCAACTGCCCCTTGCTGGCTCCCAGCCCCTCTGCAGCAGCAGCCCAGGGTCCTCAAGACCACAGCGGGTTGCAAGGAGAGGCATGGCAAGAGGCACTCCTGGGCACTGCCACTCTCTGAAAAGAGGCCTCTGCCACAGAGACCCGGCACAATTAAAACCTTCCCCAGCTTAATTTCATGCTTGATTAGTTTTGCCTAATTCGTAGTTCGTAAACCTCATTTGATATGCGGAGAAGGCCAGTCAGTCTCCTGCAGAGGCTTCCTCCAGGTGCAGCACCTGAATCCCTCACCCACAACTGTGCGCAAGCTCCAGAAGAAAGAAAGAATTCTGAGGACCAAAGTCATGCAGCGCACAACAGACACACGAGCGCAATGAAAACCAAACTCCCTGAAGGGAGGGAGAGAGCAAGCCAGCCGAGCACACGTGTCCAGCTGCCGCCTTCCCAGCGATTAGCACACATTCCAAAAGTGCACTTACCCTTCTTTGAGCCAGGGGGACTTGGAAGGATCGCCATCGCTGTGACCCTTAAATGGTTCCAAAAAAGAAGAGAGACTGGAATTAGTTTCCCAGGGCAAAGTTAAAGCCAACGACAGAGTTTGGAACTGCAGAAAAGGCATAAGGAGGGAGCACATTTCATGCAGAGGAGTGCGCAGGAGCTCACCACGTTCAGCAGGCCCTCAGGTGACTGCAAGGACAATGGGCGGGTGATGGGACATGCTAGTGTGAACACAGCTGCACACCTGTTCGTGTGCACACACGCAGGCACACGCAGGGGGATCCAAAGAGCCTGTTCAGTGCACCTTTCAAAAGTTAGCTTTCCAAAACTCATCCCAGCAAATGTTTCCCTCCAACTGCTGAGACCCCCACCTGCCCCCCTCCATGAACATTAAAATGGAGCAGCTGCACAAGGCGCTGCAGAAATCATCACTGCCTCCCATTCAGCAGCCTGAAGGAGCAGGTGTGGGTGAGAGCGCCTTAGAACCTGGTGAGAGCAAATGCTCCAGGCTGTTCTTCAGGGCACAGTGCAGTTGGGCTTCAGGCACCTGCGAGTCTAAGCCAAGCAGCAGTTGTGGAGGGTCCACACAAGGGCGACTGCTTGCTGCAAGGGACTCACTGGCACGACTGGGGAAGAGGAATGAACCCTCTTCTCCTTTAACCGAATTCGGACACAAGGAGGTTCCCTTTGGCACTAACAGAAACCTCTCTTCCAGGAGCAATAGAGGTGGGGGGGGCCTTTTCCACTGAAACCAGTCCAAGGGGGAAAGATCAAAAACAACACACACTCCCACAGAGCAGCCATCTAATTTTTCACTCACACACATTCACAAAGCGGCAGGAGTGGCCAGGCCAAAGGAATAGGGACTCGTGCACTGGGCAGGGTGGAGAAAGTTCCTCACCCTGGCCCAGGTTTAGCCAGCAATTAGCCAGCTGCCACTCAGACAGCAGAATGCAAAGTTCCTGCAAATGTTAACAACAGAGACCTTTATTCTTAACTGCCAAGTGCTAGAAACAGGTTACGAAGGTGTTACGAAAGCTGCCAGGCGTGCGGGAAGGAGGGGGGCTGACCCGTGGAAGTCTACAGGTCTCGCTTCCCTGGGAACACATGACAGTGGACTAGAGTAAGAGCTGCAGCCAGCAAGGCACAGAGTGATCTGCAGAACTGGAGACACCCAGGCAGGGTGCTTGAGCCACGGTCCTGCGATAGGCAGAGAGAAGCCTCCCCACAGCTAAGAGGCCAAGAAGCTGCACCCCAGGAAAGATGTGGAGATCTGCATTGACAGGCCAAAGCTCTTTCGCGGGCATTGATTCCAAGACATGAGAAGATAAAACAGTGGCTTTGCCAGCACAGGTAGGGCCACACCTGGGCCCCCGTCTTCAGCACAGTTCAGTGCTGACAGGCTGGAAGGGGCAGAGGAGAGCCAGGAGGGTGGACCAACATACCAGCCAGGGGACCAGCCAAGTGGTGGGGAACTAGGACGACGAGGCACTAAGAAGGTGGGAGGGAGCGGAATAATAGCCCCACATCTTCCCAGCACTTGGAAGTGTCACAGAGTGACAGCCGTCACTACCCTTCCGCACTAGGGCTGGTGAAGTAATCTGAATGGTGTTGAAGCTGTCGGGACGGGGATCCAGGCTGCCGATCAGAGAAGACATTCCAGGCACATGGGGCTCAGAAGCCTGACTAGAGAATTTGTGCAGGGCTGTTTGTAGAGACTTTGAAAGGGGAAAAGCCCACAGGTGGACAGGCAGGTAAGAAGATTCCTCCCACCCATCCCAGAAGTGCAATAGCCATCTCACCCCCATCCCCCCAAAATGGGATGTGCTGCTGAGACACAAGACGTCAGCCAAGCGCGTTCTGCACGTCGGATGTAGGAAGAGGCAATGAAGAAGCAGGTGGAGTCCACAGAACTGCTGCTCCCAGCAGCAACGGAAAGGAGTTGTGCTGTGTGGTGTTTTTGAGAAGGCTGCAACAAAACTTGGCAAGGACGACGCACTCACATTGGTCTTCCCGGTCCACTGACTTTGTGCTGTCATGGCTGGAGCAGACACTCTCAGGGGTGGTGGCGGCAGAGAACAGGTGGGTGGGGGGCACGACTGAGGCAGGGGCCACTTCCCAGCTCCCTGCCTCCCAGCAGTGCCCTTGCGGGCAGAAGAACCCAAAGCAAAACACTTGCGTGCCTCGAATCGCCAGGGCCCACAGGCTCCTTTACAGCCAGTGGGGTGGACACCGAGCAGGACCCTGCCTGGGAGAGGCTAAACAGATGGTTCTAAGGTGCCCCTAAGAAGCCTCAGTGCTGGAAAAAGAGGGAAGTGATGCACTGGGTAGCAGGACAGGAGCAAAAGCACCCAGGTCTGGGACATGTGGCAGTCCCTGGAGGCTGAAGTAGGGGCACTTTGCAGGCCATTTTCACCAGCAGAGGGACACAGACTGCCAGCTGGATGCCCACAGCTGCCTCCTGGCGCACCAGCCGAACTGCTGGAGAAGCAGCTGGGTAGGATCCCCACTGCCCACATGGAACCTCCCTTGGGTCCCTTAAATGCTCTCCTTTTCTGAGCAAGTGGCATCTGTGAAGGAACAGGCCTCTCCCTGGGGAAAGCGGGCGAAGGCACATCAGCATGCCATCAGGAGGCAACACTGCCTGCTCAGGGCTGCAGCAAAATGTCACCTAGAAACCTGCACCTTCTTGTCTTAAATTAGGCACAGTTGTGCACACCCAGGTATCACCCTCTGGGGTGGCCATTCTGGACAAAGCAGGGGGAGGAAGAAATGGTTCTTCAGAAGAGTTAAGATGGTGTGGAACACAATTGTGGGGCACACAATCTTCCCGCTACCGTCCCCGTCAGCAGGCTTTGGTTCTGCTGCAGAAACCTGTTTCACTGGAAATACTGACCCTACCAAGCCACAGAGTAATAAAAACGGCAATGGATTATTTGTCTAGTGCTCACTGAGTGAGCAAAGAACTTCACAGGACATTACCTGGATGATGCCCTGACAACCACCTGTCAGGTGATTGCAGCTGAGGTTGAAAAGCTATACAGCCTGGAAAGGTATATAGATATATAGAGCCGAGGCTACATTGAAGCTGAAGCTGAAAAGGAGCAGCTTGCGCCAGGCCACCGAGCGAGAAGTCTTGGCAGAGGCCGTGCCATGAAATCAGTGCTGTGAGCCCAAGTAAAGGGCAGCCCTTTGGGTTTACCTTAAACGCTGGTACACAATACGAATTGAAACCTTCTGGACTGATCTGACCAAGCACTCAGGTAAAAGGGCAATAACCAATCCTTTAAGGAGCTCTAAAAAAACCCTTATCATTGGACTTGCCTCGCCAGTCAGCAACATTCCAGGGCTGGCAGAGGCAAGATTTGTCCCGATTGGCAGTCCAGCCTCTGAGCTGCTCTCCTAAGAACCAGGGCCAGCCTTCAGCCAATAGGGCAAGAATGAAGAAGGAATCCATAAAGGAAAGGAAAAGGTTCATTGCAGATTAAGAGGCACAAACAGACTTGGCAAAGACCAGGAGAGGGAGGGGAAGCACCTCACAGCCCACAGGCTTGCAGCATCAGTGAGAAACCCACTCAGGACAGTGGGCTCTTTTCTGAAAGACACCCAGCACTGAACAGACTCTTCTTAGCTCAGACAAAAGATTTGCAACTCCTCCAGAAACTGACACACGCCAAACAAAGGAAGGGAGGCAGTTGTCACGCTCCAAATCTCAGCCCATGCAGCCAAGTCACGACGCACAGGGCATGCAGAACCACACACTGGAGTATCAGCAGAGGAAACACACTGCTTAGAACGGACAGCACATAACCTGAAGTTCTCCTCTACTTCCTTCTGCAAAGCAAAGAGACAAAAAAAAAAAAAAAAACAGGAAGGAGAGGAATACAGTTAACGGGGGAGAATTCAGGCATGGACTGAGTTTGGATAGAGGAGAAAGACCAGAGGCTGATTCTGCAGCTCCCCCCAGTTCCCTGGAGGGCAGGTCTGTTTCACTAGGAGTCTGGATTCCAGATCAGCAGCCGTTTGAACAACAGGCTCACTTTGGATGGATGCAAGATTCCCCCTCCCTCCGTTCCAGCTTGACTCCCAGTTTCCCTTGCCTCCCCTCCCCCATATGAGCCTGTTGCATGAATTTCAGATTCTCAGTGCAGGTGGGGGGCAGCCTTGAGAGGAGGGGGAGGAACAACCCCAGTGAAACCCGGAAGAGAGCATCAGAGAGAAGCGTGACAGGTGTCATTTTGAGAAGGCATGTTTGTCTTGACACCACACGTGGGGGGGGGGGCGAGCTCTGGCGGATCACTGCACAGGCTCGTGTCTCCTCCTCAGGATGACAGCAATTCCCCCAAACATGGAATGTGCTCATCAGTAAGCAAAGCTGGTCAACCCCTCAAGCCAAGGTCACCAGCACCAAAAAACTTAACATCCTTTCAGCCCAAATCCAAATGCCAACGTCTACTGAGGACTGGGCTGCAAGTTATTTCAGACACAGGTCTTTAACTGGGTATTACTAACAGTATTTATATACCACTTTTCAACAAAAAGTTCACATAGCAGTTTTCAAAGAAAGTCCAATAACTGATGGCTTCCTGTCCCAAAAGGGCTCACCGTCTAGAAAGATGCAAAAGAACACCAGCAGACTGTCACTGGAAAAGGCACTGCTGGGGTGAGGAGGGTCAGTTGCCCTCCCTCGGCAAAATAAAAGAGGAGCACCCACTTGAAAAAGTGCCTCTCACCCAGTCAGCAGGGGTAGGAAGTACAAAGATGGCAGAGAGTTGGGGGCAAATGCAAAGTTTTCAGGGCCCAAATTTAGAAGCAGGGTCATATCATCTCTACGTCCACCCCCCCCCCCAAGTTCTAATCGCTGCAGCTCCTGACAAAAAGACACACACAAGCAACTGACACAGGAACAGGAGTCCGGCTCTTCCCGTCTGTTGGGGCTCTGGGGAAACGGCAAAAGGATGGCGGGTTCTAAGTGACGATTCCTGTGGCAGCCGGAGCGAGCAGCGAGCAGAGAACGGGTGGCCGGTGACCAGCTTCCCAGCTCGGTGACAGCTTCACACGCCTGTTTGCAAGCGCTGCATTTTCCACACACTGACTGCGCGCAGAAAGACCTGAGACTCCTGCAGTCAGAAACAGCCACCTGCACACGGAGGCAGTTCTGAACTTCTGAGGAAGGTGAAGGCACGACTGCCACTAACAGCCCCGAGCCCCAGAAGCACCACCACAGCCCTGCTGGGAGCAGCACCCCCCCCATGGCTCAGCGTGCTGCCCAGCAACTGACAGCGTCTTCCTGTGGTTGCTGATGACATCATCAGCCATCCCCCACTTCTGGGTCAACTGAGCTCTGAGGGGTGCAGAGCTCAGCTGAGGGGTGCAGAGCGAGCCACACAGGGGAACACCGGCTGGGAGGCAAAGGATGGCAACCCCACCTGTGTGTCTGTCTTTCAGATAAACTGTCCATGCACTGCACATGCAGCGCAGCCTCCAACAGGTCCACGTGCTGCAGCCTCTCAGCCAGTGTGCAGTGATGCCAGGTGGTCAATGCCAGACTGGCGCTCTTTGCCCGTCCCCCACTGTGGCTGGGTGGTTACAGAGCAGCTTTGTAAGAACATAAGAACAGCCCCGCTGGATCAGGCCATAGGCCCATCTAGTCCAGCTTCCTGGATCTCACAGCGGCCCAGCAAATGCCCCAGGGAGCACACCAGATAACAAGAGACCTGCAAGGCCTCCTGGGAATTGTAGTTAAGAACATAAGAACAGCCCCACTGGATCAGGCCATAGGCCCATCTAGTCCAGCTTCCTGTATCTCACAGCGGCCCACCAAATGCCCCAGGGAGCACACCAGATAACAAGAGACCTGCAAGGCTTCCTGGGAATTGTAGTTAAGAACATAAGAACAGCCCCACTGGATCAGGCCATAGGCCCGTCTAGTCCAGCTTCCTGTATCTCACAGCAGCCCAGCAAATGCCCCAGGGAGCACACCAGATGTGAAGCAGCTGGTGTGAGTTCTAGGCCTGCCCCCCTTCTTTTTGGATCCCTGCCACGGGTGCTGTTGGCCAAGTCATACGGTGGGTGTTACTGGGAAGGGTTGTTCCTCCCTCCTCTCAGGGCTTGGTGTATCAGTTTTGTTTTTTTTTATTAATACATTTATACCCTCCCCTCCTCCCCTGGAAACCTTGGAGGAGCCAAGACCCCTCCAAAGCGCCAGGCTTGCTGTCCGGAAGATGAAGGCCCGGGGGTCCCAATGGACAGACTTGCCGTGTACCTGAGTGGACGTCTTCAGTTGAGGCCACCCAGCTGGCCTCCTTGAGGAGCCTCCGGCGCTGCTGCCTTTTCTCCCGCAGGACATTCTTGAAGTTGTTGATGCACTTGTTCAAGTAGATGGTCTCGGCACAGACCTTCTCGAGGCTCCGCGGCCTCCACCCAGCATCGTCCAGCTCTTGCTGGGCCTCGCCATTGAGAAAGGCCTGCCCAACAGGGCCCTCGGGATCTGACAGGGGCTCCAGCTCAGGGGCAGGGGCCTCCCTCTCTGGCCCCGCGATGCTGGGGAGAGCCTGCTGTGCTGGCCCCACACTCTCACTGCTCATGGTGGTGTTTGCCTGGCTCTCCGAGGACAAGCTGGGCGGGCCAGAGGCCGCCTGATCCAAGCTGCCCTGCGTGCTTGAGCGGCAGAGCACAGGCGCTGACTCGCTTCCCAACGGGAGGCTCTTTTCCCCCTCCAGGAGGACTTCAGGGTCAGTTGTCTCCAGCTTGTGAAACACCACTTGAAGGGCAGACCGGAAGTGACTCAACGCCTTCCCCAACTTGTTGGTATAGAACCTCATGTCCACAAGGTCGAGGCTGTCCCGGGAATGTTCAAGGAAGTACTGGGAGTTCTCCAAGACGTTCCTGAAGACCTGCTCAGTCGGATCCTGCTCGTTGAGATCAATCTGGACCATGTCTTTGAGAGTCTCGCTGCTGCCTGTCAGCTTGCACACAGCATCATCACAGCCTGGCCCTGGCACCAGCACACCCCTGGGGGTCTCCTCCAAGAGGCTTCCTGGCTCAGGGCTGAGACACTCCAGGGTGGCCGCGTCACAGTCCGACTCGCTTCCCCCTGGAGTCGGTACCCCAGCCTTGTCTCCTTCCAGCAGGGAGGAGCTGGTCTTGGGGGTGGCCTGAGAGTCTGCGACAGGCACCCACCCTGTTGGCCAGGAAGCCTCTGCACACTGTCTAGGCAGCTGGGGGGATGCAGCCAGGACACCTGTGGGGCAGCCCCTCTGCAGCAGCGTCTGCTCACTGCTGCCGATCATCTGCACCACTCGGCCCACCTTCTCCTCGAGTTCAGCAATCAAGCTGCTCTTCCTGGCCAGAGTGGACTTTTGCTGGGAGTGAAGCCTCTCAGCGACACAGCGCACCTCACAGCTGGTGCTCTCACGCTGCAGCTGGCACGTGTCCACCTGAAACTGACCGTCCCCATCAGTCCTCACTGCTTCCCCCCGGGGGGCCACAGAGCGCCCATGGTTTTCACTCCGGCCTGCTGGCAACAACGATGAAGAGCCCAGCTGCGCCCGAAGGCCTCCCTTGCCATTTGGGCAAGACTGTTCATCACTGGCCACAATTGTGACTCCTGCACTCTGCAAAAGAATCGACTTCTGGAGAATGAAGTCCCTCTGCTCCACATCAGCGAGTTTCACGACTGCAGGCCGAGGGGCAAACTGCTTGCCAGGTGCCCTGCCAGACCTGTAGGCATCCCTGATGTACTTGCTGCACTGAATGCCGTTGAAGCAGTGGTACTCGGACAAAAGCCTGTAGACCAGCTCCTTGGTGTTCTCCTCCTCCTGCTCAGGGAGGCCATACAAGTACAGCACAGTCTCTGTGGCGCAGGCTTCTAGGAAGGGCTCCCTGGCCTTTGGCACCGCAGCAGCTCTGCTGGCGGGGCCACCACCACTCTGCAGCCCTTCGATCTCGCTCAGCACGCTGTCCACGCAGCTGGAGACCTCGTCCACGGAGCCCTTGATCAAGGTGAGGTGCTGCTGGAGCTCCGCAATCTCAGCCTGTATGCGGCTGATCCCCTGAAGCTCTTTCACAATGCACTCGACCACGTCCACAGAGCGGTCTGTGAGCAGCGGGCTGCAGGAAGCACAGGCTGGAGTCCTGCTGGGGAGGCAGAGTCCTTCTCTCTGCTCAGCGGTTCCTCCCCAGCCAGCCTGGAGGCTGAGAGCAGTGCCATCTCGCCCCTCAGGGCTCTGACTTTGTTCCAGTGGGACCTCTGCCACTGGGGGGTCAGATGTCCCCCCCAGGTCACACTGGTCTTGCTGTGCCAATGCACAGGGTGCCTCGGTGTGTCCACCCCAGCGAAGTTCCACCTTGCCAAGCTCACCTCCACTGGCCTCACTGACCCCTCGGCTCCTCCACTGGCAGACAGAAAAATCATCGTCTGGGCCTCTCCTCGTGATCCTGCAGGCAGGCACATGGTCTGTTTCTGTGTCTTTGGTGGAAAGCTTGCTGCGATGGTGATTCTGGCTCAGGGAGCCCAGGTCACTGGTGTGCTCTTGAGCCCACTTCTCCATCTCCATCTCCCCCTCAGAATCAGCTGGATGCTCTGCTTCTGGGAAAGCGGCCTGGCTGAGGGCTTCCCAACAGGCCTTTTCAGCACAAAAGCACTGTGGTCTTCTGGCCTTTGGAGAACTCCACTGCTGTCCATAATGAGCACCCACATTGGCTCTCGCACATGCTGCCGCCAGAGGAGAGTCGGGGTCTGCGTACCTCACTGCCTGGCCCACAAAAGTCTTCTTTGGCAGGAGATCTACTCTCCTATGAAGCTGCTGTCAAAAAAGGGTACGGAGATGCTGCAATCTAGCCAGTGAAGAAAGCGCATGCACACAGACCACACACGCACACGCACACGCACACACAGCATCTCTCAATGTGTAATCAGCCACATTGCATCCACGCTGCAGAACTAATCTGGTGTTTGCAAGCACAAGCTTTCCAGAACAGCTTGCTGTTCAATTTCTGTCATTTAACTGAATGCTGGCCTTGGAAGAAGCAGGCTCTGGTCAGAAGGAATGGCTAGTCAACCCTCCTAAACAAATGGGGTCCTCACCGTCAACCTCCCCCAGCTATAAAATTATGCTCTTTCTTTCTTTATTATTATTATTATTATTATTATTATTATTATTATTATTATTATTATTATTTTCCCCTGGGGGCTGGGGATAGATGGGACTCGTCAGCCTGGGAAGGCAGCTCATACAAGAGAAGGAAAACTCTGATCCCAAACCTCCACTGCCTTGTGGCTACATCCAGTTATGGAAAAGGCTTCAGGAGTCAACCTCGAGGCAAAATCCAGAGCCGTAGTCCCTGAGGCAGTTCATGGCTGAACACAGTCACGTTCTGGCAACTCCTGCGACGCCGCTGGAACCAACCGTATTGGCCTCTGCCTTTCCATTGGACCATTTCAGCGACGTGGAGAGGGGGGATTTGCTGCATGGGTAACAGCCTATCCTCCATACCTACTTTACCCAGGCTTCACGCACTGGAGAGGACACTGTTCCAGAACCACCATTCAGAGCGTGACACCATAGTCTTCCGAGACTGAAGGATGCCAACTACTACTACTACTACTACTACTACTACTACTACTACTACTACTACTACTACTATTATTATTATTATTATTATTATTATTATTATTATTCCACCTTTCTCCCCGAAGGGCACCCAAGGTGGCTAACAAGCAAAACATTAAAATACAGAATAAAATACAAATAAAAATAAAAACAATTAAAAACAAGATAAAATACAGAGCAGTGAGCAATAAAACACATAGTAAAAATATTAATTTATAAAAGCAGCCCTTATAAGTCTCGAAGACTTCCCTAAATAAAAAAGTCTTCAGGCCCTGCCCAAAAGTTAATAACGAGGAAGCTGTCCTCAACAACAACAACAGTATTTATATACCGCTTTTCAACAAAAAGTTCACAAAGCGGTTTACAGAGAAAATCAAATATCTAATGGCTCCTCAACTCAAAGGAGAGGGAATTCCATAATGCAGGTGCCACCACCGAGAAGGTCCTGTTTCCGGCCGCCATCCCCCTCACCTCTCTCAATGGTGGCACAACCAACAGGGCCCCTTCTGATGACCTCAGAGAATGGATCAGACTAAATGGAAGAAGGTGGTCTCTCAAACATGCTGATCCCAAGACGTTTAGGGCTTTAAAGGTCAAAACCAGCACCTTGAATTCAGCCTGGAAACGAACCAGCAGCCAGTGCAGCCACCAGAGCAGTGGCGTGACAGAGTCAAACCGCCAGCCTCCAGCAACTATACGAGTCACCACATTCTGTACTAGCTGTAGCTTCTGGGCCGTCTTCAGGGGCAGCCCCACGTACAGCACATTACAGTAATCTAATCTTGATGTCACCATGGCATGGACCCCGTGGCCAGATCCGCCAGAGACTGGAACAGTCACAGCTGGCGCATCAGCCAAAGCTGGGCAAAGGTGCTCCTGGCCACAGCTGACACCTGGACATCCAGGAGCAGCTGAGACTGGAACTGACCTCTTAACATTAACCTCTTGGTTGTTGCAGTCTCCCTATTCATCCTCTCAGGCACAATATCCTGCATACTAATTAGGAGCGACTAACCCAGGGAGATTCCCCGGCCATCAGCTCTCCTATTTCACAGAAGGCCACTGTGTGGGACACAGGCTTGTCTGCACCAGCTGACAGTTTTACAGGTCGACTCAGTATTTGGCTGGAACACACGCCAAAGGCCAGTCCAGCAAGAGAGACTTCTATGGTGCAGCTTTTAGAGTCAGGTTACTTGCTAAGAGCAGACCCAGTCCAGCCACTTGGTCCCCACCCCACAACCTGTGCCTAAGGGGGGGCTGGGCTGACAGATGGCACCTTGTCTGGAGCCTGCAGCTGGTCATGCGCAGGGGCTTCCATGCACTCACAGGTCTGTACCTGGTGAACAGAGTTCTATGGTCTCTGAGTCAACTACAAATGAAATGGTGAGCAAACATTTTACCACACCTTGTTTAAAATGCAATAGGGCCGCCAGGGAGCAGATGAAATTATCGGGGGGGGGGGTCAGTTCTGGGTCCTGGGTGCCATGACTCCCACAGCCAGAACTCTGACCTAGGGGGAAAGGTCAGCCACAGAAGGAGAGTCAGCAGCACACAACTCGGAGATGTTTCATCTGGATAGGCCCGACAACCACCTGAAGTGGGGACCTCATCCCAGGGAGCAGCTCCTTGCCAGCGCCAGAGGTCTGCCAGGTGAGGACAGGTGGAGAGGCAGCCGGACCCAAGGCCTGCCTCTTGGGGAAGGGCTTGGCCTGAGAGGGCTCCAGAGAGAAACTCTCAAGGGGCAATTGCTCTCCAGACCTTGCTGCGCCAAGTGGCCATCTGAGAGCCCTCCAGCATCCCACTCTGCTGGCCAGGCCTGGGTCTGCCCCTCTCCAGCATCCCCTCGGGCTCCAGAAAGCAAATGCAAATGAGTGAGACTCTTCTGCGGCTCAGAAGTCCTTCCCACAGCAGAAGCCTCTGGCCCTGCTCTTCCCACAGACAGCCATTCCCTCCTGACCAGAGCACGGCCTGCCCACAGGGGCCCTGCAGCCCTGCTCACTGCTTCTGTGTCTGCCCAGGACCAGGCATTCCTCCCCTGCTCAGCAACACCCCTCAGAGCCCGCAGACACAACCTCACCTTCACTCAGAGGTGTTTCCTGCATTCAAACCAACCATGTCAAGATTTCCACGCATGGAATTCAGCATCGTTTGCCCCAAACCAAGTTGCTCCACCTGTTTCCATCTCTGTTTTAGAAAACAAGGCTACATTTCTGCCATTTGACTGTTCAGAACGTGTCACGAGTCATCGGCTGTTCAGCATCTTCCTGGGAAAGGCCTACAAAATCTGATGGTGTTTCAGGGATGCGGATTCCCATGTTGCTGCTCCAGCCCTCAGAGGAAGCAGCAGCTCAGAGCTCTCGCCACAGCAGAGGGACAAGACAGCCTTGTTCCATGAAGCTCACTCCTGGGAAAATGCATGCAGGATGGAGCCCAAGTGCTCCAGACCAGAGGGGTCTGGAAACAGCAGGCGCCACCCATGACCTACCAGGACCGCAAGCTGTTCAGAAGACAAAGCTTCATGCCTCAGCCAAGCAAGCACGTTTGGTTCCAAAGACCCGGGCGGGTGGGGTGAGCAGGAGGATGCTTTGCTTTTCAGGGGACACCAATAGGGCACTGTGTACAAAACTCATGGCAAGCACAGGACTGCTACTTCAAGCCCAAGGGGGCCACCTGGCCCTGCACCCTCTTCCCCAGCCCACCCTAGCTGTCCCAATGGGAGTCCCACCACCTGGAGAGAAGGGCAGCTTCCCTGCCACTGGCACTCAGCGGCGGATAGCCACATATCCTGGGAGCAGCAGGCAGGGCCTCCACAACTAGGAGCAAGCGACAGCCTCCGGTCCTCCATGAAAGTGTCCAGTTCCCTTCTGACAGCCATCCAGGCTCACGGCCATCACCACACCTTGTGAAAATAAACTCCACAAAGAAATAAGGAACTGTCCCTCCTTTGCCCATCCTCAGTCTCTGGAGACTGTCCAGACACTGCAGCCAGTGCAGAAGCAGCCATGGCCAGGGTGCTTCTGGGTGCCCACTGGTTGCTGAAGTGTTGCTTCACCTGCACCTCCCCTCTGAATTTCAGCTTGGAAGCTTCACCAGCTTTTCCAGCTCAGTATGACCAGCTTGTTTTTCTTTCTGAGCCTCCCTCATCTGCTGAAACCACCACGACCTGCCCTTGTGAACAAACTGGGAGCTCTGGCTTTACCTTGGACTTCTCAGTTTCCAGGACTGCAAGAATGCAGCCTTCCCGCCTGCCCCTTGGCGGCAACAACAACAACAAAACTCTAGTTCACACCCTGATCATTCTGACCTCCTTACTGGTTCCATTTAGCCAGCCCGGTCCCCTCCATTCCCCCCCCCCATTCAGCACTATGTTGCCAAAACTGTTCACCTGCATCATTGACCCAAGATTTCACACTCCCCTTTTGCAGACTTCCTGCCCACTCCTGAACCCAACACCAGTCCCCACCTTCACAACCCTCCATGAACTTGCACCTTCTCACCTCTCTGCTCTCACATCTTGCCAACCGCTACCCAGGCCATTCATCCTCCACCTCTCACACCTCTCAGCCACACCAAAGTCTCCTCTTCCCTCCCACAACTCTGACCCCCCCTTAGGCTTGCAAGTCCCTCCCAGATCACCTGCCTTATGCCTCCTCTCACAGCCTCCAGCCTCCTTCAAACCCATCTCTTCCATGCCTCTCTCCTTCTCAGCTGAGCATCATTTCCCAACTCTCCATCAAGTAGGAGCAGCTGGAACGCTCAAAGCAGCTTGCAGCCACTTTTGAAAGCCAGGAAGCAGAGAGTGGGTGTCAATGGGCAATTTTCACAATGGAGAGAGGTGAAAAGCGGTGTGCCCCAAGGATCTGTCCTGGGACCGGTGCTTTACAACCTCTTCATAAATGACCTGGAGACAGGGGTGAGCAGTGAGGTGGCCAAGTTTGCAGACGACACCAAACTTTTCCGAGTGGTGAAGACCAGAAGTGATTGTGAGGAGCTCCAGAAGGATCTCTCCAGACTGGCAGAATGGGCAGCAAAATGGCAGATGCGTTTCAATGTCAGTAAGTGTAAGGTCATGAACATTGGGGCAAAAAATCAAAACTTTAGATATAAGCTGATGGGTTCTGAGCTGTCTGTGACAGATCAGGAGAGAGATCTTGGGGTGGTGGTGGACAGGTCGCTGAAAGTGTCGACCCAATGTGCGGCGGCAGTTAAGAAGGCCAATTCTATGCTTGGGATCATTAGGAAAGGTATGGAGAACAAAACGGCTAATATTATAATGCCGTTGTACAAATCAATGGTAAGGCCACACCTGGAGTATTGTGTCCAGTTCTGGTTGCCGCATCTCAAAAAAGACATAGTGGAAATGGAAAAGGTGCAAAAGAGAGCGACTAAGATGATTACGGGGCTGGGGCACCTTCCTTACGAGGAAAGGCTACGGCGTTTGGGCCTCTTCAGCCTAGAAAAGAGACGCCTGAGGGGGGACATGATTGAGACATACAAAGGTATGCACAGGAAAGATAGAATGGATAGAGAGACACATAAGAACAGCCCCGCTGGATCAGGCCATAGGCCCATCTAGTTCAGCTTCCTGTATCTCACAACGGCCCACCAAATGCCCCAACACCTTTTTCCCTCTCACATAACACCAGAACCAGGAGAAATACACCGAAATTGAGTATTGGGAGAGTTAGAACAGACAAAAGGAAATATTTCTTTACCCAGAGTGTAATTAGTCTGTGGAACTCTTTGCTACAGGATGTGGTATTGGTAGCCAGCCTGGATGCCTTTTAAAGGGGATTGGACAGATTTCTGGAGGAGGACTCCATCACAGGTCACAAGCCATGATGAGTATGTACAGTCTGAGATTAGCTGGTTGCTCATTATGAGGGCCGGGAAGGAATTTTTCTCTGTCATCCAAATTGGCCCTGGATGGCAGTTTTTTTGCCTGGTGAGGGAGGGAAGGTGCGTTCAGTAGATTTTGTGCGTTAGAAATTGGTCCTCGTGTTTAATAAGTAGCACAAGTTAAACCCAATTGCAATCTGGTGTCTTTCCTGGGCTGAGTGAGCATAAATAAAATGCCAGATGAAGGGGAGTGAAAGTGAGATGCAAGTATCTTGTGGTCTTGTGTGTGCTCCCTGAGATCTGCGGGGCACTGTGAGATACAGGAAGCCAGACTAGAGGGGCCTTGGCCCGATCCAATCAGACTCTTCTTACGTTCTTACCTACTGGCAGGAACTACAGGGCCATAAACATCAGTCTCAGGAGGGAGCTCCAGAGTCTGGGTGTGACTGCAGAGAAGACCCACTTCTGAATTCGAATAGAACAGGTGTCAGAGTGTGGGGGTGTGTGTGTGACAGGAATGGTCCCCCTCTGCTGATCTTAAGAGGGGGGCAAGTCAATTTGGAAGGAAGCTGTCCTTCCACACCCCGGTTTCACAGGTTGAAACCAAACCCTTGAATTGTGCCCAGAAAGGCACTGGTGACCCCAAGGTCACAGGGTTCCAATAGGCAGCCCCCACCAACACCAGGGCAGCTGCATTCTGTATCATTTGGCGCTCCCAAGCAGTTCCCAGAGGCAGCCCCATGCCAAGCCCATGACAGCAATAGAAGTGTCGTGTCACCACACTCTGCGTCACCTCAGCCCAGTCTGCCCTGTCTTGAAACAGATCTGATAGGTGCACCAGCCAACAAAGACTGGGCAAAGGTACTCCTGGTCACAGGTGAGACATTCAGAGCTGGGTCTAGAAGCACCCCAAATTACAAGCCTGCCTTTCCAAGGAAGCGCTGACCCATCCAGCATTTGCTGAAAATGTGTGCCCTGCCTGGCAGAGCTCTTTTGTCTCGCCCGGCTTACTGAAAGTCCCAGCTCCAAATGGTAAATGATCTCCTGCGGTAGCTTCACAGACTGGGGAGCAGACAGAACCCTGCGAAAAGCCAAGGCACCAGGCAGGCTGGCCAGCACCACCTTCTGAAGGCACAAGCGGCACCAGAATAGAGGGCTCCCATCCCATAATAATAATAATAATAATAATAATAATAATAATAATAATAATAATAATAATAATAATAAAACTTTATTTATATCCCGCCCCCTTCTCCCCAAAGGGACCCAACAAGCACAGAAAACTAGATTAAGGGCGCAGCCCTAACCCACTTTCCAGCACTGGCACAGCTGTGCCAATGGAGCACGTGCTGCATCCTGCAGTTGGGAGGCAGTCACGGAGGTCTCTTCAAGGTAAGGCAATGTTTGTTTCCTTATCTCAGAATTGCACTGGCCTTACCTTGGTGCTGGAAAGTTGGTTAGGGTTGCACCCTAAGTGTATGATCTGTTGAAGGAGTTAGGCCAGAACAAACCTAGGCTTGCCATTATTGTAGATGCCATGAAATTCTAGGCAACCTTGGCATGGATGTTAAAATCTCTCCTACTTACAGATGGGGTGGGGGGGAGGGATGACTCCAACTCCATCCTTGAAACTACCCTAGTTACAAGATCAGAAAAACTCACTTGAAGAAAAGCTCCCCTAGTCAGAACGCATTGCCGTTCTGGCTGAATCCAGTCTCTGAGACGCCTAAGTCACCAGCTGTGCTTCCGGCCACTTCCACAAAAGCAGAAAAGTGTGTCGTGAGCTGCAACGCAGGACACCCCCCTCCTCCTGGTCAGCCCACAGTACAGAGCAGCAGCAGGCCAAAGGGGAGGGAGCACCTCCCCAAACACACGTGTGAGCTTGTGGGATGCACACCCCTGCGTGACACTACTGGCCGTGGTGGCTATTCAAAAGGGCTCCCAGAGGTCTCCAAGCAGCAGCAGCAGCTGGACACAGACTGCTGGATGGGCTTGGATCTGACCCAGCAAGGCTCAGCACTGCAAGGTGACAACATGAGCTCGAGAAGGCAAACTTGCAGCCAAGGGAAAGGTTGCTATGGCAGCCCTTCTCTGCTGGCTGCAACACTGACACAGGCTGGAGATTTTTAGATATCCCCTTTTATCTTCCCTGAGGACTCCGTGGGCTTTCCAGGCAGCCTCCTTCCCTGGGCCTGGGTGTGGCCTCCGATGCCACTTCCTTGCAGCTCAAGCATCCTGGAGTGTGTAGTTGAAAAGTTAAAAATTCGACCCCAGGGTGGCCGCTTCTCTTAGCTGTCACAATCACGTCTTTTCCCAGACCTGATCTGCCACTCAGTAAAGCAGCCTGGGAATCACAGCTGGAGCTGAAACGTGTATCCCACAGCCGAGTGAGTCAGGGTTCTGGTGGCATTCAGTTCTCAGCTAAGGGAGATTTTAATTTAAACTCAAAGAAGAGAGAAAATCAGCATTAGCAACCCCTTAAAAAGGAATCAGTCGCAGAGGTTGACTATGGCAGAACAAAAGGATGGGGAGGTGGACAGGGTGAGAGAAAGGCACCAGAGAGGAACAGAATGCAGCTCGCTCAGGGCAAGATCTGCCATGACTATTACTGGAAGCTGTGCAGGAGCTTCAGACCACTGCAGTCTTCTGTGCTAAAGGAGGAACGTTTTGGAGGTGAAACAGACGCTCCGGAGCACAAGTGCCTTGATGTCCAACACTGAACTCATGACATGGAGACGAATGACAGCAATCAAATGTGTGCTGATCAGAACAGGAACAGGATGAAAGAACATGTAGAGTCACCCAGCCTTGAAAAAACAACACTGGCGGCCACCAGCCCTTTACTACCCTGGCAGCTCCCTGTCCTCTAGGTTTTGAAAGGCCAGGAAGAGAGGGAGGAGGAGAAGTCACCTTAGGCCAAGGAGGGGACTTCCTCCTGAAGTTCTCCCCTGCAGGTCTGGGAGTGCTTCCTTCACTGCTCTCGTTGTGGTCCTAACACTTACTTTGTAGAACCGTTACTTGTCGTGTCATCATTTTAGTCAATGACCACAGAAGCACTCCAGTTCTTTTGAAGATGAGCTCAACCAGGCCCCTTGGAGCCACGGATGGTGGCTTCACAAGCCAGCTGCAAGAACCAGTAGGGGCACCTGAACACTAACCCTACCTGAGCGGTTCACCTAATATCCTCTAGGAAATCATGATTCCTGGAAAGAGCTCACTCTCCTTCCCATAAGCTGGCAGGTTCACTCAGCTCTCTGGCGGCAACAAGAATGGGCTGCCTTGACCTTCCACCTCCTCCTGCTCGAGGGAAGACTCTGACTGCTGCAAGAGGCTGGAGCTTGCCCAAACAGGGACTGCGGAGGGCACCACTCATCACACCTGCCAGACAATATCACTCCATCCAATTTCTGACACTTGCCAAGTCAAGACTTCTCAGAGAAAAGATCCCAACCTTAGAAAACACCGGAAGTTCTTCAGGGCTTCTGAAAATTTCACTCCAACAGTTAGGAACCACGGCTGACTAGCCCAACAAAACGACAAAGCAGGAGGACATCTTTGACCAAGCCCAAGCAAAAAATGCACCAAAGGCATTCTTAAGTCCTCTGCGTAAATCTGACACTGGAGATGAACATAAAGGGCAGCTGCTATTTGCTCTAAACACCCAGAACACTTTCACACTTCTGAATTCTGCAACAGCACCGTGGGAGACAGAGACACTTCTTCTCTGGCTGCTCCCAAAAGGACTGACAGATGAGCAGAAGCTGAAGCAGAAGGCGACTCTGTTTAACTTGAGGGGGGCGCCCAAGAGGGTGGGGTGGCTGCAGCGACCTCTTCCAGTCCACAGCTGATTCAAGCACCTGCCCAGCAGTGCCAGTCTCCCTGGGCTCTCCTTGCCCCCACTTGAAGCATCTCCTCTTCAAAGTCCAAAGATGCAAATCAGTTCAAGAAAGGACTTGGATCAGTGGCATTGCTGCCAATTGAGACTATCTATGAAAAGTAGGCAAGTGACCCCAGGACACCTGACTGAGCTGCACACAGGCGACCAACCAGCTCAGGCGCACATCCTGGATTCTTGGTACTGTTCAAAGCCCAATCCCTGAGCACGGTGCTGAACCCAGAGTGAGAAGGCAGCTCTGGGTAAGGTCACACAGGAGAGAAGGGCTGGAGAAAGAGGCAGGGGTGCCTCACTTAGCTGCAGGGGAGAATGGAGAGAACGGCTTCATGGAGAAAGGGGGCTGTGAGAAGGGATCTGGTGGGAGAGCTCCCACAGGACTTCCAGGAGGCAGTGCCAAGCATGGGGGGGGGAGCAGCCAGGGAGAAATGACGGTGTGTCGGAGGGACACAAGGGCTTTAGACCTGAGCAGCCTGCACTGGAGAAGATGAGCCTGATGGACATTCGCACCACACTTAGAGCTCCGGACAGCTGGTTGCCTAACCACAGAAGTGATCCAATGACGCTTTGCAAGACCAGGGGCTGCTCTTCATCTGCATGAGACAGTAACAGGTGCAATCAAAGCTAAATTCACACCTTTTCCCCTGCTGGGAAGCCTGCCTTGAAAAGAAACGTCTCTCACCCAGAGTTTAATTCCAGGGATGCAAACAGGGATGCTGCTCAAGGCACACCAGAGCCATTCGGCCAGGGGGTTCAAATGCCTTTTGACCAAGCGGAAGCCACACACACACACACTCTGGGCTTGTTCTCGGCGATCACCCAGTTAGCCTTCTAAGCTCACAAGTGGCTCTGGATAAGCGGGAATGGGCAGTGCAGGGCAGCTGAACCTCCTGCTGCCTGTTTCTGTGCTTCTCCCTCTGATCCAAAGCAGAACTTCAGCAACTCCGCCTACTGGGGAAACTCGCGTGTCCTCCCGCAGGAGCCACTTGCACCAGGAAAGGTGCCAAAGTCCTCTGTGGAGGAGACAGGAGTGCAGAGAAAGGTGTCGCCAGGAACTGGGGCTTCCTGGTCTCCCCCCCCCCGCCCCCATCGTGCCAAGACCCCAGAGAAGAACGAAGGCAAAGGCAGAAACGTTTCCAGCTCTGTAGCTCATCTTCTTAAAACTGAGAATCTGGTGGGGTGCACAACTACAGGCTTCCAAACCACGTGCCCTTCAAGACCTCAATTTTTTAGCAACGATTTTGAATATAAATTAAGCATTGCCTCAACAGACCCTCTTCGATGCTGAACTCCAGCTGAAATCACCCCCAGGCAGACTCAAAGGCTGGGCGCAGCAGCGTCCTTCTCTGCACACAGGCATCCGTGAAAGAGGGCACGCTACACACGCACGTCACTCCTCAAGCACTCTGGAGAGCCACCGCGTCCCTTTCACACGGGCCATTCTCTCTCGCTCGCCTCCAAACATCTCTCTGGAGCCACCAAATTCCGGCTCCCAGGCGTGTCTTGACTTAGTTTTACAACTTACCTTGAAACAAAAATGGCTTAAGGTTTAAATTTTCAAATTAAGAAGGACAAACTCAAGAGAAGCCAAAGCTCTCTCGCCCAGAACCAAGACATCCCCTTAACAGCAGCACTGCCAGCCAGAAGAGGTTGGAGCCCTTGCAAGAGAGGGTGGAAAAGGCAGCCCAACTATCTGTTTCCACAGCAGCCACTAAGCAGCAGGAGCACAACTGGGGGCATGTCCAAAAGTGCTCAACTGCCCAAAAATCCCAGGAGAAAGCAGAGGAGCCGAGGAACAGGAAGAGCAGTCCAGGAGCTTCTTCTGTTTGTCGAGGATTCTTCAAGAGAAACGACTTGGCTTCCCGCCCCAAATGCATTTCCCAAGCAGCCCGAGGAGCAGCTCAGCTCCTCTGCTCGCTTCAGCGCTGTACTTGAAAAGAGAAGGCAGCCGTGGAACAGGGTCTGTGGCTTCAACTCCTCCTCCTTGTCGGCTGGCTGCTGCCTCCTGAAGCCTGCCACGCACCCCCAACCCCCTCCTCCCCCCCAGCACACTCTGGGCGGAAACAACTTCTTCCTTCTCGTTATCCATTCAGTGGTAAAAAATGATGAAAAATGGACGGCTCTGACAAAAAGCAAAGCGCTCCTTGGGAAAGCAGAGAGCAGACAAGAAAGCCAGGCCTGCTGGCACGCGCCGGAGAGCAGAGCCGCCTCGCTGCATCCTTGAAAGCCAGAGCGGGGCGTGTGTGTGGAGGCTGGACTAGGGGGCTGGGACCAACTGCAATTGCATAATTGCAAAAAATAATCATAATCACCCCCTCCTTTCCCACCCTGATTCCTTCATTATCACCTGCTTTACACCCACTCCAGCATTCGCTGCCGATATGCCAGCACAGCAGAAAAACTTGAGCAAGGAAATTGCCTGGCAGTCAGCGTGAACAAGATGCCGAAACAAGTCCAGGCACTTGGACACCTCCCTCCGATCCAGACGCCGTGACCAAAGAGCACCCAAGAACAAAGCCCCACCTGCTGCTGCTGCTGCCACACAGAAGCAACTGGGGAGTAACAGGTGTAATGTCAAGAAGCGTCAAGAAATGCTGATGAAGAGCAGCAGGAATTGCAAGCGCGGAGTCTCCTCTTGCACGGATTTGCTGTGGAGCTGCTCCTACAGACTCTGCCTTCTGGGGCTTCCTCCAGTCTCTTGCTTCAGCACACAGTCCAGGGGCCTCCCTCCCTCCCTCCCTCCCTGGGACCAGCACACAGTGCCACTCCGGTCCCCGCAGGCACCAGCTCTGCTTCACCCCTGGTGCTCCTTTCCAAGTGCGCATGTCCCTGAAAGCCAAGCACACAGTGCGGGACCTTCGTGCAATTCCTGCCACCTTCTCCTTCCCTTCAAGGAGTTCCCTTTCCAGAGGAGTAGAAGGAGAGAACAGCCCAGCCTGCAAGCTTCCTGTCGTTGGCTGCCTTTGTGGTTTGCGGGCGAGCTTGCTTCTAAAATGTGTCCGCTGCACGTGGGCTGGAGCTGGGTTACAGAAGGCAGCACAGACTCCCCACGGCAAAAAAGAAGGCTCTCCAACCTGGACGAACGGACGAGAAAATGGCCAACACAATTCAGCGTCAGGAAGTGACACACACTGGAGCAACAAAGCCCAGCTTCACCTGAGGGGGCCAAGGGCAAGCAACGAGGAGAGAGAGCTGCAGGTTTCCGGTTTGTGCTGCCAGTCCCTCTGCTCATGCAAAGGCGGCTCTCATAAGAACAGAGTGTGCAGCTGAGCATGTGCAAATGCTTCAGAGCACCTTTTCCGGGCCGCCTCCCAAGGTTTATCGCAGGCACCCTTGGGCCCACCTTCTCCCTCCAGTGGGATGACAGCGGCAGATAAGAGTGCTGCTCCTGGAGCACCTGCCCCGGGGACCGTAAAGGACTCTGTTCCCTAGTCCCTTAACGGACAGAATACAACCCACTGACCAGGCATGGGGTGTGTGAGGATCATGATGGGGTATCCCATTTGGTCTCCACCACTCTCCTAAGGGCCACCAGGAAAGGTCCTACTGTGGAGGTCTTGGCCAGATCCTGGGGAAACACCATGCTAGTGGCCTTCAAATGGGGTGCAGAGGGCACTGCCTTAGCACCAATGGCATGGTTGAGGTGGAGTGTCTATAGCACTTTCCCCAAGAGCCAAGGAAATGGGTTGAAGAGAAAATCCTGTTCCTACTATCCTCAGGGGTGCCCCTGACATCCCACAATAGATCCCCCTCCTCTCTGGAAGAATCTGTATCTGAGATGGAGGAATTCCTGAGCCAAACCTTGTGCCCTTCTGCAACCCCTTCTCCCTGACATGGGGACCAGCAAGAGCCAAACTCCTTTGCCTGGAGGTGCTTGCAGGGGGCTCCCAAATTGCTGCCACAGGAGATGCTGGAGTTCACACACGAGGCAACAGTGCCGGGGCACCTGGGGCATGTGGCCCTGGTCTTGCAGGGCATCTTGGGTCAGTCTTGGGTTCTCTCACGGTCAGTAGGGAGAGGGGCCCTCCCTCCCTGCCAGGCTCCCACCATTGCAGCAGCAGCCCCTTAAGGAGTGGGGCTTTAAGTGGGCTCCTCGAAAGTTCAGGCACAAAATGCCAGGTTGCAGCTCTGGATCCACTTAGAGAAGGGAATGGGGAGGCCAACTTGTCCCAGGCCCTCCCCTTCCTTGTTCACCCCCAGAGGCCATTCCTGCTGCTGCGCTTGGCTGGATCGCCTGTCTGTGTCACCGGTTCTCCCTCCCACTTTTCACTGGTACAGCCTCTGGCCAAGGTAGCACTCTTAACCCATCCCTGCCCAGGTCACACTCCAGGAATGGCGCACCCGCCTTGCCCTCGTCACCCCATCCAGTGGCTTCAGGGAGGCCATGCACTGCCTCCCCAGCCCTCAATGGCCTTCTAAGACCTTTGGAAGGCCAAAAATCGCTACTTCTGGTTTTTGATCCAAAACTGGAAGTAGCAATCTTCAGCCTTCACAGGCCTTAGAAGGCCTTTGGACGACCAGGGAGGCAGCACACAGCCTCTTCAGTTCTCCTAAGGTCCTTGGAAAGTGAGGGTGGCAGAGGATGGGAGGCCCCAGGCAGCACAAGGGCCAGGATCGCCAGGGCCACAGGGCAGACGCCAGGAAGAGGAGGTCGCTGCTGGGATATGTTGGACAAGACCCGGAGAGGATGGGCACTCCGAGCACTGGCCTTGCCAGACCCCACCAAGACGGCTGGGATGGACGCAAAGTGGACAGGAGCTTCGTGGCTCCACAGGCTGTTTTGCCATTTACACACTGCTTGTCAACCAAAAAAGGTTTGCAAAGTGGTTCACTTGCCAGAAGAAATCTTCTATTCCTTTTGCAAAGAGACACTTGCAAATGGTCACCAGAAAAGCTGGGGGGGGGGGGAGAATAGAGACAGCTGTTCTCCCCCTGATCTCCATTGCTGGGAAGGTGCCTTTTTGTCCAGGTCACAGGGACTGCCACGCTAAGACAACCTTCTCCACACCACTGCAACCTCCTAACTCCACAAACGCCCTTCAAACCATGTCAGAAGCATATCTTGCTGTAATGACCGGTCGCTTGGTCAGTTCACATCCTCCATGTCATACTTTCTCACAAGGGCAGCCAGATGGCTGACCAGTCCTGCTCTCCCTTGAGTGAACTGAGAACCGCTCAAAGGAGCTTCTGCATTCTGCCCTGTGAGATGCGAGTTTCTTCGTTTTTAATTCATGAGGTCCTAAATTAGGCTAACTCAGTGAGGAATTATTAAAACTGCTAAAGAACCAATTCAGCCATGTAGGCCAAGTGCTTTGATGTCTGCGAGGTGCGTGTTATTCTGTATTTTAAAATCCCTGTTATCTCTCCTCTTCATTCCAACTTCCTGTAGAGGAAAGCTCTAAACTACGGATAAAAATGTGCAGTAAGCAATTCTTCGGCAGTCACAAAGTGGGTGGATAAACCACAGAAGATATTGCTGAGCCCGAAGCAGCACACAGAGCCCCACAGCCAGGCAAAGAGCCCTCTCCAAGCACACCCCTGATAGGGGAGGGAGAGGGCAGCTCCAGGGACGGGAGGCCCCATGTCAGGTGCTGGGCAGGGGCTGCCCAGGCAGGCCAGAGCGCAGCTCTTGCTGCTGTGCCTCTCCACCCCCCTTGCGCAACATCCATCTCAAGGCCAAAAAGCACCCTGGCTTGGTGTGCCTGGATTCACACTGGCACTGTTTGCTGCAAAACAGAAAATGAATTACTCGACATGCCAACACACTGGACGGGCAGCGAGTCAGCCAGACCATAAGAACATAAGAACAGCCCCACTGGGTCAGGCAATAGGCCCATCTAGTCCAGCTTCCTGTATCTCACCGCGGCCCACCAAATGCCCCAGGGAGCACACCAGACAACAAGAGACCTGCAAGGCTTCCTGGGAATTGTAGTTAAGAACATAAGAACAGCCCCACTGGGTCAGGCCATAGGCCCATCTAGTCCAGCTTCCTGTATCTCACAGCGGCCCACCAAATGCCCCAGGGAGCACACCACATAACAAGAGACCTCATCCTGGTGCCCTCCCTTGCATCTGGCATTCTGACATAACCCATTTCTAAAATCAGGAGATTGCACATACACATCATGGCTTGTACCCCGTAATGGATTTTTCCTCCAGAAACTTATCCAATCCCCTTTTAAAGGCGTCCAGGCTAGATGCCATCACCACATCCTGTGGCAAGGAGTTCCACAGACCAACCACACGCTGAGTAAAGAAATATTTTCTTTTGTCTGTTCTAACTCTCCCAACACTCAATTTGAGTGGATGTCCCCTGGTTCTGGTGTTATGTGAGAGTGTAAAGAGCATCTCTCTATCCACTCTGTCCATCCCCTGCATAATTTTGTATGTCTCAATCATGTCCCCCCTCAGGTGTCTCTTTTCTAGGCTGAAGAGGCCCAAACGCCGTAGCCTTTCCTCATAAGGAAGGTGCCCCAGCCCCGTAATCTTCTTAGTCGCTCTCTTTTGCACCTTTTCCATTTCCACTATGTCTTTTTTGAGATGCAGCAACCAGAACTGGACACAATAGTCCAGGTGTGGCCTTACCATAGATTTGTACAACGGCATTATAATACAATATATACAATAATATATATTATTGCATATACAATATATAAAATAATACAACGGCAATATAATACTCGCTTTCGTCTTGCAAGTTTTTTGGTGTACGAGGCATTCGTCTTGCGAGGCACCACTGTATTAGCCGTTTTGTTCTCAATACCCTTCCTAATGATCCCAAGCATAGAATTGGCCTTCTTCACTGCTCACCCCTGTCTCCAGGTCATTTATGAAGAGGTTGAAAAGCACCGGTGCAAGAACAGATCCTTGGGGCACACCGCTTTTCATTTCTCTCCATTGTGAAAATTGCCCATTGACACCCACTCTCTGCTTCCTGGCCTCCAACCAGTTCTCAATCCATGAGAGGACCTGTCCTCTAATTTCCTGACTGTGGAGTTTTTTCAGTAGCCTTTGGTGAGGGACCGTGTCGAATGCTTTCTGAAAGTCCAGATATATAATGTCCATGGGTTCTCCCACATCCACATGCCTGTTGACCTTTTCAAAGAATTCTATAAGGTTCGTGAGGCAAGACTTACCCTTACAGAAGCCAGGCTGATTCTCCCTCAGCAAGGCCTGTTCATCTATGTGTTTTGAGATCCTATCTTTGATGAGGCATTCCACCATCTTACCCGGTATAGATGTTAGGCTGACTGGCCTATAGTTTCCTGGGTCCCCCCTCTTTCCCTTTTTAAAGATAGGCGTGACATTTGCTATCCTTCAATCTTCTGGCACCGTGGCCGTTTTGAGGGACAAGTTGCATATCTTAGTCAAGAGATCTGCAACTTCATTCTTCAATTCCTTAATAACGCTTGGGTGGATGCCATCATGGCCCGGTGACTTATTGATCTTTAATTTATCAATGAGGTCTGAAACATCTTCTCTTTTAACCTCTATCTGACTTAATTCCTCGGTCAGGAGAGGCTGTTTGGGCAGCGGTATCTGCCCGAGGTCTTCTGCCGTGAAGACAGATGCAAAGAACTCATTTAATTTCTCTGCCATCTCTAAGTCTCCTTTTATCTCCCCTTTCCTTCCTCATCATCCAGTGGGCCAACTGCTTCTCTGGCGGGTTTCCTGCTTCTAACATATTTGAAGAAGCTTTTATTATTCCCCTTAATGTTGCTGGCCATGCGTGACCACTTCTGGTGCAGTTGTCAGGTTTCCATTCCCTTCAACTGAGATTAAAAACTTCCACACCGATCGACAATCCCACTCAACCCAATAACAGTTTGGTTCTGACTTCAAACAGAAACTATTCTACTTTTCCTCTCTGCCAGGCTGCAAAATTCTGCTGTCCTCTTTGGCCTTTGTCATTCCCTTCTTCTACAAAGCTGAAGGGAAAGTGACTACAAGGACAGCCAAGGTGGGGACATGACACAACTGACGAGGAACATTTCTCTTCTAATTACCTCACTGATGAAAAACCCAGATCCTACTGCTTATGAATGCAAGAACATACATCTTTTAAAATAATTTTTAAGGGTGTGATGAAGTTACTGTTTTTGACTCTGACTTTCTCTTCTACCTTTTCCCATCTGGTTTCTTTCCAGGACAGCTGCAAGATCTCCAGAGCGAGACTGAAACCCTACCAGTTGTCCATGAACAAGTGCTACACAAGGCCTCACAGCAACCCCACCCACAGACAAGCAATCAGAGAGATGGAGGTGCTAAACTTGCAAAGCCTTCCTTAACAGTACGCACTGTGCTGTCCCCTTTGGAGCAACCCCATCACCCCTTCCTTCTCACACCCCCCCCCAAAGCTTATAGCCCACAGCATGCCGAAATGATGCAGAGACAGCCCATAGTGATGCTATTTGCTGCAGTTAAGCCTCTCCCTCTGCTGCCACCTCTTCCAAACTGCACCTCTCACTGCCAGACAGACTGACATGAGAAAGGGACTTTCTGTCACCCTGCATCAAAACACAGCAATCGTATTCCACGGAGACAGCCAATCATCCTACTGCAACGTTGCTGGAAAAAGCAGAGCCACCTGATTAAACTGCACAGTCGAGAATAACCAGAAATGAAGGGAAACCACAAGCCTTATTTTAGTAGGTGGCTGCCCGACCGCCACTGTGCAGGAAGCACAAAGGCAGCCAGTCTGAAAGACATCAGCACACCACAGTCTGTGGGCGAAGGACAAAGCAACCAGGCTCTCTGCTGTGCTCCTATGAATGCCCTCCAAGATGGATTCCTGAGCAGGTGGCTACTGTGGTAGGTTCTCCCTCTTAAGCATTTGCAAGGCCAGGGCCACAGCCGCATCCAGCACACTGCTGAGCATTTTAGACTGGACTAAATTCCTGGTGGAATATTAGAGCGCCTTTGTTGACAAGAGACCGGGCAGCATTTCCCAGGCCTCAAAAGCCATCAAGTGCATAAGAACACAAGAAGAGCCCTGCTGAATCAGGCCAAAGGCCCACCCAGTCCACCTTCCCGTATTTCACAGTGGACCACCAAATGCCTCGGGAAGCACACAAGACCACAAGAGACCTGCATCCTGGCGCCCCCCTTGCATCTGGCATTCTGAGATAACCCACTTCTAAAATCAGGAGGTCGCACATACCCAACATGGCTTGTGATCCGTGATGAACTTTTCCTCCAGAAATTTGTCTAATCCCCTTTTAAAGGCATCTGGGCCAGGTGCCATCACCACATCCTGTGGCAAGGAGTTCCACAGACTAATTACACGCTCGGTAAGTAAATATTTTCTTTTGTCTGACCTAACTCTCACAACACTCAATTTTAGTGGAAGTCCTTTTTGACATCCTTTTTGAGATGTGGCGACCAGAACTGGATGTAATACTCTAGTTGTGGCTTTACCATCAATTTGTACAATGGCATTATGTAATTAGCCATTTTACTTTCAATACCTTTTTGTAATGATCCCAAGCATAGAATTGGTTTTCTTTGCCATTGTCACATATTGAGTTGACACTTTCATCAAGCTGTCCACCAGCACCCCAAGATCCATCACAGACAACTCAGAACCCTGTATGTGAAGTTTTGATTCTTTGCCCCAATGTGCATGACTTTACACTTACTGACATTGAAACACATCTGCCATTTTGATGCCCATTCTGCCAGTTTGGAGAGTTCCTTCTGGAGCTCTTCACAATTTCTTCTGGTCTCCAGTTGACAGTTGTTGGCAACCTTCAGTCTCGAAAGACTATGGTATCGCGCTCTGAAAGGTGGTTTTGGAACATCATCTAGTGTGGCTGAAAAGGCCAATTCGGGAGTGACAATCCCTTCCACACCAGGAGCAAGTGCAGTCTGACCCTGGTCTGTCTCCCTGGCTATGGGCCTTCCTTCTTTGCCTCTTAGCCTCAGACTGTTGGCCAAGTGTCTCTTCAAACTGGGAAAGGCCATGCTGCACAGCCTGCCTCCAAGCGGGCCGCTCAGAGGCCAGGGTTTCCCACTTGTTGAGGTCCACTCCTAAGGCCTTCAGATCGCTCTTGCAGATGTCCTTGTATCGCAGCTGTGGTCTACCTGTAGGGCGCTTTCCTTGCACGAGTTCTCCATAGAGGAGATCCTTTGGGATCCGGCCATCATCCATTCTCATGACATGACCCAGCCAACACAGGCGTCTCTGTTTCAGCAGTGCATACATGCTAGGGATTCCAGCACTATGTTGTTTGGAACTTTGTGCTGCCAGGTGATGCCGAGAATGCGTCGGAGGCAGCGCATGTGGAAAGCGTTCAGTTTCCTCTCCTGTTGTGAGCAAAGAGTCCATGACTCGCTGCAGTACAGAAGTGTACTCAGGACGCAAGCTCTGTAGACCTGGATCTTGGTATGTTCCGTCAGCTTCTTGTTGGACCAGACTCTCTTTGTGAGTCTGGAAAATGTGCTTCTAATGTATTTGAAGAAGCTTTAATTATTCCCCTGAATGTTGCTGGCCATGTGTTCCTCAAAGTTTTTCTTGGTCTCACGTATCATCTTCTTACATTTCTTTTGCCACAGTTTATGTTCCTTTTTATTCTCCTCATTAGGAAAAGACTTCCATTTATGGAAGGAAGCTTCCTTGCCCTTTACAGCTTCTCTAACTTGGCTCGTTAGCCATGACTTAGTCGAGCCCTTCTTCCTTTGTGATATAAGCTTCCACTGAGCCTCCATTACTGTTGTTTTAATCAGCCTCCATGCACTCTGAAGAGATTGGACTCTTTTTACCTTAGTAAAAAGAGTTAGCTGCATATTAAACTTTTCTTACATTCCCATTTGGTTCTTTTTACCTTCCCTTTCAACTTCCTTCTTACTAGTATCCTCATTTGAGAGAAATCCACCCTTCGGAAGTCAAGGGTTTTTGTTAGAGATTTGCCTGGTATTCTTCCCCCAACGTGCATGTCAAAACGGATCACAGCATGATCACTGTTCCCCAACGGCTCCGTAACATTGACATCTCTAACCAGGTCCTGTGTACAGCACAATATTAAATCCAGAGTCACCTGTTCTCTGGTGGGTTCACTGACTAGATGCTCTAAGGCACAGTCATTTAGCATGTCAAGGAAATCAGTCTCTCTCTCATGACCAGAGCGTGAATTGACAAAGTCAATATGAGGATAATTGAAGACCCCCATGATTACAACCCTACCTCTCCTCGACACTTCCCTGATATATTTCCTCATTTCAAGGTTCAAGGTCCCCTTCAGGTTTCTGGTCCGGAGGACAACAGCATGCCCCCAGTATTACATCGCTCCTCAAACCTGGTAATTTAACCCACAGAGATTCCGTGGTGGAGTCAGGCCCGCCTTCAATCTCTACTGGATTCTACCCCTTCTTTAATATAAATGGCTACCCCACCTTCAATATGCCCCTCTGTATCCCTCTTATAGACCTTATATCCTGGGATTGCGGTATCCCACAGATTCTTCACATTCCACCAGGTTTCCATTATGCCCACTCTATCTATGGGTCCCTTTAGGGAGAAGGGCGGGATATAAATAAAGTTTATTATCATCATCATCATCATCATCAAAGTTTTCTCTAGTCACCAAACATTCCAGTTCTCCCATCTTCACTTGGAGACTTTGGGCATTTGCATAAAAGCATTTGGACATGGAATCCCCCAGGATGGGCTGCTTATTAGCTCCTTTGCAACCTCTCATTGTGCCAAACCATCTATCACATCCCATTACGACTCCATTCCCAATTCCTTCTCCTATTCTGTCACTAGCATGTTGTTCTCTAACCTCCCCATCCTCATCCCACAGGGATGAGGAGTCCCAAACCAGATGCCCCTTGACTCCCGTCAGTTTTCCCCAGGGGTCAGGTGCCAACCTCATGACAGGAAATGCACTCCCAAAATGGTGCCACAGCAGCCCCTGAAATCTAGTAGTTGGCCAAACAATCTCATTTGTAGGATTTCTCTCTCTTGCTTCTAAAAAAGAGGCGACTTCTATTTCCACCATGTTGACACAATGTTCTTCAGAGACCATTGTTAAGACAAGACAAGAAGGCCTTGCAGCAGCTTGGAGGAAGGGAGAGGTGAGGAGGTGGCTCCATAGAGAGACTGAACTGTAAGAGACCCTGACAACTCCCAATGCAATCATGCACTGAGGCCCGAGACAGAGATCAGTAAATGCCTGGGAAGGAGGAGTTCAAGCTGCAACAGGCTCCGCCAGCAGCCTGCCTGGCTCAGGAAAGGGAAGCTGAGGAGAGGGACGAGGACACTCCACAGAGAGACAGCTGTGAGCATCAGCCCCAACCATCCTCGTTATTTCTCAGTTGTTCTTAAGGGGTTGACATGAAACACACACTCCCAGTGGATTGGGCCCTCCACTTCAGAACAAGGCTCCATAAATTTTAGTTTTCTCTCCCACGAGCCTTGCCCCACTGCTTCCATGCAACAGTATGGAGTCCATTTGCATAATTTATTCCAATAAATACCTTCTCCAGAATGCTGTTTTATGCACTTGCTTTGGCTTCAAATCTAGTCCCGTCTATTTGTGGAAATTTTCTGAGCTCTAACGGAGCTCATGTGTTCCTTAAACAGAAAAACACCAGCTGACGTTTACCCAGAAGTGCCCACAATCACACCTGCCGCCTTCCCTCCACTGCAGAACTTCCAAACAAGGCAGCCGGATGGAAAAGCTGACCACGAACACACAGCTGATTCTCCGCCACCAGGACAGGGCCTGCCTCCATCTCCCCCACTGACCTGGGTGCTCAGGGCAGCACATCTGTCCACGGTAAACGGGGGCTTTAAAAGAGCAGTTGACAGATTTCTTTTGAAACACAGTGCGTTGCTCCATTTTGACTTTTCGTGTGGCCTGAGCACATGAGCTGAAGCTGAGCTGCCTCAAAAAAGAGGCAAAGAAGGAAGGCCCACAGCCAGGGAGACAGACCAGGGACAGACTGCACTTGCTCCCGGTGTGGAAGGGATTGTCACTCCCGAATCAGCCTTTTCAGCCACACTAGACGCTGTGCCAGAACCACCTTTCAGAGCAGCGCGATAATAATAATAATAATAATAATAATAATAATAATAATAATAATAATAATAACAACAACTATTTCTACCCCGCCTTTCTCCCCGAAGGGACTCAAGGCAGCTTACAACATATTAAAAACAATTTAAAAAACAAATAAAAACATATTAACACATACTAAAAACAGCAGTCAGAGTAAAAAAAATAGGTAAAAAGAGCATAGAGCAGCAGCAAGTCATAAAAGAATCAGGCCTGTAAAAAAATATTAAAAGATGTTAAAAAGATGTTAAAAGGCCAAGAACTCAGAAGGCCTGTTTAAACAGAAGGGTCTTCAGGCCTTGCCGAAAGGTCTCAAGAGAGGGAGCCATTCTTAAGTCAAGGGGAAGGGAGTTCCATAGCGTTGGTGCCACTACTGAGAAGGCCCTATTTCTTGCAGCCGCCCCACGTACCTCCCTAGGCGGCGGCACTTGTAAAAAGGCCTTCTCTGATGACCTGAGAGGGCGAGCCGGATTGTACGGGAGCAGGCGATCTCTAAGATACCCTGGTCCAGAGCAGTATAGGGCTTTAAAGGTCAATACCAGCACCTTGAATTGGGCTCGGAAACGAATGGGCAGCCAGTGCAGCCGCTGGAGAAGCGGACTGACAGGGTCGAACCGCCTACCTCCAGTAACCACACGGGCCGCCGCATTCTGCACTAGTTGCAGTTTCCGAACCGTCTTCAAGGGCAGCCCCACATAGAGTGCGTTACAGTAATCTAATCTCGATGTCACTGAGGCATGGATCACCGTGGCCAGGTCTGCACGATCCAAGTACGGCCGCAGCTGGCGCACCAGCCGAAGCTGAGCGAAGGCCCCCCTTGCCACAGCCGCCACCTGGGAATCCAGGAGCAGCTGCGAGTCCAAGTGGACCCCCAGGCTGCGGACCTGCTCCTTCAGAGGGAGTGCAACCCCATTCAGCGCAAGCCGATAGTCCAGCACCTGCATCGAGGATTTCCTAACCAGGAGAGCCTCTGTCTTACCCGGATTTAATTTCAGCTTGTTAGCCCCCATCCAGATCCAGAGTCTTTCGAGACTGAAGGTGCAACATAACATATTGTGGCCTGAGCAGAGGTGTGATCTTTTAATGATAATGAAATAAAAACACACAACACCACTTACTTACTGCATTTCCCATTTTTTGTAAAAAAAATAAAAATAAAAAAAACAAAGGACACACACATAAAGACAAAAAAACCCAAAATCTGTGAAAAAATAAAACAATTTTCTAACATTTTCTAATTGACTGTGTCATGAGCAGGAGACTGGACTGGTGGTTTTGCTGAAGGCTGCCCAAGGAAAACTAAGCCGGAGTGGTTTTGGTTGAGTCTTGGGTGGTAGACTGAGGGCACAGACCTAATCAGCTCTACTCAGAAGTAAGTCCTATTTTGTTCAATGGGGCTTACTCTCAGGAAAGTGAGGTTAGGATTGCAGCCTGAAGCTGATAGCCTTTGTGAGAGCAGAGAGTCAGCAGGTGGTGAGAGCAGCTGTGAGAGGGTGATGGACTTGCAGGGAGAAGCTGCTGCAGGAATGCAGAGGTGTGCAGTGGAAAGACAGCTTCTCAGAAGAACAACCAACAGCCTGACCGAAGGGCTCCACCTGGAAATGGAGGGCTCTGCAAATTGCTCTTAGAACAACGATTGTGAAAACTCATTTGCCAAAACACGAGTTTCGTACAGGCTGCCTGTGAACCACCCAGCAAGACTCCCACACGCGGAGAGTTCATGAAAGGAGGGATAGAAATGCTGCAATTACAGTGACTGTGGCTGCATCTGCTGACACTGCACCACCCATATCACCTACCTAGTATGCTTTTAAAGCTATTATAATTAGGGACAGACTGCACTTGCTCCCAGTGTGGAAGGGATTGTCACTCCCGAATCGGCCTTTTCAGCCACACTAGACGCTGTTCCAGAACCACCATTCAGAGCGCGATACCAGAGTCTTTTGAGACTGAAGGTTGCCAACTATGTCTGAGGAGACAAAGTTCCAAACAACACAGTCCTGGAACGTGCTGGAATCCCTAGCATGTATTCACTGCTGAAACAGAGACGCCTGCGTTGGCTCGGTCATGTTGTGAGAATGGATGATGGTCGGATCCCAAAGGATCTCCTCTATGGAGAACTCGTGCAAGGAAAGCGCCCTACAGGTAGACCACAGCTGCGATACAAGGACATCTGCAAGAGGGATCTGAAGGCCTTAGGAGTGGACCTCAACAGGTGGGAAACCCTGGCCTCTGAGCGGCCCGCTTGGAGGCAGGCTGTGCAGCATGGCCTCTCCCAGTTTGAAGAGACACTTGGCCAACAGACAGAGGCAAAGAAGGAAGGCCCATAGCCAGGGAGACAGACCAGGGACAGACTGCACTTGCTCCTGGTGTGGAAGGGATTGTCACTCCCGAATCTGCCTTTTCAGCCACACTAGACGCTGTTCCAAAACCACCTTTCAGAGTGCAATGCCAGAGTCTTTCGAGACCGAAGGTTGCCAACAAGTAATTTATAATTCTAATTTATAAATGTGCACCCTTTGAACAGACATACAACGCAGCTTTCTGCACTTTTCCTGCTTGGGAAGAAACAAAATCTGTGAAAAACAAGCATGTTTAAGAACACCTCTGGGCAAGAGGGAAGTTCCCACATGGAGAGCCCCCCACTCAGGGACAAACCAGCAAGAGGCTTCAGGCTTGGCCACTGGCCTTCTGGCACTCACAGCCACCAGGTGATCCTCGTTCCACACCCAAAGCAAAGCCACACCAACACCCTGGTTTGTCTGCCTGGACTCCAAGGTCATCTGGTGCAAAAGGATGAGACACACTATGCACTGCCAGCAGCCCTTCCAAATCCTGACCGAATCCAAGCCCAGCCGTGGTCTTGCAGAGCAGAACGAGACAGAAGAGCACCAATGCTGAGCCCTGTCTGCTTTTGCATTCCAAGAGGCTTCTGTGATCCAAAGCGCAGACAAAGCACAAGAAGGCACTTGCAGCCATGCACACATGCACCAAATCTTTCATGCGCTTGGTGCCTCGTACCACTTGGGATGAACCCAGAGCAGCACCTCCCCCAGGGATTCCGTCCACCGCACAAGAACCCTCCGAGCCCAAGTTCTGAATCTCAGGAAGAGCTGACAACAGCTGCTCACTCGGGAATCTCTGAAATGGACTGGAGTGTGCTCTGCCTGCCTCTGCACATTCCCTTTATGTGCTTAGAGCCGCCCCCTGAATGACGGATGCTGACCAGCCGCACTCTCATTCACACACACACACACACCGGCCAGCCTCACACAGGTCTGGTCTCTTTCCCGAGATGGTCATCTTGCAGCTAAGTGGAGGTCACCAGCACAGGGATGCCAAGTGGAATGAACTTGAACCTCAACAGCATTTTCCTTGGGGCGACTCTGGAGAAAGGTTCTTTGCACGGCACAGTTCGCTTGTGGCATCAAAGCGCAAGTAGGTGCGAAGGAGAGCAGCTCAGAGGGGCCCAGGAACCCAGTTCTGGGAGGATCAGCTAAGAGTGTTTGGTACCTTTTCCCAGGGGAAGAGAAGACCGAGGGGAGAGGTGATGGCAAATGCAAAGGGCTGATCCAAAGGGCTGTCAGGCAGGAGGCAGTGCGGACTGCTCTCTGTGGCTCCTGAGGGCAGGGCTAGATCCAAGGGGTTGCAGTACAGGGCTGTCCGTTCAGGCAAGGCACAAGGAAGAGTGACCCAACAAGAGCAGTCCAGCACTAAAACAGCCTGCCCTGGACAGCTGTGGGCTCTTCCTCCTTGCAAGATTTTCAAGCCAAGGCTGGACGGCCATCTCTGCCTGCACTGAGCAGGGGGCTAGGGAAGATGACCGCCAAGGTGCCCTCCTAGAATTCTACAAATCCACAAGACAACACAGCCAAGAAGCGTGAGAGAGAAATCTGTGCTCCAGCCTGGGGAGCCCAAGGAGGCCTGCCTGCCTGCCTGCCTGCAGCAAAGAAAGTACGCACCCCGAGACCTAACACACAGAAGGACACGTGGAGGAAGGCAAAGGCAAGAGCAGCACCTCCTCTGAGCAGAAGAGGACCTGCCAAGAGCCAACAGGGCCCCACTTCAAAGCAACGCTCATTTCAAAATACTCCTCAATTGCTATGTGAAGGCAGCACCTCACAACCAAAGCTGTCCTGCTGCGCATCGGCCCACCCAGGCCGCCCTTCGCTCCAGCACATGGGGGGGGGGGCCTGGACAACCAATGCCGGCCTTCAAGCCAAGACACAGCTTGCAAGCAGAGGGAGAGCGGAACGGAAAGCAGCACTTGGCAGCAGCCCTACCTCCTGGAACTGAAGGCGCACTTTGTTGATGGCTCGGATCCAGCGGGCTCTCGCAAGGGAAAACGGCAGCAGCGACACATCTTCATCAAGGTGACTGGTAACAAAAAAATGAATGTTGGAAACATAAAAAGACAGAATGAGGCTTAGTGGATTCTTAAAAAATGGCTAGAGCCAACACACAACGAGGTTGGCCAGGAGAGGACAAAGCCACTCGCAGCAGCGTGCAAGGCAGTCAAAGAAAAAGGGGAAACCTCGCAAGGAGCACAAACTGCTCTGAGTCTCACAGCTTGGGTTTGGGGCACTGCAAGGCCTGCCTTCCTTTGGGAGTAGCACACAGAAGGGGGCAGAGTTCCCAGTCCTACCAGCTGCAAGCAGAATAATGGACACATTCATGAAGAACAGGCCTTGCTACCATTTCAGGCCCACATCTGAACACTTCCATGCTCCAGCTCCAGAGGTGGTGTGTGTGGCTGGAGTGCTCAGCAGAGGGAGAAGGCAGGCCTGTCAACTCCAAAGGGGCACTGGGGCTGCTATACAGCAGTCTGGGAGGAGTGTGACCCCCAGCACATCAGGAGACGTAGGCCAGGAGGAGAGTAGTCCCCTTCCTGTTCTAAGGTTACAGCACACCTACCAAGCAAAAGACCAAAGCCCTGTGGAGAAGGGACCTCGGCCTCATGGTCAACCCACGTGCCACACGGCACAACTTACCTGTCTGGCGGCCTGGTGGTCGCTTCTCTGGTCGTCTCCGTTTCTGCTTCAGGGAGGGGCTTCAGGGAGGGGGGCTCTTCCACTGCTTCCTCTCCCCCAAACGGTTTCTCCCTCTCCGGGGGGTCACTTCTCTCACCAAGCAATTCAAGGGCCTCCCAGGGATGAGCCGTCGGCAGCGCTTCCGGGAGCTCCTCCTCGTGCTCAGAATCAGGGACGCTCCCAGGGTAATGGTCCAGTTCGCTCGGGTGGGAGCTTCCCTGACTGATGTTGCAGGAGGACCCAAACCTACTACTGCCGGAAGGACTGTGAGAGAACAAGGAGAGAGTCAGCTCGGAGGCAGTGGCAGCCAGGAAGCAGCAGGTGGCCAGCCCAGGCCCTACCCACGCCTGCTCAGGGCCCCCGCAGCCAGAGGGGCCTCCCTCAACCTCAACCGCAAATTGGGCCTCAGCCTCTATCGGCACCAACTGCAGAAGCCGCTGAGCAGCCGGCAAATGCTCTATTTCACATGATCCAATCCAGAAAGGCAGCGCAGGTTTCGCACTGCCACAGAGAAGATGCAGAGTGCAAGTAACCCACACACTGCAGGCTTGCACACGTCCACTCAGGCCCACTGAGCTCCACTGTGCCAGCTGGCTTCGGACTTACTGGCTGACAGCAGGTGCCTGGAGGAGGCAGGTGGGGGCAGCACAGCTAGCACAAGTCACTACTGTTGGGGCAGGTCCACTGGTTGCCTTGGCGCTGCCATGCTGGGTGATTTGGCACCAGCACAACCAGCCAGGGCTCCTGCTGGTGCCATGCCTTGACTGCCGGGGGGGGGGATGACACACCTAAAGGGGAAGGGGTGAAGGGGGCCAGTGGTGGGGGGCTCTTTCGGTGGGCAAGGCTCCAGGCAGGATGAGGGCAGGACAGGGAGGTGGGTGGGGCAAGGAGGTGAGCTGCATAACCCACAGGGCGGCCAGTGGTGGGAGCGATTGGGAGCCGAGTGGAGGCAGAGGGCCAGGCAGGCCTGAGGAGGTGGATAAGGGTGTTTGGAACCCTCTCTCCAGGAACATTCTGAGGCCTCTCTGTGGCAGGCAGCGCGGTAGTCCAGAGCGGGTGACAACAATGGGGGCTTGCCACAGGTTTAAAGATTTTTGTGCTATATTTTACATACCCAAACAAAAAGTGTTGATTAAAAAACCAAAAATTTCTTTCTAGCATCTGGCGCCTGAAACATGGAGGTTCTCATCTTTGCTGCTAAGGCGTATTTCTAAAAACCTGTGGGCTTGCTGGGAATGAACTTTGTTGCAGCTGCTGCTAACCAAAAAAGCATCTCTGGCCGTCAACAAGACGTGGGCCTTTCCCTTTGGAACTGTCTGGTTATTATGAGGGCACCCTGGAATTATTGCTCCAGGAATTATTCATACAGCAAGATGCCCACATGCACTCTGTGCTGTTGAATCCCAGCAGGAGAGGGGACAGATGGCAGCCTTCATGCATACAAGTGCTCTCCGGCTGACACCAACCAAACATCTACAGGGGAACACCAAAGCTTCTGCTCCCAAACTGGGTAACTTCCATCTATACATGCTGGCAAAACATCCTGGAGGGGGGACCAGACCACAGCCAGATTAAATCTCTGGTGTTGTGTGCTTTGCTGGATGAAATGTGCAGAGCTCTCCACTGTCGCTGCAACCTGTTGCAGCTGGAAAAGCAGGGCCACCATGCAGCTCTGGGCTGGGACGACTGGGTGATGACATCACCACTGTGCATGCATGTGACTTTAGTCAGACTCCCTCTTCATGCCCTCAGGAGTCTATCTTGTGCAAGAGCCAAGTTGCTTCTCTGTGGGCCATGAGGCTACCTGGAGGGTTCTTATAGAGAGTCCTGTGCTGGCACCACTGCAAACCCCCAGCCAGGCCACCATTTGCAAGCTGGCCACAGCTGTGTGCTTGGGGGGGGGGAATTGCTCATCGACTGGCCTGAAGTCATCCTCCCAGACACTCTGATTGGCCGAGCCATCTCGGCTGCTACTTGGGATAATACTCCGGGCAGGTTGCATTTCCCTCCTAACATTTTCATGAGGGTCTGGAAGCTCCTGAGTAGCTGGAAGGCCGCCTCTTGGGTGGAAAAGAACCTCCCCAGTTAGCTGCCTCCCACTGCCAGGGCAGCCAGCTCTGCTGCTGGATGGGGGTGTCAGCTTTCTGCACATGCTCTGAAGCTATGCTTCCTAACCAGGAAGGGGTTAGGAGCTTAGCTTGATTGTTTTCTGACCTGCTTATGTACAAATCCCATTTCCGAAGTGCGAGAGTCTTCATGTTGTAATTTGTAAAGGAGCTGGCTGGAGAGGGAGAAGCCAAGAGGAGAAGGGTCAGGAGGCAGGAGATGGCAAGAAGGGGAAGGGAGGAGGTGAGAAGGAGCAAGAGCAACAGGAATGGAAAGGAAGAACTCAAGAGGCGGAGAGTGAGCCTATCGACGTGTCATTACGGTTCTCTTTTTCAGGGTGGAATCACTGAGCATCCCTTCAAGACACGAGAGATAAAAAGCCAGCTTGACTGCAGGCCTGAGGCACACAGTGGGCCTGACTACCTCTCACTGGCTCTGCACTCAGAGCCTTCCAACACATTCGTCTATTCAACCGGGACCTGAACCTGAAGTCTCTGGACACCTGCAGCATCAGAACAGTGAGAACTTGACATTTCACTCAGATTCCACAGCCAGGGGGAAGTCCTCTTAGGGCCAAATGGGGGCAAAGGGCCAGAGATGCTTGTAGCAGCCTGCCCTAGGAACATGCTGGGCGACTGGAGACTGAGCTGCTTCAGCCCTCGCACTACGGACTACTCCTCCCACCTTCAGTGCACTGTTGAGGGCCGGGCCAAGCTTTCCTGACAATTCCAAAAGCCTCCCGCCCAAAAGAATCCCCACCTCTTCTCACATCTTGCATCCCCCGCCTTTCCAGCTGTCACAAAATTGCAGATTGTTCCAGAAGCGCCAGCTGTTCACACACAAAGAACTAGACTACAAAAGGCTGAACGACAATGACATTCAAAGCAGCACAGACAGAGGGCCCAAGAGAGTCTCGCCACAGCCTTACAACACAGAGCAAGCCAGACGCTGGGAAGAGCCACGGGAAAGGGCTTTGGGGACAGATGCTGCGCAGCCGGAGCCACAGCTGCACCTACCACCAGGGGCCACAGGCGTCACACACACAGTCCAGAGGGGCGGGAACGGCCTGCTCAGACATCTACTGCTATAGCACGAGCATGATAAGCAGCCGGAGAGGGAGGGCCGTTTATCATGCTGCTGGTACTACTGGCCTTCTCTTCGCAGGGGGCTCCTCGCGACTAGGCTCCACTGGCTGCGATTCGGGAACTGGAGTTTCTGCAGCAGCGCAAGAAGTGCCTCCCTCTTGTTCCACTTGGCCCTGGACACGCACATGCCCTTCTGTCTGCACATCCAAAGAGAAGCCCAGAGATTCACTTCGCTCTTTCTCAGAGTCTTGGAGGATGTCGGCCTCTGGCTCTTGGCTGGCTTTCACAGAAGTTGTGCCGTCCCAGCAGTCCTGGCGCACGTTGTCTGGCTGCTTAGACGCCAACTCTGACTCAGTAGTTGGAAAGGAGGCAGCAGGGGTGGGACTCCCATCAGCGAGCATCATGCCTGACCCTTGAGCCTCCAGTGTGGACAGAGGCGGTGGGGCCTCCGACTCTTGTCTGGCTGAAGCAGTGGGTGCCGCATCCGGTGCAGGCGAGTCCTTTGATGGTGCAGCTGGCTGGAGAGGAGTCTCCCGAGTCTCTTTTTGCCATGGAAATGAGAAGTCGAGCTTCCTCCCAAACACCGCCCCTTGAGCACTCTCCGCTTTGCCAGTCTTTTCATCACTTCCTCCACCAAACAGAGCTGAGGAAAACCGGTTGAAACTGGACACCAGGCCTGGCTCAGTGGCAGTCTTGCCCACAGGAGGGGGCGGAGGTGAGAAGAAGGACCCAAAGGGCCTGCTGCTCTCGGTCGAAGGCATGAAGCTGAACTTGGGCAATGTGGGCATGCTTGGAATTTCAAAAACGGGCTTGGCATGGCTGGCATCTGAAGAAATACTGGCAGGCTCTGCCTTCTGAGCCACACTGCTGTTGAAGGCAGCCCTTTCCGGGGACACTTCAGTGACTCTCAGGGGCTCTTTCTGTTCAGTCAAAACATCCAATTTCGTTTCTTTTTCTTGCTGGTGCAAATCGCAGGCCTCTTTCACAGCAGCCTTTGGCTCCAAGTCCACTGCCCCCAACGTGCTATCAGTAGCTGCCTCATTCTCCATGGCAATTTCTTCGGTCTTCAGTACAGTAGTCAAGTCTGCTTGGCCTAGATTTTCTTCGGCCTCACCCACACCGGGCTCCCACTCCTGGGTACAACCTGGATCCGTTTGGCCAATGCCGCCTTCAGAGTCCTGCGCCAGAACTGACTGTTCTCCTGCAGCAGAGGAGAAGCCTTCCCCCAGCGACTCCATGCCGGCTCCAGGCTTTTCCAGCAGCTCCTCCACTTCTGCATCCAGGGCACTGCCCACATCTTGCCCACCCAAGTCCACACTGCCCATTTCCTCAGAAGTCACCAAATGAGTGTCCAGCTGTGTCATGTCAAGACCCTGCAGGGCTTCTGACGCATTCTGCCGAGGCTCCTCCTGGCCACTTCCAGATCTTTCAGCAGCTTCAGAGTCCATTTTTGCAGGACATTCTTTTGTTAGGTTCTCCTCTGCCATAACCAAGGTGCCTCCTTGCTTCAAGGCGTTAGGAGCACTCGTCTCCAAGGCTTCAGCACCAGGTTTTTGGTCTTGTTTGGCACCAAGAACTGAGCCTGCCTCCCCTTTGTCCCCACCACTTTGAGCATCCCGAGGCTTTGAAAGAGGCTCAGCAGCTTTTGAAGGGGTCTCCTCTGTCATTCCTTTAAAAATGCCAAAGAGGTCACTGGGAAGGGTTGGAGACGGCCCACGCGGCAGAGACGAAAGGCCAAAAAATGACGTGCTCTTCTGCGGCGCACTCGGAGTTGGTGACTGCGAAAATAAGCCGGAGAAGGCCCTGGTGGGTTTCATTTTCGTCACAAAACTGGAAAACATCTCCACGGAGTTATCCAGCACCGACTTCTCACTCTCAGGCTCTCTGGGCTTCTCCTGCAAGTTTGGCACAGCTGGCCTTTGGGGGAGAGGCGCCTGACCCTGAGCTTGCTGGGTGCCAGTTCTCTGGGAAGCGCCACGGGCCACCTCAGTCTCTGGCAGTGTGGGTGGTTCTGGTGCAACTGGCTTTCCTTGAGAAACGTCTCCAGCGGCACCCAGGTCTGTAGGCGTCTTGTCCAGACCTGAAGTGCTCCCTGATGCACTGCCAGGAGCCTCGTTCCCAGGCAAAAGAGCCGTGTCCTCCTCAGAAGAGAGCAGCACCTCACTGCAACTCCCTGGGATGCTCTTTCCGAGCTGCTCCACAGGCTCTGGACGCTCCAAAGGAAAGGGCACTCCGTCCTCCTTCGGTTTAGGAACTGCAGGGCCACTCTTGGAGAAAACTGGCTTATCTTCCCTGTTAGTATCACTGTGGAGAGCTTCACTGGCCACCACAGGCACACCTGCATCACTTCCTGCTTCTGAAGCACCTGCCACAATACTTTGGGCCACAGGGGCACTGACCGCACTTGCCTGGTCATGCTGGCCAGCAGCCTCTTGCTTCCCAAGCGCAGCTGCAACGACCTCAGCAGCTCCCTCCTGACCCCGACTGTCCAGGTCCTGCTGCCTCCAGGAAGCTGCAGCTGCAGCTGGGCCCGCGGTGACACCTGGTTTCGGGGAGAGCTCCACACTGGGCTGCTGCAGAGGTTTGGGCTGCTGCTTGGGCAGGGTTTCCTTCTCTGGAGCAGCTGGTGGCTTCTCCTCCAGGAAGGTGCTCAGGTTGAAAAAGCTGAAGCTGGAGCTGCTGTGAGGCACATTTTTCTTGGCAGTGGGTCCTCCCGACAGGAAGGCAGGAACTCTGAAGAGGCTGTCGGCTTCTGGGGGCCTGGCATGGGGAGCTGCTGCAGCAGCAGCTGGGGGTTTCTCTGCTGCAGTGAAAAAGGAGAAGAAGCTCCTGCTGGCTGGTGGCGGCTGCTGCTGCTGCTGCTGCTGCTGCGGTTGGGAAGGAGCCGCCTGCGTCAAGCCGAATGGCAGGCTGAAGCCAGCCTGTCTTGGGGGCTGGCTGGTCTTGCGTGGCGGTGCCTTTTCAGACTTGGCTCCTGCACGGCTGACTCTGCGCTCCCCGGACGAAGCAGCCGATTCACCAGCAAGCTGCTGCGGCTGACCCATTCCAGGGCCCGAGTGAGTGGAGGGTTTGTGCGCTGCACTGCCAGGAGGCATCTCCCTCCCTGCAGCAGTTTCCTTTCTGGTCTTCTGGTGGGGCTCGTCATGGGGGGTCACAGATTTCCTGGAGGCTTCCAACCCAGCCTGCTCTTTGGGGGCACCGAAGACAGAAGTGAGGCTTTTGTTTTGCTGCTGCCTGCCACATTCACCCGTCTCCTTCTTCATTTCCACCGCTGTTTGGCTTTGTCCCTGTGCTGGGACAGTCCCACTTTGTGGGGAAGAGGTCTTGTCCACTTTGAAAAAGTCTCCTATGGAACCAAACAGCGATGACATGCCTGTGGGTTCTCTCTTCTCCTGGGGCACAGTCTTCCCAGTTTCACTGCTTGCCACGTTTGAATGCTGGGCTGGTGATGGTTCTGGTGCTTTGTTTACCTGGGTTTTAAAGAAATCCAAAAATCCAGGAGCTGGGCTCTTATCTGCTGCTGCAGCCACTGAGGAGTCCTCTCCCAGACTGAAGATCTTCAGAGCACTTTTGAACAGTGTGCCCTCAGCCATGGTGGGTGTTGGGCCGGGGACTGCCTGAGTTCTCCTGGGCTCCTCTCCACTCACTTGGAGTTCACGCTGACTTGGGACGGGAGCCTGATCCAACTGACAGGGCTCGGTATCGACAGGTCTCTGGCTTAGCTGAGAGGGAGATCTGACCAAACGAGCCTTCTTCTGCTGAGCAGTCTGAGAACCGGCTGGCTTTTCATTCCTAACGGCCTCGGGTGTCTGCGATCTGGACACCTCTTTTCTCTCTGGCTCACGCTTGGCAGAAATCTGGGGATCGCTCTGTGTCTCCTCTTCCATCCTCCCAAACAATGCTGATGAAAGGGCAGAACTTTTGGCCCCCAGCAATTCTGATGGAGCCGTTTTCTCTGCAGCTGCATCTTCAAGGGATTCATGTCCATCCGAGCTTGAGGTCTTAGCAATCAGGCCACCCAATGCAGAAAATAAAGTTGAGACTTTGCTCATAGGGGACGACTTCTCTTCTTCAGTCACTTTTACTTCCACTGTCCTCCGAGACACCAGTGGAGGCTCAGACACGGCAGAAGACTGAAAGATGTGGAAGGCAAACCGACTCGATTGCATGTTCTCTGAAGCGGTTGTAGAAGGGGTTCTGTCCGGCTGCTCAGGGTGAACAATCTCTTTTAATCTCCCATTAGAAGCCATTCTGGGGTGCACTCGAAGGTCCAGAGTTAGAGGAGGCTCTTCTGAGCCCCCCTCTGTGGCTCTCTCAGGCCTAAAGTCTACCTTGAGTTTCTGAAGTTTGTATCCAGAAAAATCTAAAGGTTGGTCTCTCTGGTAATGAATTGACTCCTCAAACATTTGCGAAAAGGTCTCCAAATTCATGTTCATCAGCTGATCACTTCTTTGCAGAGCAACAGACAAATCCAGAGGCTTATTTACAAAGTAACTGTCCAGTTGTTTCTCTTCAGCAAACCAGTACAACTCATCTTCATTACTTATAGACACTTTGAAACCACAAACGGCAATTGTGTTATCGTTCAGCACAGTGCTCTGCAAGGTGTCGCTTGGATAATGACAATCCCAATAGTCTGGATAGGTGTACGTGTCAGGAGTGCATATATAGACATACTGCCCAGTAGGGTCTGTGAGCAGAGAATAGACATACTGACCATCACTGTACATGTAATACCCACAGTCACCATCTTCCGACGGCCACCACACTCCGTGCTCAAGCAGCGTGAGCCAGTCCTGGTACTCCTGACTATATGAGGAATACCCCAAACTCCCATCCATACTTAAGGAGTCCTGATCAATTAAGGCCCACAGATTTTCATCACAAGCAGATGAATAGCTTAAGTCCATGGGCATCTCTTCCAGAACAGAGCTGTAGTCTTCAAACGCAGTGAGGCTTCCATCTAAGGAACCAGTTGCCCACATCTCATTTTCTACGAAATCTTGAAAGAATAACTGATCAAAAGAGTCATGCGACACGACGCTTCTATCCATGCTCCGTGCATCAAAACTTGAATCTGGCCTCCAATCCACCATGTTTGCATTTCCATCTTTTTTACACAGATTCATGACTGTGTCGTTACATTCTGACCAGCCCAAAAACTCAGCCAGTGGGATGGAGCTCTGGTTTAAGACATAGTAAACGGGCAAGGAGACCTGATGAGTGTGTGCAGAAAATTCTCCTGCATCATACTTCCAGTCAACGCTAGAATGACTTCTCATTCCGTCAAAAGCACGGAACTGCTCTGACTGGTCACACAATTTAGTGTTCAATAGGGAGGAACTGCAAAACTGGTTCAATCTTTCAGCTTTCTGATAAATACTGGGATCCACATCCTGTCCATAACAGGGAGGCGAGTCTCTCTTCTGCAGAGAACTTAGAAAGTTCTGTGACAAGGAACGCGGAGGTAAGCGAGTGTGTTTCTGGTCTGCTTCGTTTAACCCCTTGCCGGGCAAATGGCCATTGGTCTTCAGAGTCTCCACTCTTCCGTCTTCTACCTGTTGTTTTGGTTTATGCATGAAGTTTCTTAAGACACTTGTCACCTCCTGTCTCTTGCCATCTTGGGTCCTGGGAGCCACATGCGAGTCAGTGGCTGCATCTCCAGAACCCGATTCCTCACTCCTTTCAAAGAACTTCATTATGCCCAGAGAGCCACTTTTTGTCTTATCTGGCTGGGAATCAGACAGATTTTCACTTGAAGCAAACTTAAGCAGTCCAGAGAGGAAGCTGGGCTTTTCTGGCCTGCAACTTTTCTGGCTGCCAGTTTCGTTTTGGACACTTGGTTCTTCTTTGCTGGCTGTTGGAAGGTCAGACAGAGAATGCCGGAAGAGGCCTGAAAACAAACCCTGCTGTGGGGCCGCCTTCTGAGCATCGCCCATTTTCCTGCCTTTTCCAGCTTCACTTGCGGGCCCAGATTTGCCTGTTGCCACATTTAGGCCTGCTTCTTCCTGCATGGCGCATGCTGCTCTTTCGCATTCGGGATTGCTGTGGTTTGGAGCACTCATAAAATTATCATCTCGCTTTGAGTGTGCAGTTGGCAAAGGGCTTGAAGCCACTGGATTTCTGCCTCCACTCTCTGGTGCCTGCGAACCAGCAACTCGCCCAGCTTCTTTTGTCTGCATCGGCTCCTCTTTCTTCGCCTGCACTGCTGGAGTTGAAGCAGACCTTGATGGGCTGGTTTTGGCAGCTTCTGGACCACTGCTTTGGGGGTGGTCCTGGAAGTTCAGTGACTTGTCACCAGTGTTCTGCTGGCCGGATGGATCTTTTGAACTCGTCAGGTTTTCAGAAGAAGCAGCTTTCAAGAAGGAAGAGAAAATACCAGGCTTTTCTTTACTATCCGGCTGTTTTTCTGAAAAGTTCAAGCCGCTCCAAAAGGGAAGCTGCAATTTACCAGTGAAAGAAAAACTCGGCTCGCTGTTGGGAGAGCTCGTTTTCCTGGCATCTTCAGGCTGGCGATTTTTTCCCACACCCAAAGAGGGTTCCTTTGGCACAGACTCGGTAGAAGGAGGAAGGAGCAACTGACTGATTGATTTCTTCAGAGGGCTAAAGAAGTTCTCCGATGACTCCTCCTGCGCCAACGGTTGAGCCTTCGCCTCCACTTGAGTTTCACGTTGCCTGCTTTCCAATAGTCGCCTTGCAGGGGACCGATTCTCTGGAGACTCGCCAATCGTTTTATCTGGCTCACCTGAGGGGGGAGCCCCCTCGCCAGGCTTCTGTAGTCCAGCAAACTGCTTGGGAACAGTCAGGCTCTCAAAACTCGCTTTCAGGCTAAAAGAACTCACAGAACCTGACAGTTTTCCAAAGATGGAGGCCACAGGGCCAGTGCCTGCACTCGCTGCGTCTTCACTCCTGCTCCCCTCAGGAGGTGTGTGTGTGTGTTTTGTCTCCTCTTCAGGGAGCTCCTCCTTTGCTTTGACTTTGCAAGCACCTGGGTTGGGTGGCTCCACCTTCGGGGGCACCTCTTGTTTCACAGCCTCTTCCCTCAGCACTTCTTTGTCAGAGAAGAGTTTTAAAGGGTTGAACGCACCCAAGACTGAATTGACGAGCGAACTGGGATTCTGAGACGAGGGCTGACTCTGGGGATTGGAGGCTGAAGGGCCCGAAACACTCTGGGCTGGAGACGGCTTGCCACCCTCCTCGCCGACACCGGCCTTCTCTGCTTGTTTCTCAAGGCTGTTCTGGTTCAGGGAAGCGGAGCTGGGCAGCTTCCCCTCAGCTTCACTTTCTGCTGGCACTTCTGGAGGCGCACCGTCAGATTTGGGCTTACCTGCAAACACGGCTGCAGTGCCTGCCCCAGACTGACCAAGGCCTACTGCTTTCTCAGGGGCTGAAGATACCAGCTTTTCCACAGAGGTGGCCAGGTGCTTTCTTCCTGAGCCCACTTTCTCCGTGAAGGAACTGAAGAAGGAGTTGACTGTGCTCTTCACGCCGGACAAGTCAGGCAGTGCATCTGAGAGCCCTTTGACACTCTCCTCGCCCTCCACAGCAGGTGCTGGCTTCCCCTGCTCTGAACACGTACTCTCTTCTGCCAACTTATCAGTACCAGCCTGTTGGACAGATGCACTTTCGCTTGCGGCTCTGCTTTGAGGAAGGCTTCCAAATCGACTGATCTCTTCCTCCTTTTCGGCCAAGTATTCTGACACAGTTTCAACTAAGCACTGGAGCTCATCCATGGCATCAACATACTCCTCAGTCGGCTCTTCAACGGGAGAGAGGGTCAGATCCTGCTTCAGAGAGTTGTGTTTTCCTCCCCTCACACGATGCTGTTTCTTGTCTCTTTGAAACAAAGTCATGGCACTCCCAACACGGTTGTCAGCAAAGTCTCCAATGTGGAGATTTTGTGATTCACACAAGGCTTGTGAAAGTATAGCCAGTTCTTCAATTTCATCATCATCATCATCATCAGAAATGGGAGAGTCCTGGAGTTCGTCAGATTCCTCAAGGTCACCCAAAGGCACAAAACCACCAGCTGGCTCTTCTGGGCACGGCACACTTTTGCCTCCAAAGTGGATTGATCCAGAGTCCTTGCCTGTCTGTCTGCCCTTCGGCACCCTGCCACTCTTGACTAGAAGGCCATTTTTGTATGGGCGCAAAACAGGATAAACAGGCAACTGCTCTTCTGTTTCAATGGAACTACTGTTGTATTTCTCTGTCTCATCATAATCTGGACAAAGATTAGGTTCCGGTCTTATGTTGACAATGTTTGTAGACACCATCGTCTCGCAAGGAAGGCCTAGGCGACTGTTGTGCAGCACTCTCCCTCGCCTGCATTCTTCAAAGTGACTGTGTCTTAGCTTCTTTTTTCTTCTCCTATCTATGGTGTCGTACTCCTCTGGATAGGAAGGAACGTCAGCATTTCCCAAGTCCAGGCAAACCTTCCATGGACACCTTGGTCTTTCATAGAGACCAAAGTCCTCTTTCTTGGAGCGTGTGGGACTTTTCTTGGCAGTGGCGTCCTGCCAACTTCTAGTCCTGTGGCTCTTCTCTAGAAAGTCTTCTATCAGCTGCTTGCCTAACTCTTCATAGTTGTCATTACACCCTTTGCCAACTTCAGCATCGAATGGAATGATCCTGACCTTTTGGTTGTTAACTAAAGATTGTGGTCTGAAGCACATGGAGAAAAAAATGCATAAAAAGGACAGAAGGGCAAAGAAAACAAAGAGCAGGATGAGGCAGAGCTTTAACGCAAGAGACAGTGTCAGCAAGACTTCAGAGCTATGCGAGTGTCCCAACACCTGCGAAACTCTACAGCACCACTTCCAAACACAAAAAGTGCTCCAGCTTTGCTATCATCTCAGCCTAATTTTGTATTAAAGCTTTCTTTAAGATTCTCTTGGAGGGTCAATACTAAGTTATTTCTACTCTGAGGAAAAGCACAGGAACAGCTTGAAATTTTCCAGCAGAAGGAGAACCTTCCCCATCCCCCACCCACCCCCATTTTCCAGTTTACAGGACAGCTTCCTTTTTTCTGGCCTCATGACATACTTGCCACACCATAAAGCTATTTCATAACACAAAATGTCACCCAGTACTCCAGCTTTACTATTATTGTGGCCTAATATTACACTGTGGGGTTTCAGTTATGAAAAGGCTGAGTGAGGAGCGTTTCAGAGGCGCACCCAGCAGCTGGACCCCTTTAGCTGCGTCACCATCCGGCACACTACCTGAACCAGAGTTTCATCAACAGACATTTTATGAGGGAGCATCTCGCAACATATAATGATTGTTTTAAACTCATGAAGCACAAGCTAAGAGCACTATCTTGCTATTCCAAGACTGCAGAAGTGACATGACACAAATTAAGGCTGTCTGGGCAGTATCCTGCTAGAGGCCCATCATCAAGGTAAAAAAGAAACATGAGCCTGAACTCAGAAATCAGGATTGTTATTCGAGGGTCCCGCCATTAACCGTTTGGCTGCCAGTGATGCATCAAACCAAATAGTTATGGCCAACTCGGAATTCTAAACATGAAGGTTCCACCTCTGCTCACTGCAGGACCAGAAGGGAACTTCCCACAAGTGACAGGGTGGATCAATAACTCTCCTCCAGACTGGGTCTGAGATTCTTCATCTCTTCCTTTTTCAGAGACAAAAATTTTACATACTTCTCTGCATGGAAGCCAGCACTGACAAGTGCCACATGAAACAGGAACAGCAATATCAGCCAGGCAGAACATAGGCAGACAGGCACTCAGAAGGCCCCTCAGGGAGCCCAGTAGACCATAACTAGAGCACACAGACGTATAGGCTTCGCAGAGCACCATCCACCTATCCAACAACTCAAGCGAGTGCTGGCTTTCTAGAGACAACTGGTGGCTTGTCTGACTAGACTGGGATGCAGATTCCAGGACGATCCAGTCACTCACAGTGGAGTCTAAGCTACTGTATCTTCTCCAGAAGGAAAGAAAAAGATGGAAGATGTGAAAGAAAGATGGTGACACAGAACAACCACGCAGCTGAGGCTTTGAAACAAGGAAGTGAGAAAGAGAAGCAGGCAGCTGGGCAGTGGAGGAAAGCCAGCAGAAGCCAAAACTTGACGAGACCCAGTCATGATGTTCTGCATGTGTCGTGGCCTAAAGCAAGAGGCTCTTGCGACCCCCTTGGGTCATGCAAAAGGCAGGATACACAAACACACACAAAAAAAGAAGACGACACTCTCTGTGGTTCCACAGATTGTTTCTCTTTCCACATCGGGATTCCCAGTTGTCAGGTGCACCTGCTCCCTCAGGGTTTCAGGGTATTTATTTTATTTAAGAGATTTATATCCCACCTTTCCTCCTAAAATAGAGGGTACTCAAAGCAGTGGAGCACTCTTTATCCTGGCATCATGATTGACAGCTGTCATAGCAAGGGGGCAGTGCTTTCTCAGAGATGTGGAGCCAATCAGGGGTAGGGCCCTGCTTTATCTTTAACTATCAGCCCAATCCTATCTAAATCCCAGTGTGGCAACATCAGGGATTTCAGGCTGCTGGAAGTCTCCTTGGGATGGGGGATATTTGTCCCCTTGACCAAAGTAAGCTCCAGCAGCTGCAATGGGTCAACGTGAACCTGCACCAGCAATATTGCTGGCACAAGTCCAAGTTAATCCATGCAGGTGAACCCATCCCAGGAAAGGGGATAGGATATTGCATGTGCTGGTGGCACCGATCCTGTCCCCTTCCTGAGCCCAATCTACCCACCCTACCCCACCCCCTTCTACCCTTCCCTGCCCTCCCCCCACCCTGCATAGGATTGGGCTATATATCTCCTATAGCATCTGCTTCAAACAGTGCTCGGCTTTCTGGTAATGAGTTCCTCACTTTATGGACGATGGTCATGTACATGGAACCACTTTTTACCAGCTCTGCCTTTTCAGTCCTTTTCTTTAGATCCATCCCATTTAGCCAGCGTCTGTGCTTTTGTGACCTGAAAGCCAATCTCCATTTCAACTTGGCATTATCCTTCAAGAATGCTCAAAAGTTGCAAGTGGGTCAAAAGAAATCACCCAAGCTCCTGATGAGTGTGGGTTCCAAAAAGTATATTATGCTGCTGCTACTGGGCTACTGCTTTCCAAACCCAACCAAGAACCAAGGTTGGCCAAACCCAACCTCCTGACAAAGGAAATAAGTCAGATACAAGTTAGAAGAGACAATGTTTCAAACTTAATTGATAAATTAAAGATCAATAAGTCACCGGGCCCTGATGGCATCCACCCAAGAGTTATGAAGGAATTGAAGAATGCTGATCTCTTGACTAAAATATGCAACTTGTCCCTCAAAACGGCCACGGTGCCAGAAGACTGGAGGATAGCAAATGTCACACCGATTCTTAAAAAGGGAAGGAGGCGGGACCCGGGAAACTATAGGCTGGTCAGCCTAACATCTATACCGGGTAAGATGGTGGAATGCCTCATCAGATAGGATCTCAAAACACATAGACGAACAGGCCTTGCTGAGGGAGAACCAGTATGGCTTCTGTAAGGGTAAGTCTTGACTCACAAACCTTATAGAATTCTTTGAAAAAGTTGACAGGCATGTGGATGCGGGAGAACCCCTGGACATTATATATCTGGACTTTCAGAAGGCGTCTGACACAGTCCCTCACCAAAGGCTGCTGAGAAAGCTCAATTAGGGAATTAGAAGGCAGGTCCTCTCCTGGATTAGGAACTGGTTGAGGTCGAGGAAGCAGAGAGTGGGTGTCAATGGGCAATTTTCACAATGGAGAGAGGTGAAAAGCGGTGTGCCCCAAGGATCTGTCCTGGGACTGGTGCTTTACAACCTCTTCATAAATGACCTGGAGACAGGGTTGAGCAGTGAGGTGGCTAAGGTTTGCAGACGACACCAAACTTTTCCGAGTGGTGAAGACCAGAAGTGATTGTGAGAAGCTCCAGAAGGATCTCTCCAGACTGGCAGAATGGGCAGCAAAATGGCAGATGCGCTTCAATGTCAGTAATTGTAAAGTAATGAACATTGGGGCAAAAAACCAAAACTTCACATAAAGGCTAACGGGTTCTGAGCTGTCTGTGACAGATCAGGAGAGAGATCTTGGGGTGGTGGTGGACAGGTCAATGAAAGTGTCGACCCAATGTACGGCGGCAGTGAAGAAGGCCAATTCTATGCTTGGGATCATTAGAAAAGGTATTGAGAACAAAACGGCTAATATTATAATGCCGTTGTACAAATCTATGGTAAGGCCACATCTGGAGTACTGTGTCCAGTTCTGGTCGCCGCATCTCAAAAAAAAAAGACATAGTGGAAATGGAAAAGGTACAAAAGAGAGCGACTAAGATGATTACGGGGCTGGGGCACCTTCCTTATGAGGAAAAGCTACAGCGTTTGGTCCTCTTCAGCCTAGAAAAGAGGCGCCTGAGGGGGGACATGATTGAGACACACAAAATTATGCAGGGGATAGACAGAGTGGACAGGGAGACGCTCTTTACATTCTCACATAACACCAGAACCAGAGGACATCCGCTTAAATTGAGTGTTGGGAAAGTTAGGACAGACAAAAGAAAATATTTCTTTACTCAGTGTGTGGTTGGTCTGTGGAACTCCTTGCCACAGGATGTGGTGATGGCGTCTGGCCTGGGTGCCTTTAAAAAGGGATTGGACAAGTTTCTGGAGGAAAAATCCATTACGGGTTACAAGCCATGATGTGCATGCGCAACCTCCTGATTTTAGAAATGGGCTATGTCAGAATTTAAGAACATAAGAACAGCCCCACTAGATCAGGCCATAGGCCCATCTAGTCCAGCTTCCTGTATCTCACAGAGGCCCACCAAATGCCCCTTTGCAACTCAGTGATATGAGGGAAGATAACATTTTGAGGACTTCCTGAAAAGTTCTGGGCATGTGCTGTTAAGGAATTAGCGTGTTATGCAAGAGAACCTGCACTGCACCAGCAAGATGAAGAACAGCTTCACTGGGACAGAAAAAATGCAATAAGAAGGGGGAGAAGCAGGAAGATGATCCTCAAAAGGTACTGATGGTGGATGATGTATTGCAAATAATATTAATGTAAACAAGTCCAGTGCATTTCGGTGCAACAAGTCTCCTTCAGGGGTCACAGCCCAGAGCTTCAGAATGAAGGAACTCTCACAAGCACTGGCACCCTTCATGAATGACAGGCCTCAGAGGCCCACCCATGCTTTTGGGATGTCCAGACATCACCTCCTGAATATTACTTTCCAACAGAAAGAGAAAAAAGTTAGCGTTCAAGATACTAAATGACACCGTTTGTTTCACGAGATGCCACTGCACGATTTAGCATTGGAAACGTTCCAAAAGATGAGCTGAACATCTACCAGAAATGCATCATCGCTTCCTGTAGTTTGGCTACCACCCTTTTTGAAGCAGGTCCCTGCTACTCGGCCTTCAGGTTCTCCTGCTGAGGGACCGCAAGAGAGGGGGTGGGGCACTGCTTTCAAAGTACCCACCTGATGGTCGCTCGTTCACGGTACTCCAGGTCATCGTCGTGCAGAGGCTCCAAGTCTCGCAAGACCCCCTGTTGCTGCAGACGGGAAGCCACAGGGAACTGATGCAGGGACACATTTGGCTGTGAGGTGGTGTGGTATGGGGGGGGAAAGCTGTTGCTGGTCTCGCTGCGGTAGTCGCTGTCTCTGTCATCCACAGCACTGTCGTGGTCTTCAAAAGCTGCAAGACAGAAGGCGTTAGAGCAGAAACCCCTCCAGCTCCCAGGAAGAGCAGGGCCCAGCAGTACTCGCTGCACTTTGAAGTCAAGCACCATCTCAGAGGCGAAGATCAAAGCAGCCCCTGAGAGACGACCCTCTGGGCCTTCCATGGAGTCTCCTCCTCTCTTCAAAAGAGCTTTTGCAAACTGGCTGCATAATCACTGAGAAACACATTCCTGTCTTGGACCACGTGACATGCAGCCCTTCGCAAAAAGTTGGCTCTCCTGGGCTGGGAGCAAAAGCGGAAGGACCCAAGTGCTGCACTCAGCAGAATCTCCAGGAAGGCAGAGAAGAAACCCTAGAAAGCTACTGCCTGTCAGCAGGGACAGGACGGAGCGAGGTGGCCCAGCGTCCAAGCCGGAGTAAGGTAGCTCACGTTCCTTCCAGCAGGGCACACAATCCATTCCATTCAGTCTCATTTAGCAAATTGTATTTTTAAAAAAATGTCATTTAAAACAGGGGAAAGAAAGCTGACAGGGGGAAGTGTTCCACAAGCTTCCCCCATCACTGGGTTGCAGCGCGCCCCTCCCCAAGGTCATCATTGGGTTCTCAATGGGGTAGCATGCATCAGGCTTGAGCATCAGAAAGGAGGAAGCCACATTTGAGCCCATACATCATGGTGTCCATACAAGGCATTTCTCAATGCTATCATCAACATTTCAGTGAGAAGGAATTCTGGAAGGTGTCAGCTGAAACAGGGGGCAAGACACGCAAATGCAATCTGTGGGAAACAGGAGGAGTCTACCAGACAACCTCTAGCTTGAAAGGCAGGGGAGAACAGAGAGAAACTGACACCAACACAAAGACAAAACAAAAACACACAACATTCTAACACATTCTCTTTGCAAACGCTCATGGTCTGCCCAGGAACCAGAGCTCCCACTACAGACAGCAGGGGATGAAGAGTTTCTGGATCAACCTTCATTCACCTTTTTGACTGAGAAATTGAGGATGATGAGACCGGCACATGCACAGACCAAGGCAGGAACGTGGGAAAGGTGGTCTGCAAGACCGAATCGTGGCTGGTGCCACCACCAGGTTACTGAGGGAGACACACACACACTCAGGATGCATGCTGCCACCTCCAGTGCCTGCCACGTGTGACCACCAGGTGCACTGGTTAGAAGTCTCTCTCCCATTGGTCAACAACTTGAAATCTTTGTCTGAAAATCTCAGGCAGACACAGTCCACCAGGCAAGTGTCCACTTTGGTGACTGATTTAATAGAATGACAATTCTATGCAGGCACTGTTCTTCCTCTTCCCTCCCCGCTACAAGGTGGAAGGACAGCATGCACCCTCATCAGGAAGGAAAACAGAATGCGGCAGAGCTCCAGCTGAGAGCCACTTCAAGCAGACAACCCCTCCTCTAAAGCACCTCAACTGTCTAGGCTGGAAATGGTGTCTGCTTTGATGGGAGACCGCCTGGGAATACTGGGTGCTGTAGGCTTATACCATCGTCTTTCGAGACTGAAGGTTGCCAACCAACCTCCTGCTTCTTGAGCTGTCTAGAGCAGAAGTTAGTCTCCATCCACTGGGCAGAGGAGCCAGCTTCACCAACCATGAAGGTTGTACGCTCAATGCAACATAAATGGCAAGCAACTGAAGAAAAAAGAAAAGGCCCCCCTTTCTCAAAAGTGCACCCCCCAAGTGCTGGGACCTGATGCAAGAGAAGCAAGTCATGCCCCGAGCTATGCGGCAGTTTTGCTTTTGCAGGTAATTGAGTGAATTCAGCAGCATCGAAAAATGAGCCCATCATGGGGCCCTGCTTGGAGAGTGCAGAACTCCGCAGATGTGGCTTCTGACCTCAACTGCTCAAGGTGCTGCTGCAGTGAACAGGCCCAGAATAGGATCACTTCGCAGCAGCTTCCTTTAGCAACAGCTGAATCCCCAAACCACCTACACAGCCAGATTCCTTTGCAGGGGCATTTGAGAGCTCTAGTGTGCAGGCAGGACTACACAGCAGCCAAGGCAGACATGCTGCTCCAGCACACCTCCCCACTCACCCCAGCTATGCAAGGAGCATCTCACACACACGACTCGGAGGAACTAGCAAAGCCCAGGGAGCCAGAGGAAGGCACAGCACGGGGGGGGGGGCATGCTCCACTCTGTAGGACAACTCGGTACTCATGCATACGGGCAAGAGGAAGAGGCTCACATTAGACAGCGGCACTTCACCACAGATCTACCACCTAGAGTCTGGAAAGAGAGAAAGCAAGAAGAGAGCATGAGAGACCCAAGCAGGAAAAGTGTGGGAAAGCAGTCCTCGAGTCCTTGGGAAACACAGCTGGTTATGGCACCTCCACATGCCATGACTTCACTGTGGTTGTGGGGACGGGGGCCAGAGTGGGGTTTCTCCTTCCTCTCTCTGGCCTGGTTGCCCAGTTCATCAGCGAGACTGGCAGGAAGGGGGTGCAACACAGAACGCAGCACAGGCCTAGGTCTGCAGACTACCTCACTGCTGTCAAATGGGTCGGGGGGGTGCAGACAAGCGAAAAGAGGGAACTCCCCCTTAGGTAGCAGTTGCTGGTGGTGCTGTTACAGCACCTAATGAGAGGAAAGGATGAAGCTCCTCCTGTCTCCCGTATCACTGAAAATGCAGCTCATGGGAGAAGCTGCCGGGAGACAGATTTCCAGTTTCACTTTTTGTGCTCTGAAGCCATCCTGGGAAAGACGCTCTGAGGGGACTCAGCCTCTTCCACTCCCCTCACTGAAAGGCAGAAGGTGAAGACCTCAAACTGACACCGCGTGGAAAGGAAGAGAGAGCGTGACAACTGCACGGTCTCCTCCCCCATCCCGCGTCTCCAAAGCAGGCTCAGACTTTCAGAGACAAACCAAGCTCTCCTCATTCAAAGAATGAGAAACTAATTCCTCCCCCATCCACCTTCAGGAATCCAGGCAACAGAAGATGAGGGTGGGGGACAAGGGAGAACGGCACTGAGGCCACGCAGAACAGCTTTTCTTTAACAAAGCACCCGAGTCAAGAGCTCCACAAGCCACAGGATTCAACAAGGCGTCCTGGTGGTGGGGCAGCTCACTCGTGAGACACAAGTTCTCACTGGGAATTTACACACTCAAACCGCCTCGCAGGCTTGCAGATTGAGAAATGGGAAGAGACTCCTACAGAAACATCTGCAGAGCTTGCAGGGGACAGGCAGGGCAGGGCAGGGCACACTGCAAACCCCCACTCCCCGAACAGCTCCACGGCTGCCGCTCTGTGCTGGAAGGAGCCTGAGCCTGCAACGTGGGACAAACGGAGGCTTTTCGTTCCAGTCTTGGGACTCCACTCCAAGGGACGTGGAAGGAAGCCCGTGCTTAGCACTCCCGCCCACCAGAGGGGGCGGAACAGAGAAGTGTTGCTTTATGCCCAGCGCAGGGGACTCAGACCCGGCGGCTGCTACTTCAACTGCATCACCACCAACTTGTTGGGGCAGCGATGCCTCCTGCTGCAGGACCTCAGCCTGCTGCAGAATGAATTACCCGACCGGCCCCTACATGGCGAGGCAGAGAAGAGGCTGCCATCCTGCCGGGGTCACCGGCTCCCACAAATGCCCCTATGGTTATGTTGACAGTTGCACTACAAGGCGCTGCTGGGTGCTGGGCATGGGAGGCTCTCTAGCTGTGCCTCATCCCTCAGTTGGCAACCCCTCTTGCCAAAGGGACATTTGCCACTCGTTTGACAAGCCCCATGTGGAAAAAAGCACAGGAAAGGCATTCCTGGTGAGAAAGCGACACTGCAGAGCCCCAACCAGAAACATGACTGAGGCCCAGGGGTGACCCAGAGTCTACTGAGGCAGGAGGGACTTCCAGAACTCCTGGTTCTGCACAAGCCAAGAAGACGGAGTGGGAGTCTGTCCGCACTGCAGCTGGCTTTGGGGCAACAGCCACACCGCATCCTCTCTTTCCCAAACACTCCAGTTGCCTTTCTGTCTTGGGAACGAGAGGGTTCAATGTCCCCAGAAGGCATCAGACAACAGAAAACTCCTGTTCCAAGGACAGCATTTGTTAGTTCACAGAGCAAGAAAGAGGTACGACAGGCAGACACAAAGTCAGAAAAGACAACACAGCAAAAGATCCAGTACGTTCTCTTATGCATGAATAGCCGCGATATCCTCAGACTGGAGCAGGGGGAATGTTTTAAAACCACAGAACTGGCAAGAAGCCATTAAATGCTGCTACATACGCTGCTCTTCTCCCCATCCGAAATAACTCCAGGTGCCTGCATGCAACAAACGGAAGCAAGAACAGACATGGAGAAAATACAGAAACACAAAGCCAGTGAGATGAGTTTTTAAATATCTTTACTCAGCAAAATGTAAGATTTTGTTCTTGCCATTCACCCCCATCCTACTTTTCTATTACTTACCTCCAGGGGAGAGCTCCTTAATTTAAGAGATTGAAAACCGCAAGTTAATACTGAAGATGGCCACGTTAACTCTTCAGCTCACCTTGTGAGATGTGCCGTCTCGTGAGTACATGATCCATTTCCCAAGTATCCAAAGCCATCTTACGCTTTCAGGGAGACTCTTTCCTACACATCGCCACCCCTTTTCCGACAGAAAGAAACCCTCCCGTGTTAGGTGAAAATCCCCGTTTTCCTTTTAAGTTGTGATTTTATATCTGGTTATGTTATTATGGACTAAAGTATCGTATGGGCCAAGCAAACAGGCCCAATTTCCACAAACCCTGGTAAAAGTCACAAGTTTACACAAACTCCAGCTCTCCATGCACACAGCAACAAAGACTTTAGCAGCAAAGTATAAAGAGTAAATTGTTGTCTCAATCACTGTAAATCGATCAAGCCTAATCCAATCACTGTTTATGGAAACCCATTTAAACTTCTCACACAGGCCAAATTCAGGCAGTCACAAGCTCAAGGAGTCTGGCATAGCTAATCTTTGTTTAAATGTTTCCTATTGTTGTAGCTCCTGCAGCTGGGCAATGCTCCCTCGTGCCTGGCCTGCATCCCCTTCCCTGCTGCTTCAAGCCTTTGTTACTAGTCCTGCCCCCTATGGCCATGGAGAGCAAGCCCTCCCCTTCCTCTGCAGGACAGCCCTTCAGATACTTGAGGACAGCGCTTGCCTTTCCGTGCAAGTCTTCTCTTCTCCAAGCCAAACATCCCAAGCTGTCTTAACCATTCCTCCCAGGGCTTGGCTTCTAGTCCCCTGAGCTACCAGCCTCAATCCCACCTTCACTCCCTAGGAGACCGGCATGCCTGGCTTCTGTGGCCCTTCAGCCTACTGGGTCTCCTTCTGAAAGCAATGAAGAACAGGAAGAGGTGACATGATTTTGCAGTGGGCCAAATGTGGGAGGACACAGGAGTGAGGAGTCCAAAACAACAAGTGACACGAGTCACAAAGCTGCAATAATTCCGCCAGAATTCAAGCTTGCCATCATAACAGTTCAACTTCCCACTGCTGTGGCTCTGACCCCAGTCAGGCTAAATCCTGCACTTACCACCTATCAAAAGTACGGACTTGCAAAACTTTGCCTGCTCACCCTGAAGCTTTGGAAACATTCATTTCCAAAGCAAGTACTTGGAGAATTTCAGCTTCCCGAACCACAGGAGGGAATTTACAGCCACACATTTGATTTCAGCATCATTACCCAAAAGACTGAGAGAAAGGCCTACATGGCCCTGGGGAACAAGAAGAAATCACCACACTGAAGTTGGATGCTACTCTTTTCACCATTCCTATCGTGACCCAGCGCAAGGGTTGACTGAGCCACTGTGCTCTCCAGCAGAGGTCCTGACTTCCTCAGACAACAATGGCCCAAATCCTCCTAACCAACTTTCCAGCACTGGTAGAGCTGTGCCAATGGGACGTGTGCTGCATCCTGCAGTTGGATGGCACTCCTGGAAGCCTTCTCTAAGTAAGGGAATGTTTGTTCCCTACCTCAGAGCTGCATTGCCCTTATGTCGGTGCTGGAAAGTGGGTTAGGATCGCGCCCAATACATCAGAGATTACAGTTTAATTTTCTACTGATAGCCACTAGAAAAAGTTGAAAGAGAAGATGTGTTCGCATTCTGGGTCAACTGGTGTTTACGTTCTTCTGTACGTGTGGTATTGGATGATTCATTTTTGTTGCAGAAAGAATTCTTTGTTTTCTGCTATTCATTGTTTTAAGGTCTGCTGACTCTTACTAAACAACTGTTATCATCTCGTAACATCCCAGTAGGACTGGAAACTAGCATGAACACGCTTGATAGTACATCAGCCCTGGAACAGAACATGTGAACCAAGAGAAGAGGCAGTCTGAGCTTCTGTAGACTTGCATGCTCTCTCCTCCCCTCCCCTAACATGTTAGACTCTATATTCATGTACACACCCAGAATTGTGGTTTATTCCAAACCTAGAAACCCAAACTGCAGTCTTATCCTGGTTTGTTTTCACCTGTGCTGATCCAATTCAGAGTTCTCGCGGAGCCAGGCTGAGCATCTGGGTTCACCCAGCATTTCCCAGCCTTGGCAGCATGATGGAAGAATGAATCCACTTTCAATCTTAGCTTGAGGCAAACCAGGGCTCGCTGTGACATCTGCACGTTAGAAACAGACTTCAAAAGCTGGGATAAAATCCCAAGCTTCACATCCTGGGTTGTTTGCAGAGATAGTTCAGGACAAGACCGGATTCACTGTGTGTGGATGTCATAGCAAAGCTTGGCATGTTGCACGCCAGGATAGGAAGTGGAATAATACTTCTCTTTGTGCATAAAGGATTGGGGGAGCATGTGCACCCAAGGCAAGGGCATGCTGCACAAACCAGGACTAAATCCTGGCTCTACATGATGTCTGAACTGTACCCCTTGGCCTGTTGCATTCTGCCAAAAACAAGTGTCAAATGGAGTAGAAGGTGAGGGTGCTGCATAGACCTTTTTCTTCTCTGTTTCTTCTCTTCCCCCCCCCCCCCGAGAACAAGAGGAGGTGGTGGCTCCTGCCAGGATTATAAATAAAACTGCAACTGTATGGGAGAGATTGTACTCTGCATAAGGGGAAGAAAATCCCCTGAGCACACACACAAAAAACTGCTTATGGTCCTGCTGCTTCCCATTGCAAGTGCAGCTAGGGCTGGGGGAGGTGCATTTAGGGTCACTGATGTCAGAAGCTCACACAAACTCAGCCTAAATAATGATGAGCCAGAGGCGACTGGATTTGCCTGGCCATCTTAGGCACAAGGAGAGGATTCGGCAGAGACAGGGAGAAGAGTTTCCATGGGCAAGTTCAGCTTGCTGAGCCCAGTGAGTGGCTGCCTGCACTCAGCCAGGAGTTATGGGAGAAGCACACCAGCTGTCACCAAAGGACACTATGGCAGGGGCCATGCAGATGCAAAGAGGGAAATGAAGCTTTCTAGAAAAGCTGGCTTTCGGCCCAGCTGTCAGGACATAGCTGCATTTGGCACCACAGGTTCCTCAGTTTCTGCCAGGCACTTTTCCTCTGGGTCAGTCCGCCTGCTGCTCAAGGAACTCCCAAATCCTTTTCTGCAGCACAACTCTGAAGGGTGTTCCTGTGAATATCCTCCTACAGACTCAGCCAAGGGTGCAAAATGAGAATTCCTTTTTATCAAGTGTGCCGTAACAGGGGGTGGTCTGGATTCTGAGCATTCTTTGGCACAGGATTTTGTAGAACTTTGTACCAAGGAAACGAGAACCTCTAGTGGGTGGGGTGGGGTGGGGTGGAGGTGCACATGGCCACACAACGGCTCCTTCTGTTTAGAAGATGCTTGCCTTCTCATCACAGGAAATATGGTTGCCAGTTAGGTCTGAACCAGACCTCAGCAAATTAGGAAAGGACCCAAAAGGAGGAGATGACTCGGGGAACTTCTGAAGGAGTGGGAGGGGACTGAGTCATAAGAAGATCTGGAGGCAGCGAATTCCAAATATAAGAGCTGCCAAAGAAGATGGAGGAAGGCATCAGACAACATGAGAGGTCCTTCACAAGCTCCAATGGAGATGCCATCTGTCCTTTCAATTACTGGATTATCCACTTAATTATCCATGCAGAGAGCCTTTATTTGGCAAATGAAAAACAAAACACTGGTTTGCTCCATACATTCTTCTCTAAATGGTTACACCACTTGGAATTATGGCAGTTCACTACACCACAGACTTTTTGATTCTCTGTGTTGGAATTCGAAGAGTCTGCAAATGGTGCAGAGAGGCCTTCTTTACGAAGATTTGAGGCTAAACCTCTTCCCCCAGGAATACTCGTTCTGGCCCCCTTCTTCTCTGACCCACCACATCTCATAAGAACATAAGAACAGCCCCACTGGATCAGGCCATAGGCCCATCTAGTCCAGCTTCCTGTATCTCACAGCAGCCCACCAAATGCCCCAGGGAGCACACCAGACAACAAGAGACCTGCAAGGCTTCCGGGGAATTGTAGTTAAGAACATAAGAACAGCCCCACTGGATCAGGCCATAGGCCCACCTAGTCCAGCTTCCTGAATCTCACAGCGGCCCACCAAATGCCCCAGGGAGCACACCTGATAACAAGAGACCTACACCCTGGTGCCCTCCCTTGCATATGACCTAGCCCATTTCTAAAATCAGGAGGTTGCACATACACATCATGGCTTGTAACCTGTAATGGATTTTTCCTCCAGAAATTTGTCCAATCCCCTTTTAAAGGCAGGGGAGATGCCATCACCACATCCTGTGGCAATGGGTTTCACAGACCAACCACATGCTGAGTAAAGAAATATTTTCTTTTGCCTGTCCTAACTCTCCCAACACTCAACTTTCGTGGATGTCCCCTGGTTCTGGTGTCCCCTGGTTCTGGTTCTGGTGTTATGTGAGAGGGAAAAGAGCGTCTCTCTATGTCCATCCCCTGCATGATTTTGTAAGTCTCAATCATGTCCCCCCTCAGGCGCCTCTTTTCTAGACTGAAGAGGCCCAAATGCTGTAGCCTTTCTACATAAGGGAGGCACCCCAGCCCAGTAATCATCCTTTCTGAGATCTGGCTAGCAGAACTGGACGCAATACTCCAGGTGTGGCCTTACCATCGATTTGTACAACGGCATTATAATATTAGCTGTTTTGTTCTCAATACCTTTTCTAATGATCCCACCTTTTCTGATGATACGGGGAACCTCACTACCCAACCACCCAGGAGACCCCGTTCCCCACTTCCTGGATGAGTTCAGGCCCTGGTGCTCTTCCTCTCCAGCCGACTGACCACAATGTAAAGTGATATGGTAGGCACAAAAGCAGAACCTGATGGCTGGGGTGGGGCATTCACAGTTCCCAGAGGCAGGTTGGACGGCTGGATCAGAAAGCTGAATAGAAGCCAGAACGCCACACACGTGCTGCAACTCAAGAAAACCACGGGAAAGACTGTGCTCCCCCTGATCTGAGCCATCAGCTCACTCTAGAAGGCCAAGGCAGGAGCAGCAAATGCATCTCATGCAGTCAGGCTGGAGCAAATTCACATGCGCACAGACAAAAAGCTTGTTCCTTGGAGACAAGCCTTGCTCCAGAGCAGCTGATGACCTCAATGCCCATGTGGTTTCCTCAGCCAATGCCAGGCAGGCAGAGGCTGGAACTCAATACAAGAGCAGGATTCATGCTTCCCAATCTTAATTGCTAATCTCAGAGTAGAACAAGGCAATGCTCATTGCTTCCACCAAGGGTCTTGCCTGGCACTGCCCTCCAGTGCCCATCAACTCCTTCTCCCAACCAATTATCTCATTCGTACAGACTCACTGGAAGACAGACCTCTCCCAATCAACAAAATACCTGCAGGTATGTGAGAGAGAAGCTTCGGGGTGGATAGGAGAGGGTTCAGAAAAGCCATAGCCTGTAACTGATACTACTGTACCTGCAGTTTCAAGAACAGGAGAGACATTCTTCTCATGAATTGTGGGCAGCTGCTGGGGGGAGATCATGCTCCATGACGACCCAGCCCAGTTTTTGCAGGACTTGATTGCAACCTGCAGTTTGTGGTTCTTTGTGCTCTTGCATCTGCAAGGAACAGGGCTCTTTTCAACACAGCAGGGCTCAGTGAAGCAGATTGTCATCCTGGACACCCCATCTCCACCTCCAGCCTTGACCACACATGTTGTAAACCTACTTTACTGTATCCTGTGTTAACAGTGCACTATGGATGAATAATAAAGGCAGGCAGCATGAAATTCATCGTCCACTTAGGCTGTTCCTCTCCCATCACATACAAACTCTGCTTCAAACCCCTCAAAACAGTGTCACCCTCACAAGCAGCAATCCCATTAAAAGCAAAATTTCACAAAGGCCTTTCCACATCATCACATCCGAGCACAACACCCTCTTTGCTCAGCACAGCGTGCCTGTTATCCCTTAAGCATGAGCATCTGTGGTTGGGATACGCATTTCTAAGCACCTGGTGCAAATGATTTTGTACCTGGAAAATGCAGTACTACCAGTATCACTACACTGGCTGCAACAACACAGCTTGCCCCGGATGTCGGGTGCAATCAGATATATTAGCAATATCTGCCTCATCTCCCCTGCCATTCATCATCCAGTTTGGGCCCAATCATTCTGACAAGGCAATACTTGGAACCTCAGCCTTACATGACAGAAACTGAAACTCTCTTACAAAGCAGAACATCTCTCATTGATGCCCTATATTGTGATTGACGGACTGATGAAGACAAGCCTGCGAGAGTGGGCAGAATGACTCACTGCAAACGGCCATGGAAGTTGACGCTGCTGGAAGCAAGAATGGTTAGCAATGCCAGCCTTCAAAACACACCAAGAGACTCTGACAGCCAGTGAAATGGCAACTCTTTAGCAACCAAAGATAGTGACTAAGCTGCTGTGCAAACAAGGTTTCCCGAGCCAGGCATTCGTGCATCTTACTGCTCTCCAAAACGCCGTGCGCGTCTGATCTTGACAAATAAAAGCGCCAGTGCTCTTCCACACAGACATAAGCTCAGTTCCGAAGGCAAATCTACCGATTCGCTGCATTTCTAACCCACCTGTCTCCCTGGAATTATTTGGGGGGGGGGGGAGGCAGGGGACTCTAAAGGCCCTGACAATACAAAAAACCCACTACAAATATATGACACAGTAGCAAGCAAAGCAAAACCACCAGAAAAATCAGAAAAGGCCTGGGCCTGCAAAGAGCCACGTCTTCTGTCTCAGGCAAACACTGCCAGGAGGGATACAGTCACAGAGCACAAGGCATCTTTGGGGGGCTGCTGCTGAGAAGGCCTCTCATGCTTCACCACCCAGTGGCCCTTAAAGGGACCCTCAGAGGACAGGAAGACACACAAGCAGCCTCCCTCCTTAATCTTACTGGATGGGGTCACCATAGCCGGGTCTGCCTGAGACCAAGATGTGCACAGCTGGTGTATTAGACAAAGCTGGGCAAAAACCTGGCCACTGTGGTCTCCCAGGAGCCCTCCTAAAGCATGGCCCGCTCCATCCAGGGAAGTGCCATCCCCTCCAGAACAGGCAGTGGCCCTCCCTTACTGAAGCCACCCATTTTGTCCAGACTTCCATTTCAGGCCAGCCCATTGAGCCCAGCAGCACAAGGGCACCTGGTGGCATCAGGAGGAGTCAAGGGCCGGAGGGTACAAAACTTCAGTCCATACAAGATTAAGAGCTTGAAACAGCAGGAGATGTTTATCACTGACGGGCCAAGGAGGGGAACCTGCAAGAACTCATAAACCGCACAGGAGGCAGGGCAGGGCAGGGCAGGGCAGGGGTGTCATGAATATGTGCAGTTCAGGCCTAGTAGCATTGCAAAGCCTGAACCAAAGTAACCCAGTGACGCAGAAGGGGTTTGCAAGGGGCTTGCAATCCCAGCTGCTAGGAATTTACAACTCCATGGAAGGTGATGGTGTAGCACCTCGGCAGACAGAGAGGCGCCATGAGTCTCCAGTGGGGAGGGGGAGAACTAGGAGAACTAGCATACAGCCCCACTTCGAGAAGATTCTGTCCCCAAGAGTTCTGATTGGGCAGTCTGAAATGAGTAGAGAGTCACACCATCCTCTTGGCATGAGAAGTATAAGAACAAAGCCCAAAGGGCTGTCTTTTGCCTTTTGTCTTCGTCTTTGGTTCTTGTCTTTTGGCGTGGGTGCACATCCTGCCCCGCCAGGACCATGTGGCCTCATAGGTAACTGAGGATCTACAAAAGAAGCTGACCCAGGTGAGCGTTAGGAAGTAATAGAGATAGCCAGTTAGCTTTATTATTTTATGCTGATATGTTTCCTAGAAGTTTTTATGCCTCTAGCATTTGCTGCCTTTTGTAACTTTTTGTAACCCTATGTACTTAATAAAGTAAAAATCCTTTTACCATGTTGGTTCATTGTCGGTTGGGGACAAAGGTTCAGAATCCTGCCTAGCCGTTCAGCAAGCTACCAAAAATCCTCACTGTGGACTAGAAACTTGAGGACTGAGACTTTAAGTAAAGAAAGTGCTCAGTTCCTACAAGGGATATAGTTAAGCCTAGAGGGTCTCGGTTTCCCTGGACTGAGACACTGGCTCTTACAGGGTGGTGGCAGTACTACCGAACAGGGATCTTTGAGGGCTCTAGGGTTCAGAACCAACAACTGTGAGCACCCCAAAACCCTGGGAGTGAGACCAAGTGTACGACAAGGGGGGGGGAGAATCCCTTGCCATCCTCTCCCCTCCCCTCCCCAGTTCCTCTACACAGGGACCTCAAGCAGGTGCTGCCACTGCTGCTAGCCTGGTCACTCTGCGAGGAGGTGGGCCATGTGCTCCAGGTGGGTTCTAGTGTTGTTTGAGAGGGAAAAGAGCACCTCTCTATCCACTCTATCTGTCCCCTGAATAATGTCTCAATCATGTCCCCCCCCCCAAATGCTTCTTTTTTAGGCTGAAGAGGCCCAAAAGCTGTAGCCTTTCCTCGTAAGGGAGGTGCCCCAGCCCAGTATGTTCTTTTTTGTACAACAGCATGATAATATTAGCTGTTTTATTCTCAATCCCCTTTTTAATGACCCCTAGCATGAAACTGGCCTTCTTCACTGCTGCCGCACATTGGGCTGACACTCTCATCGAGCTGCCCACCAATATCCCAAGACCTTTCTACTGTCATAGACAGCTCAGACCCCATTAGCCTATATGTGAAATTTGGATTTTTTGCCCCAACGTGCATTACTTTACACTTAACTACACTGAAACACATCTGCCATTTTGCTGCCCATTCTCCCAATTTGGAGAGATTCTTCTGGAGCTCTTCACACTCTCTTCTGGTCTTCACCACTTGGAAAAGTTTAGTGTCATCTGCAAACTTGGCCACCTCACTGCTTGTCCCTATCTCTAGGTAATTTATGAACAAGTTAAAAAGCACTGGTCCCAGGGCAAATCCTTGGGGCACACCACTTAACACCTCTCTCCATTGTGAAAATCACCCATTGACACCCTCTCTGCTTCCTGGTTTTCCCAATCCATGAGAGGACCTGCACTCTTATTCCCTCACTGTGGAGTTTTTTTAGTAGCCTTTGGTGAGGGACCGTGTCGAACGCCCTCTGAAAGTCCAGTTATGTAATGTCCACAGGTTCTCCCGCATCCACATGCCTGTTGACCTTTTCAAAGAATTCTAAAAGTTTGTGAGGCAAGACTTACCCTTACAGAAGCCAGGCTGATTCTCCCCCAGCAAGGCCTGTTGGTCTATGTGTTTTGAGATCCTATCTTTGATGAGGCATTCCACCATCTTACTCAAAACATGAGTTAGGATTAGGATTAGGCAGCATGGTCACTGTTCCCCAGTGCTCAGTTACATACCCAACCAGGTCTGAGTGCCACACAATATTAAATCACCTGTTCTCTGGCGGGCGCCATGACTAGCTGCTCTAAGGCACAGTCATTTAGCAAGTCAAGGAATCTGGTCTCTCTTTCGTGACCAGAACACAAATTGAGCCAGTCGATGTGAGGATAATTGAAATCCCCATTATTGTAACCCTGTCCCCCTTTAACACCTCCCTGATTTGTTTCTTCATTTCAAGGTTCTCTTCAGGTTTTTAATCAGGAGGACAATAGCACATCCTCAATATTACATCGCTCCTTGGGCCTGGTAGTTTAACGCACGGAGATTCCATGGTGGAGGCAGTTCCACCTTCAATCCCAACTCTGCTAGATTCTACCCCTTCTTTGACATAAATAGCCACCTCTAACATGCTCCTCCCTGTCCCTCCTATAGAGTGTATAGCCAGGGATTGCGGTATCGCACTGATTTTCCGCATTCCACCAGGTTTCCGTTATGCCCACTCTATCAATGTTCTCCCTGCCACCAAACATTCCCGTTCTCTCGTCTTTGCTTGGAGACTTCATGCATTTGCACAAAGGCACCTGTATACGGGGTCCCCCCAAAAGGGCTGCTTATTTGCGCCTTTATCCCCACAGCCTCCCATTTTTCTGGACTGGTTGTCATGTTCCATTGTGCTTCCACTCTAATTCCTACTGTCATCTTTTTGTTGTTCTCTAACCTCCCCATCCTCATCCCCTAAGGATGAGGAGTCCCGACCCGGACACCACTTGCCTGGCTTGCCCCAAGGGGTCAGTTTAAAAGCTGCTGTGCCACTTTCTTAATGTCATGCACCAGCAGTCTGGTTCCAATTTGGTTCAAGGGAAGCCCGTCCCTCTTGTACAGGCCCCACTTGCAAACGGTCTTAAACAGCACTTCTGGGAAACTGTGGTCTGCAATACTGTGCAGATGTGGTGCTTGGGGCATTTGCACCCCTGTCCCCCATCCAGGCCCACCACTGCCCTGAGGTTCATGAAATCATTCCAGTGAGTGAACTACTTGGAGCACACACATGCAAATATTAGCATAATGATAATGATTATTATCATACCATTATTATTTTTTCTTGCCAAAGAAATATAAGAACACACAGAACAATCCCCTGGAGATTAACACTGCTTCCTGAGACACGAGATGGATCTCCAGCACTACAGGGGTTTAAAGCACGAGAGCTCACAGTGAGCACAGTGAAGTGAGTCTCTTCTGCTCACTTTTACACCAACTTCATTGCAGACAAAAATCTGTTTACTTTTCCAAATGTGGCACTTCAGCCAAAAAGGGGGAGGGAGGAATAGTTTGTTTTCACAGGCGTTCCAAACACCAAATGCCCAGATGTTAAAGAGTCCCTGCACTGTCACTGCTACATTAGAGATGAAATGATTTCTTGTACCTGCCAGCAAAGGAGTAATTCACAATTCCTAATGTTAATCTACTTGAAGGCAGCATCTAATCAGCCTACTGGATAAGCAACCTGCAGAGCGTAATGCCCTCCTAATGCCCATTGCAGGTTGCTTACCCATAAGACTTGAGCATTCTCTGGGCATTCAACAGGAGGAAGAGGTGGAGAAAAGTAGCACAAAACAAAGAATTTATGATACTGCCTGTGAAGCACAAGTTAAAATCAGCAGCTTAGGTCTGACTTCATCTTGCAGGCCCACAGTCATTCAGAAGCAGCTGTGGGAACAGAGCTTGTTAACAGGCTGAGAAACAGAATTCTCACTTCGGCTGGGCTAAATGCCCAACAAGAGCGCTGGGCATCAAGGCCTTGCTAATTGGGAATCAGAGCCAATGGTGAATCCCTACTTGGAGGTGGGTTAGAATGAGTGACCAGCAGCAACACCAGTTGGTGAAGCAGTTTTCTGGAAACTTCAGCTGGGCCAAGGTTTTGATTGGACATGGGTTACCTTCAAGGTATAAGAAAGCCTGTTCCGGGGGGGGGGGGCTGCGCCTTTCTATTTCCTTCATGGACGTTTGTCCATATCACTACTGGTATGGACAGGTAGAAAAAACTACCCTTTTGCTTATCCTCAGGAGTTGGAAAGATCCAAGTCAGTATTAAGAACAGGTAAGCTTAGAAGCTTATTGTTTTAGGGTGTGTGTGTGTGTATTCTCTCAAATACCTAAATGCCTTTCAACAAATGTGTAACCATATTTTGTCCCTTAACAAATCATTACGTTAAGAAGAAGAACAGAGCAGGCTGAAGAGTCAGTGAGGAGAAGCAAAAGTCTCACTTACAGCACTGGGAGGCGGCGGAGGGTAGAGGCTGCTTCTGGACTTCTTCCTGAAAGGAACACTGAAGAGAAGAGAGACAGGAACAAAGATCAGGACCCTCCTTGAACAGCCCCAGAAGGAGCAGATGCTCAGAGCAGGGAGCCCTTTCCATCTAAGTAAGCAGAAGAACACAAAGCACCCAGAAACCCAGCCACTTCCCCACCTGGACAGCCCTGCCCAAGTGCACTTCAAATGGGTTGCTCCGTCTGGATCTTTGCCTGCACACAGATTTCAGAATTGGAGGAGGGAAGCAAAAACAAACCGGCAGACAGAGAGCAGGGCTGGCACTTTCAGTGGGGAGAAGAACATCACTCTCTGATTTCATTGCTTGAACTTTGTAAACAGGGAAGATCAGATGGGGTGCAAAGTGAGAGGAATGAAGAGGAAATGATGTGCACCATATCCTTTTTTTCTTTTTTTTCTTTTCCAAAAACAAAAATAAACACACACAACACAAAAAACACAACAAACTTCACTACACAAAACCATATGTGCACCACACGTGCACCATATCCTGAACCCTCTTCAGTCTACAGACGTGCCCCTGGCATCAAAAACACGCTGCACCAATGACAGAGGAGCAACCCCATATAGGGGAGGGAGGAGCAATCCTATACGGTGCAATGGGAAAGGGGAAAGCAACTGAAAAGTTCCCCACCCCTTAGTGGTGAAGACTAGACGGGACTCTGAAGAGCTCCAGAAGGATCTCTCCAAACTGGCGGGATGGTCCAGAGATTCATTTCCTGCCTTCTGCCCCTAAGAATTCCCCAAAGCAGTTCACACCACATTTCAACAATTGCACAATAAAGCCAAACAACAAAACCAACAGCAAGGAAAGAAGAGGGACTGGGCAAATCAAACAGCCAATCAACTCCACAGAGAGAGGCCAAATATAGAAGCACTCGGCCAAAAGGATAGGCCTGGCCTAGGCAAGAACACTTCAGTAGTGAGGTGGCCAAAAGGGCAGGAGAGGAGAAGTGGGCTTTTGCCAAACAGCATTACTGAGTTGTGCCGTGTGGTGTAGTTTGATTTACATTTATTACTTGGATAATCACCTATGTTTAGCCATTTTCATTTTTTCCCTTTTCTGTGGGTTACTTTGTCAACCTCACTTTTGCCGATGTTTGTCCTAAAAGCACATCTACCCACATCTGTTATATAAATCCAACTGTTTGATCCATATTTCAGTAACAATCTTGGGTCCGTGATTTATTCTACTGGTTTGACTTCAGCTCACTGAGCTGCAAAAAGAGCCCGATTTCCCCTCACCTCATCATCTTCATCCAGCGAACTGATCTGCTTCAGCTTCCGGGTCCAATACTTGGCTTCCTCTTCTGGAATGTCTGCAGAACAGAGGAGATGTTGGGCACATCGTTTAAAAAGCAAAATGTGCTGGCACTCAACGGCCACACACCTTCACATACCACACTCCTCCATCTGACAATTAATCAGTCTCATTGGTCAATTCTGAGTTAAGGAAATTTTACAAAAGGCAGATGTGCTTTCCTTTTTGGGTTATTTGGCCATAAGTTTTGATATAATACAGATATTTCAATGCAGTTTGTTCCATTGCATTCTGCATGAAATTCTGCAGCAAATGATATGTAACATGATGGTATTATTAGAAAATAACAATATTTCACAATTTTGGGTAGTAGCGGTGTCACTCCCCCAGTGTATCACCCAGTGCAGTACACCCCCCCATGCTCCCTAGTGATGCCACTGGAGGGGCAGAACATGAGCTGCCAGAGGTCTGGGGCAGCACACACACAATGTGCCCAAAGCCTGGAATTTATTTCAGGAGTCAATACGGACCCTTATGGTGGTGCACAACATAATAAAGAAGGGGTGCCCAAACCCCAGCCTGGGAGCCATTTGCAGCCCTCAAGGACTCCCAATCCAGCCCACTGGGAGCCCCCAGTCTCCAATCAGCCCCTGGCCCTCCAGAGACTTGCTGGAGCCTGTGCTGGTCCAATGCAACTGCTCTCAGTGTGAGGGTGACTGTTCGATCTCTCGTGTGAGCTGTGGGAAGAGGACTCCCTCCACTGCTGGCTGTTTCACGTCTGTGATGCAGCAGTGGCAGCGAAGGAAAAGCCATCCTTGCTTTGTGCAAGACCTTTTATAGGCCTTGAACTATTGCAAGACCTTCATTCATTCATATAAGTTCCATCTCTAATATAATTTATGTAAATTTGAAATGTAAATTAATTCTTTTTTTCCCCCGGCCCCCAAAATAGTGTCAGAGAGTTAATGTGGCCCTCCTGCCAAAAAGTTTGGACACCCCTGTAACAAAAGAAGCAAAAGAGCACCAAAAGCCACCCAACCGGAACAAGGGACAAGACTTCAAGGCCACCTTTGGCCTAAAGGATCCTCTCCAATGAGACGGGCTTCCCAGGCTTTCTTTATGGTTCAGACCTGGCATGCCTCTGTCCAAGCCAAGGGGCCACCACTAAGCACACTCCCCAGCAGAATCAATTCTACTTCTGACAGCGGCAGCACACAAAATGGCCTACCTGGCTGATCTCAGGAGAGGCACCCCCATTCTCTCAGGGCACGCAACCACCCAGGCCATCACAGGCCAGCAACCCACAGAGCTCAATTCCTGATCCCAGCCAAGGAAGCTCAGACAGAGAAGCAAGAAAAGGGTGGCAGACACGAAGCAGCTTCTCCTGTTTTCACCTGGAGGCCCACAGCAGTCAGCCCCTTCTCCCTGTGCCACTTTCCCCTAATTTAAGCCACACCCTACATAACCTATTTGTCCCACAGAGATAAATTGCAGGTTCCCTATGAATACCTGGATGTTTCCCCCACAGGAGACAAAGAGCAGTTGGGAGGAGGGCTTTGCAAGGGGAAAACAGGACAAGACCCACCCGCCTCTGCTTGCAAAGAAGCCCTGGGGCCAGCGAGGGACTTGCCCCCTTCACTTTGAGGCTTCTGTGTCCAGTTGCTATGAGTGAGAGACAAGCAGGTCGCACTCATTTTGGCTGGAAGGAAATGTGTCCAGACTCTGGAATGAGGCAAACTGCGTTTAGAACATGGGTGCCCAAACCCCTGCCCGTGGGCCATTTGCAGCCCTTGGGGACCCCCAAACCGGCCTGCAGAGCGCCCCAAATCTTCAGTGAGCCTCTTGCCCTTCAGAAACTTGCTGGAGCCCACACTGGCCCGCGACTGCCCGACACAAGCCGGGTGTTCCCTTTCCACTGTAGAAGTGACTTTGAAGTGCCTGGTGCCTCCCACTGCGTCCCCGGGTGACGCTCACTTCATCCTTCAGAAATATCTGCTTGCGCTTTGTTTGTATTCTGCTCTCTCTGGTGGGGGGGGGTGGTTTGGGCAGCCGGGCTTCATCCTGGCTCTCCCTTTCTGTTGGGAAAATGTTAGAAATCCCTAGTATTTCCCATTTCATCCCTCAGACGTATCTGCTTTTATTTTTTTATTCTGCTGTCTCTGGTGGGTAGGCAGCACAGTTTCATTCCGGCTCTTCATTTTCTATTTGGAAAAATATTAGAAGTCCGTGGTGTATTTATTTAAATTTTAAGTTTAAATAAATTTAAATGTATTAATTTATTTTTCTGGCCCTTGATTCTGTGCCAGATACATGAAGTGGTCCTCCTGCCAAAAAGTTTGATCATCCCTGGTTTAGAACATACACAACACTCAGAAAAGATCTTGTCTGTAGTCCCTCGGCAGGCTCCCCGTCAGCCTCGAGGGGTGGCCCTCAGTGGAGAGCGTGAGAATGAGGCCCCGACCGAGTTGAGCTGCGCAGGCCCTTTTCCTCTCATCTCAACCACTCCGCAGGCCCTGCCTCCTTTTGTGCTGTTGGCCTTCCTTCCATTCAGAGCATGCAAGGGGCGATCAGTGAGCAGACTGATGGGCATTTGCTGGGGCCAGAGTCCTCTTTCCAACTGGCACCAACCCAAGGGAATCAAAAGTTTTAGCACTCTTTAGGGCTCCAGCTTTCCCTTGTTCTCTCCTGAGCTGCAGAGAATAGCTGCGGATACCAGACTTGTTCAGCCTCTGTCCATATTTGATATGCTAACTGGCCAACATCCCCAAAACTTGCAGATCAGTGCATCTTTAAAAAGCACATCAAGCCCCCAAATGGCAGGACTTTGGCTGGGCAAGAAAAGGCACCTGCTGGGTTCCAACACCTTCCCCAGCACCACGACCCTGATCAAGATCAGACCACTCCTGTGGCTGCTTTAAAGATAAAAATTTCACTATAGAAAACCAGGTCCATGAATTTCCCACATCGCATCCAGGTTCTGAGAAAGTGGACAGAGACACACGTCATGGGGATTCCAGCCTACAGAGCAGGGGCTCCCAACACTTTCCCCATCGTGTACCCCTTGGCAGCCCATTTCCATAATTGTACCCCTCACATTAGCAAATTTTTGTAATTAATACAGTTGCTGTTATTTCAAATTTATCTGTTTCAACTCCTGATCCATATCTGATGATACAAGAATTGATGGCCAGAAACTAACAGTTGCTGGGGGTTTTGAAGCCAGCTAGCGGCATTCCTTCCTGCCTTGCCATCCCCACAAGGCATTCTTATACAGACCTGCCTTTTTCTGCCAGTATTCAATTCTTTAAGTACCTCTTAAGGTCCTGGCAAGTACCCCTGGAGGCACACGCACCCCAGGTTCAGAACCACTGCTCAGGAGGGCAGCCTCCAAAACAAACCCACTGCTGCCTTCTCACTACTAAGGCATGATTAGGAAGACTTTTACAATACAGGAGCCAAAAAGACACCTTGGACCAAAACAACTCCATCCTTATTCCAGATGCAGCAGTTCAAATGTCCAGAAATTAAGATCCTTTCAAAAACCAACAAAACTATCCTCTGGGACCTTAGAGATGGACAAACAGCATTTGCCAGACGTTGCTCCAGAATGTACACTTGGCCCTTGGTAGCAGGACAGACTGACCTCTGAAGGCTCAGGGCTTGTTTTTATTTGAAAAAAAATTAGATCCTGCCCTTCCCATGTCAAAGCAAATGTCCAAGACAGCTTACGAAGCTCCATAATAGTTGTGGTGCCACTACGGGAAAGGCTCCTAGAGCATCTCCAGCAGGTGTCTGTCCAGCCTCCAGTGAGGGAGATCCATCACCTCCTGCCTGTCCCACCTGGAAAGTAGGAGAAGCCGTTCTCCACGGAAGTTCCCAGCTGTGAAAAGCCCAACTGCACTCAAGTTCTAACAGGGACTGAAAACTGCTCCTCTTAAACCAGATTTTTATCTGCTGTAATTACCTGGCTTTTTTTATTCATGTGTTTTATTCTGCTATCTTCACCTGTCTTGATTATTCATTTTTTAACTTTATTTTTCACATTTTTATACCGCCCTTCCTCCAAAGAGCTCAGGGTGTTGTGCACAGTTGCCCCCTCCTTTTGTCCTCACAACAGCCCTGTGAGGTAGGTGAGGCTGAGAGAAAGCGACTAGCCCAAGGTCACCCAGGAAGCTTCATGGCTGAGGGGGAATTCGAACCTGGATCTTCCCCACCTCCCAGACCACTACACCACCCTAGCCCTTGATTAATTTTTATTAATAATATTGTTTTTAGATCATGACTTCATTTATGAGCCTCTTTGCACAGGAAGAAAAAGCTGAATAAAGATATTTCAGATCAACAAAATAGAGACAACATGCAAACAATCCCCAACACAAGAAGTTAACAGGCATCCAACTACATGTCAAGGAAATGTGCTGGCTGATTCTTTGAAGTCCCTCCCCCCTCTGGTTCCTTCTCTCACAACCAGACAGAGAAACAGAAGGCAGAATAGCATAACTGACTAATACCTCCCTCCAGATGGAAACCCCAGAGAACATCAAAATCTAGAAATACAATCATAATTTAATCTCTTGTTGAGCCTTTCCAGCATTAAAGGAAACCAGTCGTAGCCACCACTGTTTGTGCTCCACACCAAGACCAAAGGATGTGCAACGGCACCTCTGCCAGCCGTCACTCCAATTTCAAAACCTGAGTCTCAGAGGAGAGCATCCACAGGTGCCCTGAGTCCTTGTCTTGTGCCAGAGCCAGGGAAACCGTGGTGCTACCCCAGGACACTTCCAAGTTGGATGAAGAGAATGGAGACAGAGCGGACTGGAGACAGGCAGGGCTCCTCCACCAGGACCAAATGCTGGGAGTGGCCATCTTCTCTGTGCTCTTCCTTGCACGCTTCCTGGGCAAATCTGGCAGGCCACTCTTACAGGCCGAGTACTGGACGATGAAGAGATCAGCAATCAAGCGGTGCTGGGCAATTGCACCATCAGGGCATGCCTACAGGACCCACTCGTTGCTGAGTGGCCAGGGACCTGCCACACATGCCCAAAGACACTGGCAAGAAAACTAGTTTTAGCACCTCAAACCACCACTGCTCCATCCCCCACCCTCCACCCTCTTTCTGCCTGCATTGCACATGCCGAGAAGACACACGAGGCAGCAGCTCTGCGTCTCTGGGACTCATTTCCACAACATGATTATTTACAGTTTCTTATCAACCCCAAGTTCCAACAACCCCTAGGTTATTCCGCACAACAAATACACCACAAACATGCCACACATCAAAGTTGTTATGTATTCTCAAGCCTTCTGCAGAAAACCTCAGAAGGCAAAAGGTCTGAAGCCAGGATGCTCAGTCCCTTCACCCAAAACCTCACTCTGCAAGTACACATGCCCAGCCAAAACAGACACGCCACATAAGTCCCATTCTTGCACATGGAGTTGATGCTCTTTGGCCTGGGAAAGGAAGCACAACTCCCGGCGGGCAATGAAACAGGCTGCAGGGGAAACACCTGGACCACCCATTCTCAGAACTGAAGGGTGAGAGCCACAGTCATGATCATGAAGATCACTTCTAGGTCCTCTCTATTATCTTTATTCTGAAAATCACAGCTGCTCACAAGGAAGCATCTGGAGTACTCCTGGATTCGCAGGGGATGCCTCTAAGCAGGAAGGCTTTTGCCCTCCTTTGGCTGGAGTGACAGCTGCAGCCCTTCCTGACGAAGACAGATCTAGCACAGCAATCCATGCTGTGCAGTGCAATCCTATCCAGCACTGGAACAGGCAGGCCAGGAGGTCTTCAACCAGTTCCCAATCCAGGAGAGGACCTGCCCTCTAATTCCCTGACTGTGGAGTTTCCTCAGCAGACTTTGGAGAGGAACCGTGTTGAACGCCTTCTGAAAGTCCAGATATATAATGTCCACAGGTTTTCCCGCATCCACATGCCTGCTGACCTTTTCAAAGAATTCTAAAAGGTTCATGAGGCAAGACTTACCCTTACAGAAGTCAGGCTGATTCTCCCTCAGCAAGGCCTGTTTGTCTATGTGTTTTGAGATTCTATCTTTGATGAGGCATTCCACCATCTTACCTGGAACAGATGTTAGGCTGACTGGCCTATAGTTTCCCAGGTCCCCCCTCCTTCCTTTTTTAAACACTAGTGTAACATTTGCAGTCCTCCGATCCTCTGGCACTGTGGCCATTTTGAGGGACAAGTTGCATATTTTAGTCAAGAGATCCGCAACTTCAATCTTCAGTTCCTTAATAACTCTTGGGTGGATGCCATCAAGTGACTTATTGATCTTTAATTTGTCAATTAGGTCTGAAACATCTTCTCTTTTAACCTCTATCCAACTTAATTCCTTGGTCAGGAGGTGCCCTTCGGGCAGCAGTATCTGCCTGAGGTCTTCTTCGGAGGTCTTCTGAAGACAGATGCAAATAACTCATTTAATTTCTCTGCCATCTCTAAGTCTCCTTTTATCTCCTATCAGGTTCATTAAGACCTTCTGCTCTGTGATGGGTGGGTGGTTAGCTATAATGTTTTGCTCTAAACTTGCTTTGGTTATCTCTCAATTTCAGTTAATCATCATTTGAAAATGTAGGGTTGTTTTAAAATGGCCTGTTTGTTTATTATGCAAGCCACCATGATTTTGACAGAAAGGTGTCAAACCTATATTTCAAATCATATGGCATGCATTGGCAGCGGGTTGAACTCAAGGACCTTGGAGGTCCCTTCCAGCATGGATTCCATGCACACGCCAGTGGGATATATTGTCAGAAAATGAATGCATCTCATCAATGCATATGTGCACATGTCACTAGATGGAAAAGAACTGCGCAACATCACGCCCATGCATGTCCAATTCACTGCCTCCTTTAACCACAGGCACGTGAAGAGCAACAGGTTCAGGGATGCAGAGCAAAACTGCACAGGCAGGATGCCGACCTTCAGTGTCAGGCATACCAACTGTCACCACAGGGGCCAGAAATCACTGGGCAGGAAGCAGAAGTGGCCGGGCTCTCTCCACTGGCCATGGGTGGAGGGGGCACATCAGGAGCTCCCTTTTCTCCACATGTGCTTTAAGAGGCAAAATCAAGACAGTAAAAGGTTGGAACTGAACTGAGATGGGCATTAGTCAAAGAAAAAGTGTCAAGTCTGCAGCCAAAAAAACCAGAAGTCCAAATGCCTGTCCTCTGCACTTCAACCCTTGCTCAAATTAAACCCTGGTCACTGGCCACCCATTGTCATCTAGCCCATCACGGGAATTCGCAATGGACTTTAGTTCAGATGGCCATCTTGGAAGTTTCATTTTACAGCAAACATATGCATTAAACCACATAGAGGCTCTTTCATTAAATACGAACTTACTATTCTACCAACAGATGCTAAGGAAAATATTAATGTTGCCTTCAACTTAAAATTCTCCTTCTTGTAAAATTAATGTCTCTATCTACCAGAATTTTAAATCATGCTACTATGTCTCTGATGTAAAACAGAGGATTGGATTTAGGCCAAAGCACAGTTTGAAAATTTAATACCTATGAACTAAATTGTATAAAAACAGATATATTGTCGTACAAAACTCAGAAGAAATAGGGGACCATCACAATGCATAACTGCTGCAAGGCTGATAGAGGACAGGGACTGGAAAGCCTGAGCAACACCAAGAAGCAAACAAGGGAGGAAAGTAGGACAGCTTGTCCAGCCAAGCACAGAAAAAGATGCCCACCCAGCAGGCGGTACCTGGGAAGAGAGAACAGCGACTGGTTTCCAGGGGCCTGGGCTTGGTCAGAGACACTCACCAAAAGGCAACTCAAATCTTGTATCCAGCAGAATCTTATGAGGTGTTGGGTTTTTGGTGCCACAGACCTCGTGATTCTTCATCAAGACTTCTGCTTCCAGCGTAGACCACTCCCCAGGGCCTTCCTGAAAAAGACCGACATCCACCAGCTCACAAACTTCCCCCATCAAATCCTCCAGTTCTCTATCTTTTTCACTGTGTTCCTGCTTATACACAGCAGGCCCAAAGCGCCAACAGCCATTGCAATAAAGTGTACTTTTTCCAGTTTGCACTGGGTCTGTGAGGGTGACAATGGGGAAGAAAGAGAAACTGTTCAGAGCCTGTGGCCAACGTGAAATAACAGAATCCCCTGCAGACTCTAGTCCAGGAAGGATACAACACGTCCCCCAGACAAGACTTCTTGCTGGTTGCTGGCTTTGGAGAAGGTAGCCAAGAGTTATGCCTTAACTCACTATGGCCCTGGTACTGCATGCCCTCTAGTCATGAATGCGGGCTTGTTGCGTTTTGGAACAGCAGCGATCTCACTGCGCATTAAAAAGCATTTTGGCATCAAGGAGAACCTGCTGTATACAACCTCAAGGCCCGCTGTGTATGCAGACCCCCTGGTGCTCTTCTCTGGGTCACAGCCTAAAAACACAAAAGATGCCCTGGAGTGTTTCTGTTCACATAGATTAAATGAGTCACCAGCCAGGAGCAGTTGGGGGAGGGCAGGATACAATCAGCAAACCTTGCAGGCTGCATTCTATGGTAGGGAAAAAACACAGCTTTACAAAATGGCCTCCCCTTTGTTTTAATCTCTTCATGTGCAGCTGTGGCATGAAGAGCCAAGATTTCAGTCGGGCAAGCCAGAGCAGGAAGTCCACCCAAGCTGCAAAGGGCCTGGGACACTGGAGCAGCCCACGGGAGGCTCTGCGTCCACAGAGAAGCCAGAGGAGCTGCAACCAACGCAGCTTCAGTGGTCTCAGCGTTGCCCATTTCACTGCCAACCTTGAAAGCCCCAATCCCACTTTCTGCTAGCAGCAGACACTGCATGTGTTTGCATCCAGCAGTCAGTGAGCCACAAGAATTGTTCCCCCAAAAGCCCGCAGCCCCACTCCCCGCCTTGGAGGTTGACTGACCTCATCCGACTGCCGGACGGCCTTCAGCTCAATCCAGGCTGTCCCAACCATGGTGTCCCAGATCAGTCCCTTGTTCCAAACTTCCACAATTAAGCCCAAGTCCAGGCGGCTGATCTCACTACAGAGGGAAAAGGAAAGCAGCTCGAGAAGCGGAATCCTGCGCCTTGGCCTCTGACAAGCACCCTTCGGAGTGCAAAGGTCATGTGGGGCCTGACTTGCTGCATCGGAAGAGACCCACCAGGCAGCAAAAAGGGAAAAACCAAAAGCCATAAGACGACCCAAAACACATTCCTTCCTGAAGTTTGCTCCTAATTTAACCTTGATTAACAGAGGCATGTTGACATTTCCATTGACAAGTCAAGCTTCTTGGTAATTATACAAGTTGAAGAAAGATATCGGGGAGGGGGGAGGGGGACTGTTCAGACTGCCAGCCTTCACACAACCCACCACATACATATGTGCACCTCAGCTCCTAGAGCAGCAGTGAGGAGAAGCCTGCTTGCACTTGCACTTGGTCAGATGCTTTGCCCCCAAACTGAGAGGGACACTGCTTCTAAGGAACACCCTGCCTCTGAGCAATGGGAGCCGAGGTGTGTTGTCCAAGGTCCTTTAAAACACAATTGCTTACTTCGGGCCATTCCTACCCTCTGCCTGTGCCTGCCTGCAGGGGCGCTCTCCATGTTTCCAAGCTGCAGCACACGCACAAAGAATGAACCTACCACTTCCCCCTTTAAGCAACTAGAGATGCCTAATGTTTTTAATCAATGCTCTCATATTTGCTTGTTTTGAAAGAGACTTGTATCCCACCCAAAGGTGCTCAAAGTATTTGTATGAAAAATACAACAGAGAACAATAAAACTAAACAGTAAAAACACTAAAACAAACAAAATACCAGCAGGTAGACTAGACCAAATAATCAACAGCACAGAACTCTCCAAAGCAGCAATACAGACTTTCAGATCCTCAACAAACTTGGATATACTCAGAGATTCCCTTCAGACAACAATTGTGCATCTGTTCATAGAATTGTTGCCAGGGCTGTGTGGGCCTGGGCCTTGAGTCTGGCTGCTGAGACCCCTTCTTCAGGGGCATTCCAGTTGGTGGACTGGGTCATCTCAGTGGTGGATTTGAGGCTATGAGATCCCACCCCCAACCAAGATTTTACTGGCTCCCTCTTTAAAACAGATATTAAAGACTCCATATTTCACTCACTTTCCAGATTTGTGAGTTAACCAGTCCTTGCGAGTTAACTTTATCTGTGGCTTTTGCTGCTGTCTCGCGCATACATTTTTAAATGTTTATTTTTTGACGTCATGTAGTACTTTTTCCAAGTCATCTTGTGGTGACACTGTCCATATAATGAAGTAAATAAATAAAACCCACGGCCTCCAGAGAACTACCTCTGAGCAGGACAGCAGCATGAATGCAGCCCACTGCAAGGCTGCCCCGGAGCAAGGCTGGGCTGCTCGTGGCCCAGATGTGCTAGATGGTGCATGGTGTCTACTTACAAGAGGAAGTCTTGCTCCCAGCAGGGCTGGTCCCCCCGCACAGCAACAGTTGCGCTCTTCACGTTTTGCACCTTCAGGGTCACGTATGTGTTGAATTTATCTAGATACACAACAGAGTCGTTTCACACAAGGCAGGCAAATAAGTCACAGCACAATAGTCAGTGGAAAGAAAAACACTGTCCCAAGGATTGTAGCCAGCAGTAAACCAAATCAAATCAAAAACTGTTATTGGCATAAACAATAAAACCAGGGTGTTAAACAAAAAATATCCATATCATACATTAATTAGACTCAACTTCTTGAGACAATTCTTGTATAAATATAGTAAAGGCACTTTGCCATATTGATTCATAAAATCTCATTTCTGACTGTTAGTAACTGCCAATGGGCACAATCCTGAAAATGAGTTGGGTGGGTGCAAGTCCTCAGGAGTAAACCACGTCAGTGCACCAACACAGGGAGGCTGAATTAAGCCTCCATGGCAGCTTCCCCCACAAGGCTTGCGTCAGCCCAGCTGGGCCAACACAAGGCTCTGGAGTGGGTGGGAGGAAGGTGGGAGGGAGGTGATCCTGGGAGGGGGAAGACGGGCAGTAGGCAGACTCGGGGTGGGAAGGTGGGGAGCGGAAGGCAGGGCTGGGATCCAGCAGTTATGCTGGATTCCAACCCACATTCCCGGGAAGATCGGAGTGCCTTGAAGTCTCTCTGCTCTCCTCGGACTTGCGCTACCTCAGGCTTATTGGACCTGGCTGGGGGAAACGGCTGCGTGGTCTGGGTGATCTAAGGAAGAGGCCTTGAAGGTGGTGGTGGTGGTTCACCCATCCTGAAGAAATGTTCCCCAGATTCTGCCCTGCTGAAAAATCTCCAGCCATGTCCCAACCTCCTGTTTCTGGGCAAGGTATTCTAACAGGTCAGTGGTGTTTCGACTTCAGAAATACATGGATGAGACAGACTATCTGAACCCCTTTCAATCTATCTTCAAGGTCAGACTTTGGGACAAAAACAGCCTTGGTCCTGCAGTGGAAGATCTTTGCCAGGGACCAGACAGCGGAGCACATCCTTGTTGGTCCTGCCAAACCTCTCAGGGCACAATCCTAACAAAATTTCCAGCACCAAGGCAAGGGCAATGCATCTCCAAGATAAGGGAACATACATTGCCTTACCTTGAGGAGGCCTCCATGACTGCCCCCCAACTGCAGGATGCAGCACACGCCCCACTGGCACAGCTGTGCCAATGCTGGAAAGTTGGTTAGGATTGCACCCTCAGTGGCTTTTGAAACCATTAACTATGCTGTCCTCCTACGTCAATTGGCTGGGGTGGGACTTGCAGGCACCATTTTGTACTTGTTTTGGTCTCTCCTGGCTGATGGATTCCGGCAGGTGTTGCTGAGGGACCCTGTTGCTGTGGCTTCTGACACATGAAGAGCCCCAGGGACTCCACCTGTCTCCCATACTATTTGACATTATGCTGGGAGAGATTATGAAGTTGGGTGTCACTTGCTCTATTTCTTCCCACCGTCTAACACTGGAGTGGCTGTGGATGTCCTGGCACACTGCCTGGAGGAGGCAGGGGACAGAATGAAGGTCAACAAGCTGAAATTAAATCCAGACTAGACAGAGGTCCTCTTGGTCCGGAGAGCTACAACACAGGTCTTGGGTTATCAGCCTATTTTGAAAGGGTGGCCCTCTCTCTAGCAACCTAGCATGTCAGTGGCGTCAGGGCTTCAGAGATACCTGGATGAGACTGACTATCTGGACTATCAGTCTAACTGTCCTCCTGGATTCTGGACACCCAGATGGCTGCAGTAGCCAGGAAGGTGCTTGCCAAACTAGTGCACCAACTGCAGCCTTATCTAAGTAGATCAAACCTCATGGCAGTAGTCCATGTACTGGTGATACTGACACTGGATTGCTGTAATGCACTCCACATGGGGCTGCCCTGGAAGACTGTTGATGGCCTATGGGGATGCAGTGATTTGTCTTTGTGAGGCTGCTGCTCCTGCAGCGACTGCCAGTTCAGTTCTGGAAGCAATCCAAAGTTCTGGTTTTGATGTTTAAAGCCCTTTACAGTTTAGGACCAGGGCTCTTGAAAGATTGCCTCTTCCAGCATGAAACAAACACAGCCCCAAAGTCACCTGGGGAGACACTCTTCTGGGTGCCACCACCAGCTGACGCCAGGTTGGCGGCAATGGGGAGGGGCTTCTCTGTCACATCAACACTGCTGTGGAACCCTCCCCCATTCAGGCCAAGAACTGCACCCTCCTGTTGATCTCTATTCATCTTCTTATTCCATTTGGCCTCCTCTCTTTAATTTTGTCCCTCAGCTTTTACCTCGCTTTACCATGTGCATTGCTGCTTGTTGTATTCTGTCTTGTATTCCTTTGATCAGATCATTTTAATGTTTATGTTGCTTGCTGCCTTGGGCACCTTAAATATAAGGGCAAAGGCAGAATGCAAGTGTTTTAAATAAAAGGAATAAAGAATGCCCCCATGCAAATCAATGGCACAGCCACATTTGGAACAGTGCATGCAGTTTAGGACAACCACCACAAGGAGGAGACAGTGAGGCCAGAAATGGTGCAAAAGGCCACAGCGCTGGAGCACCCTCCATACCAGGCAAGGCTGCAGCATTTGAACTTCTGAGGAAAAAGAGCCTGGTAGGTTTACCCTGGAGAAACTCCAGGGCAAAGATGAGAGCCATCTCTGAAGGAGGGAGGGACCTGTTCTCCGTGGCTCCTAAGGGCAGGACTGGAAGCAGTGGGCTGGAACCTCAGGGAGGTGGACTGAGGCTAGACTGGTGGTCTCCAAACTGAGGAACTGCTGCAGAAAGCCCTTCCCGTTGCACACAGCGCTTACCATTCTACACTGTGAGAATGTTCTTACCTTGCAAACGAATCTTCTCCGAAAGTCGCTCCAAGCAGCTGCTTCCACCCCAAAATTGGGGCGCAATGCCTGCTGGGGTGAGAGGCAGTGGAAGCAGCTGCCCAGCATGGCTTTTTGACATGATCGGCTTGTAAGTTAAGAGGCAGCATCACTGCATGTGATGGAGGAGTCTCTTTCTAGGCACCAGATCCAGCCCACAGGGTAGAGTTTGGCGCTTGCTGGGCTAGATGAACCATTTCCTAACTGGAAGAGCTGTCCGGCACCAGAACAGCGAGCCTCGTGAAACTGTGGCTGCTCCCTCACTGGAGGTTTCCCAACAGAAGCTGGACAGGCCTCATCAGGATGCTACAACTCTTGCCTGTGCTGAGAAGGGTTTTGGGCTACAATAAATGAACTCCAAGGTTCCTCCAACTCTCACATTTTATGGTTAAAAGTGCTCCCCCCCCCCACAACATCTCCATGACTAGACTCAGGCTGCCTTTTAGTGGCTAGAGGCAAAAATTTGGGCCCAATTCTGGTTTGTACAAATTCATCTAGATCTAACGGGGAACAGCATGTTGCAAACCTCCCTAAGCCACAAGCAGAGTGTAAGTCACAGCAAAGTCAGAGACCTTCCTGACAGACCTGACAATCCAACACCCACCAAAGTAGCAGCAACACAGGAACAGGAAGGAGGAGAGAATGGATGTCAGCAGGCAACTCTGCCACTCACCTGGAGGCCCCTGGAGCTTCGCTTTCTTAACTGCAAGCAAGAAAAAAAGAAAAGGCTCGTTAATTAAAAGGGCTCTGGGGCAAAACGTTCTCTAGCTATCAGACACCTTGAGGTCGGAGAAGGAAGGAAGGAAGGAAGGAACCTCAAAGAATTCCGTCTCCTGCCAGAATAGACCCCCAAGGAAGCCGCCACTGCACTGCTTGGCCCCCGTTTTGCTCAGTAACCAACACATAACAAGCAGCCAAGGAAGGTGAAGAACGAGAGGAAAGACCCTGTCCCAGGAACACGGGGGTGAGTGCAGGGTACGGCCTTGGGCCACTTCAGCCAATTCCCTGCGTGGTCTGCCATAAGAACATAAGAACATAAGAACAGCCCCACTGGATCAGGCCATAGGCCCATCTAGTCCAGCTTCCTGTATCTCACAGCGGCCCACCAAATGCCCCAGGGAGCACACCAGATAACAAGAGACCTCATCCTGGTGCCCTCCCCTACATCTGGCATTCTGACTTAACCCATTCCTAAAATCAGGAGGTTGCGCATACACATCATGGCTTGTACCCCATAATGGGTTTTTCCTCCAGAAACTCATCCAATCCCCTTTTAAAGGCGTCTAGGCTAGACGCCAGCACCACATCCTGTGGCAAGGAATTCCACAGACCGACCACGCGCTGAGTAAAGAAATATTTTCTTCTGTCTGTCCTAACCCACCCAACACTCAATTTTAGTGGATGTCCCCTGGTTCTGGTATTATGTGAGAGTGTAAAGAGCATCTCCCTATCCACTCTGTCCATCCCCTGCATAATTTTGTATGTCTCAATCATGTCCCCCCTCAAGCGTCTCTTTTCTAGGCTGAAGAGGCCCAAACGCCGTAGCCTTTCCTCATAAGGAAGGTGCCCCAGCCCCGTAATCATCTTAGTCGCTCTCTTTTGCCAGTGGCTCCTCAGGGCTCCAGCCAAAGAAGGTGCTTTCCCAGGCCCACTGGAGACCTTCGGCTGTCAGGCAGCAGACCTGTTCTTCCAGCTGGGGTACCACAGACAGCAGCTCCAATCCACTAGGAGGTGCCCATGCGGCGCTACGTCCTCACTCTGAGAACACCAGTGCAACTGGGAACAAAGAAATCCACCCCTTTGCTCCCCATCTCCAGGGTGTTCGGAAAGCTGTGGACAAGCTGCCCAGCAACTGGTACTGCAACTGGAGCGCCAGTGATGAACCCTCCACATGGGCTCGGGTGGCACACTCCTCACTTTCTCCTGGGCAGACCCTGCAAGGAGGAAGGAAGAGTCCACAGTCCCAGGAAGCTGCTGTTCTCTGCCTTCACTCCAGCCAGGCCTGCTGAAATGGCTCTGCAGGGCCACGGAACGCCTGGGCAAATGCGCCCTCCGTTTGCCAATTCCAACAGGGAGAGGGGCCTCAGAGAGTGGGAGCTGAGACACATTAGGGATTATGATCCCAGCAATATTTTGACCCTGATGGGTAACTACAAGTGGTTTTCAAAATCATTTTTTTTAATTTAGAAAATATTTTATTAAACATTCACAACAATATTATAAAACCAAAATACCCATTTTATACAATAAATAGTTCATTAAAACAGCTAATCCAAAAGTGAAGATAAAAACAAAATCAATGGCCAACAGGCAGCGACTAATCATGATTTGTGCTGGAGGAAGGCCACAAAACCTTATCAAGAAAAGCCAAGGTCTGATTAAAGGCCAACCAAAACAGATGCGTCTTGAGCCCCACTGAATTGCCATCAAAGGCAAGGGAGTGCCACCATCGATAAAGGCCTTCCTCTAGCCATAGTCCCCCTCACCTGGGGGGGCAGCATCCACAAGAGGGCTTTCCCTGATGGCCTAAGGAGGGGTTGGCTTGTGTGGAAGGAGGTGGTCCTTCAGATAACCTGGCCCTAAGCCAAAAAGGGCTTAAAAGCTCAGCAGCAGCACCTTGAATTGAGCCTGGAAACTAATCAGCAGCCAGCCCAGAACGGCAGTCCGACAGAGTTGCACCTCTGAGCTCTGGTGGCCACGTGAGCCACTGCGTTCTGCACTAATTGCAGTTTCTGGCCGCCTTCAAGGGCAGTCCCCTGTACAGTGCACTGCAATAATCCAACCACAAAGTCATAAGGGCTCAGAACACCATGACAGGGTCGGACCAACATGGGCACAGCCACAGCCAGTACACTCGCCAAAGCTGGGCAGAAGCACCCACTGGAGGCAACCAGAGCAGGCCTCACATCATGAAAAATAATCCAGCTGGGCGGCTCTCTGCAGACACTGAAAAGTCCTTCCTCGCTGCCATCACCACCACGGAATGGGCCCTAAAATGAGCTCCAGCCCACGTTCAGTCAGTGTCGTCAAGAGAACTCCTCCACCACTCCTCGAGACCAGTGCCTCTCAAACGTTTTACCACCAGGACCCACTTTTTAGAATGATAATCTGTTGGGACCCACCTGAAATGATGTCATAGCCAGAAGTGACATCATTAGGAAAATTTTTGACACCCCCATATGACAAAATCAAAGCAAATTACATATATGAAAATTTTACAATAAGTTTATAAATTTATTTAAAATGAAGAACCCTCCTAACCCTCCAAAGCAGTTGCTGATCTGTTTAAAAAAAAAATTCCCCAAACATCCCAAAGGCTGTAATCCTACACACATTTACCCAGGAGCAAGTCCCATTGGATGGAGTGGATGGAGAGCCACCTAAAACTGGCTCACAACCCACCTAGTGGTTGCCAATCTTCCATTTGAGAAACACTGTTCTAGACATTTGCCTTTCTCATTCCATTTCCCTCAGCTCCTCAGTAACCAATATGTTGCTCTGGTTCCACAGCATTAGTTCCCAAACTGTGTGCCACAGCGACCAAGGATGCCGCAGCAAACTCACAGGGGCACCACAGGATGTTCCCGGCAGCCTCTTCCTCCTGACTTTTCCAGGCACTACCGTCTTTTGGACTGCACATAATCCAAGATGGTGGTGCCCTGGAGAGACAAGGACACCTCAAAAGAAGGGGTGGGGTGGTGGCGGACAGTTCGATGAAAATGTCGACTCAACATGCGGCAGTGATTCAAAAGGTTAATTCCACACTTGGGATCATTAGAAAAGGTATTGAGAATAAAATGGCCAATATTATAATGCTGTTGTACAAATCGATGGTAAGGCTACACCTGAAGTATTGTGTCCAGTTCTGGTAGCCACATCTAAAAAGGACATCCTGGAAATGGAAAAGGTGCAAAAGAGAACAACTAAGATGATTACTGGGCTGGGGCACCTTCCTTATGAGGAAAGGCTACGGCGTTTGGGCCTCTTCGGCTTAGAAAAGAGACGCCTGAGGGGGGACATGATCGAGACATGCAAAATTATTCAGTGGATGGATAGATAAAGAGATGCTCTGTTCACTCTCACATAACACCAGAACCAGGGGACATCCACTAAAATTGAGTATTGGGAGATTTTAGGACAAACAAGAAAATATTTCTTTACTCAGCGTGTGGTTGGTCTGTGGAACTCCTTGCCACAGGATGTGGTGATGACATCTGGCCTGGATGCCTTTAAAAGGGGATTGGATAAATTTCTGAAGAAAAAGTCCATCATGGATTACAAGCCATGATGTGTATGTACAACCTCCTGATTTTAGAAACAGGCTATGTCAGAATGCCAGATGCCAGAGAGGGCACCAGGATGCGGGTCTTTTGTTGTCTTGTGTGCTCCCTGGGGAATTTGGTGGGCCACTGTGAGATACAAGAAGCTGGACCTATGGCCTGATCCAGCTGGCCTGTTCTTATATTATTAAGGGTACCATGCTAAGTTTGGGAACTGCTGCTCAACAGGATAGCAGAGGCCACTCAGGAGCAAACTGATCCAAGGCCCTAGTCCAGAGGTTCCTAAACTGTGGGTCAGGACGCACCAGGTCACAACCCAACTTCTGGTGGGTCATGGGGTCATGAAACTGGACTAGGGCCAGTTTAGGCTATGTGCATCAAGGGTTAAAGAAGCTGTTACTTGGGGCCAGCACTGCTGCCAAATCACCATTATAGCTACATAGTATTTAGAAATCAGGCAGCAGCCTTTACAGCCCACACCAAAAGACAGGCAGAAGGGAACACAGCCCCACCAGAATGGTCCCGATCCAATGAACACAGAGCTCAACAGATGCTCCAGAGGCGGATCCTCCCCCCCACCTCTAGTGAAAAGGATGAAAACAGAGGCTGAGCAACTGGTAAGGTGAGACTTTTTTCGGTTCATGAAGCTAGATGGGTCCTGATAAACTGTCAGTTTAAAGAGTGGGTCCTGGTGCTAAAACCACCGTCCCAGTCATTTCCTCATAACAGAGGTCAACCAAAACCTCAGACGAGCCACCGGCCCTGGCAGCTAGAAAATTCTCAAGAGCCCTCAGGAATCCATTTGGTCCCCTCAGTGCCTGGGCAGGACCATACCATTTGGTCCCCCACATCTGCGAGGGAAATGGGCCCCTCTAAGCTACTAAATTCTACCAAAAAGTGATCTGTCCACAATGGAGTAATTCATATCTTCTTCGCCACCAGATCACCAGCACCTGCCCGCCATAAACACCAGTAAGGCAGGTCCTGCTTTGTCATGGCAGCTGAGACAAGTCCACGGTTGTCATGGCAGCCATGAAGTTCTGACCTGCTCCAACCCCCAGGCCCTCACCAATGGACACTGAAGTCCCCCAACACCAAGAAGCAGAGAGACTCCCAGGCCATGGCCAAGACCACCCCAGGCAGGCTGGCAAGGAGACTGGTGGGTTTCTGAGGGCACAATCCTAACCAACTTTCCAGCACTGACATAGCTGTGCCGATGCGGTGTGCACTGCGTCCTGCAGTGGAGAGGCACTCAAGGGGGCCTCCTCAAGCTAAGGGCATGTTTGTTGTCTTGCCTTGGGGGCTGCATTACAGCTGCTGGAAAGTTGGTTAGGATTGCGCCCTTACTCCCTTAAACTGCCATATACACAGCTGGTGCTACTCCCACACACAAAGTAGAATATGGTTTGCGCCTCAACTCAGTGGACTGCGAGTCTTTCAGGACGCGCATCGCTTGACTGTGCCACTTCCCACTCCAGATTCATCCTCTGGTGTCTGCCCAGCTGCTCGTTTGAACTGAGCAATGAGGACAGGAACAAAATCTCTAATTCAATCACTAAGATTATGGGATGTTAATCCTGCTGACGCTGGCAAGGGAGTCGAGGCAACTCTTCCAGTTGACCTCTTTCCCCAGCAAAAAGGGGGGCAGACGTGAGCGACAATGTAGGCCAGGCTTGGAAAGGGGAATGCCCCAAAACGGTTTCTCCTCTGAAAAAACAGTTCTGTCTTCAAACAGCAATTAGGTCCAAGATTTCACGGCCACAGCCCCCAGCACAGACTATTCTCTACCCGTCATCAAAGCATGCATATGTTCAATTCTAAATTGAGGTTTGTTGTTTTTTTTTTAATTTACAGCTTCCCCTCGGGAAAAGTGTCTGATTAGGATTCAGTTTACAGTTAAATCCTTTTGTACGGAGAAAGCAGCCTTACAGGCAGACAGTCCTGCAGATGAAAGCTCTCCTCTCCACGCCTTCACCGGCTTTATGCCCTACTAGAAACTACTTTGGACAGACAAGCCTGCAATTTGGCTCACGTGTAGCTCACTATGCTGTTAACACTGAAGTGTGTGCAAAACGGGGACATCTTCACACCCAAGCACAGGTGAGTCTTGGATCCTTCTTCCCCCAAAGTCAAGAGACCAATGGCAAAAAATCAAAACTTCACATACAGGCTAATGGGTTCTGAGCTGTCTGTGACAGATAATAATAATAATAATAATAATAATAATAATAATAATAATAATAATAATAATAATAACAACTTTATTTCTACCCCGCCTTTCTCCCCGAAGGGACTCAAGGCAGCTTACAACATATTAAAAACAATTTAAAAACAAATAAAAACATATTAACACATACTAAAAACAGCAGACAGAGTAAAAAAAATAGGTAAAAAGAGCATAGAGCAGCAGCAAGTCATAAAAAAATCAGGCCTGTAAAAAATATTAAAAGATGTTAAAAAGATGTTAAAAGGCCACGAACTCAGAAGGCCTGTTTAAACAGAAGGGTCTTCAGGCCTTGCCGAAAGGTCTCAAGAGAGGGAGCCATTCTTAAGTCAAGGGGAAGGGAGTTCCATAGCGTTGGTGCCACTACTGAGAAGGCCCTATTTCTTGCAGCCGCCCCACGTACCTCCCTAGGCGGCGGCACTTGTAAAAAGGCCTTCTCTGATGACCTGAGAGGGCGAGCCGGATTGTACGGGAGCAGGCGATCTCTAAGATACCCTGGTCCAGAGCAGTATAGGGTTTTAAAGGTCAATACCAGCACCTTGAATTGGGCCCGGAAACGAATGGGCAGCCAGTGCAGCCGCTGGAGAAGCGGACTGACAGAGTCGAACCGCCTACCTCCAGTAACCATACGGGCCGCCGCATTCTGCACTAGTTGCAGTTTCCGAACCATCTTCAAGGGCAGCCCCACATAGAGCGCATTACAGTAATTAATCTCGATGTCACCGAGGCATGGATCACCGTGGCCAGGTCTGCATGATCCAAGTACGGCCGCAGCTGGCGCACCAGCCGAAGCTGAGCGAAGGCACCCCTTGCCACAGCCGCCACCTGGGAATCCAGGAGCAGCTGCGAGTCCAGGTGGACCCCCCAAGCTGCGGACCTGCTCCTTCAGAGGGAGTGCAACCCCATTCAGCGCAAGCCGATAGTCCAGCACCTGCATCGAGGATTTCTGAACCAGGAGAGCCTCTGTCTTATCCGGATTTAATTTCAGCTTGTTAGCCCCCATCCAGATCCTCACTGCCTCCAGACAGCGCTCCAGGTCCTCAACCGCCACCCTGGAGTCTGGAGGAAAGGAGAGATAGAGCTGGGCGTCATCGGCATATTGATGGCAACCCACTCCAAACCCCCGGATGACCTCTCCCAGCGGTTTCATGTAGATGTTAAATAGCATGGGGGACAGAATTGAGCCCTGTGGCACCCCACATCTCAAGGGCCAGGGTGTCGAACAGGCATCCCCTAGCACCACCATCTGGAACCGACCCTCCAAGTAGGAGCGGAACCACCGCAAAACAGTGCCTCCAGCTCCCAACTCGGCCAATCGGCCCAGAAGGATACCATGGTCGATGGTATCGAAAGCCGCTGAGAGGTCCAGCAGGACCAACAGGGACGCACTCCCCCTGTCCAGTCCCCGGCGTAGGTCATCCACCAAGGCGACCAAGGCGGTTTCCGTCCCAAAGCCCGGCCTGAAGCCAGATTGAAAAGGATCCAGATAATCCGCTTCTTCCAAGACCCTCTGGAGTTGGGACGCCACCATCCGCTCAATTACCTTGCCCAGAAACGGGATGTTGGAGACTGGCCGGTAGTTATCCAACACATCAGATCAGGAGAGAGATCTTGTGGTGGTGGTGGACAGGTCGATGAAAGTGTCGACCCAATGTGCGGCGGCAGTGAAGAAGGCCAATTCTATGCTTGGGATCATTAGAAAAGGTATTGAGAACAAAACGGCTAATATTATAATGCCGTTGTACAATTCCATGGTAAGGCCACACCTGGAGTATTGTGTCCAGTTCTGGTCGCTGCATCTCAAAAAAGACATAGTGGAAATGGAAAAGGTGCAAAAGAGAGCGACTAAGATGATTACGGGGCTGGGGCACCTTCCTTTTGAGGAAAGACTACAGCATTTGGTCCTCTTCAGCCTAGAAAAGAGGCGCCTGAGGGGGGACATGATTGAGACATACAAAATTATGCAGGGGATGGATAAAGTGGATAGAGAGATGCTCTTTACACTCTCACATAACACCAGAACCAGGGGACATCCACTAAAATTGAGTGTTGGGAGGGTTAGGACAGACAAAAGAAAATATTTCTTTACTCAGCGTGTGGTCAGTTTGCGGAACTCCTCGCTGCAGGATGTGGTGGCGGCATCTGGCCTGGATGCCTTTAAAAGGGGATTGGACAAGTTTCTGGAGGAAAAATCCATTATGGGTTACAAGCCATGATGCGTATGCACAACCTCCTGATTTTAGAAATGGGCTATGTCAGAATTCCAATGCTAGGGAGGGCAACAGGATGCAGGTCTCCTGTTATCAGGTGTGCCCCTGGGGCATTTGGTGGACCGCTGTGAGATACAGGAAGCTGGACTAGATGGGCCTATGGCCTGATCCAGTGGGGCTGTTCTTGTTCTTTCTGCTACCCTGACAGAGGCTTCAATGGCCACCTGCTGCTCCCGCTGACCAAAACTCATAGAATCATAGAGTTGGAAGGGGTCTAAAAGTTCATCTAGTCTAACCTTCAAACTCCCAAGCCCATCTTCCTCAAGAGGTTCTAGGAAGGGTGGGGGAAAACGCCTGCCAGCCTGTCATGCCAAATGAGCATTTCCTGGACCCAAGCCCTTTAGGGAAAGATGACATACACCTGCTCCAGCAGACCTGCGGCCTTTGGCAACATAGGTGAAGCCTCACATCCTATCAAAAGCCTGGAGACTTGGCCTGGCTGAGACCAGCAGCATGTGACTGGCTCCCTCACCTGGGTCCCTTTTCTGCTCTGTTCCATCCTTGGTAGAGTTGCAGGGCCCAAGTGCCTCTTTTTGGCCAAGCTGCAACAGTCAGGCAGCCCCTAGAAAGGCACAGAGAGCAGCCTCCCAAGGCAGCCCTCCGCACTGCCCCTGCCAAAGGGCAAAGGCTCACCACCCTGTCCAACAGGGTTCTCTCAGCCCCATCTGGAAAGGCTGCCAGGAACCAAATAAGAAGAATCACACTCGGCATTTGCCTAGCACTGTCTGAGTGTGTCCTCACAACAACCCTGTACGGTGAATAAGTACCACCGTCTATTACTTTCATTTTGCAGGTGGGGAAGGCTGTGGGGGAATGACTCTGCCAAGGTCACCTAAAGAGACTTTGTGGCAGAGGAGACGTTCAAACTGGAGAAGTCCCAGTTTGCAGCTTGGTCCCGGACTCGCTAACCCTTCAACCTTCTACATGAGAACTTTGCATTCTACCACTGAGCTGCAGCCCAGCCTACAAAGGCATCTTCACCAACTCTTGCAATATTTGAGGGGGGAGAGGCAGCACAAGATACTTTGGTGCCCAACTCTAAAGGCAGAATAGTCATATATTTAACTATTTGCTGCCTTTGAATGGTACCCCAAACCCACAGCAACACTCTAGATGCTGGAATGGAAACATGAAAGATCCCTCAAGGAGACAGGGTGCCATGTCAACAGTGGCCCCTTGCCCTGACAGGTCTGGGAAGTATGGGGTTAACAACAGGGCCTTACATTCCAGTGAATGTGCTGCACAGCTGCAGTCACTTAGAGGCAACAAGGTCCTCGGACGAAAGCAGCACCTGGAGGAAGGAGTTTTGTGGGTGGCAGAAGGTTGGAAAAGGGAGAGAGGACTGGCTGATGGACTAGCTGACTGATTAATGGACTGAGGGACTAACAGACTACTGGACCCGCTGGCTGACTGATTGACGGATGGACAGACAAATGGAGTACTGAGGATAGCTGGAGACTGCTGAGGGAGCGATGCTGCGTCCAGAAGAGCTGTTGCTTTGAGAGCCAGGAGGAAGGACCCTGCAATCCCACAGGCAAGCTACCTACCTGGGTACCTTCCCATCAGAGCGGAGGGTCAACAATTTTGTGCATCGCTAGAGCAAGCTGGGTTTGAGCCAGGGGAACTAATTAGCTTAAGGTGGGCATAAGTTCTCCAAGTAAAGCTTGGAACAGGAATTTGGCAAAACAGATGCTTCTGATAAGTCCACAAGCAGGCAATGAAGACAGCAGAACTCCCCCTCCCCCCACATCCCATCAACAGGTGCATGTACCCCGACAGAGAGGAAACATGTATGTGCACAAGTGTGCATGCTGCTGGGTGCCTGCCAGAGCCCAGGCCAGCAGCAGAATTCAGGAGGCCTTGGAGCCACAGGGCAAGCGGTAGGCCACACACACACCCCTCAGACTGGCCCAGATGCAGCTTCGCCTGCTCAGACATTCCAGGGAAGCAGCTGAACTGGGCGGGCTGAACAGGTCTGACCTTGCAGCTCCAGCCACCTCAGGAGTCTCCTCTTTCCCTAGCCTGGGAAAGGCAAGTGGCTGGCAGCACAAAGGAAGGACCCCCCCCTCCAGCTGACCTCCCTGACTCCATGGCTAAACTCCACCCAAGAGGCACCTCAAGATGGACTACCTGAGCTAGTTCCCATGCCCTCAGCCAGGTGTGAAGACAAAGGCAGCACCCATCAAGGACCCTCCTCTCTCACCATTTCTCTCCCAGAGCATAATTGCCCCTTCTCACTGGGTCCCTCCCCCCCTCCCTCCCCCCTCCAGTAAATTCAAGCTGCTGCCTAGTTGGGGAGGGGTTTGCCTCAACACCCTCTTTCTGCCTCCAAAGCCCACTTCAGTTCGGAGTGTGGGCCAGTCTTAGCACCCTCCCCCCAGGGCTCCTGCAAAGAGACATTCAAACCCCTCACAGACACAGATCAGTGCTTGGTCTGCTGGGCAGCTTCTATGTGATCCACAAACCACCTTTCATTGACTCATAAGCAAACTGATGACATGCTCAGTGCTTGCAATTTCTCCCCTTTCTGTGTGAGTGGATTTAGTCTGTTTCTGAACTGCTTTAGTGGAGACTTGAGATCAGCCTCCAATCTCCTTCCTAATCTGCATTTCACATTCACCAGAAGGGCATCACAGCAATGCCCACTCTTCCACATATGCCCACTCTTCTTGCTCACGCTTGGGTGAGCGTGAGCCCCTTTCTCTGCAGTTCAGAGGGAGTGCTGGCTCTCCTAGAACTCATCACTGGTTCTCTGCCTTGCATTCCACTCAGCACCTCCAGAAGAGCAGAACTGGAGGCCGTGAGGAAGAGGATGGAGCTTACATTCTGGGTCAATGCAGAAGGCCTGGGGCTCCTCTCCAGGCAGGGCAGAGGGGCAGGGCCTGCCTGAGACCCGGGAAAGCCGATGTTGCCAGACAATCCTGAGTGAGGCGGACCAAGGGCCTGACTGGGGGGGGCAGCCCCCCCCTTCCTGGTTATGTGCTCACAGAGAAGTGAAGCCCAAAGGCTGCTGCTGCTGAGGGGTGATTATCTGTTCACTGCGGCGGGCTGGGAGGAGGAGTCCTAGGCAAGAACAGCTGCACCACTCCTGTGTTCCTCAAACACGTGCAGCATTCAGATTGTGATCCCGTTTGCCAGCTGATAAAAACGGACAAATGCAGCAAAAGATTAACAATCATGATTAATCCAAGTTTAACCCAGATTCAGATTCAGAAACTGAACCCCCTGCTTCTCACACTTGCAAAGTCAAGCAGACCCGGGGTAGCCTCAGCGCAGTCCTCAGTGCTTCACAAGTGTAAGTGGAAACCATTAACTTAAAATCTGCTTTAAGGCAAGAAAGCAGAAATGCCACTCTTTCCTCTGCTGACCCTGGAGGAGGAGGTGGCACAAAGAGCCCTGCCCCATTTCTTGGTTGCATGGAGCTTCCAAGCTTCCATGGACAGGAGGGGCACTGCAAGCGGAGCATCATTTGTGTGCGATGCGCACAGGCAGGAGACTCAAACTGATCTACAAAGAGAAGACAGGAGGACAGAGAGAGGGAGGGGTGGCTCAGCCAAGGAAGCGCGTGTCCCAGAACAAGTGATGCTCAGAAATCAAGCCGTTTTAAAAGAACAGAGAAGATACAGAAACTCTGGTGCATAAGGACATGATCCCAATGCAGTAAGATGTAAACAGACAAGCTGCAGCCACACAGGCTGCCATCCTAAGCATGTGTACTCAGAAGTAAGCCCCACTGCGTCCAGAAAAATTTGCTCCAGGAAGTGGTGCAGCTAAAGGGGATGGGGGCCATTGCCCCGGGCTCCACAATGGGGGGGGGGAGCTACATGACTCAGAATGCACTCTGGAGCCTTTAAACGGGGAAGTCCCATTGAAAAACTCCAGCAGCTGTTCTGAGTTGCAAAATGGGGACAGTTATTTACTGGGAAACAGGCACAATTGGAGTGCTAACCAAGGATAGCTGTTCTTGTAGACTGATCAGCCACCAGAGTCCATTCATGCCCACAGCAGACACTAAGGCAAGTGAGGAACCAGCTGATCCTGCATCACCAGAACAGTATCAGAACAGCAAGCAATATTTGCTGCATTTTCTTGTGTGAGTAGCACACTCCTAATCCAAAAGGGAACCTAAGAAGGTGTAGGGGGCTTTGACACACTGTAAGCATGACAGTCCCAGTCTGGATCAGCTGCCTCCCTGCATCTGCTGTTTACCTGGGGGTGGGGGAGGCAGCAACAACAAAGCCACCGTTACAAAGAAAGAATGGGGTGCAGGAGAGCAGGCAGGGGAAACCTGCCTCCCCAACTAGGCAGCAGCTTTGAACCTGAGCAAAACTGTGCACTTGGCAGCAGCTCTCCTGCCCTTTTCCTCTCCCAACTGGCTGATCTGGAGGGGATACTGGGGAATTTGGCAGGTGCCAGCCGCCACAACTGAGGTGGGGAAAAGTCAGACAGAGGCCACCTTGGACTCCACCACCATCACCACTCCCCATCAGTAAAGGGGTTCCCGAAACCCAGAGGATTCCCTCTGGCCTTGAAACAATAATGAGGACTGATTTTGAAAAGTGAAACAACCTGAAGTTTGAGGAACTGAGACCAACCAGGCAATAAAGAGCCAAAAAATAAGCTTATCAAAGATTATATAAGCAAAGCCCAATAAGGGAAGCAAGGAAGGAATGATCAAAACACAAGTTGTCAAGCAGCCTAAAAGACTGGCAGAAAACAATTTTTTTTTTTTGCAAAGTTCATAGGATATATAGGATTATTTAATTCTCAAACGCTATTTTTTTAATTATACTATAATTAAATATACAGGGGGGTCCATATCCACAGATCCTTATCACATATCCACAGATCAGGTCTGGGCCCCCCCCCAGCACACACCCTCATGCGCACCCCCTGCAGAAGCCAGAGGAGCTGTCCACAGGGGATTCCAGAACGGAACTTCTGTGGATAAGGGGGCACACGCGCCTGTACGTAGCAAAGATGCATAGTCAAGAGACTGGTAATTTAAAATAAAGTGTTTGAGAATTAATTTAGTAAAAAAAATAGTATTTTAATTAATTAAATTTGATTATATCATATGGGGGGCTCCAAACTCTTCTCTGACCTCGGGGCCAGATGCCTGAGCTATGCCACTGCTCCTGGGTAAACGTGGAAGGACTTCAGCCATAAAAGCTATTCATGGGTATGCTGCCTTCCCAGCAGAGGTCTCGTCAAGGGGTTTACAGTACGTACAAATAAAGCAGCATGATCCAGTTTCTGGCAGATATAAAAACTGCAGCAGTCTTGATGTTAAGTATGAAGTGCTGCACATTGGGGTAAAAAAATTAAAACTTCATATATAGGCTAATGCAGTGCTTCTTAAGCTTTCTAGCATGGGACCCACATTTTAGAATAATAATCATTCCGGGACCCACTGGAAGTGATGTCATGGCCTGAATTGATATCATCAAGCAAATTAAAATAAATTATAAATAAAGAAAAACAAATAAATGATGAGATGCAGTGGCATAGCTAAGAGGGTACAGGGGGTAGCAGTTTCACTGGGCATCAAGCTTCAGGGGGGCAACAAGCTGAGCTTGACACTAGTGACCAAAATTGTGAAAATCTTGGTATGTATGGACAAAACCATCATGTTATATATCATTCGAAAGGTAATTTAATGCTGAATGCAGTGCAACAAACTGCACTTGAATATCTGTATTCTATCAAAAGTTATGGCCAATTAACCAGAAAATGAAAACACAACTGCCTTGTGGAACAAAAAGTGGATTTGCTTAACTCCAAACTGACCCGTGAGACTGATTGTTCTGAGTGCCAATGAGGTGTTATTATGATTCAACGTGGAACCAATCACTTTTTTTAATTAATTAAATTTGATTTTGTCATGCAGGGGGGCTACAAAATCTTTTGACCTTAGGTAGCAGATATATGCCTTAGCTATGCCACTGACTGGGGGGAGGCAGCAGAGCAAGTGGGTGGTGAGCTGCTGGGGGAGGAGGTGGGTTCCTCCCAATTTTCACTTTTTTAAAAGCCCAGGCGTGATGTCACTTCCAGTTGTGAAATCACTTCTGGGGCAGCATTTTGAACTTGGCACCGGGCTACACGATCATTAGCTACGCCACTGATGAGATGAAGAGGCACTTTTTCAAGTGGGTGCTCCTTTTTTTAGCAGGGGGAGAGTAACTGGCCCACCTCACCCCGGCACTGTCTGTTCTGGTGTCTGTCTGCTGGTGTTCTTTTGCATCTTTTTAGATTGTGAGCCCTTTTGGGACAGGGAGCCATTTAGTTATTTGATTTTTCTCTGTAAACCGCTTTGTGAACTTTTAGTTGAAAAGCAGTATATAAAAACTGTTAATAATTAATAATAATAATGAAGTCAGCCCTGTTCCACCAAGTGAATTCTCTCTGTAGCCTGCCTGCAATAATCTCAACCGCCCCCTCCAAAAAAAAAATCAGTAAAATTTCCAGCCCTACGCAGTGCCCAGTTCAATTTAAGTCAGTGAATAACACCCCTGGGCAGAATACAAGCCAGTCTTCTGCCCGTCTCCGCGTCTCCGTCAGCTCTCCCTCTCAGCTGCGAGAGTGGCTGCTGCCGCCCCACCCTCTTCCCCCTCCACTCCCAGGCTGCCCCCTTCTGTGTTCGCTGCATATTGCTTGCAAAGCTCTTCCACTCCAGCCCCCGTCTGGCAAGTACAGAGCATGCTCATTTTGCAGTCCTTGTCCTTGCTGATCGTCAGAAAGAAACTCTCCTTGATTCTTGTCTGGTTGGTTCCTAGTTCCCAGCCTGGGATCGCTTCTCATCAAAGTGAAATCTCTCTTTTCAACCCCCTCCCTGTTCCATTCCCCCTTTCGATCTCCAAACCTTCCCGCTAAAATGCTTCCCATTTTACCAGTCTCCAGGGGTCTTAAAGTTGCTTCCATGCAGTTGGCAAAGGGGGGGGGAGAGAGAGAGAAGCACACACTTTACTTGGCCAGGAGCAGAAAAAGGGGACTGTTTTTAAAGTGATTTATTATTCTTGTTGTTTGACTGAAGAGGGAAGGCTATATTTTTAAAGTGATGAATCTTGTTATTTGAAGGGAATACTTATCAGCCATTGATGAAGTGATTGCCAGCCCAATCCTATCCACACTTTCCTGGGAGTAAGCCCCATTGACTCTAATGGGACTTACTTCTGAGTAGACACGCATAGGCTTGAGTTGTGCATCTCCTAGTATAGGGGACAAATCAGCTTCCTAACCAAACCCTTATCAGCTCTGATATATTTTCATGGTCTATTTTTGTTTTCCCCACCAGCTGCTGGAAAAATTTAATTTAATGTCATGGCCAACAGCCACAGGGGTCAAGGGAGCCACTGGCCGGAAAAGTTTGAGTACCACTGATTTAAGTTCTTATATTTAAACCAGTTCAGTGTTATTTGGGATGAAATCAGTTTTAAATCCAACTTTTTTTTGGGGGGGGGGGAGATTGAGATTCATAGCTTCCCGCTAAACAGCATTAAAACTCCAGAGTGCTGAGATGAAATGAGGCTGGGGGGGGGGGGGAGAGAGAGAGAGAGTCTGGAAAAGGCAACAACTCTTTCCAATAAAGCAATGGTTCCCAAACCTATTAGCACCAGAATCCACTGTTTAAAATGAGAAACGCTCAGGACCCACCAAGCTTTACAAGTCTAAAAAAGAAAAAAAAAACCTTCCCATCTCAAGCCTCTGCTTTTATCCTTTTTAATGCAAGGAGGGGAAGGTGTCTTCTGGGGCATTTGCTGAGCTCCACTTTGATCAGATCGGGACCATTCTGGTGGCCTTCCATCCCCCTTCGCCTGACTTTCCACAAGAGCCAAGGTAACCAAAGTAACCTTTGCTTACTCATTAGTAAACATGAAGCTTAGTTTCGCTTTCCATAGGGCTCAATACCTTTGTCAGCATGGAGGGAAGGACTTCCTTTTGGGGTATTTTTTGGAAAGTGCATTCACTGGATTGGGACCATTCTGGCAGCGTTGGATTCCTTTGGGCCTGCCCTTTGCATGAACCAAGGCACGTTCACCTACTTATGAGTAAATGCACAATTTCACTCAGTTTCACTTTCCATAGGACTCCATGTATTTTCCTTCTCAACTATCATTTGGTCCAGTGTTTCCGTGAGCCATTTTCAGATGGGTTCCCATTCATTTCAATATTTTATTTTTAATATGTTAAACTTGATGCTACCATGATATGTGACTGCATTTGAGGAAATGTTACACATTTGTACTTTTAACAGGCAACAATGTATATGATTTTAACAATGATAGTAAATGGGACTTACTCCTGGGTAAGTGCAGGTAGGATTGCAGCCTAGGATTGTTAAAAATTTTCCTGCTTGATGATCTCGCTTCTGGTCATGACATCACTTCTGGTGCATCCTGACAGATTATCATTCTAAAAAGTGGGTCCCGGTGCTAAATGTTTGAGAACCACTGATCTAGTCAGCTTCAGCTTCGTGGCCCACCAACTATCAGGTCGCAACCCACCAAGTGGGTCACGACCCACAGTTTGAGAAACTCTGGGTTAATGGGTTTGAACTGTCTGTGACAGCTAAGGAGAGAGACCTTGGGGTGCTGGTGGACAGTTCAACAAAAGTGTCGACACCATGTGCAGTGGCAGCAAAGAAGGCTAATTCCATTCTTGGGAATATTAGAAAAGTCATTGAAATAAGATAGCTAATATTGTAATGCCGTTATACAAATTGATGATAAGGCCACACCTGGAGTATTGTGTCCAGTTCTGGTCACCACATCTCAAAAAGGATATCATGGAAATAGAAAAGGTGCAGAAGACAGCAACCAAAATCATTTGTGGACTCAGGCTCCTCCCTTATCAGGAAAGGCTACAGCATTTGGGGCTTCCAAGTCAAGAGAAGTTGTGATTTCACTTTACTCCATGTTCATCAGACCTCACCTGCAGTCCTGTATCCAATTCTGGGCACCCCACTTTTAAAAAGATGCAGCCAAATTGGGGCAGGTTCAGAGGAAAGCGACGAGGACAATCAGAAGGCTGGAGAACAAGCCCTATAAAGCAAGACTGAGGGAACTTGGTATGTTCAGCCTGGAGAAGAGAAGGCTGAGAGGTGATATACAGCTCTCTTCAAATACCTGAAGGGCTGTCATAGAAGAAGGGACAAATTTGTTCTCAACTGCCTCTGAAAGTAGGACTAGATCCAACAGGTACAAACTTCAAAAGAGAGTCCGATGGGACATGAGGAAATAATTCCTGATGGTCAGGGCAGTTCGGCAGTGGAACAAATTGCGGTGGAGGGAGGCAGTGGATTCTCTCTCACTGAAGATCTTCAAGTAGAGACTCCTGCTGGAGATGATATGGGAGGATCTCCTACTACAGGCAGGGGCTTAGACTAGATGACTTTTAAGGCACCTTCAAACTCTCTGATTCTCTTCAGGCTAGAAAGAAGGCACATGAGGGGGGATATGATTAAGATATGAAAAATTATGCATGGCCTACAGTGGATAGGAGGAAATTCTTTTCCCTCTAACGCAACACCAGGGAACAGCCACTAAAAGTGAGTGCTGGGAGAGTCAGAACCAACAAAATAAAGTATTTCTGTACCCAGTGTGTAGTTAATCTGGGGAACGTCTTGCCACAGGAGGTGGTGATGGCATCTGGTCTGAATGCCTTTAAAAGAATAGAGAAATTTCTGGAGGCGAGTTCATCACAGGTTACAAGCCATGATGGGTACACACAGCCTCCTGATTTTAGAAGTGGGTTACCTCAGAATATCATATGCAAGTGAGGGCCCCAGGATGCAGCTCTCTTGTGGTCTTGAATGCTCCCTGAGGCATCTGGTGGACCACTGCGGGATGCAGGAAGCTAGACTAGGTGGGCCCTGGGCTTGATCCAGCAGGGCTCTTCTGAGGTTCTTATAATGTAAACAACCCCCCAGAAAAATGACTTCCAGCAAGGTGGCAGCAGGCAGTGTGATGTAAGAGGGGTTCTGGCTGCCTAAGGACCATGAGGCAGCAGCAACCCTCACTCCAGCCCACATCTTCTGGTCCTTGCTGCTTCCTGAGGCAGCTGAATGCATTCGCTCTGGCTTGAGACTGGGGTCCTGACACTATTTTAGTCCACTATGAAACTGTCCGCCGCAGCCTTGTGGCAGCCTGGGCCTGGCAGCGGGCAGGAAGTCCCCTTCTGCTCTCAGAGTCCATGGCAACATTCAAACTGTGTTCATGGGGGGTGGGGGGTAGAATGAAGTGCTGAACAACTGCTGGAGAGCTTGAACACACATGTGAAGCCAGCAGCCCATCAAGAGCAGTTGCTTGGACACTTCTGATTTATAGGTTGCACATGTGTCGGTTTTGGAAAGAAGCCAGGAGGCAGAAAAACGGTACTTGTTCCACCCCTGAAATACCTGCACCGGTTCCTCTGGAAAAGAATGCCTGTCCTGACTTTGTGCATGGCCTTGGACGCAAGGAAAGGGGGTTCGTCTGCCTTTGTTTCCGTCTTAGGATACATTCAGAAGACGTGTTCATTCCATCTTTTCCTTGCTCAGAAGCTGCAAGTAGAAAGCTACTTCACTATCTGTCTGCGGCTGGTATTCCTAGGTTCAAAATGAAAACTGTCCCCCCAGCGAGGTGGCACTGTCATTCGAACCTATTTGGGGTCATGGTCTTTTCTGCTACCCAGTAAAAGTCCTTCACATTTGCTGCTTGCTTGGGATCATTAGAAAAAGGTATTGAGAACAAAACGGCTAGTATTATAATGCCGTTGTACAAATCGATGGTAAGGCCACACCTGGAGTATTGTGTCCAGTTCTGGTCGCCGCATCTCAAAAAAGACATAGTGGAAATGGAAAAGGTGCAAAAGAGAGTGACTAAGATGATTATGGGGCTGGGGCACCTTCCTTATGAGGAAAGGCTACGGCGTTCGGGCCTCTTCAGCCTAGAAAAGAGACGCCTGAGAGGGGACATGATTGAGACATACAAAATTATGCAGGGGATGGACAGAGTGGATAGGGAGATGCTCTTTACACTCTCACATAACACCAGAACCAGGGGACATTCGCTAAAATTGAGTGTTGGGAGAGTTAGAACAAACAAAAGGAAATATTTCTTTACTCAGCGTGTGGTTGGTCTATGGAACTCATTGCCACAGGATGTGGTGATGGCGTCTGGCCTGGACGTCTTCAAAAGAGGATTGGACACGTTTCTGGAGGAAAAATCCATTACGGGGTACAAGCCATGATGTGCATGTACAACCTCCTGATTTTAGAAATGGGCTATGTCAGAATGCCAGATGCAAGGGAGGGCACCAGAATGAGGTCTCTTGTTATCTGGTGTGCTCCCTGGGGCATTTGGTGGGCCGCTGTGAGATACAGGAAGCTGGACTAGATAGGCCTATGGCCTGATCCAGTGGGGCTGTTCTTATGTTCTTATGATAAAAGATGGAGGTGCTTGTGGTTTTCTCAAGCCCAGCTGAACTCCAAGAACTTTGCTTCTTCTCAGGGCATACTGAGCAGAACGTAAGGAAAGCACTTAAGGGGCCAAGTAGAGAGCTCTAAGAAGGAGGTTAAGCTACTAGAGGAGCTTATCCAGCAGCTTCCCTTCGAAACTGTAGTAGTGCAAAAGCACAGTTTACTTTCATGTGGCAAATGCAAGGGCAGCAGGAAGAGGAAACTGCTCCTCACAGAGGTCTAGTAACTTGGGAGCTTGACATAACTGGAGTTTACATTGCAGTTTTAAAGGGGAACATAAAAATTCCACTTTGCCACAACACACACACACATAAACACAAGCACAACACATACAGAGACACACAGGTAAAGCAAGAAAAACAGCCAATCAGGAGAGGAAATGTGACATTTGTGCAGGATGTTTACACCCTGCTAGGAAACAAAAGGCTCAGCCATCTCCCTGGTCACAAAACCCTCCCATTATCTCCAGTCAATAAACACAGAGTCTGTTACAGGCAGGGGCAGGGCAGGGACGGGAAGGAAGGCAGCACACACTGTCTCTGCTCTGCTTCTGCCCTCGGGCGAGACTCCCATTCAGTCTCTGAAAGGACAGGTCAGAGCACAGAAAGCAGGGCCTGGACGGAGGCTTGTCTATTTGGCAAACAGCGCTCCCAATTCAAACACTTTCCGGAAGCCGTTGTCCACGTCAGCCCTAGACAGATGGCGCAGCTCTAGTCCTGAGGAGGGCACTCACTATGCCACTCGCTGCCTGGGGAAGGACGCAAGTGCTCATGTGGCTGGCTCCAGGGCGACACGCTCACACCCTTTGCCAACACACAGGGCTTGGTGCAAAACTTCCCCAGCTTCTTCCCAGAGCCTCAGAGACAAAAACCAGGCGCCACTTTCCAGAATTTGCATCTTGGGAGGGCACCTTCCAACTAAGCCGTATTTCTCGCCAAGATGGTGCATATCAGCTTATAATAATGGTGCGTATAATAATAATATCGGCAATGCACTGCTTCCAAACACAGAAGTGTCACTCAGACACGGGGATGCTAAGGAGTCTCAAAAGACGCCCTACACACAGTGCAACCTCCCCTCTCCACGTTTCATACACGTAAACAATGCACTGATCTTCCAGGACTGTCAAACTTGCAGCCCACAGAAGCTTTTTTTCAGCCTGCGTGGTAGCTGGGCTCGCCCAGCACCACCACCAGCTGCAATCAGCTGCTGAGCTGTGTGGAGGTGGCACTGCTGAAAGGGCAGTCTGCGGGACAAAGGGGCTCTCCCGTATCTTGAAAATACAATCAAGACTAGTGCATTTTCTGTCATTGGCAGGTGTGGTGTTCCCACCGGAGAACAAAGTGCTTATTGCTGGCAGCCTTCTCATCCACTCTGTCTCTGAAGCAGGCTCCAAGCAGAGGGCGGCATGTCACTGTCTTCCCTGCAGTGGATAGCTCCAGGCCCAACAGAACATCACCCTGGGAGAGCAGATGTTGTGCAGCATACAACAGGTGGTCACCATCATCGCAACCAGCTTTCACCACAGTCACACGTTTAAGCAGACCCTCCAACCACAAATATCCTGGCAGAGGAAGTCACTGAAGTGCTCCTGCACTGGGACCAGGGACGAGAGGAATGGCTTCCTTGGACATGGTCACAGTGGGTCACCCCCAATGATTGTAGGTGGACTAGCAGCTCCCCTGTGATCCTCCCCCATCACCTCCATTTGGTGCCCTGAATTGTTCACACCACAAGCGTCTTGATTTTCACAAAAGCAATGGGCCCCTTCACTCTTAAGTGACAAGCAAGGTCAGGATTCCTGCACTGTCACAGGGCACAACTCCAGGAGTGGAGAGAGGACAAGGCAGAGGAGGAAGCTGCAGCCTCCTCTTCTATATCATCAGCCTCCATCACAATTACCGTAACCAAGCACTGTGCAGCTCCAAGCTGAGCTCCATTAGCAAACTGTCAACACATGACATCAACACAGTGCATGGAGCTGACATTGCATCCCTGCACACGGGGAAAGGGTCTGTGCCCCAGCATGACCGACCCCTTAGAGGGAGCAATAGTGACTGCAGCAAGGATTGCTCCAAGCAGCTGCAAAGCAGCACAATGCATTGCATGACTGGGTACGCCCCACCCCAGTAGGAGTGGGGTCTCTTGGTGTTGCAGGTCAACCCCTAAGAACATCAGAAGAGCCCTGCTGGGGCAGGCCAAAGGGGCCCATCTGGTCCAGCTTCCAGAATCTCAGATGCCTCCAGGAGCACACAAGACAACAGCCCTGAAGGACACTAGGACACTTCCCCAGGTTGCCCTCCCCTTCTTCCTCCAGGCCACCTCAGCACCCTCTGCCTCCTCACTCAGGGTCAGGCTGGGCACAGGAGGTCAAGCAGCCCCCACTCCATTCCAGATCCCCCACCTCATCCCTGGCTTGCCTTTATCCATACTGAGCTTCTTCTGGATGGTCCTCCCCACTTCCAGCACCCCATCCTTCTGCAACCTGCCCCCTTGCTCCTTCCCTCTACCTAAGCTTTGCTCCACCCTGCTTTCGATCGCCAACATGGGGAAGCAGGTTTGGGGCTCTTTGTCAGGGTCAGGGTGTCCTCTGGAAGTGTGCCCAATGCAAGTGCAGCCTGCTTCAGCTGGGCAGGGCTCAGCTCTTGTTGGCCCAGCACTCTGCAGGCCTTTGCATCACTGCTGCAAAGACCGTTGCATGAACAGCTCACATCCTTCTCCTCCAGCACTAGCCGGCAACAGTGTGTCCATCCTCAAACAAGACAGAACAATGTGGCACAAGAAGCCCACCAGACGATCCATCACAGATGCCCCTGCAAAGCTCCTGCACATAGGAAAGGCCAAAAGAAGATGCGCGGATCCAGCCACTCAACCAGGTAGGACACTCACTTGACCAGAAGTATGCCACCCTCAGAAGGACCGTTTGTCATACGCGCCCCTGCACATGCACCCCCAATACTCAGACCAAAAATGCTTTGGGTGTCCTGGGACTTGCTTTCCCAAAGAAAGACATTCATAGGAAAATCAGTAGATAGGGAATGTCCAGCTTTCACTCTACTCTCGCAGCCATCTGGTTGAGAGCACAAGTGAAAGATTCTCTGATCTATCAATGCAACAGCAACCTGCCCTGGTTCCAACTGCAGTAGGAAGTCCTGGGTGACCCACAATGACCCACCAATTAATTATGGCTTGGAGGAAACCAGCCCTCATGGTTGCAGGACAGACCTCAGCAACATGGAAAAAGACCTCCCCTATTAAAGTTGGACCAACCAGTCATGAAATATGCTTGCGCCTGGTGCATCATTAGAGGGATTCATCAAACCAAGGCCAGGCAAAAATAATAGTTTTCCACCCACCGACAGTCAGGTTACTGAAGAGAATTTCATATATCTGGGTAAACACAACATAAATGTTTGGGCTAGAGCAGTGTTTCTCAAACTGTGGGAGGGTTGTGAGCCAATTTCGGATGGGTCCCTCTTCATTTCAATGAGTATTTTATTTTTAACGAGACTTGATGCTACAGTGGTATGTGACTATATCAGGGAAATGTTACAGATCTGTACTTTTAACAGGCTACTATGTATATGCTTTTAACAGTCAATAGTCAACAAAACCTTTATGAGGCATAAATATGCTTTTAACACTGATAGTCAATGGGGCTTACTCCAAAGTATGTGTGGATCAGATTGCAGCCTTTGAGATATTCTGGAAATTTTTTAAAGCAGATCAACAACTGCTTGGGAGGATTAACAGCGTTTTCTTAAAAAATAAATTTTTAAACATACTTATTGTAAAATTTTAATTTATTTACTTACTTGATTTGATTCTGTCATATATTCGTTGATATATATTCATATATTCATATGTCATTGATTTGAATAAAGTCAGAGGAGAAATCCAATGACCAGAAAGGCGGTATATAAATACCGCGTTGTTGTTGTTGTTGTTATTATTATTATATTGGGGTAATGGATGATGGCCAGATCCCAAAGGATCTCCTCTATGGAGAACTCGTGCAAGGAAAGCGCCCTACAGGTAGACCACAGCTGCGATACAAGGACATCTGCAAGAAAGGTCTGAAGGCCTTAGGAGTGGACCTCAACAGGTGGGAAACCCTGGCCTCTGAGCGGCCCGCTTGGAGGCAAGCTGTGCAGCATGGCCTTTCCCAGTTTGAAGAGACACTTGGCCAACAGACTGAGGCAAAGAGGCAGAGAAGGAAGGCCCATAGCCAGGGAGACAGACCAGGGACAGACTGCACTTGCTCCCGGTGTGGAAGGGATTGTCACTTCCAAATTGGCCTTTTCAGCCACACTAGACGCTGTTCCAGAACCACCATTCAGAGCACGATACCAGAGTCTTTCGAGACTGAAGGTTGCCAACTAACTAACTATATTGGGGCGTTAAAAATTTTCCTTGACATCACTTCCAGGTTAATGACAACACTGCCAGTGGATCCTGACAGATTATCCTCCCAGGTGACTTTTCTCCAGACTAAACAGCCCCAAACTCTGTAGCCTTTCCTCTTAAGGGAGGTGCCCCAACCCAGTTTTCATTTTGGTCACACTCTTCTGCACCTTTTCCACTTCTGCTATGTCCTTTTGAAATGTGGCTGTTAGAACAGTATAAAATACTCCAGGTGTGGCCCCACCATCAATTTGTACAATGGCACAGTAATATTGGCCATTTTATTCACAATCCCTTTTCAAAATGATCCCAAGCACAGAACTGGCCTTCTTTGCGGACTTTTTTTTGGATGTCTTCACCTGCTGTCCTCATTGGGGCAGTCTTGCCATCCAGAGACATGCTCTGTTTCTACTGGGAGTCCAGAGTCCTTCCACCCAAAAGGATTAAGAAGCTTAGAACAGGGAGCACTTATAGCTCAGCCTATTTTACCTGGTTGTGCATGCAAATGGTCCCAGATTCCAGGTTCAAGCCCTGGCATCTCCAGAGGGAGCAAAAAGAGACTCTTGGTCAAGACCCTGCTCTGCCAATCAGTGTTGACAATACCAAGGGGGTGGGCAGATTCTCTCTCACTGGAGTTCTGCAAGAAGAGGCTCAATAGGCACCTGTTGGAGATGCTCCAGTCTAGGAGGATTTCCTGCTCCATGTAGAGGGTTGACTAGTTCAGACATTCTCAATAGGATATTTGAAGGGGGCCACAGACTGAAAACTGAAACTAATAAATGATTTTATGTTGAATCCTTGTTTGACATGGGGGCCTAAGAAGAGCTCCTAAAGGGAGTCAAAAAAAGGGGTTTAGAATAGCTGGACTAGATGACCTTGTGGGTCCCTTCGAACTCTATGATTACAAAAAGGGCAACTTGTATGGAAAACAAGTCCTATGAGGAAAGGTTGAAGAAACTGGGTACGTTTCACCTGAAGAAGGCCGAGGGGAGTTATGAGAGTACTCCTCAAATACCTAAAGGGTTGTTACATAGAGGAGGGCAAAGATTTGTTGTATGCTGCCCCAGAAAGTAGAACCAGATTCAATGGGCTTAGGCTGCAGGAAGGAAGATTTCTGCTGAATATGGGGAAGAAATTCTTAACAGTAAGAAGAGTTTGACAATGCAGCTGATGACCGAGGGAGTGGTGAGTTCTCCCTTACTGGAGATCTTCCAGCAGAGGCTCAATAGGGACAGGTTGGAGAAGTTTGAGGGAAAGAGAATCTGCCTGCTTCAAACAGGGAGCTGGACCAGTTTGCCCCTTCCACCTCGAAGAGTCGACTCCCCATCATAGTTTTTCCCTGCTGTATGTCCCATCCACCCAGTATTGAAGAGAGGTGGAAAATGAAAACAGTCAGTTTGTTCATTCTACCAAGGCACAGTTTGCCTCTTCAATTGCTTGTTTACGTAATTTCCATGTACCGCAACAGAACACGTACACATCACAGGCAAACACAGCAATCCTCCCTCTTCTTTCTAATCACACAAGATGAAGGATTGCAAAATATGACAATAATGTCCTAGAACAGGGGTGTCCAAACAGTTTGGCAGGAGGGCCACATCATCTCTCTGACACTGTGTTGGGGGCCAGGAAAAAAAAAGAATTAATTTACATTTAAAATTTGAATAAATTTACATAAAAGAATTTATTAGAGATTGAACTTATATGAATGAATGAAGGTCTCACAGTAGCTCAAGGCCTATAAAAGGCCTTGCACAAAGCAAGGCTGGCCTTTCCTTCGCTGCCACTGCTGCATCTCAGACATGAAACAGCAAGTAGTGGTCCCACAGCTCAGGTGAGAGTACGAACAGTCATCATGCTAAGAGCAGTTGCATCGGACCAGCGCAGGCTCCAGCAAGTCTCTGGAGGGCCAGAGGCTCATTGGAGACAGAGGGCTCCCTGAGGGCCGCAAGTGGCCCCCGGGTCGGGGTTTGGGCACCTCTGTCTTCCAGACCTAGGCTACCTACTCACTAAGTTGTTTAGTGAGTAGGTGCTGTTGCAATTATCTATTGCAATTCTGTCTCCCTGGCAAGGCACCACGTCAGGCAACTATTTATTTTCAGGTGTATGGACCTGGTAGTGGGAGACAGGTCTTCCTGGGAAGACACACTGGAAGATGTCAAAGGAAACCAGTGTGGCTACATAAGCAGCTTTCTGAAAAGCTGAGAAGCACCATCATCATCTACAAGAAGTAGAAAGAAGAACAGAGAACTGCTCTGCAAGTACAGCACTGACAGAGATAGTGCCAGAAAGGCCAGAGGACAGAATGAGCCCAGGAAGGAAGACAAACAAAAAAGTTGAAGGTGGGGCTACTCCAGAAAGTGGCAGGTCAAGGAAGCGTCCGTCTGCCATGAGCAGAAGAGGCCGGGCGATGGAGGGAAGCGAGGGCTGCTCCATTCCAATTCTGCATCTTTGTCTAATAAAGGCCAGGTTGCACAAACTAACCACAGTTGCACTAACGTGTGGGAGATCATGATTCAAGACCGGCAAAGAGACGGTAAGGAAGCAACCAGCTACTTACATGATCGCAAGTTCCCAGGGCCAGATGGACTGCACCTCAGGGTGCCAGAGCAGCTGGCAGATGTGATCTCAGAGCCAAATCTGTCTGAGGACTCCAGCAGGACATGTGAGGTGCCAGAGAACAACAGGGGACAAGCAAATGTTGCCCCTAACGTTGAAAAGGAGGGTGTGGGAAACAACAGGCTGGTCAGCTTAAGTCACTTCTGCCCAATGTTGCATATACACAACAGGGATCAAATGTGTGCAGCTGTGGGCTGAGCAGAAATGGGTTAACGTCAGCACCTGGAAAGATCCCTGAGCAGATTGTTAAGCAGAATGGCCTGTGAGAAAAGGGAAAGGTGACTTCCAGGAGCCAGCCTGGCTACACTGAGATCCAGCTGTGCCAGGCGAAGAAGCTCTTCAAGGAGCAGCTAGAACGGAAGCACTTCAGGCAGTCAGAAACCTCAGAATACGGTTCTTGGTCAGATCTCTTCCGGGGCAGCTGCAGAACTTCACAAAGATTCCACAGCCGACGGCTCCAGCAGCCTCCATGCCCGAATGGGACAGTGTCCCACTGCCAGGCATCCCTCACTGTTTGCACTGAGCCTACTGTGCTTGACCCCCTCAGCATATCTCCACTTACTAAGCAGAGGAGGATGAAAGACTGGATTCTAACACAGGAGGAATGTTGCAGCCAGGCCATTTGTGCAGCTGCAGATCCCTTTGGGCCTAGACTCAGGGGCACCGCTGCAGTATTTGACTGAACTAGTAGACGCAGCACATTCAGGACTTGGTGCTGGGAAGGTCTTGGCCAACACTGCCAAGTTCAGAGCCTCTTCAGGAATTAGCCCCAGCAGTGAGACCCAGGACTTGCGTGTGCTTCCTCCAGCGGCAGGGCGGCCAGGCCTCTGCATCACACACCTCTCGCTTTGGACTCCTCCATCTTCCTCAGCATACGAAAGGAACTGCTCCTCATTCAGAAACGGTGCATCAAAACAAGAGATACACTAAACTGAGGAAGTCGGGAGTCCCCCTCAGCCTGCGCCACCCCTCCGCCTACAAGAGGCACCAGCAACAGCCACGCTCTGACGTTCTGCAGTTTTCAGCCTCGAGCTTCGCAGTTGCTGCTTTTTGTATTTGGATGTCGGTGGTTGTTTCAGCAGGTATTTTCATTGTGTGTCAGCTGCCTCAGGCATTCACAAAAGCCAAGGAAAGGCAGGGTGAAAATATATTTTAAAAAATAAATTACTGTATTACAGTTTATTGTTTAATTATTAATTTGATCTCATTAGCTGCTCTGATGGTGCCTCCAGGGGTGGATTATAAATGCTTATAAATAAACAACATAACCAAAAGCAGCAATTCCTCCTCCACTGTCTTATTACAAAGTACAATGAACTGTGGAGTGCACCAGCACAGCAGAGCAAGAACTATGAATTTAGGACTGGGCTGATGGACCCCCAGGTCTAGTTGGGATGTGCGAAACGAGGGGTTCAAAGCTCTCGGGTGGCCTTGAGCAAGTCAGAATCCCACACTCACTCATCTCACACAGAGATCACTCAACAAAACTGAGACCTTCATTTATGTTTTCTGGAGACAGATCAGAAACAACAAGTGAGACGTAAGATCCATCTTGCAGAGTCCATCACTGACCGCTTACAACAGCCGCATCCACCAAAGGAAGGCAGATGCATATTTTGAGACTAGACCTATTTCCATGCCCAAGGCAGCAGAACACATGGTTTCTCCCTTCATCCAGGTTATCCAAGACACTCTACAAGGCAGGTCAGGCTACATGAAAATCCAACTGGCCTGCAGGCCACTCAGTAAATGTCACAGCTGAGAAGGTATGTGAATCCAGGTCTTCCTGATGAACAGCTCGATGAAGGTGCCAACCCAATGTGCGGTGGGCTTCCTACAACAGCTTTCCTACAACAGCTTTCCTACAACAGCTTTCCTAAAACGGCTAATATTATAATGCCATTGTACAAATCGATGGTAAGGCCACACCTGGAGTATTGTCTCCAGTTCTGGTCGCCGCACCCCAAAAATCGTGGGCAAGAGGAAGGCCTCCAGAACAGGCAGGCACATTTGGAACTGGGTCTTCCTTAAGGGAAGCCAGTCCTTGGCCACTGAGGGCTCCAAAAGGAAGAACCAGCCTTCTGAATTGCACTCAGAAGCACAGTGAAGCCAGCAAAGAATGGGGAAGAGATGCTCTTGGACAGCAATGGGGCTCCTGCTATCTGATTGTTGTTTCCAAAGAGTTTTCCAAGGCAGTCCAACATAGAACACTTGGCAATCACCCAATCTGGATGTAACTAATGCATGGATAACCGAAGTTAGAGAATCATAAGCCATGTGGGAGTCAAGAAGACACCACCAACACCACCTGCCAGAACACCCCCAAAAGTTGGAACCCTCCCCCCCCCCAGTGCCTGCCAGGCAATCTAGGAGGATACCAATGTTCATGTGCTGGAGACTTGAGGCATTCAGCAGACAGGAGGAAGTACACCTATCTGCTAGCAAAGGTCACCTACCAGGTTGAAGGCAGTTTCAGTTCTTAACCAGGTCTAAATGCAGGCCAGGAAGGATCGAGATAAGCAAACTTCCAGAGGAGTCTGGAACAAGGTCATCACCACCTGCTCCACTGCCTTGCCCAAGAATAGTTCCTTTGACACAGGCTGATCATCACCCTCAAGGATGGTGGTGAGGTCTTTATCAAAGAAAGATTGTACAAGCCTCCTTTAGCAGAGATGGCACATTACCCTCTCTCAAGGAGGCTTCCATCACCTCTGCCACCCAATGCCCAGCCCCTCCCCCACTGCCTCAAACAGCCAGGATGGGGGGGGGCGAGCCAAGAGGCACATCAACAGCCTCAAAGGGGAGGGCTGGGGCTCAACAGTCAAGCACGTGCTTGGCACACTGAAGGTCCTGGTAGCATCTCCAGGTAGCACTGGAAAAGGTCATCACCAGAAATACCAGACAGCCATTTGTTGACACTCAGGTCAACAACACCAAGCTAGAGGGACTAACGGTGATGGAAGACTCCTCCTTAACCCCAGGCAGCTTCCTTTGCGCTCATGCAGTTTGCTTAACTTCCACAACCAAAGACAAGCTGCCTGGTGCAGAATTCTCTATCCCCACAATCTCAAGTTTCCAGTTGGTTTATGGAAGGTTAACAGCACTTACGGCTACAAGTATCCATGCCCTTCTAGGCCAGCTTAAAATGGGAATTTGATTCAGGGATGTGCAGTGGGTGGGGAGGCAGGTGAGACACAGCCTTCCCGCTGTAGTCCTTGGGAAAGCACCACCAATGTGGTGGGGAGCACTGGCATACAAATGTGGGGTCAAGGGGGCAGCGGGTCCCGAGTGCCAAACTGTGGGGGAGGGGTGACACCATTAGTGACCAAACTGGTTAAAATCGCGATTTGTAGGAATAATGCTATTATGTTATAAACCATTTGATGTATAATGTGCAGCAGTGCATAATGTACAGCAGGATGCAATGAATCAAACTGGACTGGAGTATCAATCTATCAAAGGTTATGGCCAAAAAACCAGAAAACAAAAATGCAACTGTCTTATGTAACAAACAGGCCATTTCCTTAAGTCAAAATGGACCAAAGAAACTGAAGAGCTAATGGGATGCTATTATGACACAGCAAGGAGCCAATACGGTGTTAGTAAGGTGACACCCTCGAGGGGGGGTGACACCACTAGTGACCAAAATTGTGGAAATTGAGATCTTTAGGAATAATACCACCATGTCACATACCATTCGATGTATAATTTACAGCAGAATGCAATGAAACAGACCGCACTGAAATATCTGTGTTCTGTCAAAAGCTACAGCCAAATAACCAGAAAAGAAAAACCCAACTGCCTTATGCCACACAAAGGGGATTTCCTCAGCTCAACACTGACCCAGGAGTCTGAGTGTTCCCAGGGCTAACAAAGAGTCACGACGCCACAGCAGGAACCAGCCAGATGTTGCTATGAGTCAGCTCCCTTTGCCATGGATCAGAGCCGGTACGAGAACCCCATTCGGTTGTGGGAGTGTCGTCAAGCTGGCCGCTTCTCCTGCTGGTTACTGATCGGGAAGTGCCAGAGCGGGTGGCACCAACCCAGTGACGCCACTGGAGGGAAGGCTGGGCTGTGCACTGGCCTGGACGCCGAACACGGCGGTTCTGATGCGCTGAGCCTGCAGGTGCAGGCAAGGTGCCACGGAGCCGCCTGTGCAGTCTCCTCAGAAGGGAGTGCCATCAGAGTCAGTGGGCCTCACTCCAGGGAAGTGTCTGTGAGGGGGGGGCAGAGCCAGGAGCGCCACGCGGGGGGTGCTCAGCACGCTCAGCCCAGCGCGACGCGCACTCCGCCCGCGGGAGCCTCGCAGCCCAGCGCCAGGACCGAGGCGAGGGCTGCGCGGCGGGCGGGCGGGACGCCCCGTCGGAGCCCGAGGAGGAACAGGTGCTCGGCGCCCCGGCCGGAGAAGGCGCCCGGCCCGGGCGTGCTGCAGCAGCCCCCCCCCCCCGCGCTGCCGGCACAGTCCGGGCCGCCAGCCGCAGTGCGCGGCGGAGCGCAGAGGGGAGAGCGAGGCGGCGAGCGGCAGGCAGCCGGAGCCCCGCTCGGCCTTACGTAACCGCCCGCGCGCCGCGCCGCGCCGCTCCGCTCCGCTCCGCCGCGGAGGAGAGCCGGGCACAGCCAGCAGTGCGGCCGGCGAGGCCCGTCCCGCGGACCGGGCGAGGAGGGCCAGGCAAAGCAGCTGGCGGGCCGCCGATCCCTGCCCGCGGGCGCACACCGCCGCCCCGCCCCTGGCCCCGGCCCACAGTCGCCCCGCCCGCGGACGAGGACGCGCCGGTCCCGCCGGGCAAGAGGGCCGAGGCGTGGCGGGCGCCTCCCCGCCCGCCTGCGCCCCGTCCCCGTCCCGGGTCCCCCTGCGGGCGGCGTCCTGGGCGGCTGCAGGACACTCTGCACATGCTCAGAGAGCCTCCCGGCCCGGCCCGGCCCGGCGGGCGACTCACCGCGGACGCAGAGGAGGGACATGGCGGCCGCGCTCCGGACGGTCCTGGCCGCCGCCTCCGCCTCTTCCTGCTGCTGCTGCCGCGCGGCGCCCGCGCTCCCCTCCTCATGCCCCCGGGCGGCGCCCACGCAGCGAGCGGCCCGCGACCGGCCCTCGGGCAGCAGCGGAGAGCCGCGGGAGGCGCGGGCTGCGGCCGGGGCGCGCTTCGGCCAATGGCCGGCGGGGGGCGGGGTCGCGCAGGTGTCGCTCCACACCTGGCCGACGCCCCCGGGAGCCCGCCCCTCCGCGGCCTGGCTGGGGGCTCCCGCCCCTTCCCGCCGTCCTGGCCGGCAGGGGGCGCTTGTGATCTGTGCAGGGACGCGCCGTGGGTGGGGAGGCAGGGGAGGCAGAGCCTCCCGCCGGCCCTTCAAACAGCGGCGGGGGAGGCCGGGAAGACGTCACACGCGGCTGCGTGCGCTTGGGCGGCAGCACTGCTCCGAGGCCTGGCGGGGAAGCTCCTCCAAGCCGCCTGGCCGAGGGTCCAGGCCGGCTGGAGGGTGCGCGTCGTGGCCTGCCTCAGCCTCCACCGGGCTTTCTCTGCCCTGAACTCTCAACCCCTCTGAAGCTTCCTCCACTTGGAGGCTGCCACTGGACTCCCTGGGGGGCTGGATGCGCAGCTGAGCTTGTGGCTGCTGCTGCTGCTGCTACGGCAACTGCCGGAAGGGGAAAGGGCCTGGCACTGTTTACCCACTGCCTGGCAACAAGGCCAGGGCTGCTGCTCCGCACCTGCTGCCTGCCGAGCAGAGAGGCCCTCAGAGGCTTTTACAGGGCTCTCCATGGCGGCACAGAGGTTTCGCCACAGAGCCATTCCACGTTGTAGTGGTGGCAGCCTCCAGGGAGCACTACACACCCCTGCCCCTTTTTGCCCGTGGAGGGATGTGCCAACAGCCAGCAAACAGAGGTTTCGTCTAGCTCATTCTGACATGTCAGATCCAAAAGTGGAGGGCTCGGGTGCAGGGGAGCCACAGGCCCCGGAACCACATTGGCCGTTGGCAGGGCTTTTCAAACTGGGGCGTCGCAACACCCCAGCCTGTGGGCCCTGGCCTCTGCCCCCTTAAGGGGCGGGGACAGCCTGGAGGCAGGGGCGTGATCCCCAGGATCTCGCCCGCTCAGGGGGCTGCAGGGGCTTGGGAGCACTTACCTAAGCCTCCTGCAGCCTCCCCAGGGTGCAGGGAGCCCTGTGCAAACCTTTGGCAGGGCTCCCCGCAGCAGTGAAAGTGGAGCAATCGTGCCCTGTCCCCGCTAAAGCCGAAGGCGGAAGCACTTTAGCAGAGGCGGGGCGCGATCGCTCCGCTTTTACATTCACTGCAGCAGGATCGCTCCGCTGCTGCCTCCCCCCCAGCCCCTGCCAGCAGTTACAGTGGCTCAAGCTCTCCAGGAGAGTTTGAAAACCACTGGCCGTTGGGACACTTTGGGGCGAGCAGCCAGAGTTTCTGTTTGATCCAGAGAACCATCATGTCAGGCCTCCCCCCAGCCCTCTCACAGGCTCTGTTCAGAACCACACCAGGCCAGTGACATGGGTTGAAGCATCAGAGGACCGTAGAAGGGGGAGGGCATTCTGGGGCTTGGACCTCCTCCGACTGCTGCTCTGTCCCACTACTAGGCCAGGGTGCCTGGATCTCTTTCCCGTTGTGTGACAGATATCTGGAAAGCCGCTTACTCTGTGTTTGTCATTGTGAAATCTTGCATTTGGAACTTGGGCTTCAGGCTCAGCACTGCTTCAGAGATGCAGAAATTCTTCTATGGCTGACAGTGTTAAGCAAACACAAATCCAGAAGAGCCCAGTCTCAACACTTCCTGCACCTGAACTTTGCGGGGGGGGGGGGGACATGTCATTGAGCATCCCCTCCCCCCCTCCCCTGCTATTTCTCACAACACCTTTGTAAAGTGCTGGTCCTGAGAAAAGCCCAGGAAATATTCCCAGGCACCTGCTGCCACCTGCCGTTCATCATGAGCATCGCAGCTTCAGTGCTAACAGCACGCGAAACTTGATGTGTGCTCCAGGGAAGGTATCCCTGCAGCAAGTTGCATGCATTTTGCCATACAGGAAAGGCAAGAAGGTGCAGAAACAGCCAGGCATCAAAGGCGCTGCTGAGGGGTCTGGGATATGCAGGGGCACAATCCATTCTAAGGTGCACGGGTGCTGTGAGCAGGAAGGGCTCAGCACCACATCCTGCCCCACAGCAACAGTGGCCATGTGGCCATGTACAACATCTGCCCTGCGTTTGTCCCATGGCCACCCAGGGAGGCGAGCCACTATTACTCCCATTTGTTAGGCCAGAGTGGCACAAGCAGAGAGAGGGGCCTATCTCTGGCCACCTCTGCTCCCACGTGCCACACTGGGCATCTTGGTTTGTACCTCGGAGGAGTCCACTGCCGATCTGCCAGCGGAGCAGAGGAGCATCACTCATGCCGTGGACTGATCGCCACATGGGAGGTCTTAGGCTTTCTGGGTCCGCAGTCCTTTGTGGGGGGTGGAGCACTGCCTGGAAGGCCGCTCCTGGAGACACAGAGATCCTAGTGAGTTTCCCACCAGACATCCTGCTGAGGCCCTGGCCAACCTCTGCGAGAGCAACATAACCTGGTCCCCTGATCCAACTGCTGAATGCCCTCTGCCCTCTCAGGAGCCAAACCAGCTCCCTGGTTTTCAGGGTGGGGGCAAGGGCAGCAAAGCGACAGGGCAAGAGGCCAGAGTGGTGAGGGTAGGAAATTCACAAGGCACCTGCCTGCAGATCCCACTTTAGGACGTGCTGTGCGGTGGGGATGGCAGCAAACGTCTCTGCCCCTCTTATCTGCAGAGGGCTGGGCGGCAGAATTCTCTGGTTCAGATCCTGCTGCACCTGGGCCCCAGAAACCTGATTCCTCCGCAGCTTCTGTGAGCAGTTTGTGTGACCCTGGCCGGATAATGCGGCTCACCCTTGCCAGGACTTAGGCAGCAGTTCATGGAAGCGTTCCCATGGCAGCTGCTGCTTGTCTGGTTGTGGGCACTGCAGCTTGGAGCCAACAGAGCAGAATGAAGCCGTGACATCTGGCAAGACTTGGAGAAAGCTGGAGATCTCTGTGTGCCCAGTCTTGTAAGAGCTGGTGGGCCATCTGGGAGCTGAGACCATTTGGGGAGGCAGGAGGGAGACTGAAAAGGCTTAAGAGAGCAAGACAGGGAGGTGGAGAGCAGAGTGGAGCAGGAGGGGACTGAGCTCTGAGCTGGGGAGATAAGATGGAGAGAAGGGTGTGCAAAGGGGAGTCCCAGGTTGGGGGGGGGGGAGAGAAGCTATGAGGCAAGGCAGAGGAGAGAGGACCCCAAGTGGTGAGAAGGAGGATTTGCAGGGGATGCTGTTGGCAGTCCCCCAGGCTGGTGGGGACTGGCGGAGACAGAAGGATCAGTGGCCTATAAAGGTCATTTGGCACCTGGGGTCCATCCATTTTTGACTCCCCCCATATGATAAAATATGGTGTAATGTAGACTAGCCTTCTGGTGGTGCACCCAGGGCAATGTGATTTGTCACAGCCGAATAGTCTACACACATTGGCTGCTGGACCTACAAGGATCTCCCAGTAAGAAGCAGCAGCATGAACATTGGTTAATCATGGCTGCAAGTCTGAGTAGAAGCTCAAGTCTACCTGCCCAGCAAACCTTGGCCTTCCAAGGCCTACCCACCTGGAAGATGCAGCTCCAGAGGGCAGTCAGAATGCAAGCAGATGTACCAGCAGGTAGATCTGGGCTCCAAGTCCAGGCGGGAGTCCAGGTCTACCCACCCAGCAAACCTTAGCCTGAAGCTACTGAAATTTCCTAGTTGGCAACCTTCAGTCTCGAAAGACTATGGTATCGCGCTCTGAAAGGTGGTTCTGGAACAGCGTCTAGTGTGGCTGAAAAGGCCAATCCGGGAGTGACAATCCCTTCCACACCGGGAGCAAGTGCAGTCTGTCCCTGGTCTGTCTCCCTGGCTATGGGCCTTCCTTCTTTGCCTCTTAGCCTCAGACTGTTGGCCAAGTGTCTCTTCAAACTGGGAAAGGCCATGCTGCACAGCCTGCCTCCAAGCGGGCCGTTCAGAGGCCAGGGTTTCCCACCTGTTGAGGTCCACTCCTAAGGCCCTCAGATCCCTCTTGCAGATGTCCTTGTATCGCAGCTGTGGTCTACCTGTAGGGCGCTTTCCTTGCACGAGTTCTCCATAGAGGAGATCCTTTGGGATCCGGCCATCATCCATTCTCACGACATGACCGAGCCAACGCAGGCATCTCTGTTTCAGCAGTGCATACATGCTAGGGATTCCAGCATGTTCCAGGACTGTGTTGTTTGGAACTTTGTCCTGCCAGGTGATGCCGACATTTACCCCTGCTAATTGGGTAAGAGGCACTTTTTCAAGTGGGTGCTCCTTTTTTTAGCAGGGGGAGAGTAATTGGCCCACCTCACCCCAGCACTGTCTGTTCTAGTGGCAGTCTGCTGGTATTCATTTGCATCTTTTTAGATTGTGAGCCCTTTTGGGACAGGGAGCCATTTACGTTATTTGATTTTTCTCTGTAAACCGCTTTGTGAACTTTTAGTTGAAAAGCGGTATATAAATACTGTTGATTGATTGATTGCCGAGAATACGTCGGAGGCAGCGCATGTGGAAAGCATTCAGTTTCCTCTCCTGTTGTGAGTGAAGAGTCCATGACTCGCTGCAGTACAGAAGTGTACTCAGGACGCAAGCTCTGTAGACCTGGATCTTGGTATGTTCCGTCAGCTTCTTGTTGGACCAGACTCTCTTTGTGAGTCTGGAAAACATGGTAGCTGCTTTACCGATGCGTTTGTTTAGCTCGGTATCGAGAGAAAGAGTGTCAGAGATCATTGAGCCAAGGTACAACGACAGCCACTCTTTATAGCCTTCATAGATCTCAGGAAGGCTTTCAACCTGGTCAACAGGGATGGCCTCTTCAAGATTCTCCCCAAGACTGGATGTCCACCCAGGCTCCTCAGCATCATCAGATCCTTCCACAAGGACATGAAGGGCACTGTTGTCTTCGATGGCTCCACATCAGACCCCTTTGACATTCGAAGCAGCGTGAAGCAGGGCTGTGTTCTTGCACCAACCTTGTTTGGGATCTTCTTCGCTGTCCTGCTGAAGCATGCCTTTGGAACTGCAACAGAAGGCATCTATCTCCGGACCAGATCAGACGGAAAGCTCTTCAACCTCTCCAGACTGAGAGCAAAGTCCAAAGTCCAGCTGAAATGTCTGCGTGACTTCCTCTTTGCCGATGATGCAGCTGTCACTACCCACTCTGCCAAAGATCTCCAGCAGCTCATGGATCGTTTTAGCAAGGCCTGCCAAGATTTTGGACTGACAATCAGCCTGAAGAAAACACAGGTCATGGTTCAGGATGTGGACTCACCTCCCTGCATTACAATCTCTGCGCATGAACTGGAGGTTGTCCATGACTTTGTGAAATTTCCTACAGAAGAGGGAATTTCAGCAGGTGCAGCTTGTCATCTGCGAGAAGGGAGGAACTGCAGCCAAATGAAATGCAGGATGGAGTAAGAGTGGCAAGCCTCAGGATATTGTGGAACGTGGCGGTGGTTCTCAAACTCTCTGGGCGAGTTTGAGAGCCAGTAAGTCTTCGCAGGGGCGGGGGAGGAGGCAGTGGGGGGGGAAGGCCACAGCACGATCCCCAGGATTGCGTTGCTCAGGGGGCTGCAGGGGCTTGGGTGGAGAGCAATCGCTCCACAACCACTTTCCCTGCTGCAGGAAGCCCTGCCAGAAGTCGCGCCGGGCTCCCTGCACCCTGGGGAGGCTGCAGGAGGCTTGGGTAAGTGCACGGCTGCCTCCCCCCCCCCCCCCCCGCAGCCTCTAGGTTGCCCCCACCCCTTAAGGGGGCAGAGGCCAGGGCCCTTAGGCTGGGGCATCGCGACAGCACTGGAATGTGGGGTGGAATGTCTGTGATCAGAGGTGGCAGACTTTCCAGAGACAGTCTATAGAAGGCAGACCAGAGGGATGTGGATGGCTAGATGTGATGCTAACTCCAGTGTATAGGCTGAGAAGACCCAACTTTGAACAAGCTGATGAGCACACGTTCTGTTCTGTTCCCCCACTGATCCTGAGAAACGTGTCAGTCCCTGTCAGGGTCAGAAGAGCAGTAATGCCTAGTGGTTAGCACACTTGCTCCCTTCTCTCCTGTTTGGACACACAACTTTCTGGGGGAAAGACTTCGTAATTTGAAGCTACTGCCACCAGCCCAGGAGACTAGCTGGGGGTGGGGGGTGGGCCGAACCTCCCTCCTAGAACAATACTGAACTTCCCTCACAGCAGCCCCTGCAGAGCAAGGAGACAGGAGAATCCACTGTACCCAGGACTAGGCAGATGCAAAGTTTTAGAAGATTTATTAAAAGACTAGGTGAAAAAGAAACCACAGAAGGATTAAATGACTTGGAAGAAAGGTTGGCGATACAGCCATTCCAACCATCAGCGGATGGCACTGAGGTGCTGCAGTGGCATCTCAAGTGTGGATTTTTAACTCAGAGCTTCCCAGAAATTTCAAATCAGCTTTGAGCAATTTGTGGCAAACACAGATCTGTCAACACAACCTTTGACAATGGCTGGACACACAGGTTGACCTGGGCCACCAGCAACCCCTTTTATTTCCTACAGGTGCTGGTAGGCTCCCTGCCAGAGCTTCTGGCTGGGGAGCTTCCTTGGCTGGAATGACATCATCTGTCCTGCTTACTGGAGGCCTGCCAGCTGCCTGGTCATGAGGTCCCATCTCTCTGAACTGCCTGGACTGGTTTGGCCTGTCCTAGCTGCTGTGCATCTCATCTGCATTTTGCTCCCCCCCCCCCCCCACTGACTGGCAAGGCTTTCTGTAATTTGCATCTGAGCTGGGCTGAAAATGCCCCAAAGCAAGAAGGACACACAGAGATACACAGAAGGAACAGGCAAAAAATGCACACAGAGAAATAGAAGCACACCTAAAGTGCCTGGTTTAATGCCAGCCCCAGCCCACATCACATTGACCTGCTATCTGGGGACAAGGCTCTGGGAGGGGCACACCTCCCCACGCCAGTATTTTGGATTCCCTTCCACCTGTGCAGCTTCAGGGTGTGGCACAATGGAAATGGAGACCTAGGAGTTTAAGTTCAGCCTTCTTTTCACTAGTAAGAGCTGTTTCCCAGGTGACCAGTTCCTGGAACCAGAGCTCTGGGAAGCAGCAGACCTTCTTTAAGATGGCAGCCATGAATGACCAGAAACCCAGCAGAGTTTCCTTCCAGAACCCTCAAACTTGAAAAAGGAGGGCATTAAAAAGTGGGTCCCAGTACTAAAAGTTTGAGAACCACTGATCTAGTCAGTTTCAGCTTCATGGCCCACAAACAATCAGGTCACAACCCACAGTTTGAGAAATCTTGGGTTAATGGCTTCTGAACTGTCTGTCTGTGACAGCTCAGGAGAGAGATCTTGGGGTGCTGGTGGACAGCTCAACAAAAGTGTCAACCCAATGTGTGGCAGCAGTAAAGAAGGCCAATTCTATGCTTGGGATAATTAGAAAAGGCATTGAAAATAAGATGGCTATTATAATACAAATTGATGTACAAATGGATGGTAAGGCCTCACCTGGAATATTGTGTCCGGTTCTGGTTGCCAGATCTCAAAAAGGATATAATGGAGATAGGAAAGGTGCAAAAGAGAGCAACCAAAATGATTCATAGGCTGTGGCATCTCGCTTATGAGGAAAAGCTACAAAGTTTGAGCCTCTTCAGTCTAGAAAAGAGGCACCTGAGGGGGGACATGATTAAGACATACAAAATTATGCAGGTAATGGATGGAGTGGATAAAGAGACACTCTTTTCCCTCTCAAACAACACCAGAACCAGGGGACGTCCACTAAAGTTTAGTGCTGGACAGACAAAATATTTCTTTACCTAGCATGTAATTAGTCTGTGGAACTCCTTGCCACAGGAAATAGTAATGGCATCTTGCCTAGATGTCTTTAAGAGAGATTTGGACAAATTTCTGGAGGAAAAGTTCATCACAAGTCATGGTAGGGTTGCAAGTCAGGGAAGGTATGTGCAAGGTCCTGGTTTTAGAGGTAGGTTGCCTTTGATTGCCAGATGCAGGGGAGGGCACCAGGACTCAGGTTGTGTCTGTTATGTTGTGTGTGCCCTGAGCATTTTGTGGGCCACTGTGAGATACAGGAAGCTGAACTAGGTGGGCCTTTAGCCTGATCCAACAGGGCTCTTCTTATGTTCTTAAGCTCTAGAAGGGAAGCCTCCCCACACTCCTTCAAGTCCTCACAGAGCACAACACTGCCAAGCTCGGGTGACTGGGCCTGCTGGGGTCCAGGGTCAGGAATCACACCACCTACCTGCTTCTGATCTCCAGTGAAATGTGTGCTCGGCTTGGCTCTGTGACCCTTTGAAACCAACCAAAGTGACAGAACAGAGGAATGGGACACTGCTGGCACCCCATGCAAATAAGCATTAAGTTTCCTGCCAGGAGCTGCACCCGCTGTGCCTCAGTGAACAGGATCTTCCATGGTAGCACAACCTTTCAAAGGTTACTTGGGCACACCTCTGTTATTTCTGTTAAGGTACTGACTACATACAAGCCTGAACACCACTGCACTCCATTAAATGCAAGTTGGCCACTGAGCTGAGCAGCTCTTCTCATCTCCATCCCTTCTTAAGATTACAGGCCTCTTTCCCACAGGGAACTGTGTGTTGCTTCTGATAATTGATCAGGCACATTTCTTCCACTTCCCCAAATGCTGGACATTGTAGAGTCATAAGTATCTGCTCCATCCTTTCTCTCTTCTCCATCCCTTCTGTGTCACTGAGCTGTACGATTACACAGGCCTACAAAATTGAGGGTCAGAAAAGTTTTTCCCAAACTTTATGGTGGTGTTAATGGTGGCCAAATCCCAATCCAAGCTCTGCCTGCAGAATTATGCCCACATTTAGCTAATTAGCTCCCCTTCTTTCCTCAAAAATGACCCTGGTTCTGACTTGCAGTCCTGATGGACCCCACCTCCAGGGTAGCTCGCCTGTTCAACCTGCAGAGGTCCTCTCTCCTGCCAGCAGCCTCCCACCACTACAGCAGCCCCTTGGTCCTTAGCAGGTCTTGGGCACAGCAGCCACACACCAAACTCCAGTGTCTCCAGCAGTCTCCAAAGACAATTTACCTATCAATTCCTCAGTCCATTAATCCAGTCTCCCCCTTCCTTAAGCTTTGCTCCTTCTGCTACCCACAAACCCTTTCTGCCTCAGGTGCTCCTTATATCCCTGAGGGCCCTATTGCCTTCAAGTGGCTGCAGCTGTGCAGCACACTCTGCTGGATGCCCAGGCCTTACCCTTAAAGGGGCCACTGCTGACACCACACCCTACCTCCTTGCCAGATCTACTGAGATTCCAATACAGGTGGTTTGATATGAATTTGGGGTGCTGATTCCTAAAATGGCATCCATTTACCCTATCATGTTTTGCCTCATATGTTTCGGAGACATTGTATAGCCTCATTAGTGAATGGTTCAAGCAGCTTCCTCATGAGGAAGCCAGGGTGTAGGCTTCCTCATGAGGAAGCTGCTTGAACCATTCACTAAAGAGGCTATGCCATGTCTCCAAAACTAGACAGGGCAAAACAGATGCCATTTTTTGGAATCAGCACCCCAAATACACCCAGGAATTGGGGTAACGTTTAAGGAAGCAAAATGTGTGTTGGCCTGTGTTATTTGGGGTTGTTGGTGTGCTGGTGCCAGGTTGTCCTGCACTGGGCTTCCCAAAGTACCCACCCATCTGCCCCTGATGGCACACTGGTAGCTACTGCTGCTTCTGGTAGTGAAGGGGTAAGCCTAGGCAAGTGGTCCTTGGTCAGGTCCCAACCTGTCCTTTCTTGTGCCTCCAGGGGGCGACTGCTGTATTTGGTGAGCATGTGCTTTATTTTGACATATTTTACAGTAGTGTCTCCAAAGGAAACAAGTCAAAGGGCAGCTCTGAGCAACTCAACCTTCTGCCAGATCATTTGGGTCAAGATGTGCCTCTCTAGCTACTGTTGTGTGGTTTGAGGTCACAGAAGCATTTCAGCCGAGTTGGACTCCTGTGAGTACACTTTCCTTTGAGACTATGCTCAGTAGTTGGTCACTAGAGGGCAGCAACCCCCTTCTCTGAGTCTTAATTAGTGTAATTCAATGAACAAATTGAAAGATGACTCTTGTGGTTCCAGAAAGACTAACAAATGTCACTTCTGCCAGGAAAAGTCCTCTCTTGTTGATTTATTAGACAAGAGACCTCTTTGGCATCAGAATGAACTCACTTAGATCAAAGGGTTCAGCACATGGATGCTTGTCTGACTGAGCAAGAGATCAGGGAGAGGCTTTGCAGGCTAAGCACTCCCTCTGCACGCATGCAGAAGGCTGAAGCTTTGCAGGAGTTGCACAAGTGCTGGGAAAAGATGACCTGGGGACAGAAATGGTGGGCGAAAGAAGAGACGGGATACGTACTCACTCAGGCGATAAAACAATCTTTGCCGGAGTACATGAGGGAGGCGGTGACTCTGATGAAGGAGATGGGGCTCCCGGCCAAGCCGTATAAGACCAGCGGGCTGGAAGGGAAACAACTCAAGCGTTATGTGTATGAAATGACGCTACAGGAGTTTATCATGAGGCTCACCAAGAGAAACAGCAAAGTAAGATGCACCTTTCCGTGTACCTCTTGCAAGAGAAGGTGGCGCACAGTGCCTTTAGCAAGAAGAGAATCCCCTTTAGTTTATGGGAATTAAGGTGGAGGGCTTTCCATCAGGTCCTCAGGGTGGGAGCGGCAAACCCACGGTTGCAAGAAGGTCAGAAGAGGTGCAAAAGGCCGACCTGTTCGGGGTCGGGACCCTCTAGATCAGTAGGTGCCCCACCGCTGATAGAAACAGTAGCCCGTTTCGTCCAAGAGTGTATGCTGGTGAAGGAGTTGTGGAGGGGCGTAGTGAGGGCCTTTAAGTGGCCCGAACTGGCCCAACGGACCTGGGAGACTATTGTCTCTGGGAAGGAGCCTGCGGGAGGTATGAGGGGACCAGAGAGGACGGTAATGCAGGAGGACGGAGGGGAGGAGGGACGGTAATGCAGGAGGACGGAGGGGAGGAGACGATAGGTGGGAGGTGCCGTGGTCTACGCTAAGATTGATAAATCTGCATGTCCTTTTTGCGCTGGGCATCCAAAGGGGCAAAGCAATAAAGGAGAAAAAGTCCACCAACACGCAGGGATGGGTCCGCTTTGTGGTCTCCGGCGTCGCGGCTTACGAAGGGTGAGACAGGTGGAGAAAATGGTGGGAGTGGTTAGACGGGGTGAACCCACCCATAACGTGATCTAGTTGAACAGTTGACGCAACGTGACTGTAGCTGAAAGCGCAAACTGTGATTTCTTTCCTTCGTGTTACTGACTGTAGCACGAAACTTTTAAAACCACATCGCCGTTTCCCACCCGGGCCCTGAGCGTCCCTTCCGCAGCCGGCGCTCCCTTCGGGCCCAACCCGGATTCAGCCTCCGCCACGCAGCCGCGCCAGGGGAGCGGCGCTCCACCCCGCGGCGCAGTCACGGAGGTCTCGCCGGCCCGGGCTCTGCGGAGGACCCGTCGGACAGGCCTCTGCGCAGCTTCCTTCCTGGCCGCCGCCTCTGAGCGCGTGCAGAGGCCTCCCGCGGGGCAGAAGCGCTCCCGGACCGTCCCCTCCCGCGGCAGCGCGTGTCCGGCGCCAGCCTGGCGGGGCGGCCTTCCAGGGACCGCGGCCCCGCCTCGCCCGCCGCCGCCGCCGCCGCCGCGCGCCCCTGGGGCGCCCAGCCCTGCCCTGCCCTGCCCGCGCCGAGCCTCCCTGCTGCAGCAGGGCCTCCCGAGGGGCCTGGCTCCGGAGCGGCTCCTGGTTCCGGCGGGCCGCGCGGAACCTCCGCGCCCGGGAGCAGCCGCCTGACACGCGGGCGGCCTCGCTCCTCCCGCGCCGCGGTCGCTCACGAGGCCCATCGGCGCGGGCTCCGGGCGGCGCCTCTGAGAACCACGCAGGGCGGCGGAGGGACGGAGTCGCTCTTGCCCCCGCAAGCAGCGGGACCGGGACGCCCCCGACGCCGAGGGTGCGGGGAGCAGGACAGACAACAATTCTTTGCCCCGCGTGCGGCGGTCTGTGGAACTCCCTGCCACAGGAAGCGGGGGGCGTTTGGCCCAAAGCCTTTGGAAGGGGGGGAAAGTCCATCGCAGGTTACAAGTCTTGATGTGCAGTGCAGCCTCCTGATTCCAGAAATGAGGGCACCAGACGCAGGTTGTGCCTGTTGTCTGGTGTCTCCCTGGGCATTTGGTGGGCCACTTGAGATACAGGAAGCTGGACTAGGTGGGCCTTGGAACTGATCCAGCGGGGCTGTTCCTAACCCCGCACGGAAGAGGTGCTGGGCAGGTCTCAGGCCTTGCATGCGAGCCACACCTGCCCCAGCACCTCTTCTGTGTGGGGTTTGAGGCAGAGGCAGCCCGTCCTCCCATGTCAGGGCACCTGCCCAGACTAGACGCTCGACTGGCTCCACCACTGTGAACCCATTTCTGCCCAGCCTGCACTTAGGTGCCTTTTGCGTATATGCAACGCGGGGCTGAATCGGCTTTGAAAGCCTTCCCAAAAGGAGCAGGTCCGGCTCTGCAGCTGGGTTTGGGCACTGCTTATTCACATGGCACTCTGGAGGGAGCTTCGCGGAATAACAAGACAGGTCTCTACCCCGATGGGCTTCCAGGGCAGGGCAACTCAGGGCTGCTCACGGAGAAGAACAGTCCTCTGATTCAGTGAGTCCAGTGCATGGTCTCACTGACACAAGGAGCGGGGCTCGGCCTGCCTGTGGTGCCAGGGGCTTCCCAGGAAAGGGGAGGCTCAAGAAAGGGTGCCAGAGAGGAGACCTCCTGGCCTGGGAAGGAAGTCCTGAGCATGCGGGGCACCCAGGAAAAGCGGGCAGAGGTGGCCCTCACTCAAGAGTGAGGCGGCTTGGTTAGTGACCAGCATTTGCTCAGATGAGCCACTTCTTTGGGACAAGGATGGGAAAGGCCTCATGTTGCTCTACCACAGGGAGCTTGAGATGGAGGCCATACAGAAGAAGATGGGAGAGGAAGAGTGGCAAGTGTGTTGTATGTGGGGCTGCCCTTCAGCTAGTGCCCAGTGTGGCTGCTGGAGTTTTGGTTGGTGCCATGTGGTCCGGCTGCCATGTCGCATGGCTCTTGGATCCGCTCTACAAGCTACTAGTCTGCTTCCAGTGCAGTTCAGGTTATTGCCTTAAATGATTTAGGGGAGAGGGCATGAAGAGCCATCTTCCCCCTTCCAAAAAAATGGTCCATCCATCCACCAAAGTCAGCTCTTGTGTATTCTGCTGCCAGGGAAGCTTCAGCTGGTGGTGGTGGGAGAGGTCTCTCTTTGTGGTGGCACGCCCTCCCTGCTAGGACCCAACTGGCCCACTCTGATGGCGGCAGCAGCTGCTGCTGCTGAAAATATATTTGTTCTTCTTGACCTGTACTCATTTTTACGCTGCTTCTTTGATTTCATTATGTTTAACCTGATCATTGTTGATTTTTCACTTGCTGTCAGCCGACTTGAGTGCCTTCCTGGCGGGGGGAGGGGGGAGGAAGATGGGATAAAAATATTTAACATAAATAAATCCCTGCTGCTCCCCACCTTCCATGCTGGACTCTGGGCAGAAGATGTCAGCAGTCTTGAAGGGTGGGTCCCTTTTGTGTCTTTCCCCCACCTCCACCCTGCAGTTGTTCCTGGAAAAGCCTTTTGGGTCCTCTCCCCTCTTCCGGACAGGGCTGCAGTGAAGGGCGTGTGGTTTCGCCACTCCACGCTTCCTTCCTTGGCCACAACTTCTGCTTGTTTTCCCAGCCTTTGACTGGCTTTTGTGCTCTGCCAACTTCCGAAAATGCATGTGAAGCCAGTGGCCTGCCAGGTGCTGTGATGGGCAGAGTCGTCCAGTGGGGTTACACACAACAGACCAGATAGGCATTGGCAGTGACATGGAGGGAGAGAGTGGCCCAGTGGGAGGCTATTTTGGGCATAAGCAGGCAGATGACTGAAGGGCTAGAGGGGACGAAGGGCACTCAGAGCCCATGGCACTTATACAGTGTAAACAAGTGTCTGGGGAGGAGGCGAGGCAGGTGATGCCATCTGCTCCCTTTCAGGTGATGTACTCATGGGAGCACAGACAACTTATCAGCACTGCAAGCCTCTCCAGCACCCTAGAGGAGACTCCGTGGTCATCCCTTGTCCCCCACCGGCCTATGCACGGCTTCTCCTTTTGGGCTTGACTGACTACAGCTGGCCTGTCATTTATCCCCCCCCCCTTTCTTGTTCTGGGAGGCACGCCAGCCTCTGGTCTGCTCAGGCATCATGCTGGGGCTGCAGTATCTTTGGGTCTGTGTCTCTTGTGAACACAGAATGGCTGAAGGACATTGAGAGTGGAAGACCCTTGCAGGGGCTCCCTTTATTCTTTCCTGCCTTGCAGATTTTGCCAGATTTCCTTTCTCTGCTGCTGCTCCTCCTCAGCAATAATTTCGGTGTCTGTGCTAGATGGGGCACGAGAACATCTCACATTGCCAGCTCCACACTTCTAGGGTGCGGAGCAATGTGTAGTTGTGCAGCTTTGGGCACAATCTTAACCAGCTTTCCAGCACTAGCACAGCTAGTCTAGTCTCAGGAGAGAGATCTTGGGGTGGTGGTGGACAGGTCGATGAAAATGGACATCAAATGGTGGTGGACAGGTCGATGAAAGTGTCGACCCAATGTGCGGCGGCAGTGAAGAAGGCCAATTCTATGCTTGGGATCATTAGGAAGGGTATTGAGAACAAAACGGCTAGTATTATAATGCCGTTGTACAAATCTATGGTAAGGCCACACCTGGAGTATTGTGTCCAGTTCTGGTCGCCGCATCTCAAAAAAGACATAGTGGAAATGGAGAAGGTGCAAAAGAGAGCGACTAAGCTGATTACGGGGCTGGGGCACCTTCCTTATGAGGAAAGGCTACGGCGTTTGGGACGCTTGAGGGGGGACATGATTGAGACATACAAAATTATGCAGGGGATGGACAGAGTGGATAGGGAGATGCTCTTTACACTCTCACATAATACCAGAACCAGGGGACATCCACTCAAATTGAGTGTTGGGCGGGTTAGGACAGACAAAAGAAAATATTTCTTTACTCAGCGCGTGGTCAGTCTGTGGAACTCCTTGCCACAGGATGTGGTGCTGGCGTCTAGCCTAGACGCCTTTAAAAGTGGATTGGACGAGTTTCTGGAGGAAAAATCCATTATGGGGTACAAGCCATGATGTGTATGCGCAACCTCCTGATTTTAGGAATGGGTTAAGTCAGAATGCCAGATGTAGGGGAGAGCACCAGGACGAGGTCTCTTGTTATCTGGTGTGCTCCCTGGGGCATTTGGTGGGCCGCTGTGAGATACAGGAAGCTGGACTAGATGGGCCTATGGCCTGATCCAGTGGGGCTGTTCTTATGTTCTTATGTTCTAGCTGTGCCAGTGGGGCGTGTGCTGCATCCTGCAGTTGGGGGGCAGTCACGGAGGCCTCCTCAAGCTAAGGCAATGTTGGTTCCCTTACTTTGCAGTTGCATTGCTCTTACCTCGGTGCTGGAAAGTTGGTTAGGATTGCATCCTTTATTCCACAACTTGAACAAATTAATCTGGAGGGAGTCTGACAGATTTATTCCTCCAAGTTCTTATTCTGTTGTGTCCAGGAGCTATGGATGGGCAGCCACACCCCCCAGTTTTAAACAGCAAGATAAAGTTCTGTGCCATTCAATACTGCTCCTGGCTAAAACATAAGAACAGCCCCACTGGATCAGGCCATAGGCCCATCTAGTCCAGCTTCCTGTATCTCACAGCAGCCTACCAAATGCCCCGGGGAGCACACCAGATAACAAGAGACCTCATCCTGGTGCCCTCCCTTGCACCTGGCCTTCTGACATAGCCCATTTCTAAAATCAGGAGGTTGCACATGCACATCATGGCTTGTAACCCATAATGGATTTTTCCTCCAGAAATTTGTCCAATCCCCTTTTAAAAGCAGGGGAGATGCCATCACCACATCCTGTGGCAATGAGTTTCACAGACCAACCACATGCTGAGTAAAGAAATATTTTCTTTTGTCTGTCCTAACTCTCCCAACAGTCAACTTTCGTGGATGTCCCCTGGTTCTGGTGTTATGTCAGAGGGGAAAGAGCGTCTCTCTATCCACTCTGTCCATCCCCTACATGATTTTGTAAGTCTCAATCATGTCCCCCCTCAGGCGCCTCTTTTCTAGACTGAAGAGGCCCAAACGCTGTAGCCTTTCCACATAAGGGAGGCACCCCAGCCCAGTAATCATCCTTTCTGAGATCTGGCTAGCAGAACTGGACACAATACTCCAGGTGTGGCCTTACCATCGATTTGTACAACGGCATTATAATATTAGCTGTTTTGTTCTCTGTACCTTTTCTAATGATCCCAAGCATAGAACTGGCCTTCTTCACTACCGCCGTACATTGGGCAGACACTTTCATCGACCTGTCCACCACCACCCCAAGATCTCTTTCCTGATCTGTCACAGACAGCTCAGAACCCATTAGCCTATATGTGAAGTTTTGATTCTTTGCCCCAATGTGCATGACTTTACACTTACTTCCGTTGAAACGCACCTGCCATTTTGCTGCCCATTCTGCCAGTTTGGCGAGATCCTTTTGGAGCTCCTCACAATTGCTTCTGGTCTTCACCACCTGGAAAACCTTGGTGTCATCTGCAAACATGGCCACCTCGCTGCTCAACCCTATCTCCAGGTCATTTATGAAGAGGTTGAAAAGCACCGGTCCCAGAACAGATGCTTGGGGCACACCGCTTTTCACCTCTCTTCATTGTGAAAATTACCCATTGACACCCACTCTCTGCTTTCTGGACCTCAACCAGTTCCTAATCCAGGAGAGGACCTGTCCTCTAATTCCCTGACTGTGGAGTTTTTTTAGTAGCCTTTGGTGAGGGACCGTGTCGAACGCCTTCTGAAAGTCCAGATTTACGGGTTCTCCCGCATCCACATGCCTGTTGACCTTTTCAAAGAATTCTATAAGGCTCTTGAGGCAAGACTTACAGAAGCCAGGCTGGTCCTCCCTCAGCAAGGCTTGTTCGTCTGTGTATTTGGAGATTCTATCTTTGACGAGGCATTCCACCATCTTACCTGGTATAGATGTTAGGCTGACCGGTTTCCTGGGTCCCCTCTCCTTCCCTTTTTAAAAATTGGTGTGACATTTGCTATCCTCCCTGCTAACTGCCCTCCTAACACCTGTCCCAGCTGAGCAGTGTTTCCAATGTGGTGAGCTGTTGGGGAGGGAGGCTGACAAGGCATAGCTACTTGCTGAAATGCTTCCCTGGGTGTCCCAGGTGCTCTTGCTTGGGCATCAGTGGAGCAAATGTTTGTGGTGCTGGACAGACTTGCAGTTGGGCTTCCTTTCTTACTTCTTTGCCCAGATTGTAATTAATCTATGAAACGCCTTGCCTCAGGATGTTCTGATGGCACCCGGCCTGGGGGATTTGACAGATTTGGGGGGGGGAGTCCATCACAACTTACATGTCTTGATGACTGTATGCAGCCTCCAGGTTTTAGAATTAGCCTACCTCTGAATGCCAGATGCAAGGGAGTGGCAGCAGGATACAGGTATCTTGTTGTCTTGAGTGCTCCAGGCATCTGACAGGGCATTATGAGATATAGGAAGCTGGACCAGGTGGGCCCTGGGCCTTTATGTCCTTTATCTGAGCGACAATTGCTGGGTTTGACGGATTTAAGGTTTTCCCTGCCCTTAGGAAGAGTGCTGAATACAGACATCCCAGCCAAGCCCCATCTGGTTCCTTGGTTATCAGAATGCAGTGCTCCATGACCACAACCACGAGAAATATTTGCAGGGTGCCCCCACCCTTCTTACAAAAGCAAAAGCTTTGGCTGCCTGGGACTTGGAACTCTGTGGAAATCTTCCCTTTGTCAGATCCTGTGCTGTAGTTTCATTCTGTGATTCTACCTGTTCACACTGAGGCAAAGCTGCTGTACTAAACAAGGGGCTGGTGGGATGTGCAGCTTTGGGGGGGGGGGCGGCTCTGAGGCAGATTCCAGCTGTGGCTACCTCTGTTTTCAGAATTGCACCCAGGACTAGCAAGAGGTGAGATGTGGCCAGACTGCAAGCAGCTGGTGGAGTGCTGGGGAGTCTCTGGAATCTGGGCCAAACGCCAGCTGGGGCAATTTAATCATTCTGCGCAAGGGCACTCTCTAATCTTGCTTGTGTAAGAGATTCCAGTCCATGCCTCTTCTCTTCCTGCCCTAATGAGTCCTGTGGGTGAAACATTGCCTTCCACCAGCAAGGAGGGGGGGGGAGAGAGACATGGAGCAGAAAACTCCCTTCTGGGAGGGGACTGCGTACCTTGAGGGCGGGCTGGAGGGTGCCTCTGTGTCCAGGGCTGACAAGAGGGCGGCAGTGGCTGCTGTGCTTGTCTGAGAGCTGTTGCGTCCAGGGTGTGGTTGTGAATGCTGACACTGGCTTGGCATTCCAGACAGATGCCCCTGGGAGGCCAGGGCTGGGCAGGACTGACACCTGGTGAGCACAACCAGTAGGGATTCTGCCATGCTGCCCCCTGGGAGCCTGGGAAGTGCTGCTCACCTGCATGGGAGCCCATCTGCACATAATTGCTGTGGTTGTGTGAGTGGCAGGGTTGTATTCAGCCCTGGGGTGGGGAGCGGGATGGTAATCTGGGCTGCTGGCATTACTCAGCCTTTGCCTGCGGTGCAGGGGAAACTTGGGGTGTCCAGAGGGGAACAGTGAACTGTCTGGCAGGGCTTGTGGTCCTGGGAACAGGGACAGGGTTAAGCTAGCAGGCCAGAAATAGCTGTGTTACTCCAAATGCTACCCAGAATTAGGGCAGGAGGGGTGAGGAGGTGCACAGGAGCGGAAAAGAAGGCCCATTCTGCAGTTCAGGAGTGGGGCAGGCGGGGAGTTGCCCTCTTGTGCCGTGGCCTGCCTGCTCAGGGCACTCTAGGAGGGCAGCTTGCTGGCTTGGTGCCTTGAGGCCTGTAGCCCACCAACCAGAATAGAGTGGGTGGAAGCTTCTCTGCAGTGTTGCTAGTGTGCACACTTGCAGTCCTTTTCAGCATTGGGGTTCAGTCTTCATTTGTGGATTTGCAGCCTCTCTGACCAGAGCTTATCACAACTGCAGCCACCAACTGCCTGATATGTGTTGGGGTGGGTTGTCTGGTAGGTGCTGATGGCTCTCCCAGCAGATAAGAGAGCTGGGCCATGCTTCTAGGGGCGTGGCTTTGTGAGGCTGCAGTATCAGAAGCAGCAGAGGCCTTGTGGCATTTCCATGCATTGTTGCAAGTGGGCAAGTGAGGTGCAGCTGCAAAGCTGGTTGCATGGCTGTGTTGTGCCCATTGGATCAAGGAGGGGTCCCCTCATATGATATTCTCACCCACACATCAGAGGCTGCCACATCAGGCTACAACCGGAACCAACTTGAGACTGGGAAGGAATTCCCCCCCCCCCGAATTAATACTGGATGTGACCTGCCTCTCCCCCCATCTTTCTTCCTTGGTCAGTCAGCTCCCTTGTTTCAAGTTAGTTGCTCTAGATAAGAACATAAGAACAGTCCCACTGGATCAGGCCATAGGCCCATCTAGTCCAGCTTCCTGTATCTCACAGCGGCCTCACCAAATGCCCCAGGGAGAACACAAGGCAACAAGAGACCTCATTCTGGCGCCCTCCCTTGCATCTGGCATTCCGACATAGCCCATTTCTAAAAACAGATTGTACATGCACATCATGGCTTGTAACCCATAATGGATTTTTCCTCCAGAGACTTGTCCAATCCCCTTTTAAAGGCGTCCAGGCCAGACGCCATCACCACATCCTGTGGCAATGAGTTCCATAGACCAACCACATGCTGAGTAAAGAAATATTTTCTTTTGTCTGTCCTAACTCTCCTGATACTCAATTTTAGTGGATGTCCCCTGGTTCTGGTGTGTGAGAGTGTAAAGAGCATCTCTCTATCCACTCTGTCCATCCCCTGCATAATTTTGTATGTCTCAATCATGTCCCCCTTCAGGCGTCTCTTTTCTAGGCTGAAGAGGCCCAAACGCCGTAACCTTTCCTCATAAGGAAGGTGCCCCAGCTCCGTAATCATCTTAGTCGCTCTCTTTTGCACCTTTTCCATTTCCACTATGTCTTTTTTGAGATGCGGCGACCAGAACTGGACACAATATTCCAGGTGTGGCCTTACCATCGATTTGTACAACGGCATTATAATATTAGCTGTTTTATTCTCAATACCTTTTCTAATGATCCCAAGGATAGAATTGGCCTTCTTCACTGCCGCTGCACGTTGGGCAGACACTTTCATCGACCTGTCCACCACCACCCCAAGATCTCTCTCCTGATCTGTCACAGACAGCTCAGAACCCATCAGCCTATATGTGAAGTTTGGATTTTTTGCCCCAATGTGCATGACCTTACACTTACTGACATAGAATCGCATCTGCCATTTTGCTGCCCATTTTGCCAGCCTGGAGAGATCCTTCTGGAGCTCCTCACAATCACTTCTGGTCTTCACCACTCGGAAAAGTTTGGTGTCGTCTGCAAACTTGGCCACCTCACTGCTCACCCGTCTCCAGATGAGGCTTCTGTCTTTTGCAGCTGCTCTCCTGTTGTGGTGGGCAGGCTGCAGTGTGGACTGCCAGTCCTGCCTCATGTAAGGGCAAGAATAATGAACCTGCGAAGGAAAGCCCTGCGGGATCAGGCCCAAGGGGCCCATCTTGTCCAGCACCATTTCCCATGCAGCCAACGAGAAGCCCCGCTGGGAAGTTCATGCTTGAGAGAGAGGCACATTTCTCTCTCACTGTGGCTCTGCAGCAAGGCCACTCATGACCCGTAGGGAGCAGGTGACCTTGGTGCCTTCTTGCCTTTGAGAGATGGATCCTTCATGAACCAATGCAATCTCCTTGGGAAGCCACCTGCCTGCAGACTCCCACCAGTTGGTTCCCTCAATTCCAGTGCTATGAGAGGGTGAAAAGCACCTCCCTTGGCCCTTTCTCCACCAGTGTACATAACTGGGTACACCTCAGTCATGTTCCCCCTTAGCTGTCTTTGTTCTGAATGGAAAAGTCCGAGAGCTGCAAGTACTGCCTTGGCGGCACCTTCCAGCTCTGTGGTTAGAATTGTGCCAAGACTGCCCTGCTGTCGGCACCCCTTGGCTGGGACTCCGCCTTCTGGAGCTTGGGGTGCTGCAGAGGTCTCCAGATTTTCATGGTTTTCCAGTGGAGGGGGAGGCCCCTCAGGGTGCCTGGAAAGGTGCATGTGCTGAGTAGGACCTTGTGGCAGCCAAGGTGGTTTGAATGAGCAGGAACCCTGAAAGGTAGGCAAGGGGAGAGAGAAATGAAGTTCAAAGCCCCCAACTCAGCTCCAGAATGTATGCTGAACATCAGGAATCTGCCCTGAATGTTGGGGGGGGGGGGAGAAAAAATGGAGAGAGCCCCTGAGCATGAGCAGAGTTCATTTGCCCCACCAGCATATGACCACAGCCACATCTGAGTGCTGGAGGCAAGGATTCTTCAAAGGCCGGAGTCATTGTGCCCTCCCTCCTTTCTGGGAGCGGCCACTGCCTTCCTCCTCCCCCTCCAATGAGGTGAGGAGCTGCTCTGGAGGAATGTGATGTGCACTGTGTCCTGTGTTTGGGGGACAAAGCAGCTGCCTGCAGGAGCAGAGACAAAGGAGTGAGGAAGAACACCACTGAGCATGTGATGGGGAGTCACTATGGCAACCCCTCCCAGGCGTGCACGCTTGAAAGGCAGCGCTGGCCAGCCTGGGATGGCAGGAGAGGGTCTTTTGCTGCTGCACAGTAAGCAAACCCTCTTCGTGGGGTGGGGTACAATGTTGGGTCATCTCCTAATAGCAGCACCTCCAGGTCAGCCACTTGGGAAGATGACCCTGAAGAATACTTACGTTTCCTTTCAACAAAAAAGTCTACATAGCCAAAGAAATGAAGAAGAGCAGCCCAGTCCCCATATGAGGAAGTGCAAGGGGGAACTGGCAGAGTGAGCCTGAGAAGACACCCCTGCCTGGCTGCAGGGGGATCGTGGCTCTTCCCCTGAAGCCACTTGATGCCTCTTCTCTTTTGGTGCTCTGAAGACACCGGGAGTTTCCAAGTGTCCCCTCCCAGGTCTGGTTCTCGCAGAGAAGGGGCTGTGGCTCCATGGCAGGGGCCCTCCATGGCATGCAGAAGGTCTCAGCATCACCTCCTGCCAGTATCTCTTCGTAGAGATGGGAAAGGCCCTTCTCAGGAGTTCTGGCAGGCATCTGCCAGGTCAATGTCCCACTTGGAAAAAGGCAGCTTCAGGCGTTTGCAGTGTTCTTAGAGGAATTTGCCTCCTGGATCTGTTGTTTGCAACCTTCAGTCTCGAAAGACTCTGGTATCGCACTCTGAATGGTGGTTCTGGAACAGCGTCTTGTGTGGCTGAAAAGGCCAATTTGGGAGTGACAATCCCTTCCACGCTGGGAGCAAGTGCAGTCTGTCCCTGGTCTGTCTCCCTGACTATGGGCCTTCCTTCTTTGCCTCTTTGCCTCAGTCTGTTGGCAAAGTCTCTCTTCAAACTGGGAAAGGCCATGCTGCATAGCCTGCCTCCAAGCAAAATGCTCAGAGGCCAAGGTTTCCCATCTGCTGAGGTTCATTCCTAAACCTTTCAAATCCCTCTTGCAGATATCCTTGTAGCGCAGTTGTGGTCTACCCGTAGGGCGCTTTCCCTGCACAAGTTCTCCATCGAGGAGATCCTTTGGGATCCAACCATTGCCCATTCTCACATGACCAAGCCAACGCAGGTGTTTCTGTTTCAGCACTGTATACGCTGGGGATTCCAGCTCGTTCCAGGACTGCAGAGAAATGCAGAGAACAAGGACAGCCACTCTTTATAGCCTTCATAGATCTCAGGAAGGCTTTCGACCTGGTCAGCAGGTCTTCAAGATTCTCTTGAAGCCTCTTCAAGATTCTCCCCAAGGTCAGATGTCCACCCAAGCTCCTCAGCATCATCAGGTCTTTCCACAAGGACATGAAGGGGACTGTAGTCTATGATGGCTCCACATCAGACCCCTTTGACATCAGAAGCGGAGTGAAGCAGGGCTGTGTTCTTGCGCCAACCTTGTTTGGGATTTTCTTCGCTGTCCTGCTGAAGCAGGCCTTTGGAACTGCAACAGAAGGCATTTATCTCTGGATCAGAACAGACGGAAAGCTCTTCAACCTCTCCAGACTGAGAGCAAAGTCCAAAGTCCAGCTGAAATGTCTGCGTGACTTCCTCTTTGCTGACGATGCAGCTGTCACTACCCACTCTGCCAAAGATCTCCAGCAGCTCATGGATCGTTTTAGCAAGGCCTGCCAAGACTTTGGACTGACAATCAGCCTGAAGAAAACACAGGTCATGGTTCAGGATGTGGACTCACCTCCCTGCATTAAAATCTCTGTGCAGGAACTGGAGGTTGTCCATGACTTTGTGTACCTTGGCTCAACGATCTCCGACACTCTTTCTCTTGATACCTAGCTAAATAGATGTATTGGTAAAGCAGCTACCACATTTCCAGGCTCGCAAAGAGAGTCTGGTCCAACAAGAAGCTGATGGAACATTCTAAGATCCAGGTCTACAGAGCTTGCGTCTTGAGTACACTTCTGTACTGCAGTGAGTCATGGACTCTGTGCACAACAGGAGAAGCTGAACGCTTTCCACATGCGCTGCCTCTGACGCATCCTCGGTATCCTCGGACAAAGTTCCAAACAACACAGTCTGCCTCCTGGATCACTACCTTGGTAAGGAGCAGCTCCAGGGCTGCTTGATTTACCTGTGCATGTAGAATACTGGAGCATGTCCTCTGAATCAAACTGGGCATGAGCTCCTGGCTTTTGTTTGGCATTGGCGCCATACTTTGGCTCCTCACAACTAACCAAGGGCGAGGACATGGGCATGTGCAGCACAGACATGCTCTCTCTGCTCTTGGCCCGAATCTGCTCAGCTGAATACTAGTGACTTCTACATTAAGAACATAATAAGAGCCCTGCTGGATTGGGCCCAGGTCCCATCTAGTCCAGCTTCCTGTATCTCACAGGGGCCCACCAGATACTTCAGAGTGCACACAACACAGCAAGAGATCTGCATCCTGGTACCATTCCCTTGCATCTGGTATTCTGCAGTAGCATACTTCTAAAACCAGGAGATTGCACATACTCATCATGGCGTAACCTGTGATGGACTTTTCTTCTAGAAATCTGTCCAATCCCCTGGCCATCTAGGCCAGACTCCAGCACCATATCCTGTGGCAAGGTGATTCACAGGGTAATTGCATGCTGGGCAAAGAAATACATTTGCTTTAGTTTGTCCTAACTCAATTCCAGTCAATTTCAACGCTCCCCCTCTGCCCCCTGCTTTCAGTGTGGTGCCATGCCCTGTTCCTTTCCCTCAGGAGTATCTTTAGTGGGCATTTCTTGAGAGGGGTCCTGCTGGCTGGCCCCCTTGCTCAGGCTCCTCTTCGCTTTCAGCCTCAAGCAACAAGCAACTCAACTCAAGCAACAGTCCCGTTTGTGTTGCTTGAGCGTCTGGACTGGTCCTGCTCTCTCCTCTACTGCGAGGTGGTTCTGCCGCTGGCCCGGCCCTGTGCTGGAATCCTGCAGACGCTGACGCCGCGGCCGCTGCCCTCATGGCTGGCCTTGGTCGAGGAATGACTGCGGCCTGCTGGATCAGACTCATTATTATTATTAACAGTATTTATATACCGCTTTTCAACTAAAAGTTCACAAAGCGGTTTACAGAGAAAAATCAAATAACTAAATGGCTCCCTGTCCCCAAAGGGGCTCACAATATAAAAAATGCAAACGAATACCAGCAGACAGCCACTAGAACAGACACTGCTGGGGTGAGGTGGGCCAGTTACTCTCTCCCTGCTAAAAAAGGAGCACCCACTTGAAAAAGTGCCTCTTACCCAATTAGCAGGGTAATCTGAGTGGCGAGTGTGGCTGTTCTGGGAAGGCGCCCACACTTTCAGTTCACCCAGGGTGTGCAGACTCTTTGGCAGGAGGGCCACATCATCTCTCTGACGCTGTCAGGGCTGGGGGAAGAAAGAATTCATTCAGGGTTCAAATCTGAATAACTTTACATAAATGATTCTTAGAGATGGAACTTCTATGAATGAATGAAGGTCCTGCAATAGCAGAAGGCCCTGCACAAAGCAAGGCTGGCCTTTCCTTCGCTGCCACTGCCGCATCCCAGAGGTGAAACAGCAAGCAGTGGAGGGAGCCCTCGACCCACAGCTCCCGCTGGAGGCCAACGGTCGCTCCACGCCGGGAGCAGCTGTGTTAGGCCAGCGTGGGCTCCAGCAGGTCTCGGAGGGCCAGAGGCTCAGGAGACTCCCTGTGGGCCATGCTGGGAGTCCCTGAGGGCCGCAGGTGGCCCCAGCCGGTGTCTGGGCTCCCGCGTGAACCCAACTGGAGCCAGGCTCCAGAGACGCCGCTGCGGAGCCCTGCGAGACTTCCAGAAGTGCTGGCGCTGCCGGTGGTGGTGCTGCCCGAGCACAGCTGCTGCCCACCGAGGGGCGAGGGGGCCGGTCTCTGAGGGCGAACCCCTCGGAGAGGGTCGTGCGGTGGCGCAGCTGGAGGGGGGCGGCGAGCGGCCCCTCCCTTCGGAGCCATTGCCGGCGGGGGGAGTCTTGCGGGGAGGGAGGGGGAGAAAGCCGTCCGGCTCTGTTCTGCGCCCCCGCCGGGAATGGCTCCGAAGGGAGGGGCCGCTCGCGCGCCCCGCGGAGCCCCCTGCAGCGACGCCACCGCTGCGGCGCCGGGGCTGCCTGGCGAGGGGGCGGGGCCTGCGGCGGGGGCGGGGCGCGGGCGGGGCGAGGCTGAGGGGCGGCGGGCCGGGCCAATGGCGGGCCGGGGGGCAGGCAGAGCAGCTGGTAGGAAATGGACCGTGAGTCAGGAGGAGGCGGACGGTGCTGGTCCTGCCGCCGCCGAAGGGTCGCCCGGCGGGGCTCGCCCCACGCACGGTCGTGCCGAGGTTCCCGCTGACGGAGGGCGGCAGGTGAGTGGGCGGCCGGCCGGAGGGCGCCGGGGCCCGACGGCAGAGCGGCCTCCCCGAGTAGTGTCTCTGCGGGCTCCGCCGCCTTGCCTTGCCTGGGCGCGGACGGCGCCGCTGGGGCCGGGCCGGGCCCCTCCGCTGTGTGCGGCGCTGCGGGCAGGAGGGCCCGGGGCTCGGTGCTCGGGGTGCGCGTCCCACCTGGCCGAGGGAGGCGCTGCCGGGGCGCCGCGCAGGCTGTTCCGGGCCCAGAGCCCCGCTGGCCGTGGGCGGGGCGCCCTCTGCGGGCCTCCCTGGCAGCCTGCGGCCCGGGCACCCCCGCCTCCCGCCTCCGCGCAGGCCTGCCGGGGCGGCCGAGGGCGGGCTGGGCTCTGGCGCCCTGCCGGAGAGCCTGCCGACCGGCTGCTGCCCTCGGCCCGGCGGGGCTCTGCCCCGAGGACCTTCCCCACGAAGTGTCAGCGCAGGGAGGCGGGGGCTGCCCGGGCTCGCTCGGGGCTGGGGGTGGGGAGCGGTTCACCGCGGGGGCGACGGTGCCTGGCGTGCTGTCGGCCTTCGGAGGGGCCCCTGCAGGCAGGCTGGGGAGGTCGTGGCCCCTCTGCCTGCCCTCTCAGCGGGGGCCACCTTGTGTTTGGTGGGGGATTTGCCCCAGCAACGCATCTCCCCTTGCTGGCGCCCCCCCCCAGCCCCTGGAGGGACCGGCACCCGCTTCCCCTTGTGAACTGTCTCTGGACCTCTGCTTGGGATACGTGAATGATGATGAATTGGAGGGCACAGCCTGACCAGCTTCACCAGTTGGCTGTTTGGCTGCTGCGCAAGACCCTCGTGCTGTAGGCCCAGCCCTGCTGGATGGAGCCCTGCAGCTGACCAGCTCTTGGGCACAGCGGGTGTTGGATTGGCCTTCACACACCTGCGCATGTGGCAGGCAGGGTCAGAGACGCTGGTAGCGCAGGGCTCAGCTGTTTGCTGCCAGGGCCGCATCGCTCTACTCTGCTCCTGTGGGGGGCTGGAGCAAGTCGGTTATAGGCGGCAAGACCGGCGTGTGGTGGACAACAGGGGCAGAAGACAGGCAAGGGGCCTCTGCAGCAGCAGGGCTGCTTGCAGTCTTGCCCAGAGTCTGGCATAGGGAGAGGCTCAGCCCAGCAGCTTCAACATTCAGCAGCAGCAGCGGCAGGAGGAAGGAGAAGAGGAAGGGGGTGCACGGGATCATACTGTCCCTGGGCTCAGTGGGCCAGTCAGATGTGTTGGTGGGCCATAGTTCAGGGACTCCCAGTGTGTGGGAGCAGGGCCCACTTTTATTCCTGGGCCTGCATTTGGCTGTTTGTTCCATGAATGTCAGCAGATTCTTCTGGTAGTTGGTGAAGGCCACAGTTGCTGAGCTGGTGCCGACCAACTGAATGCTGTGGGCATGATTTGTAGGAGCCTGCTGTGCACTTGCCATCCCCTTCTATGCAGGGAAGAAGCCAATTGCAGTGAAGAAGGCCAATTCTATGCTTGGGATCATTAGGAAGGGTATTGAGAACAAAACGGCTAGTATTATAATGCCGTTGTACAAATCTATGGTAAGGCCACACCTGGAGTATTGTGTCCAGTTCTGGTCGCCGCATCTTAAAAAAAGACATAGTGGAAATGGAAAAGGTGCAAAAGAGAGCGACTAAGATGATTACAGGGCTGGGGCACCTTCCTTATGAGGAAAGGCTACGGCGTTTGGGCCTCTTCAGCCTAGAAAAGAGGCGCCTGAAGGGGGACAGGATTGAGACATAGAAAATGATGCAGGGGATGGACAGAGTGGATAGAGAGATGCTCTTTACACTCTCACATAACACCAGAACCAGGGGACATCCACTAAAATTGAGTGTTGGGCGGGTTAGGACAGACAAAAGGAAATATTTCTTTACTCAGCGTGTGGTCGGTCTGTGGAACTCCTTGCCACAGGATGTGGTGCTGGTGTCTAGCCTAGATGCCTTTAAAAGGGGATTGGACAAGTTTCTGGAGGAAAAATCCATTATGGGGTACAAGCCATGATGTGTATGTGCAACCTCCTGATTTTAGAAATGGGTTATGTCAGAATGCCAGATGCAAGGGAGGGCACCAGGATGGGGTCTCTTGTTGCCTTGTGTGCTCCCTGGGGCATTTGGTGGGCTGCTGTGAGATACAGGAAGCTGGACTAGATGGGCCTATGGCCTGATCCAGTGGGGCTGTTCTTGTGTTCTTATGTTCTTATCCCCTCTCTGCTGCAATGTGCTGCTTTCCCTGTCTTCTCTGGCACTGGTACCTGCCTGGACCCTTGGGGGGGAACCAGACTGCCCCCCAGCCAACAGTTTGCATTTTATTTGTGCTGCAGCTCTGTGTTGTGCTGCTTATACGCTTGGAGCAGAGAAATGGTGTGGAGGAGTGGCTGGTTGGGTGAAGGGAGGGCAAAGATTGTGGCTGGCTCTTCCCTTATGCAGGTCATGGGGCCAGGCTGGGGAAGCTTCTGTCCCTTCATGATGTGTGGTGTGAAATGGGGCAGTTTCTCCTCTGAGTGGGTACACATCAGGATTCAGCCGCCCCCCCCCCCGTCTGATCCCACCCATAGTGTTGGCAGGGCCAGAACTGGAGAGGAGACCTGGGCAGATTCTAGTCAGAGGCAGAGCTGGGCCGGGAGAGGCAGGACGGGGGGCGTTCAGGGGCACAAAGCCAGGCTGACAGGAGGCTGGCAAAGAGGACAAAAATGGAAGTTCAGGCCTGAGGGACTGGGTAGGGAGACGGTGGGCAAGGGTAGGCAGAGGGCTTGGAATCCTGGAAGTGGCAAGGCCCTCAAGCCCAGCCCAGGCCAATGCAGGAAGCACATGTCTGCAGCTAGAGCCAGCAGGCAGGAGCAAGGGGGAGGCCAGGAGCCTTGTCCCGAAGTGTGGAGCAGCGTGGCTCGCCCAGCTGCTGCCTCCTTGGAGCATGTCAAAAGCCGTGGCTAGTGCTGTGACCTGTTGCATCAGTGCAGTGTGGCAGCAGCAGGTCAAACACTCCGCAGGCCACGCAGCTGGTCTTCTGGACCCACAAAGAAGCCTCTCCTCCTGTCCAGTAGTCCCCTGCTGTAAATGTCATGTTGTGCTGCCCCCCCCAAACACGGCACCTGCGAGATTTCTCTCGTGCAAGACCTCTTCTTGTTCTGGGATTCTCCCACTCGCTAAAAGAGGTGGGATAGCCACGACTTGCCCCAATCCCAATCCAAGCATGATGCAGAGGGAGATGATAAGCAAAGGTGGTAGAATTTGGGACTCTTCCGCTCCAGACTTCATGCCTGGGGGCAGGGGTCCTGTTTCAGAATGCTTCCCCATGCAAAAGCACTCTGTGTGTAGTGCTTCTAGAAGAGGTCTGCACTCAGCTTTTCCTCCAATGTGCTCATTTCCTGCATGCAGCGAGGGGGTGTGTGTGTGTGTTTTGTGTGGAGATGTTCTCCGGAACCCAACTGCCTACCTGTAACCTGACATGGACCAGTCCAGAGCTCTCCCACCTTGGTCTGCATGGCATGTGGGCTGGAGGGATGCAGGGCTGACTTGAACTCCTGGCTGAACACATGAATCCCCTCAGGGCTTCCATTCTCTCAGCATCTAGGCAGATGAGAATGTTGGGCTGGGTTGTGATCTAGTCTGTCTCTCCAACTGCAGCAGGACTCTTTGGAAGAGGAAGCCAGGTGTGCTGAGGTGGGGGGGTAGGGGCTGCTGTAGCCAGGCCAGTGGGAGGGAAGCATCATTGGAGCCTGGAGGAAGGTATCTTTATTATCTCTGGTGCTCTTGCACCTGGCTTGGGGCCAGACCTTGGGGGCAGACCTTAGAGGCCTGCAGCACCAGCTTCCTGCCCCTTGGAGCCATGCTTCCTTGGCTTGGTGCCCTGGAGAGCTTGTGGTATCCCTGGGGGCAGTCCAGCTGTGGGTGACTCAGTGGGGAGGGAGGGAGGATGCTGGGAGGAAGGTGACGTCTGCAGCCCTTGAGTCAGCATGGAGGCCGAGAAGTGGCACCCGACAGGGCTGCACCTAGATGGAGCTGCTGGGAGGGAGGCAGAGGCCTGTCTCTGTTCCCTGCCTGGGGTGCATGACTCAGTAGAGGCCTGAAAGGCCTCTTGGTGGAACCCAGGTGTGGAAGGCCTTGGAAGTGGGGAGGGTCCCAGTGCCCACCCTGGGTGCCCCAAGATGAGACTCATGGTGTGCACACAGGAAGTTGCAAGTATTGAGTCAGCCATTGGCCCATCTAAGTCCAGTATACACTGCACTGACAGAGAGGTTCCCAAGGTTTCAGATGGGGGGAGGGGTCTATGCTAGTTCTCTTTGGATGAACCCTTTGCACGCAGAGCATAGTGAGATAGGAATGGAAAGTGGTGAGTTCAAATGGGGACAGTGGGGGGGGGGCTGGGTTATTTGCCAGCTCCTAAAAGTGCATCTGATTTGCCACTGCCACAAGGCAAAATGTGAGTTGGATCAGGTGGATCACAGAGACCAGGCTGGATACAGTGGGAGGGGTGGGTCTCTCCCCGCACTATCAGCTGGTGCAGCAGCCACAGGGGCAGGGAGGCAGAGTCATGACAGGCTGCCACCAGGCCTCCCCTCCTTACAAGGCACCCTGTTCAGTGGTTTGCCAGGCGCCACTGGTGTCTTTGCTGGGTGTGTGTGAGAGTAAATAGAATGCCGGATTCAGGGAGGTGGCAGTGAGATGCAAGTGTCTTGTGGTCTTGTGTGCTCCCTGAGGCATCTAGTGGGCCGCTGTGAGATGCAGGAAGCTGGACTAGATGGGCCTCTGGCCTGACCCAGTGGGGCTGTTCTTATGTTCTTATGACTGCCTGTGAATCTCCCTAGATGGCCGAGGCAGGGTTGGGAATCCAGGAGGGGGCACCTGCCTTGCTGCCCAACAGCCCCCTGCCCGGGGTGGCCTTGGCAGTGGCCCTGGATATCCCTCTGCAGGAACAGGTGTGCCCTTGGGGGGACTCATCCTGGATCTGCTGCTGAATTGCCAGGGGAGGGGGGTGGAGGGCATTTGCCCAGCTTTGGCTGCTGCACCAACTGTGGCTGTACCTGAGTTGGTTGGGCCTGACGGTGGTCTGTGCTTTGGTGACAACTCAGTTAGATTTCTGTAATGCAAAGTACGAAGGGCTTACCTTGTCTGTCTGAAAATGGCAATTTGTGCAGATTGTGGCATTGTGGGGGGCTGCTGGGGTTTGGTGGCCGGACACTGTTGGGCTGCCACTTGCCAGTTGCACTGGCTGCCAGTTTGTTTCTGAACGTAGTTCATGGTGCTGGTTATAACTTTTGAAGTCCCTTATGGTGTGGGACTGGGGTAGCTGACAGAAGCTCCTGCTCCCATACATTCTGGCTCACCCCCTAAGACTGCGGTTTTCAAACTCGCAAGGAGTTTGAATCCCGCAGTAAGTCTTTGTGGGGGCAGGGGGAGGCAGTGGCGTGATCGCTTCTCTTCCCCTTTTGTCCGGGCTGTAGGGACTGGGGTGTACCCTCCAGTCCCTGCAGCAGCCGTCCCTGGCTGCGGAGAGCCAGGTGCGAGCGCCTGCAGGGCTCCTCGGGTCGGGGAAAGCGATCGCATACCGCTTCCGGTTTAACGGAGCGGGGCACAATCTCTCCGCTGTCACCTTCACTGACCCGGGGAGCCCTGCCAAAGGTCGCGCAGGGCTCCCTGTACCCCTGGGGAGCTGCAGGGTGCTTAGGCAAGTGCACCAAGCTCCTACAGCCCCCGTGAACGGTGCGATCCTAGGGATTGTGCTGCTGCCTCCGCCCCTTAAGGGGAAAGGGACCAGGACCCTCAGGCTGGGGCGTCGCGATGCCCCAGTTTGAATTCCACTGCCCTAAGATCATCTGAGAGGGCCCTGTTGGAGGTTGGGAGGCTGATGACAAGCTGGGCCTACACTGTGGTGCCACTGCAGTTGTGGAGCTCCCTCCCTTGCAACTTAAGAGCTGCCCCTTCCCACCCCCTCCTCATTCTGGCAGGAATGGAAGGAGCTGCTCCCACCCCATCCCCTCTCCCTTCTGGTGGTGATGAAAAACTTTCTGGTTAAATTGGCTTTTTTTGTATGTTGAGTGAGTTAAGAACTTGTTTGGCTGTTCTTACTATTATATTTGTTTTATAGCTGCCTTTATTATGTGCTGTTCTGTTTTTTAACATTGATCTTGTGCTGCTTCTATGAGTGGATGATTTGTCTGGGGGTTTTATGTGGATTCTTTGGGCCATATTTTAAAAATCCATTAAATATATTGTTGTAATTATTTTATTGATTTATTGTATTTATATTTATTGGATTTTTAAAATATTGTTAGCCACCTTGAGTGCTACTGGGGAGAAGTGGGATACAAATTTCTTAAATAAAATAAACTTCTTTTTTCAGGTGAGTAGTTTCCAAGGTCTTGCTGCTCAAGAGATGCATTCTGGAGCAAACCTGGGAGGAGCAGGGAACCTCCGTGTGAGCCAGAAGTGGTTCTTTCAATCCTAAAAATAGTTGTAGAGACTTGGAAATGGTGCAGTTTGGCTGCAAAAAGGTAGGGACTGATTTTGGTATGTCATTTTGTTTTTTAAGCCATTAAAATTCAGCCCCTGGTACCTCTATATCTGCGTTAGGAATATCAGGGTCTGACCTGTTTTTGGGTGCTGGTTCTGAAACTGGGTCTTGATCTTGTCCTATCCTGTGTTGCCAGGCTGGACATTTGAGCCTTCCTGGGCTCCTCAGAGCGAGCTCTTTGCCTTCCCATTTGTCTCGTAGCTTTGCACATTTCCCTGTTATCAGGTGGCAGTTCAGGTTTTTCTGTCCAACTGTGTGAAAGGACCCTCTTGCCCCAAGCCTCTCCTCCTTAGATATGCTTGGAAGGTGTGTTCCAGCAATGGCTGGAGCTTGACCCACAGTCAAGCAGTCTAGCCACGAATTGGCACCAGGTCTCTAGAATACAGAGTTGTGTTCTAGAACCTTTTATATTCCACCTTTCCTACCTGCAGGACAGCCTGAGGCAATACGCAAGGAACTGAAATAGTAAAACAATGAAAGCATAGCAAGTGCAGGAGGTGTGGTCTGGAGGCTGAGCTGCTGCCTTGCCTGTAGAAGCTAAGCAGGATCAGCCTTGGTCTCACTTTTGATGGGCAACTGGAAGCCTCTGACAGAGCTCCGTGAAGGAGTGTGGAGGCAAGAATGGCTGGCAAGAATGGATAACCTCTTGAGAATCAGCCTGAAGTATGTTTTGCAGCTGCCTTTGGAAGCTTGGAAGGCTAGAGCTGAGCAGTGAGAATGGCAACTGCACTGTGAAGAGAAACATCTGGGGAAATGGAGGGTTCTGTGGGTTTCTCTCATAGAATAGCACTTGTAAAAACCCCATTTGACACAATGGGGCTTTTGGTCAGCCTGCCTTTGTAAACTTTGTCCAGCCTATGAGAAAGGCGGTGAATAAATACAGTAGTAGTAGTAGTAAAATTTCATCCTGCAAGAGCAAAAAACTAGCACTTTGTACACTTGCCAATCTTGATAAAAAAAAATTGAATACCAGCAGCCAACAAAAATAAACCAGCAAAAGTTGAGGCAACAAACCAACTAAAGGAGTGCAAATTTGGGGCTTTACAGTCCTCTGAGAGGAGTCGGTTCATAAAGTTGGTGCCACTACTGTAAAGGCCATGCCCTTAGTGCAGCGGTTCTCAAACTGTCAGGGAGAGTTTGAGCCGCTCTGAATTCTTGCAGGGGCAGGGTGGAGGCAGTGACACGACCCCCAGAATCGCGTTGCTAAGGGGGGTTCAGGGACTGGCACGTACTTACCGGTCTCTGCAGAAGCCTCCCAGGGGTGCGGGGAGCCCTGCACGTTCCTCTGCAGGGCTGCCCAAGCTTCAGAAAGTGAAAGTGGAGGATCTCACCCTGCCTTCGGTTTGTAATTGCTGCTTTCCCCCAGCCCCTTAAGGTGGCAGAGTCCAGGGCCCTCAGGCTGGGTCCTTGCGACACTCCAGTTTGAAAACCACTGCCTTGGTGGTTTGCCTAGGCGCCTGGAGCAGGCCTGCACATGATAAGAGCACACGATGGGGCTTACACAGGAGAAGGCAATCCTTACGTCACCAGGTCCCACACCATTTCAGCCTTTAAATGTGACAGCCTGTTTCTTGAATGGAGCCTAGAAACAAATTGGCAACCGACGCAGTCCATGTAGCATAGAGGTGATCGGATCCCTGTGGGCAGCTGCCATCAATAACAGTGCAGCATTGTGGTCTCAGATGGCCCTTCCCCAGCCCCTTTGGAGATTCTACCTGCAAAGCAAGTGCTCTGTTGACCCAGAGGTATGGCCCTTCCCCCACCTGCATGGCTGCACTGCTCTTCCTGTACACCCTTTGCCAGCGTGGCTCCTCTGCATCCTGTCTCTCAGTCAGGGCCTCCAGAGTGTATTCCTTCCTTGTACAGGAGCAATGTCAGTGGGGGCTGTGCTTCCTGAAGCCCTGAGGCCTGGGCTGCTGTGCATGAGCTGTAATCTGCAGGTGAGGGCCAAGATGGATCATCTGTAGGTTGCTGCAGGACTTGCTGTTGTCTCTGCTGTGACAGGCACATCTGCTGCAGCTCTGAAAGTGGCCATTGTGTCCGTGTGGGGAACTGCTCTGCTCGCCTGCACCTGACCCAGCAGGCGTCTCTCACTTTCCAGTCTGAGAAATGCTGAGGTGGTCTCCTTGCAGACTTCTGCTTCGAATATGCATGCACTGACTTTGGGTTTGTTTGTTGTTTTCTTGATCCAGCCATTTGAGCTCCTGTTTGGGTGCCTGTCTGCACTGGTGTTGAGGCCATTCAGTCTGGCTGAATTCCAGAAAGTTTGAAGAACCCACCTTCTGGCTGCAGTGGTATGGGGGAGCTTTATGGGCTGGATGCTCCTAGGAACCTAGACGTTCTTCTGCCCACTGGCTTAGGACCAGAAAGACAAGTTCAGATTCTGTTCAGGGCTGGTGGATCAGGCCAAAGCCCCATCTAGTCCAGCATCCGGTATCTCACATTGGCCCACCAAATGCTTCAGGGAGCACACAAGACAACAGACACAACCTGCATCCTGGTGCCCTCCCCTGCATCTGGTAATCGGAGGCAGCTTACCTCTTAAACCAGGAGCTTGCACATACCTACCATGGCTTGTAACCTGTGATGAACTTTTCCTCCAGAAATTTGTCCAATTCCCTCTTAAAGGTATCTAGGCAAGATGCCACCACTACTTCCTGTAGCAAGGAGTTCCACAAACTAATTACACTCTGGATAAAGAAATATTTTCTTTTGTCTTTCCTAACTCTCCCAACACTCAACTTTAGTGGATGTCTCCTGGTTCTGGTGTTACATAAGAGCAGAAAGAGCGTCTCTCTATCCCCTCTATCCACTCTACCCTTGCATAATTTTGTATGTGTCATTCACATCCCCCCTCAGGCACCTCTTTTCTAGGCTGAAGAGGCCCAAACTTTGTAACCTTTCCTCATAAGGAAGGTGCCTTATAATGCCTTACAACAGCATTACAATATTAGCTGTCTTATTCTCACTGTCTTTCCTAATGATCCCAAGCATGGAATTAGCCTTCACTGCTGCTGCACATTAAATCGACACTTTCATCGAGCTGTCCACAAGGACCCCAAGATCCCTCTCCTGATCTGTCACAGACAGCTCAGAACCCATTAGCCTGTATGTAAGGTTTTGATTCTTTGTCCCAGTGTGTATGACTTTACACTTTACACGTACTTTACGCTTACTTACATTGAAATGCATCTGCAGTTTTACTGCCCATTCTGCCAGTTTGGAGAGATCCTTCTGGAGCTCTTCATAACCTCTTCTGGTCTTCACCACTTGGAAAAATTTGGTGTCATCTGCAAACTTGGCCACCTCGCTGCTTAGCCCTGTCTCCATTGTCCATTGACACCCACTCTCTGTTTCCTGGTCTTCAACCAGTTCTCAATCCTTGAGAGGACCTGTCCTCTAATTCCCTGTCTGTGGAGTTTCCTCAGCAGCCTTTGGTGAGGGACCGTGTCGAAAGCCTTCTGAAAGTCCAGATATATAATATCCACAGGTTCTCCCGCATCCACATGCCTGTTGACCTTTTTGAAGAATTCTGAAAGGTTCGTGAGGCAAGACTTACCCTTACAGAAGCCAGGCTGATTCTCCCTCAGCAAGGCCTTTTTGTCTATGTGTTTTGAGATCCTATCTTTGATGAGGCATTCCACCATCTTGCCTGGTATAGATGTTAGGCTGTCTGGACTATAATTTCCCAGGTTCCCTCTCCTTCCTTTTTCAAAGATTGGTGTGACATTTGTGACCAATTCTCTGGCACCGTGGCCATTTTAAAGGACAAGTTGTATTTTAGTCAAGAGATCGGCTACTTCATTCTTCAATTCCTTAACAACTCTTGGGTGGAGGCCACCTGGGCCTGGTGAGTTACTGATTTTTAATTTGTCAGTTAGGTCTGTAATGTCTTCTCTTTTAACCTCTATCTGACTTGGGGTGCAATCCTAACCAACTTTCTAGCACTGGCGTAGCCATACCCGTGGGGACATGTGCTGCATCCTGCAATTGGGAGCAGTCATGGAGGCCTCCTCAAGGTAAGGAAATATTTATTCCCTTACCTCAGAGTTGCATTGCCCTTATGTCAGTGCTGGAAAGTTAAGTTAGGATTGCAGCCTTAATTCCTTGGTCAGGAGGGGCCATTCAGGCCGCGGTATCTGCCCAAGGTTTTCTGCCGTGAAGACAGATGCAAAGAACTCATTTAATTTCTCTGCCATCTCTAAGTCTATCTCCCTTTTCCCTCCCTCACCATCTAGAGGGCCAACCGCTTCTCTGGCGGGTTTCCTGCTTCTAACATATTTGAAGAAGCTTTTATTATTCCCCTTAATGTTGCTGGCTGTGTATTCCTCATAGTCTCTCTTGGCCCCCTATATCACCTTCTTACATTTCTTTTGCCACAGTTTGTTCCTTTTTATTCTCCTCATTAGGGCAAGACTTCCATTTATGGAAGGAAGCTTCCTTGCCCTTTACAGCCTCTCTAACTTGGCTCGTTAGCCATGCAGGCACCTCCTGGACTTAATCAAGCCCTTCCTTTGCAGTATACACTTTTGCTGGGCCTCTATTACTGTTGTTTTAAGCAACCTCCATGCACTCTGGACTCTTTTTACCTTCCCTTTCCACTTCTTTTTAACTAGTCTCATTTGAGGGAAGTTCGCTCGTCAGAAGTCGAGGGTTTTTGTGTCAGATATTTTTGGCATTCTTTCTGCTGACATGCATGTCAAAGCAGATTGCAGCATGGTCACTGTTCCCCCAATGGCTCAGTAACATTTATGTCTCTAACCAAGTCCTGACGAAGCACAGTATTAAATCCAATCACCTGTCCTCTGGTGGGCTCCATGATTAGCTGCTCTAAGGAACATGTCAAGGAATCCGGTCTCTCTTTTGTGACCAGAACACAAATTGACCCAGTCGATATGAGGATAATTGAAGTCCCCCATGATTACTACCCTGTCCCTCCTCAACACCTCCTTGATCTGTTTCCGCATCTCAAGGTCCCCTTCTGGTTTTTGGTCTGGATGGCGATAGCATGCCCCCAGTATTACATCACTCTTCAGGCCTGGTAATTTGACCCACAGTGATTCTATGGTGGAGTTGGACCTGCCTTCAGTCTCTACTTTACTGGATTCCACCCCTTCTTTAACATAGATGACCATCGCACCACCAACACACTCCTCTATGTCCCTCCTATAGAGTTTGTAGCCTGGGATTTCGGTATCCCACAATTGTAGTTTGGACCATTCCCCACAGACAACAATCATCTCCTAAATCTAAGTCACTCGGATGCTGGCATGAGCCAGATGGCCTTAGATCTGTCACAAAGGCAACAGGGCCATCTTGGTTGGGCCACTGACATTTCAGAATTCACTGCTGTGGGAGACCAGCAGTTCATCTCACTGAGGGTGTTCAGATGACAGGCGAAGCTGCCTTGTTTAATCACTCATCATCTGGTGGGGTTGGAGTTTGTGCTGCTGTTTCTTTGGTTTCCTTTTTCGAGGTGAGCGAGCAAGTCAAGACAGGCATATGCCAGTGCTGCCACATTCAAACATCGTTAATAAAACAGATTGTGAACTGCTCTGAGGAGCCTGTTAAGATGGAAGATGAAGAATGCAAATGATACATTTATGTGTGTGCAGGAGATACACAAAATTATGCCAGGGATGGATTGAGTGGAAAGAGGGATATTCTTTTCCCTCTCACACAACACCAGAACCAGGAGACATCCCCTAAAATTGAGTGTTGGGAGAGTTAGGACAGACAAAAGAAAATATTTATTTATGCAGCATGTAAGTAGTCTGTGGAACTCCTTGACACAGGATGTGGTGACTGCATCTGGCCTAGATGTCTTTAAAAGGGAATTGGACAGATTTCTGGAGGAAAAGTCCATCACAGGTTACAAACCATGATGTGTATGCGCAACAGCAACCTCCTGGTTTTAGTGGCAGGCTACCTCAGAATGCAAGTTGTGAGGATGCAGGTCTCTTGTTGCCTTGTGTGCTCCCTGAGGCACAGTGGAGGGCCCCTGTGAGATACAGGAGGCTGGACTAGGTGGGCTTTTGGCCTGATCCAGCAGAGCTCTTCTTATGTTAGTCTTGGTTTGCTTATTGCTAGCATGCACCTCTGTGTTAGGGAATTAGTACATAGATTGGCTATGATTGTTAAGTAACTTGTGACTGATTTAAAGAGAAGAAAATGTCAGTTTAAATTGTTACTTCAAATCGGGGTTCCTGTTGATTATACTGCCTATGTTTCCTAAATAATAGTGCCAGCTGGCAAAAAATTGCTTGGAAAGTTTCAGCAGAAACAGACACATGTACGCTTCTAATTGCCCAATCCTATTCAACTTTCCAGCGCTAATGCAGCCCTGTCAATGGGGTCTGCAGTGTGGGGCAAGGCAATCACAGAGACATCCTCAAGGTAAAGGAGTGTTTGTTCCCTTACCTCCAGAACTGCATCCTGGCTGCATCAACGCTGGAAAGTTGGATAGGATTGGGCCCTAAATGTCATAAACCTGTTCCAAGTGGTTCTGTTCTACAGGATAACCAGCCCAGTTATCCAAAACTGGAATTCCACATTCTTAAAGGGTTGTTTTCAGTACAGGCTGAGTCTCATTATTTGCAAGGATGGCAAAAATAGCACTAAAGCTAATCAATTTAGAAAAAAATGCTCAGTAAGACAGAGTCGTTAGGCAGACAATTCATTAATCAGTCTCTTTCCAGGCAAGCCAGCCACCCCTCCCTTCACCCAGAGCAAAGTGAACTTTCTTTCATGTACTCAGGGGAGAGAGAGGGGTCCTTTGCCTTGGGGTGAAGCCTGGAGAGAGAATGATTGATGGCTTGTCAGCAGGCTGCCTGCTCACTCACTCTCTCTCTTGCATTAAGGAGGCTATTGTTAAAGGACCATTGTCATCGATTGAGATAGAAAAATCTGTGAATAATTAGGTTATACCTGTAATCCCTTGCATGACTGTTCTCTACAACAGTAAGAATTAAAATTCTTACACAGATAATCTCTCCAGATTAAAGGGATGCCTTTTCCTTTTCTCCAGGGATCAGGACATTCCTTCTCATTTGAAGTGGCCATTCGTGTTGAGTCAAATCCATGAATAAAAATACCTGCTTAACAAGGTTGGACCTGAATTACTGACATTCCAGTTTCTCTCAACATTTTTGGTTTGGTATTTTCTTTGGGGGGGGGGGGCACTTCTTTTCCCTCCCGTGTCTTCAGAGTTTTTGGAAATCTAGCCTTAACTAGCCAATGGACCTCAGTCCCATGGGGGTGGGCTTCCTTGTGGTTGGTGTCTGTGTTGCTACCAAGCTTGCTTGGGTGTGCTGGGGGGAGGCAGCCTCTCCCCCTGCCAGGCTCCCTCCAGTCCCTGCCCCAGCACCCACTGTGCCCCCTTTCTCTTGTTGCTGGGCTCTCTTGCCTGATTTGCATACTGTGCTGCCATTGGCTGGTTTGACATCAGGGGAGATGTGAAGGGGTGGGGAGTCATGGTGACAACTGCCTGAATGGGGGCTTGTCCTTCCAGGAGAGGTGAAAGGGGCAAGGAGCAGAGTGGAGGGGGACACAGAATCCAGCAGGAGGCCAGAGAAGTCATCCAGCAGGTGGCTGCCCAAGTGCTCAGTGGTGGTTTGTCTTGGACTGTTTGCATTTCTTCCAGGATGGGCTGGAGTGATTGGTGGGAGAGGGAACTCCTTATCTTGGAGGGCTGGGAAGAAAGTTCCTGCAGACCGAGCACAGCCAGACCTTTCCATGATGTGCTTTTCCCTGTGCTCTGGATTTGTAGGGGACTGGGGCATCCGGGGTGGTGGGCGGTCCTCCACTTGGGGCATATCCCTTCCTGTGGTTTTGTATGGTGCTGAGGAAGGTGCTGCAGTGTATGACCTACTCTGGATTGTGTGTGTGTGTCTGTGTGTGTGGGAAGATGAGCAGAGGCCCAGCTGGGCAGTTGTGGCCCACAGTTGCATGATGGAGGGGGCTGTGGTGCGCAGATCACACAGGGCATGTCTCCAGGCCAGTGTGATGCTGCTGCTGCTGCTTCCTTGGGCCTCCTGCAGCCCCAGCGCTGATCATCATGCATTTCCCTAAGAACAGCCCCACTGGATCAGGCCCAGGGCCCATCTAGTCCAGCTTCCTGTATCTCACAGCGGCCCACCAAATGCCTCAGGGGGCACACAAGACAACAAGGGACCAGCATCTTGGTGCCCTCCATTGCATCTGCCACTCTGACGTAACCCATTTCTCAAATCAAGAGGTAGCACATACACAACATGGCTGACGCGCACATCTACTCATCATGGCTGACACGCACACGCACATTCCCTGACATGCACCTCTACTCCCTCCAAAATCTGTCATTTTGTTCTTCATGTATTTCTTAAATATCCAAAGCTTGCCTTGCATACACCCTTTCTTATCTAGCAGGCTTGCTGGGTATACTAGAAAAAGCATCCAGTAATGGAGGAGATGGAAACAGAGCCTCTCAGGCCTTTGTTGAGAAGTTTGGGTCAGAAAAAGGTGTGCTAAGGCCCAGCTTTCATTCCAAGAGCCTCCAGGAGTTGGTGACAGGTCAACAGTGAGGCTGGATGGAGCTCTCTGTGGAGGAGTGATCAGGCCTCCTTGCACTGCAGCTGTGATGGAACGGGAAACTCTCCTTCCCCTCCGGACTCCAGCCAGCTTCTGTTGGAGCCTCTGCTGGCTGTTGTAATCCCTGTCACTCAAAGCACTTGTCCTGTGATGTGTGAGGGGCTGAGCAAAGAACTTAGCCATTGTCAGTTGGCATGGCTGCTGTGTGTCCGCCCTTCCCAAGGCAGAAAGGATGGTGATTCAGGCACCCTTTGTGCCTAGTGGGGCTCCATGTCCCTTGTGGGTCGGTCTCTCTCTCTCTTTCTCTGAGAAACGTGTGGCAGGAGCCAGGGAGGCTTACTTCTGGTAGGGAGCCTTGAGGGGCTGGTGGAAGGTGGCACAGCTTTGTGTGGGTGCAGTCAGCCCTTGCAGTTGGATGTGGTTCCTGCTCACTTGGATACACTGCTGGGGGGTGGTTGAGAGAGAACCCTTTTCTGGAGCTGAAGATCGACTTCTTGGCAGCCAAATGACGTGTGTTGCCGAAGAGCTCAAGGGCTGGGGCAGAGGGAGGTACCTCTCCCCCTTCCCTGGCTGGCACTGACCACTCCCCCCATTGCTATCTACTGGCAGCAGCCCCCCCTTTCATTCCTGAGGAGTGAGCAGAGCCCTGCCTGCTTGGGGGGGGGAGAGGAGGGGAGTAGGAAGGAGAGCCACAGCCCTTGGCATTATGTGGAAGGAGTGATGGGAGGTGGGCCTTCCTGTACCTTGAGTGATGTCCACTTTCTGCCTGCTGCAAGCAGAGGGTGCTTCTGGCAGGAACTGGGGGCTGAGGTAAGAACATAAGAATAGCCCCAGTGGATCAGGCCACAGGCCCACCTAGTCCAGCTTCCTGTATCCCACAGCAGCTGACCAAATGCCCCAAGGAGCACGCCAGATAACAAGAGACCTCATCCTGGTGCCCTCCCTTGCACTCTGACATGGCCCATTTCTAAAATCTGGAGGTTGTACATGCACATCATGGCTTGCAACCCGTAATGGATTTTTCCTCCAGAAACTTGTCCAATCCCCTTTTAAAGGCGTCCAGGCCAGACGCCATCACCTCATGCTGTGGCAAGGAGTTCCATAGACCAACCACACACTGAGTAAAGAAATATTTTCTTTTGTCCGTTCTAACTCTCCCAACACTCAATTTTAGCAGATGTCCTCTGGTTCTGGTATTATGTGAGAGTGTAAAGAGTATCTCCCTATCCACTCTGTCCATCCCCTGCATAATTTTGTATGTCTCAATCATGTCCCCCCTCAGGCGCCTCTTTTCTAGGCTGAAGAGGCCCAAACGCCGTAGCCTTTCCTCATAAGGAAGGTGCCCCAGCCCAGTAATCATCTTAGTCACTCTCTTTTGCATCTTTTCCATTTCCACTATGTCTTTTTTGAGATGTGGCAACCAGAACTGGACACAATACTCCAGGTGTGGCCTTACCATTGATTTGTACAACGGCATTATATTAGCCATTTTGTTCTCAATACCTTTTCTAATGATCCCAAGCATAGAATTGGCCTTCATTACTCCCGCCACACATTGAGTCGACACTTTCATCGACCTGTCCACCACCACCCCAAGATCTCTCTCCTGATCCGTCACAGACAGCTCAGAACCCATCAGCCTATATGTGAAGTTTTGATTTTTTGCCCCAATGTGCATGACTTTACACTTACTGACATTGAAGCGCATCTGCCATTTTGTTGCCCGTTCTGCCAGTCTGGAGAGATCCTTTTGGAGCTCCTCACAATCACTTCTGGTCTTCACCACTCAGAAAAGTTTGGTGTTGTCTACAAACTTGGCCACCTCACTGCTCAACCCTGTCTCCAGGTCATTTATGAAGAGGTTGAAAAGCACCGGTCCCAGGACAGATCCTTGGGGCACATCGCTTTTCACCTCTCTCCATTATGAAAATTGCCCATTGACACCCACTCTGCTTCCTGGCTTTCAACCAGTTCTCAATCCATGGGAGGATCTGTCTTCTAATTCCCTGACTGTGGAGTTTTTTCAGTAGCCTTTGGTGAGGGACAGTGTCGAACGCCTTCTGGAAGTCCAGATATATAATGTCTACAGATTCTCCTGTATCCACATACCTGTTGACCTTTTCAAAGAATTCTAAAAGGTTTGTGAGGCAAGACTTACCCTTACAGAAGCCAGGCTGATTCTCCCTCAGCAAGGCCTTTTTGTCTATGTGTTTTGAGATCCTATCTTTGATGAGGCATTCCACCATCTTACCTGGTATAGATGTTAGGCTGACCAGCCTATAGTTTCCCGGGTCCCCCCTCTTTACCTTTTTAAAGATAGGCATGACATTTGATATCCTCCAGACTTCTGGCTCCGTGGCCGTTTTGAGGGACAAGTTGCATACCTTAGTCAAGAGATCAGCAACTTCATTCTTCAATTCCTTAATAACTCTTGGGTGGATGCCATCAGGGCCCGGTGACTTATTGATCTTTAATTTATCAATGAAGTCTGAAACATCTTCTCTTTTAACCTTTATCTGACTTAATTCCTTGTTCAGGAGGGGCCATTCGGGCAGCGGTATCTGCCCATGGTCTTCTGCTGTGAAGACAGATGCAAAGAACTCATTCAATTTCTCTGCCATCTCTAAGTCTCCTTTTATCTCCCCTTTCCCTCCCTCACCATCCAGAGGGCCAACCGCTTTTCTGGTGGGTTTCCTGCTTCTAACATATTTGAAGAAGCTTTTATTATTCCCCTGGATGTTGCTGGCCATGCATTCCTCATAGTCTCGCTTGGCCTCCTGTGTCACCTTCTTACATTTCTTTTGCCACAGTTTATGTTCCTTTTTATTCTCCTCATTAGGGCAAGACTTCCGTTTACGGAAGGAAGCTTCCTTGCCCTTCACAGCCTCTCTAACTTGGCTCGTTAGCCATGCGGGCACCCTCCTGGATTTAGCAGAACCCTTTAGAGGTCATGGCTTCCTTGCTGGACTTCCTTGCTGGACTTCTGCTTTGAACATAAGAACAGCCCCACTGGATCAGGCCATAGGCCCATCTAGTCCAGCTTCCTGTATCTCACAGCAGCCCACCAAATGCCCCTGGGAGCACACCAGATAACAAGAGACCTGCATCCTGGTGCCCTCCCTTGTATCTGGCATTCTGACATAGCCCATTTCTAAAATCAGGAGGTGGCACATACACATCATGGCTTGTAACCCATAATGGGTTTTTCCTCCAGAAACTTGTCCAATCCCCTTTTAAAGGCATTTAGGCCAGATACCATCACCGCATCCTGTGGCAAGGAGTTCCACAGACCAACCACATGCTAAGTAAAGACATATTTTCTTTTGTCTGTTCTATCCCCCCCCCCCCCACACACACTTAATTTTAGTGGATGTTGCCTGGTTCTGGTGTTATGTGAGAGTGTAAAGAGCCTCTCTCTATCCACTTTATCCTTCACATGCATAATTTTGTATGTCTCAGTCATGTCCTCCCTCAGGCGTCTGTATAGATGTCCTCCAAAGCTGGTAGATGAAGGTTGATGATGTGCTGCGCGATCTTAATAATTCTCTGCAGAGCTTTTTTGTCCCCTGCAGAGCAATTTTCATACCTATGAAATGGCCTACTGGTTCTAGTGTTGGGCTTAAAGCTGGTAGATCTGGGTTCATTCCTATTGAGCCATGAAGGTTCCTGGGTGGCCTTGGGCCAGTCACAGTAGCATAGCTGAGGAGGGCTCACAGAACCCTGGATCAACCTCTTCTGGGGGGTAGTAATGCTGCCCCCGCCAGGGTCCTGGCCCCTCACTTGCCCCCTGACCCCTCCAGAGTTCTGCTCCGGTCATGACTAGACGGTATTCTGAGGCCCAGGGAGGCGGTTTGTGGCTAACCCAGGCCCTAACCCTTCTCAGGCCTTAAAAGGTTACTTCCGGTTTTCTCAAAAGACTGAAAATAACCTATCCAAAAAACCAGAAGGCTTCTGAGGCCCACAGAGGCCATGTGCCTGAGCCTCAGGAGGCCTTCTGGTTTTTTGGAAAGGTCACTTCCTGAAAGATTCAGCCTCCTGCCTGAGGGGAGTTCAGTCTGTAACTGCTGTGGCCTTCATCTTCACTCAGGTGCCAAAACCAGCCACGCTGCCGAGCCTGTGAATCTATGGGAGCACTGCCACTGGAGGAATGTCATAAGAGAGTGCCTCTGCTGCAGCTGTGTGCGTGAGAAGCGCATGGAACCGGTGAGTGGCCCAGTGTTACAGCAAGACATCCATTGCAGGGTGCACCTGCATTGCACCCTGGGGCCGGTGGCGGCTGAGGGGGGCCTGCCTTTGAACATCAGTTTTGATTCACGTATTCCCCTCCCTTCACACACATTGTTTTGCTGCACAACTGCCCTGTGCGCACTCTCTCTGCAGTGACTGGGAAGCAGAGGCTCCTGGAAGGCCATCCTTCTTAGGCTGCTGCAGTGCAAGAACCCCATTGTCTGATCTCGCTGACCCCTCCCTTCAGACGGGACACAGCGTGAGGCACAGTTTGCACCTCTGGAAGGGAAGGATGTCCATGCCCCCTCCCTCATGGCTTTTTGGCAAGGGCTCAAAATGTTTGTTTTACCTGGCATTTGGGTAATAAGTTGATGCCTGCCCTCTGTGCCTGTAATGGTGTTTTGGCTCTGCTGCCTCTTTCTGGACCACCCCCTCCCCGGGTTTTATCTTTTTTTATTAATGATTTTACTTATTGTTTTGATTCATTGTACATTTTATTGATTGTCTTGTGGTATGGCCTTGGGCATTTGCTTCAGCATGGAAAAGGCAGGACATACACTTCTTCAAAAAGAAATAAGTATGTGAAGTTAGGTTTTATTGCCCCAGTGTGTGTCAATCTTATAATCAGTGTTTCCTCTAAGGAGTCTGTGCCAGTGCACAGACCCCTTCATCTGTATGGCGTCATGACGAGTCACAACACTGTCTCCAGATGTTCGGCAATGATGTTGTTATGTTGTTGCCGAGCTCCACGCTGTGAGGCGATCAGCTGAGAGGTGCACGGCTGTACCTTGGAGGGAATACAGCTTACAATTATGGTGAACCTCCTTTGCCATTTCATTACCTGTTCACACTGTTTAGAGATTATTTTGGAGAACTTGATGATCCACTTTTTTCACCCTTCTGGATAGCTTGGTGTTGTCCTCTCACATCTTGTATCTCATTGTTACAGAAGGGAAAGGGCAGAATGGAAATGTGTTGAAATGAATCTGCAGACTTGGCTGCTTCACCTCTGACCACTGGCTTCAAGGGTTTGCAAACGGTCCCAGGTCCTAATGTAGAGCCTTGGGAAGCCTCATGTCTTGCTTTCCTCTGCTGTAAGGATTCACCAGTTATCTCTCTGCTTCCTGTATGAATCTATATCTCTGCTTCTAAATTTATGGAGGAGCTTTTAGTGAGGTCATTATCCAAAGCTTCTGGAAAGACCAAGATGACACCTAATCTACGCTTGTTGACATCCAGACTCCAAAAACACAACAGAAGACCTGTTGTTTTCACTGGACCGAACTGGGTCCAGTGAAAAGCACTTTAATGAAAGTGGCTGCATGGCTCACCTCACAGCCTGGCATTCAAGCAGCTTTTCCCCCTAGCTGAGTTTTAATACTAGAAGCTGGCCCTTTCAGCAATAGAGAGAAGTAGCTGCATGGGAGCACAACTGTAGGAGGGAGCAGGTTCTGCTGCTGTACAGCCCCCGTGTTCTTGAAGTCGTTGGGAAAAGGAGTCTAAATCAAGCAGAGTTGCACAGCAGAAGACAGTTTTTCTGATTGCTCCCCACCAACCCCTACAGGTTTGTGGTTAGCAATAACCTGTTCCATGTAAAATAGTGGAGAGCCAAATGGAGGATAAAATCTTAGAACTCAGAAGGATAAGCTTTGCTGAGGAAGAATCAGCAAGGCTTCTTCAAGGGTAAGTCTTGCCTCATAAATCTTGTACAGTTCTTTGAAAAGGTCAAGCGGCATGTGGATATAGATGAACCTGTGGACACTATATATCTGGACTTTAAGAAGGTGTTTGACACATTCCCTCACCAAAGGCTTCTCAGTAAACTTCACATTCAGGAAAGAAGAAGGCAGGTCCTCTAATGAATTAGATGTAATTTGAGCTTCCATAAAGACTGGGGAGGGAAGGACTCTCCCATGAGGCTGACAGCTCTGCAGATCCATTCAGTTCTTCCTCTTAAAACGTTTAGTTGCATTAGATACCTTCCAGGCCTTTGCATAGGAGGCTGTTGCCTTCATGCCCTTCATCAGACTTTGGCTTTGCAGCTGTTGAGGGTGGGGTCTGATTGTGGAGAAGGAAGATGAAGGTCTAAGGCAGCAGCTGTGATCCAGATTGGACCAGGGACATATGGCCTGCCCATGCAGGTGGCTGCTGCTGCTCAGCCTGAGGAACCAAGCCTGGAGCATCAGTTCTTTGGGGCCATTAGTCAGGCCCCTCTTGGGTCCTTATGTCACTTCAGCTGATGGCTGCTCCAGCCATTATCTGGGTAGCCCCTTCACTGCTGCATGATTCCCTCTACCTGGCAGCCAGTGTGGTGACTCGGGATGTACCAGGCCAGGACCTGCTGCCAAGGTCCTGAACTTGAGATCCCCAGCACTCAACTTCCTCTTGTGAGTCTCCCACAGCAAGGCACCTTGGGCTGGTGTTGTCTCATGCTGCCCCTTGTGGACTGGTGACCAAGAAGGAAATCCTCTGCCCTTGAAAACTGCCCTAATGTAAATATCTGCAATTTGCATAATTCTGTGTCTGGTAACAAGTTTCAGATTATTTGGGTTTGGTGGAAAAGAAAACATCCAGGTGCCTCCCAGCCTGCTTTTCCAACCCCTGAGCACAATGCCTGACGCTGGGGTGCTGGCTGCCACCCCAACCAGCTCCCCTCCCCATGAGCCCAGGAGCCTGTAGCCCTGGCTGCTGGGGGCTGTGGTCCTTTTGCCTGGTCACTGCAGCTCCCTCATAAGAGCAGCCCCACTGGATCAGGCCATAGGCCCATCTAGTCCAGCTTCCTGTATCTCACACTGGTGCACCAAATGCCCCAGGGAGCACACCAGATAACAAGAGACCTGCATCCTGGTGCCCTCCCTTGCATCTGACATTCTGACATAGCCCATTTCTAAAATCAGGAGGTTACACGTAGACATCATGGCTTGTAACCCGTAATGGATTTTCCTCCAGAAATTGGTCCAATCACCTTTTAAAGGCATCTAGGCCAGATGCCATTCCCACATCCTGTGGCAAGGAGTTCCACAGACCAACCACACACTGAGTAAAGAAATATTTTCTTTTGCCTGTCCTAACTCTCCTAACACTCAATTTTAGTGAATGTCTCCTGGTTCTGATGTTGTGTGAGAGGGAAAAGAGCATCTCTATCCAATCTATCCTTCCCATGCATAATTTTGTATGTCTCAGTCATGTCCCCCCTAAGGCACCTCTTTTCTAGGCTGAAGAGGCCCAAACGCTGTAGCCTTTTCTCATAAGAAAGGTGCAGCAGCCTGGTAATCATCTTAGGGCGCAATCCTAACCCCTTATGCCAGTGCTTTCCAGCACTGACATAAGGGCAGTGCAGTTCTAAAGTAAGGGAACAAACATTCCCTTACTTTGAAGAGGCCTCTGTGAGTACCACCCAACTGCAGGATGCAGCACACGTCCCTTTGGCACTGCTATGCCAATGCTGGAAAGCACTGACATAAAGGGTTAGGATTGCACCCTTAGTCACTCTCTTTTGCACCTTTTCACGTGCCCGATCTCGTCTGATCTTGGAAGCTAAGCAGGGTCAGGCCTGGTTAGTACTTGGATGGGAGACCACTTGGGAATACCGGGTGCTGTAGGCTTATACCATAGTCTTTCGAGACTGAAGGTTGCCAACCAACCAACAATGTCCTTTTTGAGATGTGGCAACCAGAACTGGACACAATACTCCAGGTGTGGCCTTACCATTGATTTGTACAACAGCATTATATAATATTAGCCGTTTTGTTCTCAATACCTTTTCTAATGATCCCGAGCATAGAATTGGCCTTCTTTACTGCTGCCGCACATTGGGTCGACACTTTTATCGAGCTGTCCACAAGGACCCCAAGATCCCTCTCCTGATCTATCACAGACAGCTCAGAACCCATTAGCCTATATGTAAAGTTTTGATTCTTTGCCCCAGTGTGCATGACTTTACACTTACTTACATTGAAACACATCTGCCATTTTGCTGCCCATTCTGCCAGTCTGGAGAGATCCTTCTGGAGCTCCTCACAATTGCTTCTGGTCTTCACCACTTGGAAAAGTTTGGAAAACCTCCCTTTGTGTCTCTCTCCAGTGCGGCCAGTCTGCCCTGCCAGCTGACAAGGATTCAGAGGCAGTCTGGAAGCGGAGCACCAGCTATAGCCCGTGATGGTGGGAGCCATTCCCCGACAGCCACGCCGCTTCTGGGGAGTACCAGGGTGGCAAGTGTCATCAGCAAGCTGCACTAGTAACCATCTGTTGCTGGGCTGGGGAAGCAGGACTGTCAGGAGAGGGACTTGGTTACCAAGGGGTGAGTTTTAAGCACAGTACTGCCTGCCTTGTCCCTTCCTGGGCCTCCTGCCTGCAGCTAAGCCCAGCCCTTTGATGTTCCAGGACTGGCCTCTTTGGCTTGCTCCAGCAAGAGCCTCGAGTCAGGGGGTGGCCTGCTGAGGTGCTGATGCTGCCCCTTGGCCAGGCGGCTCCTGCTCTGCCTGCCCAGAGCGTTCGTCAGTCTGGTCCTGGGTTTGGTTTGTTGGGGATCAAAGTAGGGAGCCCAGCTGGGGGGGGGGGGGTTGTCTGCTGTGCCTGTGTGCTAGCAGGCCTTTCATTGAACTTTTAGTTGAAAAGCGGTATATAAAATACTGTTAATTGGAAGGGAGCAGTATGGGTAGCCTGACAGCAGCAGGTGACTGCTCTTACTGCGGACAGGCTAGAAAAATCCAGGCCCCTGAGTCACCTGGGAGCCAGGCAAGGCATTGCTGACACCTCAGAATGCCAGGTGTGTGGACCCTGCTGCATGTGACAGTGGAGGTGCATGGATGGGGCAGGGGAAGGGAAGCAGATCTGGCCCAAGGGATGGGATTTATAAGTCTTTCCCCCATGTACTATTTTGCTGATGAAAGTTGCCCACCCAAAGTTGTAATTTGCCCTGAGAGGAGAAACATGCCTGTTTTCCTCCCTGAAGAAATGGGAGCTTGGGGGGGGCAGTTTTCATGAGGGAAGCACTGTGTGGGAGGGGGAAGGTTACCCCACCCCTGGTGCTGTGATCCTGACTGAGACTGGGCTTCTCATCCTGGAGTCACAGTGTACAGAGATGTAAAGCAGTGCTTGAAGCAGACCCGGCAGGGCCAGGTGTGACCGTGTCTGGGTGAGACTTGGCCGTAGAGGAAAGGGGGATGGGGGGTTTCTGGGGAACGTCTCTGACACTGAGCCTCTGGCCTTGTTCTTCTTCTCCTTCCTTCAGATGTGGCCATGCAGCACACTTTGTAGCGGGGGCTCATCCGAACCCTTGAACCTTGTGGCACTTTAGCGCCTGCCCCCCCACGCCCCATGCGTCACCTCAATGCCGAGGCAGCCCTCCCCCAGGAGTGCGGCACAGGCACGTGCCAGGCGGAGGAGGAGGACGATGACGACGACGCTGAGCCCCATCCCTGGCATCGACACCGGGGGGTCCTGATGGGCTGTGGCCCTCCAGAGCTGACGTGCCAGAAAGTGTATCAGGTCTCCATCTTCTCCCCACCGGCTGGATGCTCCCACCCTCCAGAGCAGAGAGCCCCCGGACGGCAGCCCATCAAGCGGGCCTGCCCAGAGCCGCAGAGGGGGGCTGAGGGCGAGTGGGCTGCCAAGAGAGGGCACTGGGAGGGGGATGCAGCTATTGAAGATGGGCTTCTGGTGGATGAGCTGTCCCTTGGGGGTGCTGCCCAGCACTTCTCCCACAGTGGCCTACGGGTGTTTGAGCACCGCCAGGAGGGGAGCTCCACCCACTGTGGGGGCTGGGAGCCTGCACCTTCCAGGGTCCGAGGGAGCACCACACAGGCGCCGCACACACCTTGCAGCACTTTGCACACGAGAGACGGGGCCTCCACCCTGTGGGGGGACTGTCCTATGGACTTGAGCCCTGCCAGGAGGCAAGAAGAGGAGAACGGGGGCTGGCAGGACGAGAGGGGCGGCTGCCGAAAGCTCCAACCTGATCCTGGTTTGCACAGACTTGCACATCGATCCTCGCTGGATGAGCCGCTGGTAGGCAGCGGGCATATGGACCCCAGCACTCCCCTGGTTGCCCAGTGCTCTGATGCCACTGGGCTTGGCCCCTCTGAAAAGACCCCCTGCTCTAGTGCCCGGCTCCTGGGGGGTAGCACAATCAGCTGTCCGGCCAAGCGGAAGCTGCTGCCCTCAGTTGAGGGGGCAATGGACACGGGCTCCGAGGATGAGTGTCTCTCGCCAGTGAGGAAGAAGAGGGCTCTGCCGTGCTCTGCTGTGCCAGCTTCCTGCCGCAGCACCGATGCCAAGGGTGCCCCCTTCTGGAACCACCTCCTTCCCGCAGCCAAGGTAAGAATGTGGTCCGTTTGCTCTGAGAAATGGAGTAGGCATGCGCTGGTCAGTGGCTAGCCAGTAGAGCTCTCTTGAGACGGGTGGATGGGAGAGGGGGCTTGGCTGCAAGGGGGAAAAAAATCTTGGATTCTTCCTCTTATACATTTTATCACAAAGTGCCTGCTCCACTCATTAGTCTTGGGTGACTACTCTCACTGGTTGAAGGTCCATGTTGTAAGTTCGAGAGGCTGGTGGAGGTGGGTGTCTAGTGCTGGACCCTGGAACAGAGGCAATGCCCTGAGTTGTTTGTGATGTTGGTGGTGCTGTAAACATAGCTCCCTGAAAGTGTGTGTGTGGGAGGGTGGAATCCACTGCAGAATTCTGGAATGAGTGCCAGTGGCCTGAAGTGTCCAGAACTGTGTTCCTTCTCATTCTCCTTTGGAGTGTTGCAGTTGTGGCACCTGTACTGCCAATTTCTGGAGCAGAGCTGCAAAAGTATTGGCTTTCCCTGGAATGCACTTGTGCACCTGATACTGGCACTTCAGATGCCTGGAGGTGCTCTCCTTTCTTGTTCCCACCTGGTGGTGGGGGGTGGGGTGGGGGCAGACTGAGCTCCAGCACAGGGATGACATTGGCACAGTGGAGCTCAGCCTGCTCCTGGCTATGCAGCTCTTTAATGTGGGGTGTGTGTTGAGAGAGGCCCCTTTGGTCCTTCTCAGCTGGGGAATAGCTCCAGTCCTGCCTTGTCAGGTTTGGGCCACACCTGTCCCTTCTGAAATCTGCAGGCCTCTTTTCTTCCTGGTGCTAGGAAGGTCTGCCTGCTTGCTGAGCATGTGACCCTCACCCCCAATGACCCAGCCAGCTGAAAGAGCTGGTACTGTGGTGGGGCTCCATCCAGGCCTGGGGTTTGCTCTCTGCCTGCCACTCCCTTCTCCAGTCCTGACCATGGTTGGGTCTGCTGCCACACAGGATGCCCCGTTGTGCTGCTTCTAGAAGGTCTGTGTCTCCAAAGACTGGTGGGACAGGTTGAATATGCCAGTTATCTCTTCAGACACTGGTAGTAGCTGGACATAGAAAAATGACCAGGGGGCATCCCACTGACCAGAGTCCTGTGCCTGCGACAAAGTCTCTGGTAGCACTTGTATGACTGACGCTCTTGTGGAGCTCACCTTAGGCCGCCCACCATCCTGTTGTATTTGCCCCGGTCCAAGACAGGGGCTTGGAGAGGCTCCCAGCTGTTCATTTTAGTCAGAGGTGAGAGCTTCTCTCTCTCTCTCCCTCTCTCTGTGAGTGTGAGAGAATCTGCTGAGAGGGCAGCTGGGTCATCAGGAGCTGCATATATGTGGGGAGAATCAGGTTCTGAGCCCCCTTCCTCTTGTGTCTTCACTGCTGCAGGGCTCGGTGAACCACAGTGCGACCGCTGCTCGCCAGCTGAAGGCTGGGCTGCGTCTCAAACAGTGAGTTTGCCCCTCGATTCCCCTCCTGCCTGCTAGTGCGTGACCCACAAGTGACCTATCCTGGGGTCTCCCAAGGAGATGCTGGCTTGCAAGGAAGATGAGAGTGCGCAGTCTGGGATCTGTGTCACATGTGAGGTGGGGTTGGGCATGCCCACTGACACCAGCCTTCTGCCCCGACAGGAGACATCTCCGCAGCAGCCTCCGCAGGAGCCCAGCAGGCAGCAGATCTCCCCCCATCCCCTGGGCCACAACCTCCACCAGCCGTGCCCTGCTGGGAAACTTTGAGGTAACAAAGCCTACCCTAGATCAGAACTAGAGGATTAACTTATCAGCTGTGAGGCTGATGGGGGGGGGCTTGGTGGAGAGTCTCCACTTTTTGCCTGATGGGAGGGGGCGTGCCTTTGTAGGTGGGGCTGTATTCTAAAGGAAGCAAGGGGGGAAGGACAGGTGAGTGTTAGTGTTGGGCCCCTACTTCTGTGCAAGCTGAGACAGGGGAAAGAACTCTAAGCCAGTGGTTTTCAAACTCTCTGGGAGAGTTTGAGCAGCTGTAAGTCATTGCAGGGGTGGGAGAAGGGGGCTGCAGGGGCTTGGCTGGACTTACCAGAGCCTCCTGCAGCCTCCTGGGGGTGCGGGGAGCCCTGCGCAACAGACTACAGGGCTCCCTGAAGCTTAAGAAGTGAAAGTGGAGCGATGGCACTCCACTTCCGGTTCTGCAGTGGCAGGGCGTGATTGCTCCATTTTCACTTTTGGAACATTGGAGGGCCCTGCAGACAGTCACACAGGGATCCCTGCACGCCCGGGAGGCTGCAGGAGGCTCTGGTAAGTCCAGCCAAGCCCCTGCAGCCCCCTGAGCGATGCGATCCAGGGGATCGTGTTGCTGCCTCCTCCTCCTCGCTGCCCCTGCCCCTTAAGGGTGCAGAGGCCAGGGCCCTCAGCCTGGGGCGTCTCGATGCCCCAGTTTGAAAAGCCCTGCTCTAAACTTTACAAACCAAGGGTGACCAGCCACAGAGGTCTGGCATGGCCCTGCATTACTGAATAGCCCTGGAAGTTCTTCTTGGCTTACACAAGAGTGTGAATTGCTGGGGGCGCCCTGCGGGAAACATGGGGCTGCATCCTCCTGTGCCCTTTCCATGCAGTGGAGGTGCTGCCTCTGGTTCTCTTGTTGTGGAGGATCATGATGATGTCCTTGCTGGATTGGGCCAGACCAGGGTGTTGCATTTTTCAAGACCTAATTTGTGGTGATGCTCCCTACACAGAGGTGCAGTTGCCCCACCAGCCTGTCCGGTGTTGCAGGTCCTGCTTGATTGATCAGAAGTGGAGGATTCATTCTGAATAAGCCTCTAGATTGCCCAGAGTCAGCTCCTGTTCTCAAGATGGAGGGGCAGGGATGACGACACATCAATTACGTTTGCTTCCACAGTTGTCTTGCCCTGGTGGAGGCGGGGACATCCTCACCACTGGGATTGACATAAGAACAGCCCCACTGGATCAGGCCATAGGCCCATCTAGTCCAGCTTCCTGTATCTCACAGTGGCCCACCAAATGCCCCAGGGAGCACACCACATAACAAGCGACCTCATCCTGGTGCATCTGGCCTTCTGACATAGCCCATTTCTAAAATCAGGAGGTTGCATATACACATCATGGCTTGTACCCTGTAATGGATTTTTCCTCCAGAAACTTGTCCAATCCCCTTTTAAAGGCGTCCAGGTCAGATGCCATCACCACATCCTGTGGCAAGGAGTTCCACAGACCAACCACACGCTGAGTAAAGAAATATTTTCTCTTGTCTGTTCTAACTCTCCCAACACTCAATTTTAGTGGACCAGAGGCAGGGCCAACGGAAAGGCGGGCAGAGCTCCACAGGCACAGGGATCCAGTCCCCAAACCGTCCCTGCCTTGCTGGAGTTCGACCATCTTTTGGAGCTGCTCCTCAGCTATTTCAAAGCAAAGGGAAAATGGTTCTCTTTAGCCCGTCTTGACTCCCTCCTCAGCGGGTCGGGTCCATTGAGTTCCGGAGAGAGAGGAGCGTCTTTGCCTGACAGATGCGGCTGAAGCCTGGCTCTCTCCACAGCAGAAACATTAACTGCCGCTTTTTTCAGCCTGTCTCCCGCTGTGAGGGAACTGGCTGCTTGGGCTGGCAGCGCCTGGTCTGCGCCTCTCCGAGGTGGCAGCAGGTTTGGGGGTGAGCAGCAGACCCCTGGATCGACCCGGCGCTATTGCAGTGTTTGGGGGCGATCAGGCAGGACTCTCCATGAGCGCCCAGAGCCTGCCCAACGCTCACAAGCATCAGGTCTACTTTTACCTTAGCAGGCGCCATTTTTTTTACCTCAGCAGTTGGGGCTGACAGTGCCTGGTCCACACCTTTCTGAGGTGGCGGCAGGTTGAGCAACAGAGGCAGACCCCTCCATCAAGGCACTATTACAGTGTCTGGGGCAATCGGCAGGACTCTCCATGAGCGCCCAGAGCCTGCCCAATGCTCACAAGCATCAGGTCTACTTCTACCTTAGCAGGCGCCATTTTTTTTACCTCAGCAGTTGGGGCTGACAGTGCCTGGTCCACACCTTTCTGAGGTGGCGGCAGGTTGAGCAACAGAGGCAGACCCCTCCATCAAGGCACTATTACAGTGTCTGGGGCAATCGGCAGGACTCTCCATGAGCGCCCAGAGCCTGCCCAATGCTCACAAGCATCAGGTCTACTTCTACCTTAGCAGGCGCCATTTTTTTTACCTCAGCAGTTGGGGCTGACAGTGCCTGGTCCACACCTTTCTGAGGTGGCGGCAGGTTGAGCAACAGAGGCAGACCCCTCCATCAAGGCACTATTACAGTGTCTGGGGCAATCGGCAGGACTCTCCATGAGCGCCCAGAGCCTGCCCAATGCTCACAAGCATCAGGTCTACTTCTACCTTAGCAGGCGCCATTTTTTTTACCTCAGCAGTTGGGGCTGACAGTGCCTGGTCCACACCTTTCTGAGGTGGCGGCAGGTTGAGCAACAGAGGCAGACCCCTCCATCAAGGCACTATTACAGTGTCTGGGGCAATCGGCAGGACTCTCCATGAGCGCCCAGAGCCTGCCCAATGCTCACAAGCATCAGGTCTACTTCTACCTTAGCAGGCGCCATTTTTTTTACCTCAGCAGTTGGGGCTGACAGTGCCTGGTCCACACCTTTCTGAGGTGGCGGCAGGTTGAGCAACAGAGGCAGACCCCTCCATTAAGGCACTATTACAGTGTCTGGGGCAATCGGCAGGACTCTCCATGAGCGCCCAGAGCCTGCCCAACGCTCACAAGCATCAGGTCTGCTTTTACCTCAGTGGGCGCCAACCCTGTCCCTTCCAGCTCTCCTTCACAATGTTCAGGCCAATCTGACTCAGATTCAGAGTTGCCCATTCCTCAGTAAAGGACAAAAAAAAATGGTGAGGATGTGGATAGTGCGGAAGCTCACATCAGTGGAAAAAACCTCTTTAGAGAGGGAGTTTTTTCCAGGATATTTGATAAGGTTATTAAGCCATTGAGCCTTAAAGCCTCAAAATGAGAGCCAGTGCTGCAACTTCTTTCTCCAGAAGGTCTCTTTCCTCAGGGTCCACTGAGGTCAGCAGAGATGCCTTTTTCCAGAACCCATCCTAAAATGATGGAGATGGAGTGGTCCTCCTCACTGCACAGCTAGTGAGACACCAAACACATGAGTAAGTTTTGTTCTCTTCCTAAGGGAATCTTAGATAAACTCAAGGTACCATCAGTGAATGGATGCACCTGTTGCAGCACTGTCTTCTCAGGCCGTGATCCCTTCAGATGGGCAACATGGCCCTTGTGTCCCATGCAACAAATGTCTTGAGGCGTAGCTGAAGAGAGCTTTCTAAACTATTTTGTTTGCTCTCAGAGCCTCAGAAGCCAATTTGTTTTTCTCCAGAGTCACCAATTTCTGGGAGGAGGAACACCACCTTATCCAAAGCAATCAATGCACTTTGGAAAAGGTATCCTTGCCAGCTGCTTTCTCAGCTGACTATTTCTTCTAGAGCTACCACCTCTAGTGTGGTGGCCATAAGAAATTTGTGGCTGTGCAATCTCAAAGTAGATTACTGGGGACTCTGTTCTCCAGATCTAAGTTATTTGGCAAGCATTAGACCTTGTTCTCATTGAAACAAGGACAAGAACAGAGCACTTCCCACAGTTTCCAAGACAGGGAAGACTAAAGCCAACTAGAGCTTTCGCCCCTTTCTTCTTGAAAGAAGGAACAGAGAGCTGTCCAAATTCAACCCCAAGTGACACAAATCTGGGAACTTCCACAGAAAGTTCCAGCATTCCCATTCTTCCAAGGCAGGGAATGAAGCTAGAGACAGGTTGGCACGATGACACGCATAGGGGTTTCTCACCCAAGATGCAGGCTAGGTTTCAGAATTATGTGCAGACCTGGTACAACACAACAGTGGTTGCATGGTTCCTGGAGACATGTCTCCAAAGACTATTCCTTGGAATTTGTAAGGAAACCAAAGGACAGGTTCTGGCAGATCTCAAAATCAAGGGATGCAAATAAACATGCAGCTATCCTAGCAGCCATTTACCATCTACCTCATATTGGGGCGATAGAGGCAGTTCCCTCTGCTGAGAGAGGTACCAGGGTTTACTTGGTGCTCTTTCCAGTGCTGAAGCAGAATGAAGAGAGGCATGGCATCCTAGATCTAAGGTGGTTGAACTGTTTTTGTAAAATCACAGAAGGTATCTGAGGTCTCCTACAAATCCTTGCACTTTCAGTACTGTGCCTTTCCCTTTGGGTTAATGACCTCCCCAAGGGGGTTCACCAAAGTGTTAGTGGTACTTTCGGAGCATCTCAGGCACAGGGGACTGTTTCTTTTCCCTCACCTGGATGACTTTTAAATAAAGGTGTCGTCCAGGGAGCAAGCAGAGCTCAACATGCACCAGTTGGTGCTCTGCCTGCAAACTCATGGTTTTGTGATAATTCAGTCAAACAGTTCACTGGTTCCCATCCAGATACTGGAACACCTGAGAGTATTTTTCAGTACCCACATTTTCCATGCCTTTTTGCCAACAGAGGGTCACAGCCACAATCCTCCAGATTCTCAGTCAAGTAGGCAGATATCATGACGCTGGTCCACCTGCTATGAATGTTGGTTCTGTCACGAGCTGGTCAACTAGACCCAATTCCACACCAGAACTCTTCAGGAGTGTCTCTGGTCCCACTCAAGAAGATAGAGAGGAGATGCCACTTCCACCCTCTGACTCCACCACCCCTGACCAGAGATTTGCAGTGGTGGGTGTACAATGGACAGCTGTCCAAGGGGTGAGTCTTCAGGACTGGCAACAAGTAAGCCTGACCAGCATATTTGGTTGGAGGGCCCAGCTAAATGGCAGAGTGATTCAGGGTCATTATTCCTCTCAGGAGATGTTTCAAAGCATCAGTCTCCTGGAGCTGAGATCTATCTGTCTTGCTCTTTCATCTCAGACCCCATTTCTGCCATTGTCATGTTCTATTAAGAACAGACAGCGCGCGCGCACACGCGCACACACACCAGCTGCCCACCACACTTCAGGGGATCATTCCCTCTACTGCATAAACATAGATGCAAGGTGGTATTTAGGGTTTCCTGAGACCTATTTCCCTTGATCAAACCCTTCTGTTTCTGGGGTATTAAACCTATTTATGTGCAAACCAGTTTTCCAAACAGAGTACAATTGTGATGCAGGTTTACAACCAGTCACACTAGTGTGTATGAGGATCCTGTCACAGCTCAGCAAGTAGTGGCTGGGGACTGGATCCCTGTGCTTGTGGAGCTCCAACCACCTTTTTGTTGGCCCTACCTCCATACTCTTCTGAGTCTGAAGGATGCCAGTGATTAATAATAATAATACTGGTATTTATATACCGCCTTTCTGGTCATCGAATTACTCCTCTGACTTTATTCAAGGTGGTTCACATAGTCAGGCTTTCCTTTTCCACCAAACCCCGGAGGAGATTTTTACAATAACAGAAAGGTTCTGTCTTTCAAGAACCACACAACATTTCAGATAGATCTTTCACAGTCTGGTGTCACTTCTGGTCCCCAGTTGCCTCCCACACTGGCTGACAAGCAGTTCCTTCATCTCTCACATGAAGGGCAGCCAAGACGCTCACACCAAAGAGCAGGTGGAATAACTCAGCTCAGCTTGTCAGCTGCTTCAAGGTGTTGCCATTCACAGAGCTGCCAGCGACCTTCAGATGTTATCTTCGGGCTAACAGAGGCTTTGACCTCTAGACCAGACCTTCTGCCCCAGGGCAATGCCACTGCCAAAGCAAGCACAGCATTGCCAGACCCCCCCCCCCGGGCCAGGAGACCCTTCTGCCATTGTACATGGAACCTGGAGGGAGGGAGACCACCCAGTTATGGACTGTCATTCCAGCATCTGTTGGAAGGATACACCAAAGCAAAGGTTTGTCAGTCAGGTCATATTGCAGAGTGCAGACTGCCTAAACCTCTTTCTTAGTGGCTGAGCTGTGCTGCCTTGCAAGTTGAGTTTGTGACATGCAGGTAATGGGGTGCTCCTGCCTGTCTTATTCCTGGGTCACCCTGAAGCTGGTGCTGGACATATTTGTCTATGAGCCAAAAAGCTGCTGAAGAGCAGGGCTCTGGAGAACCCAACAGTGCTGATGTGTTGCAAGACTCACTCACCTGTCCCACTGCAAACATCAGTTGGGCTTTCTGTAGCTGGTCAGTTAGAGAACCAGCAGCTGCTGTGAACTTGGGCATGAATCATCTGAAAGGAACATCAGGCCAAGGACCTTTGTTATCTGTATGCACAGATGGTGTGGCTCCCAAGGAGGATACCTTGCCCAGCCATGGGTGGAGAGGGCCCTGCCCCACCACAGTGCCAATTGCTCTAGTTCCAGGGCAGCTGCTGAGCTGTTTTGGGATTGTCTTAAGTCCCTCTGCTTCAAGGTCATGAAAACCTGACAGAGGTGTTCTTCCCATGTGACATGGAAAACTGTGTGTCAGCATGTGTGAGGGCAATTTCCCAGGGGCGATTCCAGCACACAGTCCACCCATCTCTGGAATGTCATGGCTGCCTCCTGCAGTCTGACCTGCAGAGTCACAGAGTGAAGGTAGGTCTGAGGAGCTTCAGGGCCCTTTCTTTAAGAACATCTGAAGAGCCCTGCTGGATCACAGCCAGCAGTTTACCAAACTGGCTAGTCAGATGCCCCAGTGGGGAAGCCCCCAAGCTCTTGCTGTCATATCCACTGCCTCATCTCAAGCGTGTTTTCTGGATCATGAAACCTCGATGTAAATCCCAATGGGATGGAAGATCTGCCACTGTCTTCTTTAACATGGTCTTCATAATTCTATTGAGCCTATCTGCAGACCTCACCACCACCTGCAGGTGTCTTGAGGTTGTGGAAGACTTTTGGGTGCCTGGGGGTGAAGGGGTGTAATCAGCCCCTTTAGGGTAATCAGCCGTGGAGCTGTCAGTGTAGTCCAACCTGTGAAGGAAAAGGCAGGATGGCCCCAAGCCATGCCAGTCGCCTGCTTTTCTTTAGAGGGTGGCCTCCAGACAAGAGGTTCATGGTCCACTTTGACCAAAGCACAGCAGTCTCCTTGGGGTGTCCAAGGCAGCAGCCTGATGAAGCTGGGGTTCTGAAGCCTGGTGCTGGCACAAGAGGGCCTGGAGGGGGCCCAGCTATTTCCTTTCTGGCACCCAGAACAAAGGCAGCAGCATTCTTTTCAGCTCTGAATCTGGAGGGGAAAAAGGATTCGGTATTTTTTTTTTAGATTGTGAGCCCTTTTGGGACAGGGAGCCATTTAGTTATTTGATTTTTCTCTGTAAACCGCTTTGTGAACTTTTAGTTGAAAAGCGGTATATAAATACTGTTAATAATAATAATAATATCCAGACTGGAGTTTTCCATAGCCCTGGTGGCTCATCCATTGTGGATGCTGTGGACTCTACAAGCACAGAAGGGCAGTGTGGCTCTGGGAACAAGAGCCATGTTGTGTCCCGGAATTGCTTCTCAGCCATTGTGATCCTCCACCAGCTCAGGGTCAGCTTCAGGGTCCTGGGGGGAGGAAGTTGAGGGCCCTGTGTTTGTGTGTACCCTGTGCCCCTTCCCCATTACCCGGTGGGTGGGGTGGCAGGGGGCATTCCTCCCAACTTGGCAGATGTCCTGCTGCCACTGGAGCTGTCCCAGATGCATTGGCCTCTGGGGTGGGGGTGAGGAAGGGGACTCTTCCTCTCCCCTCTCCTCGGCCAAGTATGGAGACCTTCCTGCTGTTGGCATAAAAACATAAGAAGAACCCTGCTGCATCAGGCCAAAGGCCCATCTAGTCCAGCTTCCTGTATCTCAAGTGGTCCACCAGATGCCCCAGGGAGCACACAAGACAACAGACACAACCTGTGTCCTGGTGTCCTCCCCTGCATCTGGCAATCAGAGGCAGCCTGCCACTAAAACCAAGAGCTTGCACATACCTACTATGACTTGTAACCCGTAATGAACTTTTCCTCCTGCTAAGGCTTGTTTCCTTGGCATGTTGTGTCAGAGATCTTGACACCCAACTAGTCCTTGGTTGCAGGATGTGTTGGCATCCTTCAGTCTCAGAAGACTATGGTGTCACGCTCTGAATGGTGGTTCTGGAACAGAGTGTCCTCTCCAGTGCGCGAAGCCTGGGTAAAGTAGGTATGGAGGATAGGCTGTTACCCATGCAGCAAATCCCCTCTCTCCATGTCGCTGAAATGGTCCAATGGAAAGGCAGAGGCCAATACGGTTGGTTCCAGCGGCGTCGCAGGAGTTGCCAGAACGTGACTGTGTTCAGCCATGAACTGCCTCAGGGACTCCGGCTCTGGATTTTGCCTCGATGTTGACTCCTGAAGCCTTTTTCATAACTGGATGTAGCCACAAGGCAGTGGAGGTTTGGGATCAGAGTTTTCCTTCTCTCAGATGAGCTGCCTTCCCAGGCTAACGAGTCCCATCTACCCAGTGGCTGTTTAGTCGCCTCTTACAAGTACAGCCAAACTGAGGGCCTATTCTTATCCCCAGCCCCCAGGATGTGAGCCTGGCCATTGTGGACAGAGCAGCTGTCTGACCACGGGGAGGCGAGTGCTGGCCCAGTACACCTAGCACCCATGTTCATTGCAGGCCTTGGGATGTGTGCTTGCTGCTCCCTCTCCACTAAGCCCCCTTTGTGCCTCCTGAGTGTCTGGGGAAGCAGGCCTTCTCTCTCCCAACGCTAGTGGTCGGTCACCACTTGCCACCAGCTTCCTTTTGGCACAATAGCAGGGAGTGGACCACGCCTGCCACCCTCCCCTTTTCCTGCAAGTACATGACAGAATAGGGTGGCTCTGCTGCCTTGGCCTGAGAGATCTTCAGGTCGCAGGCAAGCCCAGGAGGCATTCAGGAGTTCAGCCCCCGGTGCTGCTCTGGACCAGCCTTGGCAGGGGCAAACGAGTAAACCGGCCCAGTCGCCACTGAACAATGGGGGGTGGTGGAGGAAGATTGTGTAATTCACAAATGAGTCAAGGGGCTTCTTCATGGTTCTCTCCCCTGCTGCGCTCAAAAGGTGCAGGAGCTGCAGCAGGGGTTTTATGGTTCTCGTGGGAGAAGGCTGCTAAGGTGTATCAGCAGGAGTGGGGTGGGGGTGGGGTCAGCAGAGGCCTGCATCTCCCTGGATGGCCAGAGGGGATCCTTGTGAGCCTACCTCATTTCCTGGGGCCATCTGTGTGGGCAGAGGAGGCTTTCTCTTGATTGAGAGGAACCTGCTTTCCTTCTCCATGCAGGAATCCATGCTGAAGGGGCGCTTCCCACCATCAGGCCGGATTGAGGGCTTCACTGCAGAGATTGGAGCCAGTGGCTCCTACTGCCCGCAGCACGCCACGCTGCCTGTGGAGGTCACCTACTTCGACATCGCAGAGCACAGTGCTCCTTCACCCTTCCTGGTATGTGGCTCATGCTGAGGGGGGTGGGGTGGGGGGAGGAGCAAGTAGATCTCCATCAGAATGTTGTCTCTTTGCTTTGGTGGGGGGGGGGGTAGAGAGGAGTCCCAAGCTTTCTGTTCCAAAAGGTTTCCAGGAGCGAGGCCTGGGACTCTTCCCTTGTCTGCACTGTCTCTGCTGGCCTCCACTCTTTGCACCAACAGTTTGCCACAGGGCAGCTGGATGAGAAAATGGGTTTGTTACTCTAGCATATCCCCTCTTGCGGAACTTGCTCTAGAACACCTGGCCATGGTGTGGATTGCTGCCATCCAAGGCCCCCATAGGCTGCAGTGGGACTGGCAAATTGGCCATGGTAGTCCGGGCTGCCTCTCTGAACCCCTCTTGCTTGTTTTGCCCCTGTTAAGAGTCTGCTTGAAGCCTCTCTTCCGGCTCATCTTGTGTTCTGTCCCTGCTCTAGGGAGTCATTGATCTGGAAACCTTGGGAAAGAAGGGTTACAGCATCCCCAAGACAGGCACCATCCAAGTGGTGAGTCACAGGGACCCTGAGGGGACAGGCAGGCAGCTTGGCTCAGATCCTGTGCTACTGTTATTGGAGTGAGAGGAAGGGTTGTGTGTGCATGCATTGAGGAGGGAGGAGGAGGCTGGGTCAGCTTGGAACTGGGGGGGAGGAAACCTCTGGGGTGAAGAGTTCAGGCTCTGTGTGTGTTGCCCATCATAAAAGCTCCACAGAGCAATCTTCTCCCCTCACCCGGCTCTTTCCTTGCCTTGATTCACTCTGCCATTCCAGACCTTATTCAACCCGAACAAGACCGTGGTGAAGATGTTCCTCGTGACCTACGACTTCCACGACATGCCTGCCAACCACGTCACCTTCCTGCGCCATCGCATCTTTCTGGTGCCTGTAGGGGAGGGGGAGGAACCCAGCCCTGCCCTTGAGAAGCTGCCTAGGAGGGTGCTGTGCTATCTGATGCACCTGAGGTAAGGGCTGCAGGGGGGAGGGGAGGGGAGGGGAGGGCTCAACAAGGAGGGGAGGGGAGGCTGAACAAGGGTCATAGTGCATCCATACCCCTCACTGTTTTCTAGCAGCTGAACGTGGAAAAACCTTGGTAGTTTGTATCCACTGCCACCATCCCAGGCTACAGAGACCAAGCAAAGAAGAATCACCTGGGGAAAAAAATAAAAACCCTCCCAGGAGAGCACTGAATCCCAGGGGTTCTTATTAAAAATCAAACCCACAGTAGTGCCTTCAGGGCAGAGAGGTGACAATCTACTGAATTACCTATAAGTGACCTGTAAATATGCATGATGATTAGGCAGACAAAGGTCAAAATATAACTAGTTTATGAAAAGTTCAAAAGAAAAGGGTATTAAGAAAAAGGGAAGGTGGGATGGTAAAGTATGAGCGGCTGTTGGAAAATACCTGAGCATGGCTGGAAGCACAAAGAAACTTTCACCAAATGGATGCAGTAAGCATTAATGCCCAGCCACTGGAGCAGGGATGCTACTCAAAGAGCTTGGGCTACAGGACACCCCCCCCCCAACTCATGAAGTTTGCCCACTGGCTGGAGTTGGTTAGCATCCAGGAAAATAAAGTAATTCCTTAACACAGTGGTCCCCAAACTTACTGTGCTCATGGCACCCTGCTGTGATGAGAATTGTGCGATATATGGACCCAGCATCTGCAGAGCCGGTAAGAAGAGGCCTTTTGGGACATTGGATGGTGCCCAGGACACCACAGTTTGGAAACCTCTGCCTTAATGTGATCTAGCTAGAAAACGGTCCTTGGCTTACGCTGTTTCTGCCCAACATTGCATATATGCAACAGGGACCAAATGTGTACAGCTATGGGCTGGACAAAAATCGATTAAGCTACTTTCATTGTTCAAGGAATCCAGTCCTTGCACTTTTGGGTGAGCAAGTGGATGCTCCTTTCTGAGCTCCCAAGAAATGGGCAACTGGCAAAGAAGAACCATGGACTTCCTGTAAGCTGATGCTTATATACCAGTGCTTGGATAATGTCATCAAGTTACCTGGCGGGAGGAGTGGGACCTGCATGGGTCACTCCATCCAACCCTTGTCCTAGAACAGGGGTGTCAAACTCGTTTCATACAGCGGGCCAGACTGCATTCAAGATGCCTGCTAAGGGCCAGAAGTGATGTCATTAGGCAGGAAGTGATGTCATTGAATAGGTCATAACCAGAAATAAGCACTTTTTTCTCACTTAGGAACTTGCTAGCTACAGAAAATATGCAAATCTTGATTATATTTCAAGATATGGAAGAGCCCCATTATCATATGGGCTGCCCTTTCAGCAGTGACAGCTCAGCAGCTGAGAGTTCAAATGAAAAGCTTCTGTAGGCCACATCTGGTCTCTGGGCTTTAGGTTTGACACCCTGACCTAGAGGGTGTGGCTGCCCAATCACTATGCATATGCCAATTTCAGTACTCCAGACATGAAGGAATTCCCCAGCCTACACATGCATGTGGGGCTACAAAATGGAGTTTCAAAGGCTGCTTGCCAAGGATGCCTTGGCAGCATTCTAGGCTGCTGAACCTGTACAAGAGTTTCTGTTGTGATACGAAGTTCAAAACTAGAGGAACAGAGACAAAAAAGGGGAAGAGCATGGCATTCATTGCCACTTGCCCATTTGCACTGGAACATTAGCAGAGCCCGCACTGCTAGATCTCATCAAAGGTGCATCAGTTCCAGCATTCTGTTCTCCACTGTGACGAACCAGAATTTTCAGGGGAAGCTCTGCCCTTCTGCCACTGAGAGGTATGCTGCCTCTCACTGGAGATTTCGCATGAGTAGTAGCCAGGGGTGACAAGAAAATCCCTGTGCTCTTAAGGACTTGAAGCTTGCTTTCAAAACAGGTGAAAGTTGAGATCTCTGGAGCTGAATTATCTGTCCTGCACTGGCTCCGTATTTGTGTAGCGCATCTGCAGATGACCAGATCACATGCTTCTGTGAGGTTCCTTCCCTTGTGGCTGTCAGATTTGTACTAGCCTCTGGTAAGCTGCTGCCTGGGAAGAAAAAATTATGTGACTGTTCTCCAGAATATCAGTGGGAAAGAGGGACCATTTTGGGTATGTATGACTACTTAGCTGGGGAGGGCAGGTGGCGATGGCTTGCCCCACTGGCCTTCCCTGGGGACCAGATTGTGTATATTGAGAAGGTGCACTCTCTCTCCATTCAGAGGACCCGATACTGTCAGTCCACAGGTCACATCAAGTCTGTCTTCTCCTCCCTCCATCTGGCAGAATGTCTTTGTTCCCTAACCTGAGCTGACCCCCTATGGAGATCTTCCTACTGCTCAGTAACCTGAAATCTTTGCCTCCCTAGATTCCACAGCTCCAAGTCGGGGAAGATTTACCTGCATGACAACATCCGCCTGCTCTTCTCGCGCAAGTCCATCGAGATTGATTCGGGGATCCCCTATGAGCTAAAGTCCTTCACAGAACTGCCACGCAATCCCTGCTACTCGCCACGCACCTGAGCGGCGGGGGAAGATGGTGCTGGGCCTAGACAGAGCACTTTGGCCAGCTGAAGAGGAGCAGGAACGATTAGGGCCCCCTCCAGGCTGACTGAAGAGGTGGTGGGACGAAACTGCCACAGCCTCTCTGTTATTTATTGTCTTTGTTGGGTGTGGAGAAAGGGGTCGAAAATGCAGTGCATCTGAAAGCAGCAGTAGTGGTTGTGCCCTATGCGACTTTGCTGAGCAGCAAGAGGGCACCGGGCGGAGTAAGGCACCTGGAGAAGCTGAAGGAATGTGGTGGTGGGGATGCTGGGCCCTGCACAGAGATGACAAGGGACCCAGGGTGTCTGAGGAAAGGGGTGGAACATGTCAAAGCTGAGGAGCGAGGCAAGGGGCTAGAGGGAGGGGGAGGGAAGCTGGCTGTGTGCAGCTGCTTCCCAGGTGGGTTCTGTTTAGACTTTCTACTTCCTGAATCCTGAGGCACATGCATGACAGGGGGGGGGGGCATGGTGCTCTGGGATGTTCATGGCCTCTCCCAAGGTTGGGGTGGGGCTTAGGCAGGAAATGAGCCAGTGTGCGATCGTGCAGAAGAACTGGCACCCCAGAACTGTGGTTCAGCAGGGGGTGCAGCTCAAACATTTGCCTGCAACCCTGTTCTGCAGGGCCTGTTCCCTTTCCTGAGAGTGAGCCCTGACTCGGCCCAGCTGCTGGGCTGGCACAGGCAGCGCCCTGGAAGCATCAGGTTCTGCTGTGACCCTGAGGGAACTCAGGCTCGCCCTGGGAGAACTGCTGGGTTCAGCGCGGCTACAGCCAGCCGTCCCTTCTGCCCCTTGCCGCTGCTATGGGGTGGAGGGGGCTGCAGGCTGTCGGTGATTGCTGCTGAGACCCAGAGTGCGGGCGGGCGCCGTTTGCAGAGGCGGATAGGCGGCCTGGCCGCGCCTCCACCCGCAGCAGCGGGCTCTGCTGGCCTTGACCGCATGCGGCGGGAGGGCTGCGCTGCTTTCTGTCTCGCAGAAGTTCTATAAAGGTGTTTGGAAGCAAAGCGGTGTCTTCATTCGTGTGCGGGTCTGTTTCTCGGCCGGCCTGCAGAGGCGCTCCGAGCGCAAAGCTTCGGCGCCGGCGGCCGGACGCGCTCCGTGGCCGCCGCGCGCCTGCCAGTTCGCTCAGCCCCGAACAGAGCGCGTCTGCCCGTGCAGGGAGGAGGCGGCGGCTCCCGCGGGCCCTCGAGGAGGGGAGCGGAAGCCGGCTGGGACTTCAACCTCCGCGGGCTTTCCCCGCGAGGGGCCTGCCAGCGACCGCCCTTGAGTGCGCTCCGCCCGCGACCGGGCACTTCCGGCGCTGACTCCGCACCCCGAGCCGCTCTGGCGTCCCTCGTCGCTGGTGCCGGAGGAAGCGGCTCGACGGCCCGCACTTCCGGCGGTGGGCGCGGGCGGCGAGGCGCTTCCGCCAGAGGGAGAGGATGCTGGGGCGGCGAGTGGCGGCCGCGGGGCTGCTGCGGGCGGCGCGCGCGGCTGGGGCGGGAGCTCGGCCCGCGCTGGCCCCCCCGCAGCCGCAGAGCCGGGCGGCGTCCAGCCTGCCCCTGAACACGGTGGTGCTGTTCGTGCCGCAGCAGGAGGCCTGGGTGGTGGAGCGCATGGGCCGCTTCCACCGCATCCTCGAGCCGGTGAGCCGCGGGGCGGGGCGGCCCCCTCGGGGGCTTGGGGCAGACGTGCCGGGGTGGGGGGCAGAGCCCTCCGGGTGTGCCCGAGCGCAGGCGGCGGCGCTTTGCAGAGGAGCGACGGGGAGCCCCCTTGTCGGCCTGCGCCTCCGGCCGCTCAGGCTGCCGTCAGAGCCTGCAGCGCCGGCACGCCTCTGTGCGGCGGTCCATGCGGCCGGCGCTTCCCACCAACAGGGCTCCTGCTCTCAGCCCGTCACTCGCGGTGCTGCGCCTGGGCGGGATGCGGCAGGGGCTGCTCCCGTCGCCCGCCTTTTGTGGGGCGCAGCCCGTCCGGAACAGACGGCCCTCAGCCAGCCGACGGGACGCGGGCCGGAACTCCGCAGTGCTCGGGGACGCGCAGAGGCCTCTGGCGCTGTCGTGCAGAAGTCGGAGGCTGAAGACGAGGCCGAGTCGCTGCTGGGAACGCGTCTGCGGAGCACAGAGCCTGCCAGGCGGACGCACGTGTTCGGAGAGGTCTCTTGCCAGGGAAGGAGCGAGGCTGCAAGCGCTTCAGGGTCTGAGCTCGAGGGCGTTCCGTGGCTTCGTATGGTCTTGGGCTGCCAGTGCCCAGGATGGCCCAGGACTGCCGATCTGGCATTCTGCGCAGGCGGGAGGGGGGCCCTGCCCGGCTTGGCTTTTGCTCTCTAGAAAGGGAACGTGATGGAGACATACAGAGCCACACAGGGAGAGGCAGAGCGGACAGAGAGACGCTCTTCTCCCTCGCGTAACGCCAGGACTGGGACAGCCACTAGTTGAGTGTTGGGAGCCTGAAGACAGACAGAAGGAAATACTTATTTGCCCAGCGTGTGCTTTGCCTGTGGAACTCCTTGCCGCAGGAAGTAGTGATGGCATCTGGGCCAGAAACCTAAGAGCAGGTTGGACACATTTCTGGAGGAGGAGTTCAATGCGGGTTACAAGTCATGGTAGGTCTGTGCAAGCTCTTGGTTTTAGAGGCAGCTGCCTCTGATTGCCAGATGCAGGGGAGGGCACCTGGACACAGGTTGTGCCTGTTGTCTTGTGTGCTCCCCTGGGGCATTTGGCCACTGCTGTGAGATACAGGAAGCTGGACTAGATGGGCCCGTGGCCTGATCCAGCAGGGCTCTTCTTATGCTCTTAAATGTTTTCTTCGATGTCCAGTAGGTGGTGCTGCTGTGCCTTGGAGTGGATTTCTGCTCAAAGAATGATCCTAAGCATGATTGCACTGGGCCCTCAGTATCCACAGGCGATCCATTCCAGGTCACCCCCCCCCCCCCCCAGATACCAAAATCTACAGATGCTGGAGTCCATGGGGGCGAGGTCGCAGCACCACAATTACTAATGTTAGCATTGTGCTCGGTCCACAGGCCTCCCCACACCTCAGAACACTTCCCAGACGTGGCTGGGACTGGCTTCTAGTCACATCCTGGAGACTCTCTGATGGTGGAATCCACAAATGTTGAGTCCCTTAATACCGAGGGCCCGCTGTACTGTCAAATAAGTCCTGCTGTGTTAAGTGGAATAGGCTTCATAACAAGCATACTTAGGAGCACAGCTAGAAAGAGTGCTGTGGAAATCGTCTCGCTTTCTGTCTCCTGCGTGTGTGTTTTTCAAGTGGTTCTCCACATAGTTCAAGCTTTATCTCTGTCGAGTCAGGCACGAGTTTGATTTGTAGTTGTTTAGTGTGCTCTGGGGTGGTATAAAGAGAGGCGCTTGCTGTTCTGAAGAATGAGCTTTCCTATTCCTAATTCTTGCCAGGGGCTGAACTTCCTCATCCCACTTCTGGACCGCATCCGCTATGTACAAAGCCTCAAAGAAATTGTCATCAATGTGCCGGAGCAGTCAGCTGTTACCCTTGGTGAGGAGATCTGGCTGGGGAGGTGAGGAGTAAAGTCCTGGGCCGGAGTTTAGGGCTGAGCTGGCACATCAGGGGGTCACAAATCACATTGCTGGGAAGATTGCTTTTGGACTGGCAGTGCTAGGGAGACCCATTGCTTGGAGGGTTGTGCTATTTACCAGTGGCATAACGTGCCCAGGCAAACCTACACTCCACTTATGCTAGTACTCCAGTTCCTCTAATGTCAGTGTAATGCAGTTTGGATTATCTTCTGGTTCAACACACCAGGGAAGAAGAGTTTCCACACTCCCCCCTGAGCGGTGTGGTCATGCTAGCCACTCCACTGTGTCCATTTCAATCCCAGCCTCATGCACCAGTTAACCCATTTCTGCCCAGCCCACAGGTATTGGCAACCTTCAGTCTCGAAAGACTATGGTATCGCGCTCTGAAAGGTGGTTCTGGCACAGCGTCTAGTGTGGCTGAAAAGGCCAATCCGGGAGTGACAATCCCTTCCACACCGGGAGCAAGTGCAGTCTGTCCCTGGTCTGTCTCCCTGGCTATAGTCTGCATAGTCTGCAGACGCGTGTGGCCTCTGGGAACCCAGTGCCTCTGGGAACTAAGTGCCAGGTAAGGCACAAGAGTTTAGCATCTGGGCGAGTTCAGCAACAGGGCGAGGAGGCCAGGGCCCCATACACTGCCCTTCCTCTTCCCTTGAGAAGAGGGCTGCTATCCAGTGTACGGTTTTTAAAAGGACCCATAAATAAAACAACAACAACAACAACAAAAAAGCTATGCAGTCAGACAGCCAGCAGCAGGGTGGGGGCTATCCAGTGTTCTGCATCGAGTGCCACATGTATGATTATATGCCTCTGGGGCATAAGTCATGGGTGTGTCCTCGGTGCAAGGAGCTCCAGGCTCTCAGGGAACGCGTCCGCTCCCTTGAAGCCTTGGTGGCCGACCTGGAGAAGCGCAGGCAGCCAGAGGAGGACCGTGGGGAGACTTCCGGGGACGATCAGGCTTCGTCCCAACCTCAGGCGTGCAGCTCCTCGGCTGCCCGGGTGGGAAGTCTCGGGACTGGAGGACGTCATCCTGGAGAGGAGGGAAACAATCCCCTAGGGGGGATCCCTTCTCCAGGGGATGGGCCCGTATCCGAGCGCACTCGGGATACTCCTCGGCGGGAGGGGGGTCGGGGGCTTCTTGTAGTGGGGGATTCGATTATTAGAAACATAGAGAGGGGGGTTTGCGACGGATGTGAGGACCGCATGGTGACTTGCCTGCCTGGTGCGAAGGTTGCGGACATCACTTCTCGTCTAGACAGGCTAGTAGACAGTGCTGGGGGAGAGGTAGCGGCTGTGGTGCATGTCGGCACCAACGACGTGGGCAAGTGTAGCTGGGAGGTCCTGGAGGCCAAATTTAGGCTTTTAGGCAGGAAGCTGAAAGCCAGGACCTCAAAGGTAGCGTTCTCTGAAGTGCTACCTGTTCCACGCGCAGGGCCAGCTAGGCAGGCGGAGATCAGGGGTCTCAATGCGTGGATGAGACGGTGGTGTAGGGAGGAGGGGTTTAGATTCGTTAGGCACTGGGGAACGTTTTGGGACAAGCGGGGCCTGTACAAGAGGGACGGGCTCCATTTGAACCAGAATGGAACCAGACTGCTGGCGCATAACATTAAAAAGGTGGCAGAGCAGCTTTTAAACTGATCCCTGGGGGAAGGCCGACAGGAGCCGAGGGGCATCCGGTTCGGGACTCCTCATCCCTATGGGATGAGGATGGGGAGGTTAGAGAACAACAAGACAAAGGCAGGGTAGGAGAAGAAATTGGGAAAGGTAGGGTGATGGGATGTGATAGACGGTTTGGCACAATGAGAGGATGCGGGGACAAAGGAGCGAATAAGCAGCCCATCCTGGGGCATTCCGTGTATAAATGCTTTTATGCGAATGCCCGAAGTCTACGAGCAAAGGTGGGAGAACTGGAATGTCTGGTGACAAGGGAAAATATTGACATAGTGGGCATAACGGAAACCTGGTGGAATGCGGAGAATCAGTGGGATACCGCAATCCCGGGCTATAAACTCTACAGGAGGGACAGGCAGGGGCGTGTTGGAGGTGGGGTGGCCCTTTATGTTAAGGAAGGGATAGAATCCAGCAAAGTAGAGATTGAAGGTGGGTCCGACTCCACCGTAGAATCTCTGTGGGTTAAATTACCAGGCTTGTGCAGCAATGTAATACTGGGGGCGTGCTATCGTCCTCCAGACCAGAAATCTGATGGGGACCTTGAAATGAGGAAACAGATCAGGGAGGTGACAAGGAAGGACAGGGTTGTAATCATGGGGGACTTCAATTATCCTCATATTGACTGGGTCAATTTGTGTTCTGGTCACGATAAGGAAACCGGATTTCTTGACGTGCTGAATGACTGTGGCTTAGATCAGCTAGTCAAGGAGCCCACCAGAGGACAGGTGACTCTGGATTTAATTTTGTGCAGTACGCAGGACCTGGTTAGAGATGTAAACGTTACTGAGCCATTGGGGAACAGTGATCATGCTGCGATCCGTTTTGATGTGCACGTTGGGGGAAGAATACCAAGCAAATCTCTAACAAAAACCCTTGACTTCCGACGGGCGGACTTCCCTCAAATGAGGAGGCTGGTTAGAAGGAGGTTGAAAGGGAGGGTAAAAAGAGTCCAGTCTCTCCAGAGTGCATGGAGGCTGCTTAAAACAACAGTAATAGAGGCCCAGCAGAGGTGTATACCGCAAAGAAAGAAGGGTTCCACTAAATCCAGGAGAGTGCCCGCATGGCTAACCAGCCAAGTTAGAGAGGCTGTGAAGGGCAAGGAAGCTTCCTTCCGTAAATGGAAGTCTTGCCCTAATGAAGAGAATAAAAAGGAACATAAACTGTGGCAAAAGAAATGTAAGAAGGTGATAGGGGAGGCCAAGCGAGACTATGAGGAACGCATGGCCAGCAACATTAAGGGGAATAATAAAAGCTTCTTCAAATATGTTAGAAGCAGGAAACCCGCCAGAGAAGCGGTTGGCCCTCTGGATGGTGAGGGAGGGAAAGGGGAGATAAAAGGAGACTTAGAGATGGCAGAGAAATTAAATGAGTTCTTTGCATCTGTCTTCACGGCAGAAGACCTCGGGCAGATACCGCTGCCCGAACGGCCCCTCCTAACCGAGGAGTTAAGTCAGATAGAGGTTAAAAGAGAAGATGTTTCAGACCTCATTGATAAATTAAAGATCAATAAGTCACCGGGCCCTGATGGCATACACCCAAGGGTTATTAAGGAATTGAAGAATGAAGTTGCAGATCTCTTGACTAAGGTATGCAACTTGTCCCTCAAAACAGCCACGGTACCAGAAGATTGGAGGATAGCAAATGTCACGCCTATTTTTAAAAAGGGAAAGAGGGGGGACCCGGGAAACTATAGGCCGGTCAGCCTAACATCCATACCGGGTAAGATGGTGGAATGCCTCATCAAAGATAGGATCTCAAAACACATAGACGAACAGGCCTTGCTGAGGGAGAGTCAGCATGGCTTCTGTAAGGGTAAGTCTTGCCTCACGAACCTTATAGAATTCTTTGAAAAGGTCAAGAGGCATGTGGATGCGGGAGAACCCGTGGACATTATATATCTGGACTTTCAGAAGGCATTTGACACGGTCCCTCACCAAAGGCTACTGAAAAAACTCCACAGTCAGGGAATTAGAGGACAGGTCCTCTCGTGGATTGAGAACTGGTTGGAGGCCAGGAAGCAGAGAGTGGGTGTCAATGGGCAATTTTCACAATGGAGAGAGGTGAAAAGCGGTGTGCCCCAAGGATCTGTCCTGGGACCGGTGCTTTTCAACCTCTTCATAAATGACCTGGAGACAGGGTTGAGCAGTGAAGTGGCTAAGTTTGCAGACGACACCAAACTTTTCCAAGTGGTAAAGACCAGAAGTGATTGTGAGGAGCTCCAGAAGGATCTCTCCAGACTGGCAGAATGGGCAGCAAAATGGCAGATGCGCTTCAATGTCGGTAAGTGTAAAGTCATGCACATTGGGGCAAAAAATCAAAACTTTAGATATAGGCTGATGGGTTCTGAGCTGTCTGTGACAGATCAGGAGAGAGATCTTGGGGTGGTGGTGGACAGGTCGATGAAAGTGTCGACCCAATGTGCGGCGGCAGTGAAGAAGGCCAATTCTATGCTTGGGATCATTAGGAAGGGTATTGAGAACAAAACGGCTAATATTATAATGCCGTTGTACAAATCGATGGTAAGGCCACACCTGGAGTATTGTGTCCAGTTCTGGTCGCCGCATCTCAAAAAAGACATAGTGGAAATGGAAAAGGTGCAAAAGAGAGCGACTAAGCTGATTACGGGGCTGGGGCACCTTCCTTATGAGGAAAGGCTACAGCGTTTGGGCCTCTTCAGCCTAGAAAAGAGACGCTTGAGGGGGGACATGATTGAGACATACAAAATTATGCAGGGGATGGACAGAGTGGATAGGGAGATGCTCTTTACACTCTCACATAATACCAGAACCAGGGGACATCCACTAAAATTGAGTGTTGGGCGGGTTAGGACAGACAAAAGAAAATATTTCTTTACTCAGCGCGTGGTCGGTCTGTGGAACTCCTTGCCACAGGATGTGGTGCTGGCGTCTAGCCTAGACGCCTTTAAAAGGGGATTGGACGAGTTTCTGGAGGAAAAATCCATTATGGGGTACAAGCCATGATGTGTATGCGCAACCTCCTGATTTTAGGAATGGGTTAAGTCAGAATGCCAGATGTAGGGGAGAGCACCAGGACGAGGTCTCTTGTTTTCTGGTGTGCTCCCTGGGGCATTTGGTGGGCCGCTGTGAGATACAGGAAGCTGGACTAGATGGGCCTATGGCCTGATCCAGTGGGGCTGTTCTTATGTTCTTATGTTCTTATGCTATGGGCCTTCCTTCTTTGCCTCTTAGCCTCAGACTGTTGGCAAAGTGTCTCTTCAAACTGGGAAAGGCCATGCTGCACAGCCTGCCTCCAAGCGGGCCGCTCAGAGGCCAGGGTTTCCCACTTTTTGAGGTCCATCCCTAAGGCCTTCAGATCCCTCTTGCAGATGTCCTTGTATCGCAGCTGTGGTCTACCTGTAGGGCGCTTTCCTTGCACGAGTTCTCCATAGAGGAGATCCTTTGGGATCCGGCCATCATCCATTCTCACGACATGACCAAGCCAACGCAGGCGTCTCTGTTTCAGCAGTGAATACATGCTAGGGATTCCAGCACGTTCCAGGACTGTGCCCAGACTGTGTTCCTGGACTCTGTCCAGGACGTTCCAGCCCAGCCCACAGGTGTGCGCATTTTATCCCTGTTACTTATATGCAACGCTGGGCAGATATGGCTTAAGAGTGGTGTGCCAGCAACCCTCTTGTATGGGTTAGGCGTCGAAGGAACTAATCCGCGCATGCACACACGTCACACAGCACTTTCGGTGTAAGAATGTCACAGTTCCTTTTAAGGCATGAGTTGCTGTGAAACCAACTGGAAGAGAACAGAAGCAGGACTTGTGCAGTGGTACCCTTGCTTGTGCAGCCACTGTGAGGGCCGGGGGGCCTGGGGCCATTTCACATGGCTAGGCAACAGACTGGGGGGGGGGGCTGGAGCAGCGTTCTGAACTACCCCTCCTGGAGTCGCCTGTGTAGTAGGGAGGGAGAAGTGCCTGACCAGCCATTTGGCTTGGATAGAGGTTTCAGTTAATTTGGGCCCTCGCCCTCTGTCCCCATATCCTTGCTGTTCTCAGCAGCCTGAGCTGGTTTGAAAGTTGGGTTTGGTTTTCACCTGTTTCAGTTCGTGTTTTATTACTGATGGTTTCAATATCATTGCATTTTTTTCCTAATATTTTGTAAGCCATCTTGTGGGCCCCTTTGGGCACTAAAAGGGGGGCATAAAGATTACTTAGTTTTTGTAATTTATAGCCACGGAACTGATGACAGGTGGCATGGTTTGAAAACACATTGGCAGCATTCATACCCCCCCCCCCATTTGCCTCCATAGAGCACATCCTTGGTTCCCCAGTTAGGCTGCTGGCCTCCAGTTGGGTCCCAAGCAGACAAGTGCAAGCAACCAAGCATTTCTGCCTTGCGTGTTTGAGAGAAATGGCAGGCAAGGTGGGGGTGGGAATTATGGAGCGAAAGGGTCTTTGTGGAGAGTTCTCCTTGATGTGTTTAAGACGAGCAAGGCAGTGTAGCTCTGTGCCCTGCACCCTGTTGTCCGAGTGAGGCTTTCCCTGGCAGGAGCTAGTCCTAGGGTTGATGTGCAGCAAGAGGCTGCATTGTTCCAAATGCTAGGCTTGGTCATGGAGGGTCAGAGTGTTCTGCTGTCCATGGATTTCTCTGGACGCATTTGGACTTTGCCAGCTTCAGAGCTGGCATAATGTTACATCATAGTGGAGGCTGTGTCTGGAGGGGTACTGGATTTGGTGTCAGCTCCTGCCTGCCCTGTCTTCCCTGGCTTTGGGGCTTCCACCAGCTGGAGTTACACTGGAGGTGGAGAGAGGCTAGCGCATTGTTCTGCTGGCGCTGAAACACAGCATGGTGAAAGCGCTGCAGTGCATTCTGGAACCCTGCATCAGTTGGTTTGTCCTCTGGCTTCTTACGTGGCTTCTTGGCAGGACTTTGGGTGTTATCTGGCCGAGGCTCTCTGCTGGGCTTGTTTCCCAGCCTTTGTCCCCATCTTGTTTTCCTGAAAGAATTTCCTGCTTTCTTGTAGATAATGTGACCCTCCAGATAGACGGGGTGCTCTACCTGCGTATTATGGATCCTTACAAGGTACTGCCGGGCATAGGAAGCAAGCAAGCAAGCTTGACACTCTCCAGGCCCTTATGGTGTGTGAGAGCTAGGAGGACCCACGGGGGTGGCTGCTGGGGGTTCCTGCTGTGGTCTGCTGCCAGGGAGAAGTCTGTTAGGTTGGCCTTGCCATGACCCCCCTCATGTCCCCGATCAGGCTGGCATAGTTCTACAGGCTAGCATGCTACCTATCTCCTTCCTGCTGTCTCTTCTTACCCTAGGCTAGTTACGGAGTGGAAGACCCAGAATATGCTGTGACTCAGCTGGCCCAGACCACCATGCGGTCCGAGCTGGGAAAGTTGTCCCTTGACAAAGTATTCCGGGTGAGTGACAAGAAGAGGGAGTAGGCCCTCTGAGCTCCTGGCTCGAGTAGCTTGGAGGGTTAACACAAGGCCTAGAGCCTGGGTTTTTATCTTTGACTCCTCTCTTCTTTGTGCCCCATGTCCAATCCAGGTCACTTCCCTTCCTCCCCTCCCCCCCAGCACAGATATACCAAGCCCACCCTTTTTTTCCTCTTGGCCCAAACACGAATTAACTCTTGACCTCTTCTCACCATGACTGCTTCAGCCTTCTCTCTGATATTCTCCTGCACACCTCAACCCAGCACCCTGCCCTTCTCCCCCACATCGTCTACCATTCTGGCAGCTCGGATCCTGTCATGCCCCTTCTCAAACTCTGCCCCAAGATGTCAAGGAGGTGGGTAAGCTGCCTTCCTCTTTAAGACTATCGTAGGAAGGATGATCTGCATTAAGATCTGAGTAAAAAGCCTAGCTTTTCAGTATGTAGATTAGATAACCTAGCTTAATTGTTTTCAGTACTGCTGTAAATGTAATTAATCTTTCTTGGGGCTTCTGTTTGTAATGGTTCTCCTTTCATCTCTGTATGGGGGTTGGGAGAAGAGTCAGAAGTTTCCCTTAAGAAATTAACCTGTATCTTAAAAAATAAAGTGCTTCTTTTGAAGTTGGAGTGTGGTGTGTTATTGACTAAGGGAGAGCCACCTCAAGGAAGTTTGGTAAAGGATCAGGACCCAGTGAAGTTGCCTTCCCCCCTTCCGGCTGTTTGATCATATTGATCTGAGAACAGGGTGCAAGTGAAGCGCTTATGGGCACAATCCTAACCCCTTATGTCAGTGCTTTTCAGCACTGTCTTAAGGGCAATGCAGCTCTGAGGTAAGGGAGGAAACATTCCCTTACTTTGAGGAGACCTCCGTGAGTGCCCCCCCAACTGCAGGATGCAGCACGCATCCCATTGGCACCACTATGCCAGTGCTGGAAAGTACTGGCATAAGAGGTTAGGGTTGTGCCCTATGAGTTGTAAGCGGACCACGTTGACTCAGAGGCTGAGGTTGGAGGGAAGCAATGCGGGTTTCATCCTGCCTGATTTCAAGATTTTTTAAGCTGCCTCAGATCCTCTGGGCTTAACTGTGACATGGGGTCTGGCAGGTGTCCTCCAAGGCCTCACTGCTCTTATGTCTTCTGTTATTCCACCCCCCCCATTTCTGCTGCTTCCGCAGACACCTCTGTCCTCTCTTTCTTCCTGCCCACTACGCGCTGAGCTGCTACCCCAGGACCCGCCTGGTGCCTGAAGCCTTTCCACAGCTTTCTTACCCCCTACCCCTTGCAGCTAAGGCCACGTATGTGCACATGACCTAAGCACACGTTCTTCCCATTTGCTCAGTTCCTTTTCTCTTTCTCGTTTCTGGGCAGAGGACTGTCTTTTCTCCTGTGGTCAAGTGCCACATCCGTAGATTGCACAGTAAGACAAGTAATTCTTGGAGAAGTCCCGGCCCTGGGGGGATCACAGCCAGAAACAGACACTTTTGTTGTCATGTGCCATGCACATTGACAGCACTGTAGAAATAACTGTCACTGTTATTAATTTGTTCTCAATTTTACATTGTGTGTCCTTGGACTGATTGTCACCCACAGTCTCCCCCCCCCCCCCCCGCAAGGGCTGAAAGATGGGATGTGTCGGTACATGGAAGGAAAAGGGAGGTGGGACAGCTGCACAGTGGACAGGGTGGGATTGCGGCTGTGTCTCACGAGGGCAAGGGGAGTGAGTGTTGCAGGAAGGGTGGGAGCTGGGATGCTGTATGGAGTTTAGCAGAAGGAGACCCAGCCTGGGGCAGAAGGGTGGGCTGAGGAGCAAGGAGGGTCACCCCCAGAAGGACTTGTCATGCTCCAGCTACCTTTTTAGGAGAGCCAGGCTGGCCAGACACATCCAGTGGCTCAGCAGCCCAGCTGGGGACGAGGTGGACCTCCCTGTGCCCTCTCTGATCCCTCCGTCTCTCCAGGAACGTGAGTCCCTCAACGCCAGCATTGTGGATGCCATCAACCAGGCCTCAGACTTCTGGGGCATCCGGTGCCTGCGCTACGAGATCAAGGACATCCACGTGCCGCCCCGTGTGAAGGAGTCCATGCAGATGCAGGTTAGGTGACAAGACAGGGCAGGGTTATTGGGGGAGGGTCTGGCATGGCCTCAGGAGATGTCTACAGCCCAGTCTGCTCTTTTGAGGCCTGCTCTAAATCCCTGGGGATCTGGTTGTGTGCTGCAGCCTGCCAGGCTTTGGCTGGAAAGGTGGCAGCAGTGGCTGCTGCTGTTCTGGGACTCCTCAGGCAGTCCTGGTGACTCATCTCAGTTCCATGGAAGGCAGAACTTCCCTCTTAGTCTTCAAGTAGTTCTTGATGGAGGATCATCAAATGGCTGCAAATCCCTTCCTTGTGGAATTTGAAGAACAACATGAAGCAGGGGTGGAAAGCGCTTAATTCCTCAATGTGGTAGGGAAGACAAGCTCTGCCACAAAGGATCCTGGCAGCAGTGCAAACTAGGGGTCTGTGGGGGGCTTCCCCCTTCACCTGAGAATGCGTGTGTGGCTGAGCCCTGTGCCAAGATTCCTGAGCGTCTCCAGGGAATAGAGGGTTTTTCTGTAACGCAGTAGGTGGTCCTCCTGAATGGGTCCTTTTTAATTTAAGGTAGAGGCCGAAAGGCGCAAGCGAGCAACAGTGCTGGAGTCGGAAGGAACCCGGGAGTCGGACATCAATGTGGCCGAGGGGCGGAAGCAGGCTCAGATCCTAGCCTCAGAGGCAGAGAAGGCGGAGCAGATCAACAAAGCTGCTGGTGAGCTGAAGGGACAGAATAAGCACATTTGCCTGAGCCATAGGAGGCCTCTGCACAGAGGGGCAGGGCTGGAACTGCACTGAGACTTGAGGTTGTGCCCAGAGGCGCCCAACCATTCACCACTTCTGTGGGGAGTTGGCAAAGAGAAGGTGAGCTACATTGTAGGTAACTGCTGGAGCTCTGATTGGAAGCTCTGACAGACGAACAGGTGACAGTGTGGGGGGGCACCTGGCAGTTTGACCTTTGTCAGACCTGTTGTGCGACAAGGAAACTTGTTGCAGGGATGCTGTTATACAAAGAGGATCACAGCTCAAGCCACAGACGGTCCAGCAGACCCATTTCCTTTTGTCCCTTATTCCCTCCCCAGGTTTCCAAGGGTGGAGAGGGGAGGCATAGGTTGCTGTGGATGAGCAGGGGACAGACTTCTGGAGGGAGGAAACGGCCCTGCTGCCACATTTGGCTGCTGCTTGCCCTTGAGTGTCCTTGTTGATGGTCCTTGTCTTCCTTTCCCAGGGGAGGCCAATGCAGTGCTCGTGAAGGCCCAGGCCAAGGCAGAGGCGATCCGGCTCCTGGCAGCAGCCCTGACACAGCAGGTGACGAGGGGAGCGGGAGCTGGACCTGCAGGAAGAGCCCCTGGGAGGGAGGTGCCCAACAGTCTCATTGGGCAGTGCAGAGTCTGCACCCAGGGGTGCCCACTGTACAGGGTCTGGGTCACAGCAAGCCAGATGGCAAGAGGTGGAGGTGATGTGGTTTCAGCCCACCTTCGGGAACTGGAATCCATGTAGCTGGTGACTCCGTGGAATGAAATGTCACTTCCCTTGGCAGAATCTTCACTGCACAAAGGCTTCTTGGAAGGGAGTCAGTAGGCAAGAGGTCCCAGAATTCTGCCTTTTGGCCAAATCACAGAGCCGTCAATTGAGAAGTAGCTGCCTCTCTTCTTGCTCAGGCCATAGGAAATTATGATCGTGGTTAAGAATACTTCTACACTTTTCAACAAAAATTGGATCACACAGCGGCTTACTTAGGGAAACCAATGGTTCCCTGAGCCCAAAGGGCTCGTGGTCTAAAAGAGGTGCAGAAGGCACCACTAAGAGGTCCTGCTGGGGCAAGGGGGGGCAGTTGCTGTTACTCTGAACGCCAGAGGGGCACCACTTTGCCTGGTGTGCAGGGACCCTTGCTTTCCAACAACCTCCAGGTTGTCTTGTGCTGACATACTTCCTAGGAGCTGGAGGCAGGCACAAGCCCTTGCTGTGGGTGGATGGGGGGGACGACAGACCAGGACGGGGTGCCCTCTTGCCTTTGCAGATCCTCCTCGGAATTGGAACTAGGAGACCGCAAAGCAGGCACTCTCTTGCACATAATTCTATAAGAACAGTGCGGTGAGACGTGCGATGTGCCAGGCACTTCTAGGGGGGCAGAGTCTGAAGTCTTGGTTTACAAGCCACGTTGTGGCCGTGGCGCGTCTGGGGCTGGACAATCTGCAGAAGGGGCATGGCCATATTTCTGGATGGCCTTTTCCTCATGACTGCGGGTCTACTTACCCTCCTCTTCTCCCCACCCGCTTCCTAGAATGGCAGTGCAGCTGCCTCGCTATCTGTGGCTGAGCAGTATGTGAGTGCCTTCTCTAGCCTGGCCAAGGAGACCAACACAGTTCTGCTGCCATCCAACACGGGAGATGTTGCTAGTGTGGTTGCCCAGGTCAGTTTTATGTGCATGGAGCTGGGTGGCAGGCAGCTGGTGGTGCTTGGGGATTGGGAAAAGGCCAGGGGTGTTGCTTTGCAGAAATGCAGAGGCAACTGCAGGGAGGGAGATTTCAGTCAGGCCTCTCGGGGGGTGTAGACTTGGGTGCAGAATTTCCCCACTGATAAATTCCAGGCTCTCCCCTGCTGTGGACTCAGCTCAGTTTCCATATAATGACCCATCTCGGGAGTTAAGGGTGGCGGGTATAGCGTCTCCCTTCTTGCCAGTCGCAGCTGGGACTGCCAGGATTGCCTGCTAGGTTTGTTCTGACTCCGTGCCCACTTTGGAGCTGTTTGGCCCTTGCCTTTTGATGGACTGTGAGACTCTTCTCTACCCCGCCCACTTTCTCTCCTCTCCAGGCGATGGGGATTTACACCACCCTGAGCAGGCCCCAGACAGCAAAGGTCACTGAGACCGTAGTACCCCCTCCCCACCAGGCACAGCAGCAACAGCCCTCCAGCACAGAGTATCCTGAGCTTGAGCGGCCGACCGCCAGCTGACGGAGACTGCGGGCATGACCACATTCCCTGGATGGATCCCGCTCAGACACTGGCTCCTCCCCCACTTTGTTTTCTAACCAATCATGGAATTAAAGGAAATGATGCTGGCTCAGTGTCTGGTCTTGTGTCAAGGCTGCTCAGGGGTCGTGGGGTTGTTGCTGCCTTGGAAGGGAATTCCAAACTGAGAGTCCAGCCTTCTGTGGTTGTCTCCCTGGGATCTGTTTGTGGCAGTCCAAAACCTCTGAGTTGCAGGACCAAGTTTGGCTAACCGTTAATGTGGCCTCAGTAAGAATTGCTGGGGGGGGGTGTAACTAGAGCAGGGTTTCCCAACATGAGTTGCAACCCATTGGCGGGTCACAAGTCCGTGTACGGTGGGGTTGTGAGCCGGGCCCTTCCTCCCGCCCCTGGAAGTTTAAAGGTCCAAACTGGAGCCATTCCAGAAAGGGGGGGGGGGTTTCTGGGCCAGCAGCAATGCTGGCTAGAATTATTTATTTACTTTATTTACTCAATTTGTATTCTGCCTTTCTCCGAGGGGGTGGTACCCGGCCAGCGACTGTTGCCCTCTGCAGGCCTCCAAAATCTACTTGGTTTTGCTTCTGCAGGTGTTTCTGAGGCCTGCAGGGGAGTAATAGAGTGAGCTATTTCTGATCAAACCAAAAGTTGCCTCTGAAAACTGGAAATAGCTTTGGATGCTTCTGCAGGCCATTCAGAGGCCCACGGAGGCCAATAGAGTGGGTTGACAGCCCAGTGCTACCCAGAAGAGGTAACCAGAGGTGCCTGGTAAGTCATGTTGGCCAGCAGTGGTGTGACCGCCATGGAGAGTGAGGTGGATTGTGGCACTGGAATGATTGGGAACTACTGAACTGGCCGCAGCTTGGAGGAAGGGGTCTATTTTGGCAGGTGGAATTCCCCTGCCTGCCTCCTGCCTTGGCTTCCTGCTTGCTACTCATTGGCAAAGGATCCCAGCTGTTGCCATCCTTTGGTGGGTGATCACGGCTTGCTTTGCTGGGAGCAGCATGTGCCCATGTCCCAAATCCTCTGCCTGGCCTGCCTCCCCCCTCTTCATAGCAAGGGGGGGGGGACGTTCCCTAGCTGCTGTGTGGAGGAACAGGCAATGTGCTTGTTCTGAGCGGTGGAAAGGTGTGTATTTCCTTCAGGTGTTCCCACGTCGCTTGTGCTCTGGGAAGGCAGGTGTGAAGGAGAGGTGAGGGGCCTAGCAAGCTGCTGCGGTCCATGCTGGACCTATGCACCAGCCTGCTCGAAGAGGGCAAGGGACGAGGCTGGGCCTGGGCCGGCAGGGCCCTGCTGCTGCCCGCGTTCTGGCTCCCAGGCGCAGGGGGGCTCCAGGGGTGTCTTTGCTGCGGCTGGTGGAGCTCCCCGGGCACCCCGGCCTCTTGCCCGCGTGAGGGGCCGCGCAGGGAGAGCCTCGCGCTCGGGCCGGGCCGGGCGGCGAGGGGGCGGGGCCGGCCGGGGGCGGCGCGCCGCAGGGTCACCTTGGCCAGCCGCAGCGCCTCCGCCGCGCCACGTGCCCCTCCGCGCCCCGCCCCGGCCGGCCGGGCTTCCGGGCCGGCAGAGATGCGGCGGGCGGTGGCGTGGCTGGCGCTGGCTTGGGCCGCGCTGCTGCTGGCGGCGGCGCTGGCGCTGTTCGGCAGCGGCTTCCTGCTGGTGCGCCTGGAGCTGCCGCACCGCAGCGCCTGCGCGCTCCCGCCGGGGCCCGGCGCCGCCGCCGGCCGCGGGCCCGGCTCGTGCTGGCTGCCGCGCCGCCGCTTCGCGCGCGCCGTGCTGGTGCTGGTGGACGCGCTGCGCTTCGACTTCGCGCGCTTCGAGCCGGCGCGCCGCGCCCCGCGCGCCTTCCAGAACCGGCTGCCGACGCTGCACCGCCTGGCGGGCCGCCACGGCCGCCTGTTCCGCTTCCGCGCCGACCCGCCCACCACCACCATGCAGCGCGTGAAGGCGCTCGCCACCGGCGGCCTGCCCACCTTCGTGGACGCGGGCAGCAACTTCGCCTCGCACGCCGTGCACGAGGACAACCTGCTGGCGCAGCTGGCCGCCAACGGTGGGTCCCCGCCCGCCCCCCGCCCGCCCGCCCCCCCGCCGCCCTGACCCTGACCCCGAGCCCTCTCTCCCTCCGCAGGCCGCCGAGTGGTCTTCCTGGGCGACGACACCTGGCAGGGGCTCTTCCCGCGCGCCTTCGCCCGCGCCCACTTCTTCCCCTCCTTCAACGTCAAGGACCTGCACACGGTCGACGACGGCATCCTGCGCCACCTGCTCCCCACTGGTGAGCCCGGGCGGGGCGCCTCCGGGCCTGTTCCGGGACCGCGCAGCCGGCAGGCGGGCTGGCCGAGCCGGCCAGCGCTGCTCAGGCCTCGGGCGGGCGGGCGCCTGGCCGGAGGACAAGCCCTTCGCGGATCCCAAGCCGCGGTGGCTGGAGAAGGGGCTGCCTCCGAGGGCTCCGGGATTGGCCTTGGGTGCACCGGGAGCCGGCTGGGTGAGCCTCTGGCCGATCCAGCAGGGCTCCTCCTATGAGGGCGGGTGACAGCCTCATGCGGGCGCTCGGGAAGCCCCTGGACGGCTTCAGGGCTCACAGGAGCAGCTCTGGAGATGCTGCAGCTGGCGGGCATTCCCGGTGAGGGCACCCTGCAGGCTCACCTGTGTGTGCCACGCTTATTCCCCCCCCATTGGCACAGTGGATGGCGGCGAGTGGGACCTGCTGATCGCTCACTTCCTGGGCGTGGATCACTGCGGCCACAAGCACGGGCCTGACCATCCCGAAATGGCCAAGAAGCTCTCCCAGATGGACGAAATGCTCAAGTGAGTAGGGGAGTCGGGTTGCGACCTTGGAGTAGGAGCTCAGCAGAGGGGCTCTGGGGTTCTTCTTTTCTCTGTTGATAAGAGCTGAATAAACAGACCCTGGGGGTGAAGGGCAAGAGGATCCCAGTTAGTTCTGTTTGTTCCCTTCCACTTTTCTGGCTTTCAGTGCTTTGCAGCATCCAAGCATTTGGATGCTAGTTCAGCCAAAGGGACTGTGATTTGCACGAGGCTACCTAAGCAGAGATATGGAAATGCCTGCTTATTTGCCTTTCCAGCAGAGTAAGGGGCTCAGAGCTGCAGGGTCAGACAGGCGGTTTTCCTCCACCTAAGTCCTGGAACATGGGCTTCCCCACTGGCGCCTGAGGTCTTGTGGCATCCTACGGGGTGAGCTAGGAAGTCCCTGGCTCAAACCTGTACCTGGCTGTTGCATTCCCAAGCAGCAGCCTTCACATTGGTGCGCGGCAGCTGCTGTGGGCAACCGGCACAGGGAGGTGGCTGAAGTCCTGTGTTGTTGATGGACAGGTCGCTGGTTGACCACCTGGCGAATGATACACTGCTCCTGGTAGCAGGGGACCACGGCATGACCGGGACAGGGGACCACGGGGGAGACAGTGAGGACGAGGTCAATGCTGCCCTCTTTGTGTACAGTAAAGTGCCCCTCTTCCACAGTGACCCACCTGAGGTGAGCTGGTGGGGGAGTGTGTGTGGAAGTCATGCTGTAAAAAAGGAACCCCCTCTAACCCTGGAGTGAGTCAAGAGGGGAAAGGGCTGCCTGCTTACTCATGAGCAAACAGCATCTGGGATGATAGGTTGCCCTTCTGAATGTCGGGACAATAGGAGACAGGGATGTTGTTGTCCTGGGTGCTCCTGGAGGCGCGTGGCAGGTCCCTGAAAAAGTCAAGGACCTAGTGCTTTGTTTGAACTAGTGCTTTGTTTGGCTGTTGTTCAGGTGGTGAGGCTGTGCCCCTGGGCCTCAACTGCTCTGACTCTGGGCTGGGATAAGAAGAATGGCTACAGCATGAAGGGGGTGTTCTCCTCCACCCCTTCGTAACTGTCTTTTTCAGTCTGGCTTCCTGTGCAATAACATGATGTCTTTCTAACCGAGGGAGTTCCTGTTGCTGATGGGATTTGGGGAGTTCCCGGAAGGCTGCATCCTTTGTCTGGCACAGCACAGGTGTGACTGCTCTGCCCCAACCAGACCCCTTTTGCCTTGCCTCCTCCAGGAGCCAGAGACAGTTCCGCAAGTCAATCTGGTCCCCACGTTGGCCCTGTTGCTGGGGGTGCCTGTGCCGTATTGCAGCATTGGGGAAGTGATGGCCGATCTCTTTGCCCTTGAGGGGGATGCCACCACCTCAGTTTTGGCCCAGCTTGCAGCGTACGGTGTCAATGCCAAGCAGGTGAGAGCACCTCCACTTCATCGTCCCCCACTCCAGAGCCCCATTGATCTCTAGGAATAAGGGCCTGGGCTGGACAAACTGAGAAGGGGAACCTCTTCACGCAACAGAACTGTCTACATTCAGTATTATTCAAAACAGATTGAGAAGCAAATAGCCAATGTTATTCTACTACTGTACAAATCAATGGTGAGTCCACATCTGGAGTATTACATACAATTCTAGTTACCGAATATCGAAAAGGACATAGTGGAACTACAAAAGGTGCAGGAGAGAATGACCAAAACAATTACTGGGCTGGGGCACCTCATGAGGAAAGGCATCTGCATTTGGGCCTCTTCAGTTTAGAAAAAAGACATCTGCAGGGGGACACAATTGAGATGTACAAAATTTTGAATGGGGTGATAGGGGCATGTTCTTTTCCTACTCACATAACACCAGAACTAGTGGACATCCACTAAAATTGAGGGTTGGGAAAGTTAGAACAGACCAAAGAAATTGTCTTTACTCAGCGTGTAATTAGTGTGTGGCACTCCTTTCCACAGGATGTGGTAATGATATCTGATCTGGATTCCTTTAAAAAGATATTGGATAGGTCTCTGGAGGAAAAGTCCCTCACAGGTTACAAGCCATGATAGGTACTTGCAACTTTCTGGTTTTAAAAGTAACCTGCCTCAGAATGCCAGGTGCAAGGGAGGGGACGAGAATGCAAGTATATTTATTTAATTTATTTATTAGATTCTCCCCAAAGGGCACCCAGGGCGACTAACAATCAAGTTAAAATACAAACAAACAAAGCTAAAAATAAACATTAAAAATACAAAACACTTAAAAACAGTTAAAATGAGATAAAAATATATAGGAGCAGATTAAAAGTGCACAGTAAAAGGCAATTTATAAAAACAGCCCTTATAGCACTTTGAAGGCTTTCCTGAATAAAAAAGTCTTCAGGCCCCGCCGGAACATTAATAATGAGGAAGCTGTCCTCAATTCAAAGGGAACGGAATTCCATAGTGCAGGTGCCACCATCGAAAAGGTGGCTTTGTATATGGGGTTTTGTGTGTTCCCTGAGGCATTTCGTGGTCCACTGTGAGATGTAGGAAGCTGGACTAGATGGGCCTTGGCCTGGCCACTAGGGCTCTTCTGATACTTCATTTCACGGACTGGATGTTATGTCACTCTCCGTACACGTACAGCACTCTAGATCTGTGCAAAGCGGTGTTCTAAGGGAGCGACTGTTCTGCTGAGAGAGGTAGTTCCCTTCAGTGCCTTTTGAGGTGGGGCCCCTCCACCTCTCAGAAGCTTGGGCATAATGCCACCCTGAAAGTAGACTGACACACGCCCCCGGCCCTGAAGAGGGTGCCTTGGCTTTGCCTGCTGCTGACTGACTGACCAAGGGGCTGTCTTTCAGGTCAACCGCTTCCTGCACTCCTACTCGCTGGCCGCCCAGGACATCTCGTCAGAGAAGCTGCACCGGCTCCAAGATCTGTTTGCTGCAGCAGTAGAGGAGCACGAGCGCCTCTTGGCCCAGGAGGGGCCTCCTGAACTGTCCCACCTGGAGCACCTCAAGAGTCAGTTCAGGCATTACCTGCAGGAGGCGCGGGCCGTGTGTGCCGAGTCCTGGGCCCGCTTCCATCCTGCCCGCATGGTGGCTGGCTGTGCACTCCTGATATCGTCCTGTCTGCTCTGCTACGTGGCGTCCACAGTGGTCTCTGGCCTGGACTACTCCTACCGCCACCTACTCTTCTACCCAGTGCTGTGGGGCTTGGCAGGGGCCGCACTCTTCGGGCTGGCTTGCTATCTCAGTGGCGGGGCTGGAATGGATCTGCTTCTGCTAGCTTCCTGCGGAGCAGCAGCCTCCCAGTGTGGGTTTTTCTGGCACTGTTGGGCCAGGAGGCCTGGGAGGAGGTCCCATGCGACCAGTGCCCGCCCTCTGTCTGGTGGCATCAGCTTGAGGCAGAGGCTGTGGACAGGGCTGGGTCCAGGCATCCCCTGGGGCATCCTCCTAGCACGCTGTGGCGCCATGCAGTCAGACAGCTTTGTGATGGCAGAAGCTCGGGTGGCGCCGTTCCTGCTGATTTCCCTGGTGCTGCTGATGGTGCTGAGGCTGCAGTGGGAGGGCAGGCTGGAGGGCCGCCTCCGGTCCTCACCGCTGCTCTGGCTGCTGGGCGTCATCCTGGTCTGCACACGCCTGTCTGAGCTGTTCTGGCAGTGCCGCGAGGAGACGCCCTGCTGCCGCTCCTCCCCTGCCCTGGCCCCGCTATCCAGCCTGCAGGACCCACGGGCCAAGAACTTCTACTACGTTGTGTGCTTGGCCGTAGTTGTCTGTCTGGTGTGGGGCACACGCTGTTGGCTGCGCCACTACGGCAACCTGAACAGCCCCAGTGCGCTGGTACTCTTTGTGCGCTGGGGCTTCCCGCTGCTGGCGGTGTGCATTGGGGCCTATTGGGCCATCACCTCCGGGGCCGAGGAAGCCCTGGTGCAGCGCTATGAGTGGCTGCAGCTGGCTCTGGTGGCCTTTCCCCGGGGCGTCTTCAGCTTGGTGCTTACGGGTCTCCTGCTTGTCCTCTGGAACCCAGTGACTGTGTTTGTGAAGGACAGCCATGAGCAGGTGAGGACGGGGGCCCCCATCGTGTCTCCCAGCTCCCAGGCAGAGCTCCTGCATGTCATTCCGCAGCTCTACCGTCGGATGCAGGAGTCCCTGAAGAGCCGGCTGGATGAGGCCAGAGGCGGGGGCAGCGGGGCCACAGTGGCCGCTTACGGTCTCGGCAGCGTGTACTCAGCGGCTCTGCTCATCTCGCTGACCCTGCTGGGGTTTCTGCTCGTGACTCTGCACAGCGAGCGGCTCAGCCTGGCTTTCCTGCTGCTCTTCCTGGAGGCCTTTGCCTTGCTGTGGGTGCACACCTGTGTCCTGACCCTCTCCCCGCAGGCTGGTGAGTTAAGGCATGGGGCAGGCCTCTGGGGTGTGCCTCCTGTGTTGGCCCTGTTGCTGGGCCTGCTTCCCTGGGCAGCTGACCTGTGCCAGCCCCACCTGACCCAAGGGAGGACTTGGGGTGAGCCTGCAGAGGCCAAATTATCCCACCGGTTGTGTGCCTACTGGCAGGGACTCTGCTGCTGCTACTGTAGCAGTCCTGGAGGCCCTGCTGCTCTAGTGGGTGGTGGAGGAAAACTCCGGGGCTTCGGGCCGTGTGGCTTCCACTTGAGTTGGGGGGGCGGGAATCCCCTGAGTGGCATTGGTGGGGGTGGGGCACGTTTGCACTGTATTTGCCAGGGAGATGCGACAGCTGACTTGGGGAGGATGTGCGTGTCTTTCCCACCTGGAAGTGAAGCTTCATTGAGTAGCAGAAGTGGGGGCAGGTAAGGCCCACCTTCAGGGTCCCTCTGCCTTCTCTGATGTGGCTTTCTTCCCCTCAGATCCCTTCACCGTGCCGTGGTCTGCGCTCGTCGCTTGGGCTCTGGCCGCCGCTCAGTTTTTCTATGTCACGGGGCACCAACCGGTCTTTCCTGCCATCCACTGGCGTGCAGCCTTTGTAGGGTTCCAGGAGGGCCACGAGACCCACCTGCTGCCAGCCCTCCTGGTTGGGGCCAACACCTTTGCCTCGCACATCCTCTTCTCAGGTGAGTGACCTGTGTCCAGGAGCAGTCCTTGGAGGCCAGGCGCTGGGCCCTTTGTGACTATCCCAGGCAGCTCTGCACCTGCAGTGACTTGGAGACTTATGTGGGTCCTGGGGTGCCGGGAGGGGAAGGCAGCGGCCTGTGGGGAGCTGGTGGGTGGGTGTTGGCAGTCCACAACCTGACCTCTCTCGGGCTTGAAGCTCACTTCCCTGGCACTGTAAGCTGCCTTGTGCTCCCAGAGGGGTGGGGAGGAGTCATGTGAAGACTGTGGGCCCAGGGATAGGGAGTAGAATGCCCATGCACTTGCTGGCCTCTTTGGATGCCTCTGTCCCACCTGGCACTGGGCAACAGCTTCAGTCCCAGGGGACTCTTGTGTGAACCGTTCCCTTGGCTGTGGTGACGCTGTGTTGTTCTCAGGGAGCTGGAACACTGCAGCACGTCCAGCTGCTTTAGCTGCCTTGGCCTCAGACATGCGGCTTCCAACTTGGCATGGAGAGGGAGGGAGTGGAACTTGCCATCTCTCTGGCAGACTTCTTTGACTGACGCTTTCTCAGCTGCCATTCCCTTGGCCATCTTGCTTGCCTTAGCTATTGCGTGGCAATCAGCACGGGTCTCTCTGAAACTTCCTCCAGTGGAGGTGGGCCGGCTGTGGACTGGGCTGCCCCTGTTGCTTGGCTATCTCCTGCGGTGGTGGGTTGGGGTCATCCCTTGTCATTCCAGCCTCTTAGCTAGCTGACAGGATGATCCCAACCTTGTTCCAGGGACCTGCAAGCTGCCTGGGCCTCTTGCCCACTGTTGGCTCCCTGATGTGGAGGTGAGTGGCAGGCAGCCACAGTCCAGGACGCAGCACAACTCACACTCCAGGTGTTTAATGGAGCTGTCCCCAAAGAATCAGCTGCGGGTACAGGGCAGCTTGATGCCAGCTCTCCAGTTCACACATTCTCCTTGGCAAGTGGTGCTGAGCTGGGGGAGCCAGAGGAGGAAGCGCTTGCCCTGTGTACCTGGTTGCTCACTGCAGGTGACTGTGTGGACCTGGCCTCTCCGGGGGCCTGTCACCTGCTCCTTCCACGCTCCTGAGCCTGTTGTGCGTGTGCTGCTGTTTCCCAGTATTCTCACCCCCTTTTCTTTTTCCTGAGGCAGCTGCCTGTCCTTTGCTTCTGCTTTGGCCTTTTGTCTGCGAGGTGCCCGGCTCAAGGGGTAGGAAGCCGAAACTGGAGGCGCATGACAAGGAGGAGCAGATGATGGAGATGAGGCTGCGGGAAGCGCCAGAGAAGTTTTCATCAGCCCTTCTGCAGCTGGGGCTCAAGTATTTGCTTGTTCTGGGACTTCAGGTATGTGCTTGGAAGCAAAACCAGAACTTTGCTTGCCTTCCTGTCCCTGGGAGGGAGTTCTGTGGCACTTGGGAAGCAAATGAATTATTTGTGATGTGGGCTGAGAGTCGTCCCAAAAGCTGCACTGAGAAGATGGTGGGTGGGGCATGCGAGGCTGGAATGAGGGGACCAAAAGCCTCAGAGGCCCAGCAAACTCTGGAGGGCTGAATGCGCTGTGCAAGTGGCACACAATCGGGTGGGGGAGGGGCTGTCAGCCTGCGCAGAACTGGGCTGCGGAAGCTGCTTGAGTGGCCTCCAACCTTGGTCGTGGAGTGTGAGAAGAGTCACCCGGGCAGCTCTGCAGCTGGGGGGACACTGCTGAGTAAGGGGGGGCCTGACTGTTTCTCAGGGAGGCCTCTGGCTGTGTGAGCTAATGCTGAACTCCCAAAACACTTAAGGGGCACCTGTGGGCAAAGTGTAGGAGCTGCAAGTGCTGTGGCATCAGGACCACGAATGGGGGTGGGGTGGAGACATCCTGGGGTCATCCGGCACTGGAATGGTGAAGGTCGGCCTCTGGTCTTAGTTCCTTCCCAGCAGCCCCTTTTGGCAGATCTGCTCGAAGTGCTTCGCCTGCAGCCGTTCCTCACCTGCCTTCTTTTCCCAACAGATCCTGGCTTGTGTCCTGGCAGCCATGATCCTCAGAAGACACCTGATGGTGTGGAAAGTGTTTGCCCCAAAGTAAGTCCCTGACCAGACACTTGAAAGCTCAGTCTCCTCCGTGTGCTTACTTGGGGGTAGATGGGCTGCTATACTAACTTTGAGAAGGTCACACACTTGGCGGTGTTTGTCAGGACAGGGTTGTTCCCTATGTGTGCAGTTGCGCACCTGCCATTAAGTCAGATTGGGCAAATATCCCAGGTGTGAGCCTCTGGACCCCACTGAAGCTTCTCTGAGGCTCCTGGTGGTGTCTGAAACTGCTTCCAGTTTCCCAGAAGCACAGTTTATAGTGTCCAGGAACCTCAGAGGCTTCCCCGATGTAGGGCCAGGTTGTGCAAGCCTCCATGAGCCTCAGGTGAGGGGGTGGATTTTTGTGGGAGGGATGACGACAGCCTGCAGGGCACCATCATGGACCTTTGCTCCAGGGTGTGGAGCTGGAGAGGTTCGCCTTTGTATGCGTGTGTGTGTGGGTGACCTCCATTCTGCATGAAGAGGAGATGGTGGCCCTGTGCCTGCTACTTCTGTGTGGTCCAGGTTGCTTGTTCTAGTCCTGGTCAAGGAACTCTCTAGAGCAGGGGTGACAAACATAAGGCCTGAAGCTCTCGATCTGGCCCCCATGATAGCTGGGCTCTCCCAGCACCACCATCAGCTGTTCTAAATTGCTGAGCTGCAAAGCGATGCATTGGAAGAAGCGGCACTGCTGAAAGGGTGGCACTGGGAAAACCCAGTTGTCATGCGGACCACCCTTTCAGCAGTGCCGCTTCTGCTGAGGTGCTGGGAGGGAGAGACGGAAGGAGGCCCCTGAAAGCAAGAGACAGTATGGGGAAGAGAGAGACCAAGAGCAGTGAGAAAGGGAGAAGCCTCAGGTGCCTCGGGAGAGCCCAGTTATCATGCAGGCCACGCTTTCAGCAGTGCTGCTTCTGCTGAGGTGTCGATTTGCAGAGTACCACTCGGTTGCTGAGCTGCGAAATTCTGCCTTGGCAGAAGCGACAGCATGAAGGGGCAACCTGCGTGATAATCTGGCTCTCTCGTGTCGTGAAGAATATCAAGATTTGTGTATCTTTTTCTCTGTTGTTCTCAGCTAATTAGATCCTAGATGAGAACAGAGTACTTGTTCCTGGCCGTCACGGCTTAATGGCGTCACTTCCGACCCTCAGCCGGTGCCATGCGTGCTGTGAAACGAATGTGACGCTCCTCTCCCCAGCATTGCAGCCCCAGTCCCTTTGACTGAGTTTTCCCATTTGTCTTGTCACCCACCATAATGGCTACAAACCTGTGGTGTAAACATCTGTCTCTCAATTGCAAAAAAACCTTTCCTCAAATAAGGGGCTGCCCGTGGTGGAGTCAGACCGATGCCCACTGCAGTGCCTGTGTCCCCTTCCTCAGAGTCGCCAGCAGCCCTTTTCCGAGCTGGGCTCGTCGGGGACTAGAGGGGCTGCTGCGGTTGCACTTGGCTGCTGGGCCCTCATTAAGTGCTCTTGTTCTTTCAGGTTCCTCTTTGAAGCACTGGGATTTGTGGTGAGCGCTGTCTTCCTCCTGCTGGGCATCGGCCTGGTGATGCGCGTGGACTGTGCTGTCAGCTTGTGGTTCAAACAGGTCATCCTCGCACAGCCCAGGTAGCGTAGGAGTGAGTTAGCCAGGAGTGCTGCTGTGGCTGCAGGAGGTGCTGTGGAATCCGGGGACTGTCAGCAACCAGCTGCACCATTGTTGACTGGGGGCCAAGCTTGCATTGCTCCCCATCTGGGGCTCCTTGCTGGATGTGCGACTCATTATCAGTTAAAGTGGGGAACAGCATGAGCTGTCGCCCATGTAGGGTTTTGCCTTTGGGGAGAGCCTTTTCACACTCCAGAGGTCTTGCAACCTCACTTGAGACTGGCGGCAGAATCACTGGTGAAACAGACCTTGAGACCCTGTGTCAGCCAGGTGTGGGCAACAAATACAGGAGCTGCCTCCAAAGGAATTCAAGGAATTGTGTGTCTTGCTGGGAATTGGGTGCTTGGGCTGCGGCTACATCTTGGGGATGAGGTCCTTACTGTTCTTCCTTCCCTTTTCCTTTGCGATCAGCACGGTGCAGAGGAAACACTGTGCGCTTGTGTGTGTGCACGCTGGGGAGGAGGAAAAGGTCGTGCTTGGGACTGAGGACCAGACAAGCTCAGGGTCAGGAAAGTTGTTCTCTCTCAGTTGAACTGGATTCTTCAGGCAACTGATGCAGTTTTTGCTGGATCCCCTCTTGGGAATGAAGTGCTGCTGCTGCTGTGTCTATCTGACAACCACTTGTACCTCCAGATGGGCTTCTCCTTCTGGGAGAAGGAGAAATTCTGGCAAATCTGGGAGGACATTCTGGCAAATGTCACTACAGTGAAGTACAATTCAGATTTCAGCACCAAACAGTAAGCTCTGGTTGAAAAGAGCTTTAAATTTCAGACCTCAGATGACAAAACCTGAATTGTGTCTCCAATATTGCATTATTTAAACTCTATTTTTTATTGCATTTCAAATTTCTGGAGTTGGATTTTTGAAATAAAAACTTGCAATTTCTAGCAGCGTTGATGCTTCTCCAGTTATGTTGGCTTCTGGGGTGTGATGCTGAGGAAGCAGAAATAGGACACTGAATATTTCTGACTGCAGTCATGGAACTGGGTCTCAGTTATTCTCTGTGCTGGCTATTGCTGGGCATAGCAATCCCTGTGCCAGGAGTGGTGACATCTGTGCCAAGAATAGTTTTCTTCCTTGATCCCAACTCACCCTCTCCCATTTTTTGTTGGGAACTCACTTTCGTTCTGTGCCCTGTTGGCTGCTCTGGAGCACTGAGCCAAGGGTTGATTGGGCAGAAGCCCCCAGCCCTGGTATCTTTGGGTATGGGAGGAGCTGTGGCATGGGGGTGATGGAGAGCAAGCATTTTTCTGCATGGGGACGAGCCCAGCTTCTCTTCCTGGCCGCCCACCCAGGGAATCATCTGAGCAATTTGCATCTTTCCATGTCTGATTTGTCTTGGTGGGGTGGGCAGGTGTTGTAGCCCATGTTTCCTTGTGAATTTCAGTATGGTGGCAGCTGGGACCTCTGCTCTCCGCTCCTGCATGACTTGGGTCTGGGCAACTGGCTTAGCTGGGCTGTGGGCTTGCTGAAGTGGAGATGGCAGGAAAGGACTTCCTCAGTATGGGGAAAAGAGCACTGGGCTTCAGCAGCGTGGCCATACCCACAGCCCCACTTGGAATGGGCAAGGCTTTGAGCCCTTAGCCTCATGGGTTCCGCTTCTGTGCTTTAAGTGATAAATGCACCAGTAAAACTAGCTTGAGCAGAGGGGACTCTTCCTGATGGGTTATTGTCCCAGGCTTTGGCTGCTCATCAGCTTCTCACTGTGCATGTGAAGCCATGTACACCTTTTGAACATGAAATGTACAAAGCCGTGTCCGTGTCTTCCTCTGAGTTTTCTTTCCACTGTTGGCTTTCTTGGCTGTTAACAAGGTGCGCAGACCATTGAAATAAGCTTAATGCTGCTTTCCTTCCCCTTTCTGGCTTTGTGGGAAATGCAGGATGCGTTTTGATGGTAAGTTTACAAAACAATGAGTGACTTTTACTAGAAATGGCCACTGCTACATTCCGTAGAGGCAGCAGAAGCAGCAAGTGGCTGCATCCTTTAGCTTTCTGGACATTTTGCTGAGCAGTAGATCCTGCTGTGGGAAGATAGGCTGGACTGGATGCCTATGTCTCTCCTGCCTTCTCAAAGTTCTCTTAATATTTCTTGCCTTAAATGCATGGCTAGGAATTTGTGTGGCACTGGTGAATAGTTGCTGGTCCAGGTGCATCTGCTCCTTCTGCCTTGCTTTAGAACGGGTGTCAAACATAAAGCCCGGGGGCCGGATGTGGCCCGCAGCAGCTTTTTATCAGGCTCTCAGCTGCTGAGCAGTGCTGAGGTGTTACTGCTGAAAGGGCAGCCTACATGAAAATTGGGCTCTCCCATATCTTAAGAACATAAGAACAGCCCCACTGGATCAGGCCATAGGCCCATCTAGTCCAGCTTCCTGTATCTCACAGCGGCCCACCAAATGCCCCAGGGAGCACACTAGATAACAAGAGACCTCGTCCTGGTGCTCTCCCCTACATCTGGCATTCTGACTTAACCCATTCCTAAAATCAGGAGGTTGCGCATACACATCATGGCTTGTACCCCATAATGGATTTTTCCTCCAGAAACCCGTCCAATCCCCTTTTAAAGGCGTCTAGGCTAGACGCCAGCACCACATCCTGTGGCAAGGAGTTCCACAGACTGACCACGCGCTGAGTAAAGAAATATTTTCTTTTGTCTGTCCTAACCCGCCCAACACTCAATTTTAGTGGATGTCCCCTGGTTCTGGTATTATGTGAGAGTGTAAAGAGCATCTCCCTATCCACTCTGTCCATCCCCTGCATAATTTTGTATGTCTCAATCATGTCCCCCCTCAAGCGTCTCTTCTCTAGGCTGAAGAGGCCCAAACACCGTAGCCTTTCCTCATAAGGAAGGTGCCCCAGCCCCGTAATCAGCTTAGTCGCTCTCTTTTGCACCTTTTCCATTTCCACTATGTCTTTTTTGAGATGCGGCGACCAGAACTGGACACAATACTCCAGGTGTGGCCTTACCATCGATTTGTACAACGGCATTATAATATTAGCCGTTTTGTTCTCAATACCCTTCCTAATGATCCCAAGCATAGAATTGGCCTTCTTCACTGCCGCCGCACATTGGGTCGACACTTTCATCGACCTGTCCACCACCACCCCAAGATCTCTCTCCTGATCTGTCACAGACAGCTCAGAACCCATCAGCCTATATCTAAAGTTTTGATTTTTTGCCCCAATGTGCATGACTTTACACTTACTGACATTGAAGCGCATCTGCCATTTTGCTGCCCATTCTGCCAGTCTGGAGAGATCCTTCTGGAGCTCCTCACAATCACTTCTGGTCTTTACCACTTGGAAAAGTTTGGTGTCGTCTGCAAACTTAGCCACTTCACTGCTCAACCCTGTCTCCAGGTCATTTATGAAGAGGTTGAAAAGCACCGGTCCCAGGACAGATCCTTGGGGCACACCGCTTTTCACCTCTCTCCATTGTGAAAATTGCCCATTGACACCCACTCTCTGCTTCCTGGCCTCCAACCAGTTCTCAATCCACGAGAGGACCTGTCCTCTAATTCCCTGACTGTGGAGTTTTTTCAGTAGCCTTTGGTGAGGGACCGTGTCAAATGCCTTCTGAAAGTCCAGATATATAATGTCCACGGGTTCTCCCGCATCCACATGCCTGTTGACCTTTTCAAAGAATTCTATAAGGTTCGTGAGGCAAGACTTACCCTTACAGAAGCCATGCTGACTCTCCCTCAGCAAGGCCTGTTCATCTATGTGTTTTGACATATGATCTTGACATATGATCAAGATTTGTGTATTTTCTCTTTTGTTATTTGCAGCTAATGAGTTGCTAAGTGAGAAAAAAGTGTTTATTTTTGGTTATGACCTCTTTAATGACATTACTTCTTGCCTAATGACATCACTTCCGGCCCTCAGAAGGCATCATGAATGCTGTGTGGTCCTCCTTATGAAATGAGTTTGACACCCCTGCTTTAGAAGAACTGGTGCCTTAAAATCCTGATCTGGAGCTTTCCTGGTGCCCTAGAATCTGGGAGCCACCCTGAGACATTTCCATGCTTGTGTGTTGTGCAATCCAAGGCCTTCCCCTCACAGTGTTGCATAAACTGTCTCCTTGTTATCCCGAAAAGTCTTGCCATCCTCCAGCACTCATAGCACACCCCATAATCTGTGAAATCTTCCTTGAGCAACCTCCATACTTCACAGTGCTTCCCAAACTTGTCTGACTGCTGACACGCCCGTTGAACTCCAGACGTGGAAGCAAGTGCCAATGATGTGTGGCATGATGATGCCAGCAACACTTCTGGATCATGCAGGAAAAAAAGGCTCAAAAGTAGCATAAAACACATTATGGTGCAGGTGGGCCTGCTCTGCTCTACAGCTCTGCAGGTGGAGCTGTGGGCTGCAAGTCACTGGAGTGCAGACTCTTCAATGAACCAGACAACAGGCAGAAGTGGCTGCTTTCTGTTCCATGCAGGTGGGAACAAAGGAGATCCTGTTGTGCAGAACCAACGTGTATTCAAAAACCTGAGTGGGTCTGAACAAAGCCCAAGCAAGGACTCTGGTTTCCTCCTGTGTAGGAAATGCAATGATTGTGTGTGGAGGCTCAAGCTTTGCAATAAAGTTACTGTTCATCTTAAAGGATGGGACTGGACTGTCATTCTTGTTGATCAGCCCCCATGGATGGGCCAGCGTGATCCGAGGGTCGTCCGGCCGGCCCTGCTCCTGTCTCGTGGGTTGACGCTTCCCTTGTTCTCCTTGCTTATCTGAGGGGGCCTGTTCAGTGCTTCAACTGCTTGGCTGGTGTGATGAAGGAGTCACCGTTGCGGCTGCTGAGGAGGATGTTCCCTCCAATTTCTGAGGGGAAGCAGCCAGCTGGGGAAGCAGGGCTGGGCGAAGGGCTCCAGGCCAGAGGAGGCTTTCTCTCTGCTTCAGGCAGGGCACGGAGAGCCCCTCCGGCTCAGAGTGGAGGCTGCCGGGAGCGCCCAGGGACCTGGAAGGGACGAAGCAGCAGCCAGGACAGCACCGCCAAGGGGCTGCCTGAGCTTTCCTGCAACCTTGCACGCCTCCTCTGGTGGCGCTTCTGAAGGACTCCTGGGGGAGGCCCTGCCTCACCTGCCTCCCCACCCACCGCCTGTTGCATGGAGGGTGGCCAGGAGCCGGGCCATCTGCTGTGCTTTAGGTGCTTGCTGAGAGCAGACCCCGCTGGCTCAGGGAGGGGCCACCCAGGCCAGCTTCCTGCATCTCTCAGCGATGTCCCACGATGGACAAAGGGAGTGGGCGCCACCGAGGCGGGGCCAGTCCCTGCCCCGCCCCCTCCCCAGCACCTGCCAGGCCAGAGTGCGCGCGCAGGAGGCCCGCCCGCTCCGTCCCGTTTCGCTTTCGTCGCCGCGCGTCCCTCGCGAGCCGCCGTAGCCGGAGCGGCCGCGCTCCTCTTTGCCGCCTGCCGCGGTCGTCGTGGCAACCGAGTCCTCTTGGCCAATCAGAGGGGCGCGACAGTTTTCATGGCTTCCGGGGGGAGGGAGAGTCGCATGGCGGTCCCTGGTCTCGACGGCTGCCTCGAGCGCTGGCGGGAGCAGAACGGCGCGCTGGCCGGCCGCTGGCGGAGGGTGCGCGGCAGGCGGGCAGGGGAAGGAGGGGCCCTTGGAGCGGGCGTGCCCGCAGGGAAGGGCGGGGAGGCACCTCACGCACCTGCCTCCCCCACTGTGGTCCCTCCCCTGCGAGGTGAGGCAGAGCCTCCCCGGCGGAGCCCTTCGGGAAGCGGGGGGGGGGGCAGGTGAGGCAGAGCCGCCCCAGCGGAGCCCTTCGAGGGGCGCTGCTGCCGTGTGAGGAGATCAAGCACACTAAACCCATGCGCTTTGTGCGTGGTTGAGTGTGCTTGAGCTCCTTGAAGGGCTCTGCTGCGGAGGCTCCGCCTCACCCCCTCCCCACCCATTGCACGTCCCTGCCAGACAGCTGTGTAGACAGTGGGGTGCCAGACCCTGAGCTGCCGCTTTCAGCAGAGGTCATCCAGTGCAGGACCTGTGCTTCTCTTGCTGACAGGCTAATCTGGCCCTGGCCCAGGCAGCCTCTGGTGCTGGTGGGGCCACCTGAGAGTCTCCACCTCCCTTCCACTCCAGCGAGGGCCAGGAAGCCCCCCACCCCTTCCTCCCAAGACTTTGGGGCATCCCAGCTCAGCAGGGCTGTGCCACTCGCTAGCACGTTTCAGCCCCACACCCTGCCAGCCTCAGGCATTCTCTTTCCTTGCAGGTGACACGGGCTCCCCGGTCCTCCGACGGTTCGGTAGCAGAAGTAGCTCAGGAGTGCCGGCTCGCCTTCGCCAGGCTGCTCCAGGAAGTCCAAGGTAGCTCTCCAGAAGTCCAGTAGGAAGCTCCCAGGCCAGCAGGGTGCTCTCCCTGGCCCAAGTGGTTAAGTGTTGAGCAGGGAGGTGACCACCTGACTGAGCAGTGGAGCAGGAGCTCCACTGGCCGGTCATCACAGGGGGAGAGGGAGGGCAGCCTTCTGCCCATTCCAGAGCTGGCCTTCCTGACTCTGTGCTCATCCTTACCAACCCCCACAATGTAGCTGAGAGTCAGGCATTCAGCTCTGTGGCGTCAGAACCAGGCAGGAGCCCCTGACGCAGGGGAGAAGAGGTGGGACTGTGTATGTACAGGTTTGACTCTGAAAAGACCAGTTCCTGTCCAGGCTGCAGCAACAGCAGCTCTCCTCACAAAGTCAAGATAATCCATCATCCTGTCGGTGCCCTGCTTGGCCCCTTTGGCTTCAAGTGGCAGGACTCCTCACCTCTGAAAGAGCTTTGCATGTGACAACAACATGGTTACCCTTTCCAGAGTGGATTGCCGATCCTGGTTTTATGCGCATCTGGACTGCATCTGAGTGCTGGTTCCACCTGTCACCACCTCTGGGATCTGGTGGTGTTTCTGCCTTGGATTGCACAGCCTACCTCTGTCAGCTGACAGCTGACTCCCACCTGGTCTTGAGGCTGATACTTGGCCTGCTTTATGGGCAACCTGCTGGGATGTGTGCGTGTGTGTAGGAACTCTTCTTGACACTTTGGATTTTCCTTCTTGATTTTGGTCTCTTGTCATTGCAGGGCTTCCAACTGTGCTCCCAGCTCTTCCCCTGGAACTTACCATCCTCTACAATTCTCTGCTATTTGACATTCGCCTGTCCAGTAACTCCGGCAAAAAGCTCTTAGCAAAAATAGAGCATGGGCTCCGCAGGGGTAAGAGAAATGTCTCCCACTATCAGCTGCAACTGTAAGAGCTGTCCAGCACTAGAAGAGCCTGCTGCCTCATGCAGTTGGGGGCTCTCTCTGATTGGAGGTTCTCAAGCAGGAGCATTTGCTTGCAGTGAGCAGGGGTTGAGGTTGAACTAGATGAACTTCAAGATCCCTCCCATCTCTCACATTCTATGATAGAGCCACGGTCACCATATCATGGAGAACAATGCAGGCAGGGTTATCCAGCAAAGGGAGGGGGGCTGCCTGTGCTGTTTCCAGAGTAGCTGGGGGTGCAGGACTTTGAGATGAATACTCTCCTTCTGGGAGTTCTAGATTTGTCTCTAACCATAGGTGGAATCTAAGGCGGCATTCTGTCTCTATCTTGACTAGTTCTTGAGGCTTGTGCCATGTCTGGGAAGGAGCTTAGCTTGGAGGATCGCTGGCAAATGGTGCTCCGTGGAGAGACCCCTGAAGAGCTGCAGGCCCCTCTGCATCGACTGGCTGCCCTACAGGGGGTACTTTGGTTGGCAGCCAACCGCCTGGAAACTGTGAAAGGCCTCTTTCAGCTTCTGAATGGTGCCAAGGTAATGTAGCAGCAGTCTGGAGCTGCATTGTGCCATTATGAAGGCATTGCGAGGCTGTCTGTGCTGGGTGCAGCTTGGTGTTTTCGAATGAGCTGATGCAGAGCTGTCTGCAGTGCTTCAGGAGGCTGCTGACTGGTCAGTTTCTACCCTCTGCAAAAATGTGTTCTGTGCTTTTGTCTCTGCTGACTTCTGTCTACATCTCTTGTTTGTGTTTAGCTCTATTATTGCTATTTTTTATAGGGTTTTACAGTAGATTTTCCATTGTTGTACAAATGGTAGCTTAAGTAAGCAGACGTTTCTTGTTTAAATAGAATGCTGAAATACAAATTCTTTTGATAAATCAAGATAATAAAATTGAACATCGAGGATTTCAGAACACTGAAAATAATCCTCCATGTGTTGGCCTTTGCTGTAGGCCACACACCTGTGGTCAAACTATGGGATAGATCATCAGGCAGGATATCTTACAGCCCAGTTCTGCGTAAATCCCCATCCCCTGCTGATGCAGCTGTGCCACTGGAGTGTACGCTGTGTCTTGTGGAGGAGCAGTCTCCCTTGCCCTGGACTAAGCCTTTGCTGCTGCGCTGGGTCTACTCAGTCCTGTGCCAGCAATTTAGAGAGTGGACTGAGTCTGGGAAGGGGGCAGATACAGCCCTCTTCCCGGCCTTGATCCATCTTTATCCCTGCCCTGGTCTCCACCCCTTTTCTCCCTGTCCTGTTCCAGCCATCCTCAGCCTCTTTCCTGCCCCTGCACTGACTTACAGGTGCTAGGGGTGGTTGCAAGACTGCTGGCATGCAGCCATGGCGCTGGCAGCAGGTGGTGGCAGCCTGGCTGTGCAAAACGGTTATTCCAGCAGTGCAAGGCCTTAAAGTGGGAAGACCCTTCAGGGCTTTTGAAGTTTTGTCTGCTAAGCCGTCAAGTTATAACATGAGGTGGGCATTGTCCCTCTGCATCAGCTTGTCTTCTCACGCTCTTCTTACTCCACGCCTCAGGGCGCAATCCTAACCCACTTTCCAGCACCAACATAAGGGCAGTGCAGCTCCGAGGGAGAGAAGAAACATTCCCTTATTTTGAGGAGACGTCCGTGATTACCCCCCCCCCAACTGCAGGATGCAGCACATGTCCCATTGGTACAGCTATGCCAGTGCTGGAAAGTTGGTTAGGATTTGGATCTTAGAGTTGTGGAGGGAACTGGAATGGCACCAAAAATTGTTAGTCATTAAGGGTATCATTGGATTCTTCTTGTGCTTGAGTAACTTTTGATTCCTTCGTTAGAGCCCAGGGCCTTCGCCTTGCTGTGGCTGTAACAATGAGCTCCTTTCATTGATCTATGCGTGGCATCCCCCTGATACGAAGGAAACAGACCTTCTTGTGGTGCAGAATGCCAAGGACTTGAAAAGCATTCTGTGGGCTTCTGCTGCCTTCCTGCAAGGTATTTGTTTGGCATTTATTTTCTCCACATCTCCTGTTCCTGGAAGCCTCCCCCCTCCCATCTGGGTAGCTGCCTTTCCTTGGCCAGGAAATCTTCTGCAGTGATGAGAGGTGAAATGAAGTGCTTTTCACTTGTCTCTTCGTGGTGATTGGGACAGGCATGCTGGGAAAGAGTGCATAAGCAGGATGACGACAGAGGGAGAGATTGTGTTGCAGTACGCAGCCGACACCGCATCTCCAGAGACTCAAGGTCAGGCAGATACTCCTGGTAAATAACGAGGCACAGACACGGCAGCGCTCCACCACCAGATGTCCTTTACTTGGAGATATATACAATATTTACAGTGTAAAGCAAGCAAACAGCAAAGATAGCACTTTTCTTAATTCTCAGATCACCAACTTCCCGCAGACACTCCACATAACATCTCCCACACAGCAGTTTGCACATGTTGCAATATATATTGGCACTGGCCAATGAGAGGCGGGCTGCGATCTGGTGACTGCATGACTAATTGTCTGGTGACATGGTATTGCAGGGTATTGCATCATCCCTGCTGTGCCCTGTTGCATCAGCCAATCCCATGGTGCACCTGGGCTATACTGCATGTATGCAGGCCAAGACATCAGGGCCTAGCCTTGCCCTATCCAGCCTGTAAATTGACTATAGGCCTGGGGCATATATCATGCTTGTTCTCCCTGCAAGAGAAGAGAGGAGTTGGTCTGGGTTGTAAAATAACCAGAGCACCCCTGACTGCTGTACTTGCTTTAAAGTTGGACAAATTCTAAAAAATTATGACCCATCCTCTCAGGGGTTCAGAATGGATAACAGGAAACTTAAAACAAAATTTAAAAAATGTATACTATAAAACTAAAGCACTGAAATGCTTGGCCCTGGCTACCAAGTGCTTCTGGAAAACACAGCACCTCTACAGACTCTGGAAGAGAAGAGTGCGCCATGTTGGGAAATGGCTGCCAAGAGTGCCTGTTTCCATGTGGCAGCTGGCAAGAGTTTCCTGCCTGATCTTAGCCCTGCAGTGGTGTGAAAGGAGGGAAGTAATGGGGTCCAGTGTGTTCCAGACTTGATATTGTTCGTTACTATATGGAAAAAGACTGAATTTGCAAGTAGGTTGTCCTTGGACTCCAAATAGCAAAACAAAATAAATTTTATTTTAGTAGTAAGCCATTAGTTATTTGATTTTTCTCTGTAAATTGCTTTGTGAACTTTTAGTTGAAAAGCGGTATATAAATACTGTTAATAATAATAATATTTTATTTTATTTTTAAAATTTAAATCCTGCACCTTTTTCTCTGATTCAGGGCAACTTACAGTACAATGTCCTCCCCCCTCCCCCACACACAAAAAATAATTTATCAAAACAACTACAGAATCAGCAGCACTATCAAGGCAGAGGGAGGGGCTCTCAGCATCTGCAGGCTGGTCCAGGATAGTAGTCATTAGAGTGAACAGTCCCTTTCTGCTCCCCTCTCATGTTTGAACACATAGCAGAATGGGGAAAAGCCTTGGGTGAAAGTATCCTGTGCACCAACCCAGGCAGTGGGAGGGTGTTTGGGGAAAAAAAAAACTCTCCCAGGAAAATTCTGAACTTCAGGGGTTCCTATTAAAATTCCTCTCACAGTAGCACCTGCGAGGAAACGTGACAATATACTGTACTTCCCATATCTGAGACCAGAGCCAGGGTTAAAATATAACTAGGCAGTGCTTGCAAGAGAGTGTCTTTGAAGGATCTTACAGACTTGCAGACTTGGTGTGTGTGTGTGTGGGGGGGGGCTTTAGATATTTTGATCCTAAGTCACACAGGGCTTGAAATGTAACTGAATTGCTTCTGCAAGCAAACCAGCAGCCAGTGCAGCAGCATCAGTAAAGGTGTTCCGTGATCATACAGCTGGGTGCCCGTCCGTACTTGGGTAGCTACATTCTGTAACGTTGAAGTTCCCAGAGTCTGTGTGGTCAATCCCACATTGTGTGTGTTACAGTGCCCCCTAGGGGAGGTAGTTAGGTTTGTGTAGCCATGGTTAGTTACATTTGAGAGAAAAATGTGTGCATCTGGGGCACCAGCCAAAGCTGGGCAAAAGCACCCTGGTCTGTGGCTGACCCCTGAATACTTGGGAGTAAGGCCAGGTCCAGAAGTGCTTCTGAGCCGCGCATCTGGTCCTTCAAAAGAAATGCAGCCCCCCTTCCTTGCACCACTCCAGCAGGCTTCCTAACAAGGAAAACCTCTGTTTTGTCCAGATTTAATTTCAGTTTGTTAGCCACCAGCCAGCCCTTCACTGACTCTGGAAGTCAGTTCAGAACCTCCACAGTCCCTTAGCTAGGGATGGTAGAAAGCCATATAGTTGAAGACACCCCATGCTGAGCCCGTGGCCAACCTCCTGCAGTGGTCTCATACAAATGTTAAATCAGATGAGGGTAAAAACGGAACCTTGCAGGACCCCACGGGCTAAGGAGACCTTGCTGAAAGATGTCTGGCCTTGTCTTTCTGCCCTGCTCGTTCTGGCTTTGCAGGTCGGGTGAGGGGTAGACAGGTTTGAAGTTTTTCCTCTGTGTTCCAGGGTTTCAGGAACTGGAGGCTGGTGATCCCCTTTCAGCTCTTGCCATCCTTCAAGCAGCTGCAACTGGACTGTGTTCTAAGAGAGTCCTCGCTCAAATCTTCACCTTAATGGGATGCTGTAACCTGAAAATGGTACGAGCACATTGGTTGTGTATGAGATAGGAGTGGGAACAGGGGTGGGGTATGAAAGCGAAGGAGAAGAAAGTCCTGCAAATTGGACAACACTTGAGTCAAAATGTCCTTCATTAGCTAGCTGGATGCCATGTGGGGTCAGGCTCAGAGAGCGCAGCAGCTGGCAACAGCTGTTGGTTGAGAAACAGAAGGCCTGGATCTCTGTCCTGCAACCTGTCTTTGTAATAAATTCTTCTATGGTTATTTTCCCTTCTCTGACAAATTTTTTTGAGAAGTGATGTTGGTCTATCAAGAAATGATATTTTCATTGACAGAAGTTAATAAACGAATATTGTATGTTGAGCTTGACCCTGAGATTTTTCTTTTTTAATAGTTTTTTATGGATCAGTAAACCTAATTAAAATCAACATACAATTTATGCTCTGTGCTGGGAGGGGGATGCAAAGAATTCTGGGAGTTTAAAACATGTTGCTCGAGACTTTAAGCCACAGATTAAAACACATTGTAGGATCTAGTCCCAGCGTTTCACTTTCAACTGTGGAAAGCACCTTCAGGGGTTATAAAGAATTTGTATCCTCTCATCTGTTAGTTGGCTACTGCAGTGGTTCTCAAACTCTCAGGGAGAGTTTGAGAGCCTGTAAGTTCTTGTGGGGGCAGGGGGATGCAGTGGCATGATTCCCAGGATTGTGTCACTAAGGGGGCTGCAGGGACTGGGATGTACTCACCAGTTCCTGCAGCAGCCTCCCGGGGTTGCGGAGAGACCTGCGCGAGTGCAGTGATCGTGCTCCACTTCTGGTTATGGAGTGGCAGCGCGCAATAGCTGCACTTTCACTTTTAGCAGGCTGGGGAGCCCTGCAGATGCTCCCCACACCCCTGAGAGGCTGCTGCAGGATCTGGTGAGTACATCCCAGTCCCTGCAGTCTCCTTAGCGATGTGATCCTGGGGGTCGCATTGCTCCCTGCCCCTTAAGGGGGCAGAGGCCAGGGCCCTCAGACTGGGGCATCATGACACCCCAGTTTGAAGAGCCCTGGGCTACTGGCTTAACTGCCAGCTTCTGCTTGAATTTTGAAAGGCATATTAACACTTTTTTGCCTGTTGATCATTACCACAATTTCTTATATAGGTTTCTCCTCAAAGTTTTTTATTTTAGTATATTTGAGTGCTGAAAGTCAGGCATTACTTATACTGAGAGTCTCTGCTTTTTTGTTCATATTTATGTTATGGGAGTTAAGTCACTCATCTTTGTATATCTGTGTATACAGGGAGAGAGAGCAATACATGAGGCCATAGGGGTGCCTCTGTCTGCTCTCAGCCATGGTCCACTGTTTCAAGCTGCATATGATTCTGTTTGTTGCAGGGCAAGCCGCAGACAGCAGTGCTACACTTGAAGCAAGCCCTGCTGGTGGATGCTGCGTTCTTTCCGGCCCTCTACCAGGCAGCCTTGTTGTACCACCAACTGGGACTTGTGGAGGCAGAGCTGGAGGCCCTGGCATTGCTTTTCCAGGTCTGCCTGAGGATCTTCGTGTCTTTGTAGAGCTGCACTGATGTTTCTTGATCCTCTGCCTGGAAATGGAAGAGAGCTCACAGCTCCTGTTCTTGAGAAGTCTGACCCCCTTGGGAGCAGACTGGCCAAGGAGCGCTGCCCAGTGCTCTAGCAAGGAACACTGAATCAGGCCAGGACTTTTGGTTCTGGCCCTTCCCTCTCCTCGAGGCGATCAAGAATTCCTTACTGGAAAAGCCAGGAGGAGCTGACTAGTGCCACTCTCTGCTTGGTTGCATGATACAGGTGGGAGTAAGGGGCTGTAGAGATCAGGCAGAGGATTGTGGATGATGTTCCTGTTTTCCCCACCTCTCCCCTGCTCCAGGCACTGGATGGTGCCACACAAATGCCTGCTGAATCACTCAGTCCACACTTCTTAATCCACCCTGAGCTTCTCACCTGCACGCCAAAGCTGACTGCTTTCTGTGGCCAGAAGTCTCCATCAGAAGTGAAGTACCTGCTGTCAAAAAGGTGCCTCCAGGCAGGGAGGTGAGTTCTCCTTCCTCTTACGCAGGAATACCCTGTGGCTCACATGTGGTTTCTACAGGGTGTTTTGGGGCCCAGGTATGTCTAGATGTAGTGATCCAGTGAGGTTACCATGGCTCACTGTGTGGAAGTGGAGGTTGTGAAGCAAGGCACAGAATCAGTGCCCTGGGCCTCCTTGCGCACTATCAGGTGTCTCACAGGGTGACTGTGACACACTCCATGCTGCCAGGCAGCCCTAAAAATTGCTGCTCCTAGAGAGGGAAAGTCAAGGGGGAGGGGGCAGCCTCCCACACTCTTGCATGTGGGACAAGTCCAGTGACCCGGGATCCCTCGGCATGCAAGCTGGTTGTTGGGTGGCCAGCTGTCGGGGTGAACCTCAACTCTGCACCTGTGCGCACAACAGGACTTTGTAGAATCAGTCCTGAGTGATCTATAGGAAATGAAGGGCAGTAGCTGCTCACTCTGCTCTGAATGATACAGGCCAGTCAATTTCCAGAAATCAAAACAGTTTTATTAGGAATGCCAAAAATAGACAACTAGGCAAAAACAGGCACTTATCATTAGAGCAAAATGAAATCAAATCCTCTTGGAAAACCTCCCCAGCCCTTTCCTTGCTTAGAATTCACTTATGCAGTTGCAGTGCCTCACTTTGTCTTAGGCGTCCAAAGGGACGTGACAGCAATGTGTAGTTGACTGGACAAGTGCTGGAACAAAGCAGGCCACATCTCAACCCAGCCACCCCTTTTAATAGAGTTTTGGGGGTCCAGTCTCCTTTTTCTGTTAGCTCCTTCAGCAGTGGGAAAACCAAGCTCAGCCCCCTGGACTGTCTCTGTTATGGTCAGGTGGATAGACTTGGTCGATGTATGCAGGGTGTTGCTGGTGTTTTTCTCTTGGCCCATTGCTCTACCCAGGAAAGGCATCAGCCCCCAGCACTGTCAACACCCATCCTAGATTAGCCTTTCCAGTGGACTTGCAGGTTACATGGCTCCTATTGATGGGTTTGTCCAAGTGAACAGCTCAGTTCGAACTAACTTTCCAATGCCAATGCAGCTGTGCCAACAGGGGGCGTGTGCTGCATCTTGCAGTGGAGAGAGGGCAGTCATGGTGCCTCCTCAAGATCAGGGATTGTTTGTTCCCTTACCTTGGGGCTGCATTGCAGCTGCATCAGCCCTGGAAAGTTGATTAGGATTGGGCTGTAAGCCAAACCAACTCTATATTACATACAAATAGGGGCTTACTATTATGACTCTCAAGATTATCAACAGGACTTGATAATCTTGAACTTCTACCAGTTCTCTGGTAGAAGGAAATTGACCATCTGCCTGGACAGGACTGCAAAATGGCAGATGCGTTTCAATGTAATTAAGTGTAAAGTCATGCACATTGGGGCAAAAAATCAAAACTTCACATATAGGCTGATGGGTTCTGAGCTGTCTGTGACAGATCAGGAGAGAGATCTTGGGGTGGTGGTAGACAGGTCGACCCAATGTGCGGCAGCAGTGAAGAAGGCCAATTCTATGCTTGACGTCATTAGAAAAGGTATTGAGAACAAAACGGCTAATATTATAATGCCGTTGTACAAATCGATGGTAAGGCCACACCTGGAGTGTTGCATCCAGTTCTGGTCGCCACATCTCAAAAAGGATATAGTGGAAATGGAAAAGGTGCAAAAGAGAGCAACTAAGATGATTACTGGGCTGGGGCACCTTCCTTATGAGGAAAGGCTACAGCGTTTCGGCCTTCAGCCTAGAAAAGAGACGCCTGAGGGGGAACATGATTGAGACATACAAAATTATGCAGGGGAAGGATAAAGCGGATAGAGAGATGCTCTTTACACTCTCACATAACACCAGAACTAGCAGATATCCACTAAAATTGAGTGTTGGGAGAGTTAGGACAGACAAAAGAATATTTCTTTACTCAGCGTGTGGTTGGTCTGTGGAACTCCTTGCCACAGGATGTGGTGATGGCATCTGGCCTGGATGCCTTTAAAAGGGAATTGGACAAGTTTCTGGAGGAAAAGTCCATTACGGGTTACAAGCCATGGTGTATTTGTGCAACCTCCTGATTTTAGAAATGGGCTATGTCAGAATGCCAATGCAAGGGAGGGCACCAGGATGCAGGTCTCTTGTTATCTGGTGTGCCCCCTGGGGCATTTGGTGGGCCGCTGTGAGATACAGGAAGCTGGACTAGATGGGCCTAGGGCCTGATCCAGTGGGGCTGTTCTTATGTTAGGTAGTTAAAGGGCAGGTGGCTGCGTGTCTGTAGATGTGCATGAGCAGCCCATGTAGAAGGTGGCCTTGTGGCTCCCACTGACTTTTCTGTTGTCCTGCAGGGCAAGTGAGGCAGCAGAGCACTACTTGGATCTTCTGGCTCTGGTGCGGGAAGGGCCTCTTCACCATCAGGTGGGCACCCGGCTGCAGTCGTTTAATGTTGGTTTTCAGTTTTGAATGAAGGCATGAGCTTCCCCCGCTCTCAGGGAAGCACTAACTAGGTTAACAAGAAATCAAAAGGCAAATGTAATCAATCTCATTAAAATCCACTTATGGTCCAGTCCTATTTGGACACCACACTGAAATCCCACAGATGCCGACCCAACAGCCATCATATCCTGAGCCTGCCCAGGCAGAACTATGCCAGCCTTCCTCTCCTAGCAGTGCTGGCTCAGCCTGTCTCCATGGAGCAGTGTGCTGATGTTGGCATGACATTGGTATGACGTTCAAGGACCCAGTCGCTGCATCCAGCCAGGCCCAGTGCTGGCAGCCAGAGAAGCACTGCCAGGGTGAAAACAGACGAAGGGGCAGGGCTGATGAGCAGCCATCCCAGGAGGGTGGATGACTTCTCTCTGTTAGCAACCAGGAATGATCAGCACATCAAGGACCATAGCCACACATGCCCAGATGCCTCTAAAAGGGGATTGCTCTGATTCTATGTCATGTGACATTCTGCCCTGGGCGGGATGGCTGCCTCCTCTTTCTAGGTGCACCTGTGTGGTGAACCGGCCTTGCCCAGGATCCCTGAGGTGTTCTTGGAAGCGGCATCTGCCCTGGAGGAACTGGCCAGGCACCAGGATGCAATTGCAGTATGCGCTGAGGTGGTCACCCGAACCAGTGAGCTGATTCCCGAGAGATTCTGCCTGGAACCAGAGAAAGCCAGATTCTTCTTGACAGAACGGCCCAGCAGCCTTGTGCAGCAGAAGGAGAGCATGCTCTGGCGAGCAGCTGCCTACTTGCTGCAGGGCTGGGCATGGGCTGAACTAGGGGATATCAAGGAAGCCATAGACCACTTCAGCAGGTGACTTGTATCCAGAATCCTGTGTTTATGATCCTGAGTAGATGGTTCAGGTCACTTTGTCTGGCTCTTATGTGCATGGGGATGGGGAAAGAGAGTAGTACAGGAATTGGACACAAATTCTGTGGGGAAGCTGGGCTAATAAATGCAGCTCTCATTCCGTTCCTGATCAGCCAAGAACTTTCCTTGGGTATCCAGGGATGTCCCTTAAGCAAGTCCATACTTAATCTCATTTCTGCACTTGAGGTACCCCAGGTTTAACCACTAGGTTTGCATTTATTTTCTGCTTCTGTTTGTGGAGGAGTTTCAAGAGAAGTGCTTCAGCAATCCCCCTGCATTCCATCAGGAGTTCCTGCTTTCACTTCCCAGCTTAGCTTTGCAGCCTTCAAAGGCAGAAACCTGTTATTTAAAAATTAGAACCACAGTACAGTTTCAGTCTGCTGATGGCCTGGTTATGAGTAAGCAGGAAGTACAGCCCTGCTTGCAAGTTCAGTAGTCCTCTTCTGCCTGCTATTGCTAATAATGGGGATCTTTGTCAACTCTTGGTGCTGGTTCCCCCTCCCCCAGCTTTGAAACAATTCTGTGTTGGTCGTTTTTTAACAGGTGTCTTAATGATCTTCTGAGAGTCCAGTTTATGAACACAGGTATGGACCAAGATGTTTACTCCCTTGCCTGAAAGGATTTTCTAGGCTGGGGAGTGTAGATTCCTTCTGAAGGGGTAGACAGCACCCAAAGCAGCTTGCTTTCTCTGCCAGGCGACAACAGCCCTAACCAGCAGGTGGACCAAACAGCCCCATTCAAAGTGAAGGTGTTTTCCCAAATAAGGCGGCTGGCCTTGATCCGACGAGGGGCCCAGTTCCTGGAGATGCAGCAGGACAAGAAGGCCTTGATGGATTTCCAGCACAGCTTGCACATTTGCCCAGGTACTGTGGGCCTGGTGTTCTTGGATTAAGGCAGAAAAAAGCTGTGCTCTGCAGTCAGTTAAGTTTCTTGTAGCCAAGAGGGGTAGAGGACACACAAGTACTGCTCCTAAGAAGTGGGATAAATTACGCGCGTGTATTATGTAATTCTGCAATTGAGGGCAAGGGATTTGGTGTCCCTCTGCAGTCTGAATGTTGCCCTTTAAGCACAGTGTGGAGGAGCTCAGGATGGGATGTGGAGCAGGACCAGCTCACTGCCAAATCCTCTGTGTGTGTCAAGCAGAACACCTGCGTTCCTGTCTCTCACCCAGGATTCCCTCTTGCATTGATGCTGGCTCTGGTCGCAGCTCTTTCTTTGTGCTTTTGCAGACAGCCCCACTGCTAACTTATACTTGCTACATACTCTCTGGAAGCTGGACCGAAGGCAGGAAGCTGCTACACACTGGCAGAAGTTCCACTCCCGCCCCATGCTGATGGAAGAAGAGGTGGAAAGGTGGGTGTGCATGCACGCAGCTGGGGCTGTCCTTGCTGCCCCCCTCAGTGGCGGCTTGGAAGAGCAAAGTTGTAGCAGTGGCATAGTATGTATGGAGGAAAGGGGTCCATCCAAGGCAGGCGCACACATGCTCTCCCTCCAACCACTAAAGAGCCATCTTTGGCTGTCACCTCCAACTTTACTGTGGTCTAGCTCTGACTTGGGCAGCCAAGCCTCAGCAGCCTCTGTGCTGAGGTCAGGTAATTACTGCAGCTTTTGAAACTTTTCCTCCCTGCCAGCAAGGGAGCTCTTCTGCAGGACTGCCTCAGCTCCCTTTGGAAGCCTGCTCTCTCTGCCTCCGGATCCATCCTGCTCTGCAGCCAAAGGCTAAAAGCCTGTCTTTTGAAGAAACAGGTGCTAAGAAACTTAGGGTGTCCATCTGTACTTGAGACTAGGTTGCACACTGCTTCTTTAAAGTCAGGGCCAGGCATAATACATGCAGCCTTGGCTTAGCATAACATTTCCCCTTTCCTGGACTGTGAACAAGGAGGTACTCTTTGGAGTATATATTATTATTGTGTATATACAGATTGAGCCTACTTATCTGCGGATTTTGTATCCACGGATCTGGCAGAGTCCTGTGACCTGTCACTTGTCTGCTGCAGGTGAAACAAACTCTGACGGTTCCTTTTTCTTCTCTTCCCGTGTTTCAGACCTTTTCCATTGTACCTGCTTTCGTGTGTGAGGCAGACGACATTTCCTCAGAGGGAAGCCCTTGTCAGGAACCTGGAAGGCTGTCTGGTGGAGACGGGCTTGGCCTGGAGAGCGAGTTCTCCTCTGTCCCAGCCGGTGCTCTCTTGAAGTGGCTCTTCCGCGGAAGGGAATCTCCAAGCCAGCTTTCCCTCTGGCGCTGACAAGGGGAGGTGCTGAGCCTCCTGGTTTGGCGCACTGCTCCACAGAATAAAACTTTCACAGGGTGTGTTCTCGGTGCATTTGTGGAAGGGGGCAGGGGGGTGCTGCTCAGGCAGCAGCTGCTTCAGGTACCTGCAGAACAGAAAGGGTGGAAAAGCTTCCCTTTCCCTTTGGGTTTCCCACTTCTCAGCATTCTGAAAACGGTGCCATTTGTTTCGTGCAGGAGGAAGGCCTGTCTCCCTGGGAACAAGCGTCCTGCTGCGGGGGGGGGGGGGCGCGTGAGGCAGAGCCTCCCCCACAGCCCTGGGGGAGCTGAGGCGCTTTTCAGAGGGCTCTGGGGAGGTTCTGCCTGGCTGAAGACACCGGCCTGGCTCCACCGCCTGGGGCGCCTCTGCAGGCGGGAGCCCCCGGGGCCGGTGAGCGACGTCTGGCCCTCGTGCGGGCAACTCCCGGCGCTGGCTGGGGAGGGGAGGAGGCGCTGCCGCAGCGGCCGGGCCTTCCGATTGGCGGGGGGCGCAGCGTCACCGCCGGGTCCCGGCCCGGCAGGGCGCTCTGCACGCGCTCAGGAGCTCTCCCTTCGGAGGCGCTTCCGGGTCAGTGCGGCTCCGCAGCACGCACGCGGCGGGAAGGGGCGGGCTCTGCCGCCTCCCCACTGGTCCGCCGCCGCGTCCGTCCGCCGCCGCCTCTGCTGATTGGCTCCGGCGCGGCCAACCGCTGCGCCGTTGCTGGGTGGACGAGGCCCGGCGCGGCCCTGCCACTGGCGGATTTTGGCGATTGGTCGGCCGGCGCTCGAGACGGCTCCCGATTGGCCGCGGCTCCACCTGTTGCCAGGCAGAGCGGGGCCTAGCGCCGGGCGGAGCTCCTCCGATGAGTCGGCGTCGATCCTGAGGGGAAGCAGCGCCGAAGCACGAGACGGACGCGGAGCGCAGACGCCGACCCGGCCCAGCTCAGCCCAGACGCGCCATGGCCTCGGGAGCCGAGTGAGTGCGGGCCCGGTGCCCTCCCCTGTCCTGCCCTCAGGCGGGCGACGCTCCCCCGCTCTGCTTGGGGCTGCCGGGTAGGCCGCGGGCGACGGGGCCGGGGGCCGGCGCGGCCCGCTCCCCCGAGGGCCCGGCCTGCCCACCCGAGGGCCCGGCCCGGGCCTGGGACAGCGGCGGCGTTGCCGGGCCGAGGCGCTTCCTGCCGCCGCGGAATCTGCCAAGTCATGGGAGGCGGGCGGGGGAGGAGACAAGATGGAGGCCTCCTCGCGGAAGGCCGGGGCGCCTCTCTCCCTCCCCGGCCGGGGACTCCTCTTCCGTGCCGCGGGCGGGCAGCGCGGGGTGCGGGAGGACACGCCTCCCCCCCGCCCGGAAAGGCCTCCCACGCAGGCCGGGCCGCTGCCAGGGCCGGCTTCGCTCTCCAGAGCGGGTCCCGCCACACCCACGAGGCCCTGCAGGGCCCCGGGCGCCAGGAGGGCCCCCAGCCCTGCAGAGCCGCTGGCTGTGGGCAGCTTCTCTGGTGGGCAGCCGTTGCAGGGGTTCCGTTCGCGAGGGGGCGGGTTGAAGGTGCTCGGCCTCCCCCCAGCTGGCACCTGCTCCACTCAGCAAAACACTCCTGCCTCCTGGGACCCGGCGGTTGCTCAGCACGTCGCTGCTCGTGGACACGGGTGTGCTGTGGGTGGGGGCAGGTGAGGCAGAGCCTCCCTAGCAGTGCCAGAGCGGTGGGCTGAGGGTGCTTGGGTGCTTCATTTAGCAGCGGCACTTTTCAAAGGGCTCTGCCTCACCTGCCCCCACCCACAGCACGCCCCAGAACAAACTCACACACCTAACTGGCAGTCATCCTGTGACGTGGCACACACAAAGTACACCCTCTCAGGTTGATATTTAAATCCCATTGAGCCAGTACAGACAACCTGCACTTACACCATGCACTTCACAGTGCTGTTTGCAGCTCATCGGCTGGCATTAAAAGCAACTCTGTGCCATTCCTCACCATGCCGTTATGCTGGAATAACTTAGCTGAACTTTTGAGACTGCTCTCCAGGTATCTGGCAACAGCATCTGGGGGAGACAAAAACTGGTGTTTGCGAATCATAACTAGACTTAAAACTAGGAAAGGGGGTGTTAAATAAATTTTAAGAAAAAACCTTTGTTTCCTGAAAAATGCAGAGGTTTGGGGTTTTTCAGGGGTCATGAAGGCAGGGGGAAAGTTTACCTGTTCAGTGTGATGGTAGGGTGTATTTTGTCTGCTTTGGCACCATTATATTGTCATCGTGTAGCTGAGTCTAGCTATATGGTGTCATAACTTCATTGCAATTAGCCATGCAGTCTAGCCACAAAGTGCCATATTCTTTTTTTTTAAAGGGGGTTGAAGTAGCTATTGGGAGATGGCATGAGAAGGAAAAGCTTTTGAGTATCTTTTGAAAAATGTTTTAGATACTCCAGAACCATTTTTGTGCTCACACAATATTCCTCCATGGACCTTTAGCACCATCCCATCTCGATAAAAAACTGGTTTCTCGTTCTCAGAATTGTGCTGACTGAATGAGTTTCCTGAGAGAAGTGGATGTCAGCCTGCTGAGTCCCAAGGGGAACATTGCCACATTTGCGAGTGCTTATTGGAAGCTATTTGCACTGTTGGATGCTCTAGTTTGTCAGCTGAGAGGCCTGAGCAGTGCAGCTTGGCAAACCACGTGAAGAAGTTGGAGCATGACTGGATCTGTATTTACAGCCTTGTAAAGAGTATCTCAGTTTTGGGGCAAGAAGGTAACTGGAGATAGAAGTTGATAGATAACTTCAAGCAGTTGGTTTCTTGCTGTCTTGTGGATAGTCTCTTCTTCCACTAACCACAATACGCTTTCCTAAGTAAAATAGTAAGTCATTGACTCTTCTATGCTAAGACTTGAAGCGTACGAGCAGCGGATATAAATTTCTTTAACTATGGTGAACAGAAAACCAGTGGAATCCATTCCTGGTAGCTTTGCTGCCCAAGAGAATTCCTGAAGGTCCCTAAACATTCTTCATTTATAAATCTACCCACCGTTTTTTTTTTGGTTGGTCTAAACCCTTGCGTTTGTTGTTTTGACCTCTTCCTTCTCAGGTGACGTGGTTGATGCTGGCCTGGCTACTTGAAATGCACAGGTGGCTTTGCTTCACATCCTGCTTTCTGTTTTTGAAGCACTGACTGAAACCTTTCTCAAGAACTGTGAGACAGTTAATATCTTGCTCTCTTCATCTGTTTGAAGGTAGAGCTGTTATGAAGTGTTACCTGTGGCAATGCTGTCTGGTGTCCCATCACGTTAAGGCTTCATTAAAACTTCCTACAATTTTCTCTAGCCAACGTGAAATCCTGCCACCATATAGCCCATTTGGAGCAACTCTTCATTACTTGCTAAAGGCGCTTAAGCGCACCAGGCATCTTGATGGCCTGGTTCTGAGCAAGCAGAAGTCCCTGCCAGATTGGCTGTTCTGCTGTCATTTCAGACTTCACCAAGGCTTGCCCATCTGTTCTAATTTTTTTTTGTCTTCTAATGCTGGACTCTGTCTTTCTGGAGGATTCATAGAACCCTCTAACTAGGGACCTTCAAGACCAACCCCTGCCAGAGGCAGGAAAATTGTACCTGGAGCATCTCTGGAAGGTGTCTATCAAGACTTTGCTTGAAGATCTCCGTTGAGGGAGAGCCCACTACTTCCCTCAGTCATTGGCTGAATTGTCAAACTGCTCTTACCATCAAGAATTTCTTCCTGGTATCAAACAAAAATCTCCCCTCCCTGTTGCTTACGCTCATGAGATGGTTCTATTCTCTGGGACAACAAACAAATCTTGTCCTCTTCTATGTGACAGCCTTTCAGGTATTTAAGTGGCCTATCATGTTCCTCCTCAGCTTTCTCTTTTCCAGGTTAAACATACGGAGTTCCCTATGGAAGTGTTTTCCAGTCCCTTGATTACCATGATTGCCCGTCTCTGAACCTGCTTCAGTTTGCTCCCACATTCTCCCTAAAGTGTGGTGCCTAGAATTGGACACAGTGTTACAAATGATGTCTAACCAGTGGAAAGTAAAGTGGAACCACTACTTCTCACAGCTTAGACAGTTTTTGTCTTCCCTGACTCTTAAGAGGCTGAATGTGATTCACTTTGGGAGGCTTTTATACTCAAGCTACTATGTTTTCTTTATTGATTTTGAAGTCTTTAGAGGCTGCTTCCTAGCTGATGAAGCGGAGTACAATAGTCTCTCTTCTAAAGCTCAGGGAAAGTGCTTAAGTTGTCAGTGCTTCAGGGCACTCAGGTAAGGACTAGTTTTTCCAACGCTATTTGGAATCACTTCCCTGCTTGATATGAGTGCAAAGCATGCTGGACCCTTCTAACGCCACAGCTCTGTGCAAGTTTACTTCAATAGAAGTTCAGTGCTCTTCAGAGGCTTGCTGTCAGGAAAGTCAGTAGTCTTGAACACTGTATACAAAGTCTTCAAGATATGAACTGGTACTGTTGTGGAGGTTTGTCTAGAGGTCAGACTATGTAGACTGAAATAACCAGTTCTTTCTGTCCCAGCACTTTTGTGCCTGTGCAAAAGCAGATGCTGTTCAAAAGCACTGATACAGCCACCTGTAGCTCGGGGCGGGGGAGTATAAAATGTAGGTCTAGGAAGGAGACTTAAGGAGAGTGTGGATTTTTAGGCTGTTAGTCACATGTGCTGCATTCCATCTCAAGCGAATATCTGGGAGATGAGGGGTGTTTGTGTCAGTGCACAGCCTTAAGTGTTTCTTTCAGGTATCTGAATTTCCTTAGCTACTGCATACCACAGTAGCTGCTAATTGGGTAAGAGGCACTATTTCAAGTGGGTGCTCCTTTTTTTTAGCAGGGGGAGAGTAACTGGCCCACCTCACCCCAGCACTGTCTGTTCTAGTGGCTGTCTGCTGGTATTCTTTTGCATCTTTTTAGATTGTGAGCCCTTTTGGGACAGGGAGCCATTTAGTTATTTGATTTTTCTCTGTAAACCGCTTTGTGAACCTTTAGTTGAAAAGCGGTATATAAATACTGTTAATAATAATAATAATAATACAGAAGGCAGAGCTAAGAGCGTGGACTTATGAACTTCGAGACCAGCTGCGTTTTATGTGCTCTGCTTAGCACCAGGCTAAGCACTTGTCAGCTGCTGCTTGACTCTCTTGCACCTGTCTTGACTCTTGCTCATAGTGCACTGTCATTTTGTGAACTGCATAAGCAAAGAACCCAAATCTGTGAGGTAATCAGACATCTTCTGAGTCTGTTCAGCTTGAACCATATGAAAGGATCAGTTGGTTTTGCTATCTGTTTAGAATAATGCAAAAGGAGCTGTCACACTTGGATTCATTTTTCAGGCAAAAGAAATGATGCTGTCTTCATGAACCTTTGTCTCACTTAGCACTTCCAGTTACTTCCACACTTGCATCTTGGGGGAGGGGCAGCATACTGCAGCCCCCTTAGCAGTCACAGTTGGACCAGCCTGGTCTGGACCAAGGAGTGGCTGTCCTGCCTTTGAGGCCTTTCTCCATTGGGTCTGCTCTTCTCTCTGGAGCAGCAAGTAGTTAAGAACATAAGAACAGCCCCACTGGATCAGGCCATAGGCCCATCAAGTCCAGCTTCCTATATCTCACAGCGGCCCACCAAATGCCCCAGGGAGCACACCAGATAACAAGAGACCTCATCCTGGTGCCCTCCCTTGCATTTGATATAGCCCATTTCTAAAATCAGGAGGTTGCACAAATACATCATGGCTTGTAACCTGTAATGGATTTTTCCTCCAGAAACTTGTCCAATCTCCTTTTAAAGGCGTCTAGGCCAGATGCTGTCACCACATCCTGCGGCAAGGAGTTCCACAGACTGACCACACGCTGAGTAAAGAAATATTTTATCTTCTATGTCCTAATCCTCCCAACACTCAATTTTAGTGAATGTCCCCTGGTTCTGGTGTTATGTGAGAGTGTAAAGAGCATCTCTCTATCCACTTTATCCTTCCCATGCATAATTTTGTATGTCTCGGTCATGTTCCCCCTCAGACGCCTCTTTTCTAGGCTGAAGAGGCCCAAACGCCGTAGCCTTTCCTCATAAGTTGCCCCACTAGTTGGCTGCACTTCATCTTCTTGGGACCTGCTCTTGGACCAGCCAAATGTGGATAAAGAAGCTGTCTGCTCATAATTAGGCTTACAGGCAGCATTTGTGATTTGGAAGGATTTAAGGACACCCTGTGTCCCCCCATTTCAAGGCAGGGGCCTTGAAATGTTCCTAGAACTGTTGCTGTGACTCTTTGTGGAAGAGCTACACTTGGTGTTTCTTCATCAGCTCTGCAAAGGAGGCTGTCTTGTGCCTGGGCCTGTGCTTGGAGACTGTTCAGTACCTGCAGCTGGTGTTGATGAGGGCGACTCACCTTCTGACAAAAGTTGGATTGCCGGGAAGCATATTGTGCTAGTGTGCTGCCCTTGCCCTTCTTGGATGCTAGTGTTCCCAGTAGGAGTCTTCAGTCACTCAAGCAGTGCATGCTTCAGAGAGTGCCTTTTGTGTTGAATGGAGAGGGTACACAGAAAAGGGTCTTCATTACTGTTCTGTAGCCCTGAATCTCTCCTCCCTCTGGAGATCTGACCAGGGCTGAGCTAAGATATCTTTGGCTTTTTGGGTGGAATGAACAAGTCTTTCTCTCACGGTGCACTCTCCTTTCTGGCCTCCAAGGATAAGAGAGGCTAAAATTTGGTATTCCTTCATAGTTGGCATTTGTGTGCAAAGTGTTCTGTATGTATGTTCTTGGTTAGTCCTTATAACAACCCATAAAGTGAGTATTATGCTCCCCATATTGCAGCTGAAGCTGAAAGGGAGCAACTTGCATGAATTCAGGGCAAAAGTGAGAAGTCCTTGGAAGTTCCAGTCTGCATCTTAGGGCACAATCCTAACCCATTTTCCAGCACTGAGGTCAGGGCAGTGCAACTCTCTGGTAAGGGAACCAACATTGCCTTAGCTTGAGGAGGCCTCCGTGACTGCCCCCCAACTGTGGAACTGAGCACACGCCCCACTGGCGCAGCTATCCCAGTGCTGGAAGGTTGGTTGGATTGTTCCCAACAGTCTCTGAGCTGCTGCACTCCTTCAAGACGATGGAGGCCAAAGGCCTTTCCTTTTGGGGCTGACCTAAAGATTTGTTGTTAAGGGGCTGCTACAATCTTACCACTTAATGGTGTAGATGGTTCATTACTTGTAGTTTGTCGTATGGCTGCTTTGGCAGGAAAGGAATGGAAGAGTGGTCTGGTTGACAGGAACATGCTGTGAACACTTTGGCTCTGCAAATGTTCCACAGCAGTCTGAGGTCTCTATTTAAATAGAGTTCTTTGAGCTCTCACTCTTTGGATTGTGGTGACTCCTGTGTTTACATTGAAAGGCAAGTACCACATCTAGAACAGAATGGTTTGTGAGAGCGCCAAAAGGGTGAAAATCATGGATGGAAAACAGTCAAAGGCCAGGTGTGGCTGTGTGTCTTCTGGGCTCCCAGTAACTCTGTTTTCTTGTTATAGTTCCAAAGCCGACGACTTGTCAACTGCAATTCTGAAGCAGAAGAACAGGCCCAATCGGTTAATTGTGGATGAAGCAATCAATGAAGATAACAGTGTTGTGTCACTGTCCCAGGTGTGTTTAACATAACAGTGGTGTTGCAGAGGCAATGTGTGCTCTGTGAGTATCTCTTATTCTCATGTGGAAACTAGTCATTGTGCTCTTTTGCATGGGGTTATGAACAGAACAGAAGGGCAGTGATGGGAAAGGATATCCAGGTGTGACACCTGTGATTTGTGTTCAGACCTCAGGGCAGCACAGAATGGCCTTTGGAGAGAGTTTTAGTACAGTATCTGCTTGGCCACTCAATTAAATCAAGTTTCCTTATTTTTGTGGCCAATACCATGTACCAAAGAACCTGTTTTGGGAGAGGTCAGATGATGTTGACTTTCTCATATCACTCCATTTGCAGAGGTCAGCCATCTCAGTCTGTTATAGTAAAAGGAACACAGAGGTGTTCCTGATGAAGTACAGTGTAGTCTCCAAAATTCTCTACTGGAATAGATAGGTTAGTCCAGTGGTTCCCAGTGCTTCCAGGGCTGCGACACCTTTGGATCACAGAAATAGTGGCAGTAGTAAGAAATGCATCGCACAATGACATCACTGACGAATTGCTTGCAGTCGTGCAAGCCTCCAAAAAGTGGTAAAAGAGGGCCAGAGCAGTCAGGCAGGCTTTTTGCAGCAAGCAGTTTTTGTGCAGTGCAACTCTGCCTGCTGCGCTGAGCCTCCTTGCCGGTCTTTGAAGACTTGCACCGAAGTCTCTGCTGGGGCAGTGGGCAGTCCACAGTGCCCCAGGGTGTCGTGACACACACGTCAGAACCATTGGGTTCGCCCTCTATGGCAGGGGTGTCAAACTCATTTCATTACAAGGGCCGAATAGCATTCATAATGCCTGCTAAGGGCCAGAGGCGATGTCATTAGGCAAGAAGTGATGTCATTAAACAGGTCATAACCAAAAATAAACACTTTTTCTCAGTTAGAAACTCATTAACTACAAATGACAGAAGAGAAAATATGTAAATCTGTATCATATTTCAAGATACGGGAGAGCCAAATTTTCATGTGGGCTGCCCTTTCAGCAGTAACACCTCAGCACTACTCAGCAGATGAGAGCCTGAGGGCCGGATAAAAACCTGCTGGCCGCATTCAGCCCCCAGGCCTTATGTTTGACATCCCTGATCTATGGTGTCGCAGGAGACCTTTGGTTGCGTTTTTCCTTAATTTGCAAACCTGAGCTGGAAGAGACGCAAAGGTCACTGTCTGACAGCAGAATCCTTTGCATGTTAGAGCACAATCCAGAAGTGCTTTTGGGCTGGTGCAAGGCGCTGGCCCCTTGCACCGGCCCAGAGGTGATGCAGAAATGCAGGGCATTTTTGTGCCATGGTGAGAGTCAAGGGGCCAAATCCGGCCTCCACTGTGCTGGCGGAAGGGTAAGTTCATACCGGGCAAGTCAGGCCGGGTCTGGGGGCATTTTGGGGCAGGTGGTGGACTGACCAATGGAAGGATCAGGCCCAGGAGGGGTGTGGGTCTAGGATCGGGCACTTAGGTCACATTGTAACTCTCTTTGCATGCAGTCTGGCCTTACACCAGGATGCCGGCTCTATTTAGGTGGTGCAGATCTGAGTAACGCCATAGGGGCAGCTGCCGCGCAACACGGGGTAAGGGAAATGAATTCCCCTTACTCTGAGTTTCACTCAGCCAACCCCAAACCTGCTCTAGATGCTGTACAGGCCAGCCAACATACCTGCTCCAGGGCAGGTTAGGATTGGGCTGCCCATCTCTTGCAGCCTGTGAAAGATTACTCTGAAGTTTCAGTCCCATGAAAGTGTTGTTAAAATTGCAGCCTTATAATCCAAACTGTAGCAGGAGAGCAGGGAAGTCCAGTGCATCAGGGTGCTCACAGCTTTCAAATGACTAAAGCAAGCTAATGCATGCAGGTGGGTGCCAGGAACTGCCTGCTTTCTGTTGTAATAGGTCAATTCCTGAATGTGCAGTAAACTTATTTATTGTGTGACCCTGAAAGAGAGATGAATGGGGCAAGATCTCCACCCAAAATTTTGTTTCTAGCCATGATAGTCTCTCATACCTTGCTGGGTAGTTGCAGGGGGGATGAGGATAGGGATATGAGCTAGGAGGAGCACTTCCTGACCCTGATGATGGGCCATCACCAAGGCACCTGGCTGAGAAAAACAGGCCTTTCACAGGGTTAGCCAACTTTCTCCTGAACACTTTTCAGCCACTAGTTCTTCTGCCCAGCTTTCTTTGATGTAAACTCCACTGTATTAGTAGTGCTCGGTTGCTTTGTGTTTGTAAAATACAGGCATGGCCCTTTTTTTGCTAGAAGAAAAAAATAAGGCTGACTAAAGGAATGACTAAACCTTTCTTAATCACAGCTAATATTTTTGACTTGATTCTTTCCCATTATGAATTATTAAAACACAAGCAGTATTCTAGGGAAGGCCCAACAAGCATCTGTTAGGGAGGCCTTCTCCACAAATTGCTTTGTTTGAGCCATACTTGCAAGGGATTGCTGTCTTAGGATTCCCAGAGAGGCCATCCCTCCCCTGATAATGTGAAATTGCAGTCAGTTGTGGTGGATGAGGCCCTCTGTTGTTGAACACAGCAGCCCCTGTTGACCTAATCAGATCTGCCAAGTTGTGCCTGTCTTCTTTCCAACACTTACCAAGAAAACAGAGACCAGTCCACCTGTTCTAACTGTACTTCTCCAGCATGAAAGATTTAAATTTACTGCAGTCCAGGCCATAGCTTCTTCCAGGATTGCATTAAAAGCTTTACCAAAATAATGTAAATTTTCAAGCAATAACGTTGGTAACATTTTGAAGTTATCTTTCTTTGTATCCCATCTGCTTATGTAAGCCTGTCTATAGATGGCAGTTTTTACACCCTCTTTGAACTGTTCCAGCACTAGCTGTTACTGCAAGTAGAGAGGTTTCATCTACTGTGTACTAACTTTAAAAAAATTCTGTAATGAACCCCACTTTTCTCCCACTCAATGTTCACAGGCCAAGATGGATGAGTTACAGCTGTTCAGGGGAGACACAGTTCTGCTGAAAGGAAAGAAGAGGAGAGAAGCAGTATGCATTGTCCTGTCTGATGACACCTGCTCTGATGAGAAGATCCGCATGAACAGAGTTGTTCGCAACAACCTGAGGGTGCGCCTGGGAGACGTGATCAGGTGAGAGCCTCATTTTCTGCTAGACATGCTGAATTAATTTACCTGGTGAGCACAGAAGGGAAGCTTGGAAGGGACTTTGGAACTTGTGGGTTGTGCTGAAGTTCTAACTTCTGCCTGTTTCTCTTGTGTAATTTGACTGTGCTATTTTCAGCCCTTACCATAAAGGGGGCTGTTACAGTGGTGTTGTTTGGTTTGGACCCAGCTCTAAAGGTGTTGATGGATGAAATGAATAGCACTTAGGAGGAGACTACTAGTTTGTCCCAGTCAGTGCCTGGAGTCACGTCTGGGCAGAGCTGAAGAGAAAGCAGCAAAGAAACCAGTAACTCTGAACCCCTCTAGGATGAACACGCATCCAAGTTGAGACCAAAGACCTCTCTCTACCTATTGAGCCCTGGCTGGCTCCCTAACTAATGGGCAGTTAAAGCTTATCCTTGGGCGGGGGGGGGGGGTTTCTAGCTGATTGACTCTTGTGTTTTTTATACTGGCTGGGAGTGGTTTGCCTCTGTGAGCATGTGTGAGAAAGTTGTGTCCTTATTTGATGCTTAATTTTATAATTTTTTAAAGAGATGGTTAGCTGGTTGGTGAGACTAGAAGGCAGGATAGAAATGTTTTTAACTAGGGCTGCCACTGTAGTTTGAAAATCCCCAGTATGGAAATCCTGGAATGCCCAGCTTTTTCTGTTCTGAGAAATTATGCACAGTTTGAATGCGTTTGTTTCTGTATATTATTAAAGATTGTGGAAAGGCTGAGGAGATTGAAGCACTTTTTGTTTCAGTCCATCTTGGGGAGGAGGGCAGTTAAAGGAAATCTGAAGCAAAAGGGCAGAAGGTGAACCCGTGGGGGAGGGTGAAGGGATTTGGAAGCCATACAACTGTTTGTTGTCTGAACACTGGAAAACAATCTACAGAGAGAGAAAATAATTTTGGGGTAGGAATATAAGTGACTCATCCTTTTGTGGACTTCGGAAGTAGAGAAGCAGCAGTCAGTCTGGGTAGTAGTAATGGTGTAGCATTGGAAGCGTGGCAAGAACAAGGTAGGAGGGAGGTCATGTCCTCCTCGAGGCTTGGAGGGTTTAATTTCATTGTACATGTCTGACTGGCAAACGCTGGGTCGGGGGGGACCTTCTGTACGAGAATGCAACTGCCTGTGGGACCTAGAGCAACCCTTGTGCATTTCAGCATCCAGCCTTGTCCAGATGTGAAGTATGGCAAACGCATCCATGTGCTGCCCATTGATGATACGGTGGAAGGGATCACAGGGAACTTGTTTGAGGTCTACCTCAAGCCATACTTCCTGGAGGCGTACAGACCAATCCGAAAAGGTAACACCCGACACTGAATCAGTTCTGCAGCACAGTCTGAGGCTGTGCAGGGCCATGGCTGCTAGTTTGCCAGTGTCTTCAGCTGAATCTGGCCCTCTGGCTGTTTGACTCCAAGGGGAGAAAGCTTCTGACTTGCCATCTGAAGTGAATGGCCAACTTACCGAAGTAGTTATTTGAGCCGTAGCTGACAATGCAGGTGCATACCCCTTTGGTCTTCTCCTGCACAAGCTGAACATACTTAGTTTCTTCAGGCTTTCCTTAAAAATATTTCATTTTCTGGCTGGCTAGTGTTTCACTGCCTGCGCAGTGGAAGGGAGTGACGGTGGGCGGGCGACATCTCTTCTTCATTGTTAGCTCACTGACTAATCATTTCAGGGGACATCTTCCTGGTGCGTGGAGGGATGCGTGCAGTGGAATTCAAAGTGGTGGAGACCGATCCAAGCCCGTACTGCATAGTAGCTCCAGACACTGTGATTCACTGTGAGGGAGAGCCAATCAAGCGGGAGGTGAGTGCTGGCGACTTCTCCTGCAATCGGCAGCTTCTTCCTTTGAGGAGACCCATCCTTAAGGGTGGGAGAGTGTTCTTTAGGACGGGATGGATTTGAGGATGAAGAGTGTCTTCTGTCACATGATTCTGGAAGGAATGGCTCTTCTCTCCAAGGAAGGAAGGAACTGGAGTTGTGACCGTGCTAATCCAGCCATGTGCTGTGTTGTCAGTCAGAGAAATTTCTTGGTCTGTGTCGTCTTTCTTGGCTACAGTTTCAGCAGAGCTTCGGCTTCCTGCAAGGTGGGCCGGGCTGCGGATTGAGAGGACCACATTGCTGGGTTCTTTAGTTTGTGGCCAACCGATTCTTAACACCACTGTAGTTTTTTATTTAGGCTTTTGTAATTTGTTTTTTTAGTCCTAAAGTGACCCCCAAAGCACCTAGCATAAACACAAAACAATTAGCACATCAAATATCAAAATACCACAGCTAAAACAATTTTAAAATGTAACAAATCACAAGGACAGAGAGCAACTAGGGAGAAACCATAAACCATAAGCAGATTTGGAAGGGAAGCAGAAGTGCTCGGCACTGATGTAGGAAGAGAGGCATGCTGGGAAACGACAGGTGCTCAGCTTGATTGATAGAACCTTGATTGGCAAGTCTTGAGCTTCAGAGTTCCCAGTGAACCTTTAAAAGCTTCCTAAGCCTGGAAATAATCAGTTTTTAAATGATGAGAAGCAACTACCTTATTGAGTCCTTGGTGTACTTATTGTCTGCCTCTGACTAGGATGAAGAGGAATCACTGAATGAAGTGGGCTATGATGACATCGGAGGTTGCCGAAAGCAGCTGGCTCAGATCAAGGAGATGGTGGAGCTCCCGCTTAGACACCCTGCTCTTTTTAAGGCCATCGGCGTGAAGGTGGGTGGCTGCCTTGGAGAGAAACTGAGCTGCAGAATGTTGTGGTCTGGCCCTGCCAGAACTTGGGGCATGCTCTGCATGGGGATTATATTATTGAGACATACAAAATTATGCAGGGGATGGATAGAGTGGATAGAGAGATGCTCTTCACACTCTCACATAACACCAGAACCAGGGAACATCCGCTAAAATTGAGTGTTGGGAGAGTTAGAACAGACAAAAGAAAATATTTCTTAGTGCGTGGTTGGTCTGTGGAACTCCTTGCCATAGGATGTGGTGATGGCATCTGGCCTACATGCCTTTAAAAGGGGATTGGACAAGTTTCTGGAGGAAAAATCCATTACGGGTTACAAACCATGATGCGTATGTGCAACCTCCTGATTTTAGAAATGGGCTATGTCAGAATGCCAGATAGGGCACCAGAATGAGGTCTCTTGTTATCTGGTGTGCTTCCCGGGGCATTTGGTGGGCCGCTGTGAGATACAGGAAGCTGGACTAGATGGGCCTATAGCCTGATCCAGTGGGGCTGTTCTTATTATGTGGCTCTCAGACTGATCTATCCTTCCTTGTGGGCCATTCTGTGGATGCTTGCTAGGTAGGTGCTTCAGGGCCTCTGCTGGGTAACACTACTAGTGCTGACCTGGTCTTAAGTTTCATGTTCAGGTGCTAAGGAAATCTCTGTGCTTTTCCAGCCTCCCCGTGGAATCCTGCTCTATGGCCCCCCTGGTACTGGAAAGACCCTCATTGCCCGAGCAGTGGCCAATGAGACAGGCGCGTTCTTCTTCCTCATCAATGGTGAGTTCCAGACAGCTGTGTCATGCTGACTCGGGTTGTCCAAAGGCAGTGAAGTGCAGAGCCGCTAGCTGCCTGCCATGTTTTTCATATGTGTGTTTTGCAGTAGTTCATTTCTTCCAGAGAAGAACACCATCCTGGTTAAAGCAATGTCTCAGTGTTTCCATTTTTTGTTGTTGGGTGAAATGGAGTCAAGTTATGGGTTGTTCCTACATAATTTTGGACAGTGGCTGATGCACCTGAAGAGTTGACACTTTCTGTCAAGTTGCAGTGGAGGATTCCTTCTCTTCTGGGTGTAGGTGGTCTCTAATGAGCAGAGGGTAGGGCCTCTGCCACTTGGCTTTTCTTTGCAGAGTTGCTCTCTTTCCACTCTGTTTCAGTGTTGGTGTCAAGGGACATATTTCAGGCTTCCCACTAGCATGCTGCATTTGCAAAGCAGCCTGGTCACTGACCTTTGCTGTTGTTTCTTGGTTGTAGCGGGTCTATCAATTTTTGCCTTACCTCAGGAGAGTACCCTTCTTGTTCCCTTGAGCATTGCTTCATGTTTGCTGTGCTCACTTGTCCGTAGAGAACTTGTCTCCTTGAAAACTTCACCTTCGGGAGAGCAAAAGAAGCACTCAGGTCTGCGTATTGCAGATCGTTCTCGGTGAATCAAAGACAGGAAGTCTTCTGTCTGGTCCTCAGCATCATCAACCTGGTCCTTCTATTTTTAAGCCATAACTAATTCAGCTAGTTTGCAAAGATAAATGCTTTTGGTATGCTATGGAGGGCCCGGAGCTGCAACGAATAGTGTTGTCTTCAGGCAGGCACTTATAAACTCAGGAGCTAAGTTGGAGAGGCCTTAGGAGCACCTATTTGTCTGCGCCCTTTGCTTCTAGGATATAAGGCTGCATATTGTGTTGGTCACTTGTTGCCTCCTCCCTCATGTTCAAGTGGCACTTTTCCACAGGTCCCGAAATCATGAGCAAGCTGGCAGGTGAGTCAGAGAGCAATCTGCGGAAGGCCTTTGAGGAGGCTGAGAAGAATGCTCCTGCCATCATCTTCATTGATGAGCTGGATGCCATTGCTCCAAAGAGAGAGAAGGTGAGAGGTGTTTGGCATACCTGTAAAGACAGGTGGGGGTCGGTTGTATGGATAAAGCACTGAAATTGGATGTGTGAAGGAATACTTTAAGGGCCGTGTTTTATCTGCCTCAGTCTTCTCTGCCCCAGCTGGCGTGATTTCAGATCCCACCCTTGTCTGGAGGTGCCAGGTACTGAACCTGGGACTTTTTGCATGCCATTAAAGTCCAGTCCTTTAGTACCTAGATGCGTGGGCTGGGAAGCAGCCAATCCTCAAATGATGGGATGCATTTTGCTTATGCTGGTGGCTCTTATCAGTCAGATCAAGGCTTCCTTCTTGGCCTGCCACTCTCCTTGTCTCTCGGGAGACAAGGTCTTCTAAGATAGCTGAGTGTACTTGTCGGTTGCAGTGAGGGGAGTAGTTTATCTTGGGGCTCCACCCCACTGTTTACCTCGTGGCCGGGCTCTTCAGAGCTTTACACTCCCAGTTGCTCTTTCCACAGACACATGGTGAGGTGGAACGTCGTATTGTATCTCAGCTGCTGACACTCATGGATGGCCTGAAGCAACGGGCACATGTGATTGTGATGGCTGCCACCAACAGGCCCAACAGCATTGATCCAGCACTCCGAAGATTTGGTGAGTGGGCTTGCTCCATTCTGCTGAGTGGATGTACAAGGGCTGGGTGGTGCATCTAGTGACATGTGCCTGACTGGTCTTCAACATGCTACTTACAGCATTCTGTGTTTAAATGTGCACTAGAACAGCCCTGTACAATGTGGCTCACAGGTAGATTGCAACCTCCTGCCCAGGTATTTGTATCCGCTGGGAGAGTTGCAAATTTGCATTTTGGGGGGCTTGAGTCTTTCTCTTTGGAATTGGAAGCAGAGCAGTGCACACTTGAAAATAGCACCTCTTCTTGGTTCAGACTTTTATATCTGAGGCAGGGAGCAGACTTGATGAGACAGCAGAGAGAGGAAGTGAACGTGCTGCTTGGCTGACATTTTGTGATGCAGGCACTGCTTGTTCGAACACATACCATTTTTCGACATGCAAAAGTTAAAAAAGAACTTGAGTCCTAAAAAGAAATGACAGGAGAGTGCTCTGCTGGGGTGAATATAGACAGTGGTTCCCCCCTTGCTAAATAGAGCCACCACTTTGAAAGGTGCCTCTTTACCTATAAGCGAGTCTTCAGCAAAGGGCTTCTTTGCTGACTCGTCTTCTGAGGCTCTGGGTTCATACATGCTGCAGAAACAAGTGGGTGTTGTTTGGATGGGGCAGGATGCTACTTTGGGAGAAAACAGCATTTTGGAAAAACTGCTCAACAGAATCCTGCTCTGTTAGTGGAAGGAGAGCGTCCAGAGCAGTCTGAGTTGTATCTTCTCCCATGTATAGAATCCACTTATTGATGAAGTCTTCCCCACACCCAAGGGAGACCCCTTCCAGTTGCATCCTTGTTTGTTTGTGTTTTTTCCTTTTTTATTTTCCAAAAACAAATATAAACAAACACACATAACACATAACACAAAAAACATAACACCACTACACACACAAAAAAAGGGGAAAATCATATATCATTATCATGTATCACTACAACTAATAAATCATTACATATCTTAATCAATTTCCTCTTCTAAATTTACCTCTTAATATCATTTTTCATTCATCCGTCTATTATAACATATCAAATACTGTATAATATAGATGTGATACAATCATCTAAATGCCCTATCATATTTCTAAAACTTCATTTGCAACCAAGCATAAAAAGATTTCCATTGCTCAATTTATGTCGGTTTTCGTTATTAATCCAAAATTTCTGAACGTCTGTCCATTGCCTCATTATTTTCTCTATTAATTCATCTTTCGTTAATATTTTGAAATCTTTCCAATATCTAACATATAAAATCCTCACTACAATTAAAATCATAATAACTAAATAAACATCGATTTCTTTATCTATAACATATAAAATAATATTAAGCAAAAATAATTCAGGTTTCAGCAATATCATAAATTCAACAATCTCTTATATTACGCTTCTTACCATTCTCCAATAGATTTGCATTTTTTTTATATATCCACCACATGTTCCTTCCACACATTTACACTTCCAACAAGTACTTGATATATTTTGTTTCATTTTTACCAGTTTTTTGGTGTCATATACCATCTATAAAACATTTTATATATCTTTTCTTTAAAATTTGTTGCTCGAATAAGTTTTATATCATGCTTCTAAATCTGTTCCCATTGATCTATTGTGATATTATGGTCTATATTTTATGCCCATTTTATCATACATAATTTTTTTTGCGTCTCAAAATCCAATAAAAACATATACTTTTTAAAATATATTTTTTTTCTTTTGTTTCTAGCAATAGTCTATCAAATGGCGTCTATTCCATATAGAAACCTTCTTATTTGTCTCTCCCAAATCTTGAATCTAATTATAGGCACGTCCACCAGCCAGTCTCCACACCTTGCCTTGACAATTCTTTTTTTCTCTTCTTCTTCACTGTCCATGGAACATGTCTCAGAATTCTAGCTTTATTGTCATCCACTGTCCATTTCTTTTCCTGTGAAGCCTTCAGTAATTATCTCTGTAAAAGGTTCTGATGAATTTCACATGAATTTCTCTTGGTAATTCGTGTTTTCTCAAATAAAAAGTGCTCACTCTTCTAGCTGAATCCAATTCTTTAGGTATCTCCTTCTTCGGTGTATCAATCTATTCTGATATTAATCTAACAATCCATCGTGATGTATCTTCTTTCTTTTCTGGTATATTTTGTATCCTCACCACTCAAGCTGCACTATCCCTCTGAATTTTCATTAACGTTGTCTCTGCGTCATACTGATTTTCTTCTATCTCCGATATTTTAGCTTGGTCTTATCTTTTGTCCCGATCTCTCAATCTCTTGTTTATTTTCTTCTGGTGTAATTTTCACATCCCTCAGGTGTCCACTAAGTTCATCTAATTGTTTAGTTAAAACATCCACGCTGGCTTGAATCTGTGCAGATTGATTTATTTGTTGCTGTACCATTGCCAACAGTTCTTCCATGTTATCTTGCATAGTCTGTTTCCAGTCTTTCCCTTTCGCTTCCTCTTGTACTAATTTTCCAAATCCCGTCTCTGATGCTGACAAACTTCGAACTTTCTTACCTGCCATCTCATTCTTCCTTCCTGTGGAACTCAAATATCTTTTACTTGCAATGCTCTTTAAGACCGCTAGATATTCTCGGCGTATTATCTTCCTTGCTCCACTTATTGAACACAAATCCAATTCTTGCAATGTCTTTTTAAATCCAGTAGACGCCACTGGTGCACTGTTCTTGTTTTGTTTCTGTTCTCTTGTCTCTTATTTATACTTGTAGCCTTGGCAACCAACATTCCTCAGTCCACAAGAATGTCAAAACATCCAGCCGTTTTCAGGCAATCCCGAACGAAAGTATCAAATCAAGGCAATAAACGCTCCAATACACAAACTTTATCCAAGGACAGTTAATTTGTAGGCCACCGAAATTCAAAGTTATAAAATTGTAATTATATTTTCGGATAACCCTAAAAAGCTTGGTAAATCTCTTCTATGATTTCTCCTCACACTGATAAACAGCTGAGGGGGGAAAAAACCTCCCCCATCTTCTTCCCACGCCAAGAAAAACCAAATCAAGCAGGCAGTTACTCAATCCGCGCCAGGCGTACACAAACGGAATAACACTTACTTAAGTCTTTCCCTGCTGGGGCCTTCAGCTTGATTCAACACGAATTCTTCACTGTTACTGCCAAGACGGCGGAATCTCCTGGGAAAGCCCCCTGGCTGGGCTTTATCTCCTCAGGGATCATGCCATCACATGGAGGAGTTTGTCTCTCCTGACAAACAATCCCCAGGTCCCTCAGATCCGCAGTTTAAGGAAAAAAACAGAGTGCCCTTCAAGAGCTTGAGAAAGGTACATCTGCTCACTGCTGGCTGGCCCCTCCCCTCCCAGTCGCATCCTTGTTTGGAGGAGGCTCTACATTCTGGCCTTCAGGGCCTGCTAAGCAGAGGCTGTTGGTTTTTTTCTCTTCTCCCCTATCTGTTTTTTGAGTCTTAATTCCCTGCAGGGGCACTGAGAAAAAGGAGTTGCTTTCTTCAGGCTTCAGTGTCCCCTCACTGGGCCAAAAAGATCAAGAAGACTGCAGTTGTGGGCAGAGGTGCCAGTAGCTGCATGGATGCTTGGCCACTAAGGGGCTCAGTTAGCCACATGGGTCTTCATGAGCAGGAAACGGGCATTACTTTATTACTGCTTCTCCCTCCCTTACTGCATTGGGAAAACTGCTGCAGGCACCTCCCAGCCAGCCTCTGGAGCCAAGGAGATAATGAGGTGCTGTTGCTTCCCCTCCAGTCCCAGTGACTGGAGCCAAGGTCATGGACAATGCTAGTTGGGAGTCTGATTCAGATGCTACCCAGTATGTTTTCACTCTGGAGGGCATTCAGCGGAGGGACTTACTCCAGAGAGACCAGTTCACCCCATCCTGCAGATGAGGCAGTGGGGCTGCAGGCTCTGTCCCGCATAGAGTAAACTTTTGCATGGGATCATAGGGTTGGAAGAGACCCACAAGGTCTACAACTTCAACCCCTGCCAATGCAGACACACAACTACAGCATCCCTGATAAATGGCTATCCAGTCTATGCTTAAAGACCTCCAACAATGGAAAGTCTACTGCCTTCCAAGGCAGATTGTTCCACTGCCAAGCAGTTCATACCGTCAGGAAGTTCCTTTTCGTGTTTAGTCAAAATCTCCCTTGCTGTAACTTAAGTCATTTGTCCTCGTCCTGCGTTCTGAAGCAGCCAAGAACAAATCTACTCAAAATCCACATGACAGCCCCTCAGATATTTCTAGATACCCTGTCTCCTCTTATCTGACTCTTCTGCAGAGATGTCCAACTCCTTCCACCTGGTTTCAGAGAGCATGGTCTCCAGTCTCCTAGTCACCCATCTGTGGACTTGCTCCAGCTTGCGAATATCCCTCTTAAACTGCTGTGTTCAGAATGGAACACAGCAGTGTTTCTCAAACTGTGGGTTGGGACCCACTAGCTGGGTTGCAAGTCAATTTCTGGTGGATCATCTTTCATTTCAATATTTTATTTTTAATATATTAGACTTGATGCTACCATGATATGTAACTGAATTTGTAAAAATATTACAGACCTGTACGTTTAACAACCGACTATGTATATGCTTTTAACAATGATAGTAAAGGGGACTTACTCCTGGGTAAGTGTGGGTAGTATTGCAGCCTAGGATTGTTAAACATTTTCCTGCTTGATGATGTCACTTCTGATCATGACATCACTTTCTGTGGGTCCTAACAGATTCTCCTTCTAAAAAGTGGGTCCCAGTGCTAAATGTGTTAGAACCACTGGAACACTGTTGCAGGTGGGGTCTGGTTGAAGCAGAATACACCAGTCCCATTACTTCTTGCAGTCTCAATACCACACTTCCGTTGATACAGCCTGAAATTGCATTTGCTGCCTTTGCCACCATATCATTCTGCTGGCTCATGTTTACTGTCTAGATCAGTAATTCTAAATCTTCTTAGCACCAGGACCCACTTTTTTTAAATGACACTTGGAACCCACCTAGCTTTATGAGACTTAAAAACCAGCAGATCTAGAAATAAATTATTTTTTTCAAAAAATTTATTTACAAGTAATATTTTATTTGCAAAAGCACTCAGTCCATTTCTCGTAATGATGCAGCCCTGATGAATAGCCTTGAGGAGCTAAGGGCGCAGTCCTAACCCACTTTCCAGCACCGACATAAGGGCGATGCAGCTCCGAGGTAAGGGAACAAACATGCCCTTACTTTGAGGAGGCCTCGTGAGTGCCACCCAATTGCAGAATGCAGCACACGTCCCATTGGCACCACTATGCCAGTGCTGGAAAGTTGGTTAGGATTTGGGCCCAAGTTATGTGACCAGTCTTCTCCTGCCCCCACTACCTGTCATTGGTGGACTTGGGGAAAAAAACACACCTGAATAAAGATGCTCCAAAACTTATCTCCCTATGTTTAAACAAGCTCGCAAACTGCAGGAGCTCAGCTGTTTGTAGGGCAGTTTGCAGCTATCTGATTTCAAAGCTTGAGGCAATTAGTTATCCAGTTTTTCTATCACCCGTGTTTTCATTGGAGCAGAAATCGGTTCATGACCCACAGTTTGAGAAACGCTGGCCTAGATCATTTTCACGGGTACTACTATCCAGGGAAATATCCTCAGTCTTGTATACTGGTTGTGCCTTCTTATCCGCAGATTTTCTCTCCACAGATTTGGCTTAACCCACGTCCCACGACCTGCATTGAGCCAGACATGGCTCAGCCTGAAGCCTTGGAAGGCAACTGGAGCTGTGCTCCAGTCACTTCCAGAGGCCAATCTGAGCACCTTAGAAGGCCAATCCTGGTTTTCTGGGAAAACTGGAAGTCAAGTTTAAAGGCCTTTTAATGCCTTCATGGGGCCGGGTTTCTCCCAAGGGCAGGAGGGCTGCTCTTTGGTTGCCTCCGGAGTGTTAAAGGTGCCTTGAACTGTGGATTTTGTTATCCGTTCCAGGAACAGAACCCCCATGGATAACAAGACACCACCTTTATGTTCTTATTTTTTTCCTTCTGCCCAAATGCAGAACATTCTATTTATCACTACTGACAATCATTTCATTCACTTTTGCTGAGTTACCACCCTGTCAAGATCATCTTGGATCCTGTTCCTGTAGAGTCTAGGGCAGCAATTTGCAACCTTTTTCATCTCACAGCTCACTGACAAGGCACTAAAATTATCAAGACATACCGTCAGATTTTTGATAATTGACAAGGCACACCATTCTAACAATGGGGGGGGCTCACATCCCCCATTGGCCCTACTAATAAATGACCTTTCCCCAAATTCCTGTGGCACACCTGTGGACCACTCATGGCACATCAGTGTGCCACGGCACAGTGGTTGAAAATGGCTGGTCTAAGGTATCAGCTACCTCTCCAAGTTGGTGTTGTCCACGAATTTGATGGGCATCCTCTCTGCTGCTTCATCTAAGTCATTTATAAGGGTATTGAACAACACCAGGTGCAACAGAGCCCTGAGGTACTTCACTCATCCGTTCCCTCCAGGTAGACAAGCCATTGACTAACATTTTCTGAGTACGGTCTGTCACTCAGCCATGAATTTACCCAACAGTAGCACAATGCAGTTCGCATCCCATCAGGCTATTGTGGGGAAAGTTGTCTGAAGCCTTACTGAAATCCAGAGATATCATGTCCACAGTATATCATCTCCCCATTTTCTCTGTCATGCAAGGAGATCAGGTTTGTCTGGCAAGACTTGGTCTTAAGAAGCCCATGCTTGCTCTTGGCAATTACTACCCACCTTTCAAAATGCTTGCAGACAGACTGCTTTAATGATCTGCTCTGGCACCTTGCCAAGTATCTCTGTCAAGCTGACCAGTTGATAGTTGTCAGGGTCTTCTTTTTCCCCTTTCCTGAATGTAGGGTCCATGTTTGCTTGCTCCCAGTCTTCTGGCACTTCCCTGTTTCTGCAGAAGTTCTCAAAGATTATAGACAGAGCCTCCCTGAAAAAGTCCTCCAGGTCTTTGAGCACCTTAGAATGCAGCTCATCCAACCCCAAAGAGAACAGCTACATAATCCTGAACCACATTCTTTTGCCTATCTTGGGCTGCAGCTTCCTCACTCTCTCCCTTGTTCCATTCTCACGCAGTCACGTGCAGTCTCCTTTGCAGGTGAAGACAAAATAGGAGTTGAGCAGGTCTGTCTTCTCTCAGACCTTCGCCATCTTTGCACTTCGCCATCTTCCCCATGCAGCAGACCCACCACTCCCTTGTTCTTCCTCCTGTGCTGAACATCACCATAACCTTTTTTTGTTTGTTTTTAAAGTTAAAATGAGATTTTCATTGTGGTTTATTTAACAAGCTTGGTGAGGTGATTTTTCTGTATGAACAAATCCAGATCCACTTTGCCTGTCTTATAGACTGATTTTGGTCATAGAGGCAAGTCTATGCAGTTATGTGGGACTCCCATGTAGTCTCAAATAGTACTGCTATTTGACAAACTGCTAGTAAAACCTTTTTAGTTTGTTTTAAATCCTCCCCCAGCTACCTATGGGGGAGTGTCTTGCTCCCACTTCCCTCCTTATCTGTCCCATACATAGTCCCTTCTGACAAGGATCTCTGCATATTACCTTTGCTTGTTGTACTAGTTTCCACTAGAAGAAACAGCATATCAGATCAAATGCAACTACTCAGACATACTTGTTGTTTTGATGAGGTGAAACTTCAGACTTGTGTCCAAATCATTTGTTAGCAAAATTATATCTGCTCTTTCCTCATTTGCCTTTCATGTTCTAAATGCTCAAATTCTGCAATGTACATTTTAACATGGCACTTGAGCCATTTTTTCTGTTCTGATTGCTTCTTGCCCTTATGAAAAACTAGTCCATTATCAACCAGTTTCAAACACTGAGACCTGTTGATCTTAACCAAATACTACTGGAAGCCTGACCACTACATGTGCATTTGCTTCTATACAGTAATTCAAAGGTCTCCTCTGCCTAGTCTGTTTGGATTTCATTGTGTTACTTTTAGTATCTTTATGTTGCCTCTCAGTGACATCAAGAGTTTGTGCTGTGCAGTGGCTGAGAAACTGAGCTTCAAGTCAGGTTGTTCCCACCTCCATCTTGCCTCTGCCATCAGCTCACTCGGTGACCTTGGGCAAGCTGCCCTCTCAGTCTGGCAGCTGCAACGGGGGGATGAGAATCTTTGCTCCTCTTGCAGGATTGTTGTAACCACCTTGGGCGTTTGCTTCAGCATGGGAAATGTGGGATATATATATTTTCAATAAATAAGACTTAGATACTTTGCAGCTTACAAAGTGATGCTGTAGTGGTGGCAATGACGATGTGAAGAAAGGGGTTGGGTTTCATACCGTGCATCAAGACATGAGTGGCAGCATTGGTTGTGGTTCCCTGCAGGTCGCTTTGACAGGGAGGTGGATATTGGCATTCCAGATGCCACTGGCCGCCTGGAGATCTTGCAGATTCACACCAAGAACATGAAGCTGGCTGACGATGTTGATCTGGAGCAGGTTGGTGGTGGAGCATGTGTGGTGGTATTAGTGTCTCAGAGTGTGCTTGGTGCCAGGCACGAGGCAGCAGTCTTGAGCCAGAGCTGGACACAGATCTTCCTGACAAAAAGAGGAGCGAGTCTGGGGCAGGTACTAAAGGCTGAGGAGATGCAGGGAAGAGAATTTTAAGGTCGGGCAGGGGGTCAAGCCCATGATGCAGTCACATCAGACTTTGGTGTCCAGTACTGAGTTGTTCAAAAAAAGGGTATCTGTGAGGAAGCTGCTACCCATTTTTCACTCCTCCCCCAGGGGTGGAGGGTGGTGGGAGTTGCTGCATTTGCTGCCCAAGGTGGCAAGATGGCCAACTTGCCTTTGGACACACAAGACCCTTTTTGTCTTGTGTAGAGTTACTCATTGGAGGGTTCTTGAGAGGAAGTGATGACAGGTGGGTCAGTGTGAACCAAGGCTATGGGTTATCACTGTAGTCAGAGCAAAGCAGATTGGTGCTAGATGTAGGTCTGGCTGTCATCCTGATTCTCCTCCAGCCCAACAGCTGGGCTCCTTTTTCCTGCTTATTCACACCTCACTTCTTATGGTTCAGGTGGCCAACGAGACCCACGGTCATGTTGGTGCAGACTTGGCTGCGCTTTGCTCAGAGGCAGCTCTGCAAGCGATCCGGAAGAAGATGGACCTCATTGACCTCGAGGATGAGACCATTGATGCCGAAGTGATGAACTCTCTGGCCGTGACTATGGATGACTTCAGGGTAAGGCTCTTCCACTGTTTGGCATGGAGAACTGTGTTGGCAGAATTTGCAGGGCGCCAGGCACAGAAGTCTCAGTAAATCTCCCTCCTCCCTTCTCTCCTTGCATATCCCAGTGGGCCCTCAGCCAGAGCAACCCCTCAGCCCTGCGTGAGACGGTGGTGGAAGTGCCACAAGTGACTTGGCAGGATATTGGAGGCTTGGAAGATGTCAAGCGAGAACTCCAGGAGCTTGTGCAGGTGAGTGCTGCTGCTGCCAGGCTTCTGGTCACTTAAGACCTGAGCAGTTGCCTGCCATGAAGATCCACTTGGGGTCCTTGGAAGGCTGATCGCCTTGCTGCTGCCCTCCTCTTCCCTGCCCCCCAGTTCCAGCAACGGCACTATGGCTTTTGCTTTACAGCAGGGATCTCTAAACTTTTAGGCTAGAGGGCCACATCAAGTAACTGGCATGGTGTTGAGGGTTGGAAAAATAAATACATTTTAAATATAAAATATAAATAAATACGTTAGAAAGCCTAAGGCCTTCAGGCAGCCCAAAAAGTCCCTTCTGGTTTTTTAGGACAACCAAGAAGTGATGTTTTTAGGCCTTTAGAAAGCATTCTGAGGGAGGCACATGGCTTCCCCGGCTCTCAGAACTCCCTCCAGAGACAACTGAAGCGCAGCTGTAGTCACAGTCAGTCGAGTGGGCCAGAGGCTTGCAGGGGACCAGAGGTTTGCCATGGGCCAAATTGAAGCTTGTTGCAGGCCGCATCTGGCACCTGGGCTGGGGTTTGGAAACCCCTGCTTTCCAGCAAGCCTGCTGCAGACTTTGTGTGCTGTCAAGCCACAAGACCTGTAGGAAGAAGTGTGTTTTGAGATTGATTGCTCAGATGTTGTCCATTAACCAACCCCTCTCGGGCTCAGACCTTCTGTGCAGCTATCTTGTGGGGAAACACACCTGTGAGTTTCCACCCATGTGGGATTTGCAGCCACGTGTTTACTGCAGTCCTGGGCTTTATTCATGGCAAGAGCACTGCTCATCCCTTTTCTCTCACTGACTGTCATGACTGGGGGTAAGGGGGGTGCAAATGCTCATGGAGGGCTGCTGCAAGCTGCAGGTGGTGCAGGGAGCCCTGTGCAGCCCTCTGCAGGCCTCCCCAAGGCTTAGTGTTCAAGCGGAGCGATCATAAAGCACTTCCTGTTTGCAAAGCGCAACTTTGCAATAGCTCAGTTTTAACATTCTAAGCCTCTGAGCCCTGCGGAGGGCTGCATGGGGTTCCCCACACTTCCTGCAGATTGCAGCAGCCCTCCGTGAGTATAAGCACCTCCCTTACACCCACATTAGCAATGCAATCCTGTGGATAGCTTCACTGCCCTTGCTTTCTCCCCCTGCGAAGACTTACCTCAGAAGTAAAACTCCTGAGAAGTTTGAGAACCACTGCTATATGCACTTTTCTAGGAGAAAGCTCCATTGAACACAATGGGACTTACTTCTGAGTAATCATACATAGATGGAAAGCTTCACGTCCCGCCTTCTCTCTCCAGTGGGAAGAGAATTGAAGTTCTGATGAGAGAGGACTGTTCTCCTTCCCCCCATCCTAAGCGGGGGAACACAAAAGACCAAGCAAAGGCCACTTTCACTCACCACAAGCAAGGGAGAGGGGAGGTAGCCGTGAACAGTGAGGGAGTGAGCTCTCATGAGGGGGGGTTCTGTCAGGAGCCAGTCTAGGGTGCTGTCTTGCCTCTCCAGTACTAATGGATATAGAAAACTGTGATTGTGGTGGCCATGTGTTCAAAAGTCACATAGAAGACTCCAAACTCACAGACTAAGGGGTGAAAAGTGGGAGCAAGATGCTTGGATATTCCAGACAAAAATCCACAGAGGAGACTAATGAGGAAACCTGTGTGGGTTTGCATTTGAACATGCAGTTATTCATGGGAAATGCTCGCTGCAGGTAGGTTTTCGCCCGCACTTTGGTGTGAACGGCTGCCCAGTGGCTGGAGTGAGGGGGAAGGCCGCTAACCCAAGTGCCTCTTATGGCTGGACTGGTCAGCGAAAGGCCTTCTTGGAGGTCATTCTGGCTTGATGAAGGACTTGCTTCTGTCTTGTGCATTTCTTCTGCTTCCTTTTAACCAGGGAGATCTTCAGGTGCCCAGATCTTGTCATAATCTCTTTGGCGCTAAATATGTCCTGGTTGAATGGAACTATATTAACACATGCCAAATTTTTTCACCAACTGTCATGCAGTCTGGGAGATTAGATTGAAATGTTTGCCAAGTAACATCACCACACGTCTTCTCTACATTCTTAAAAGCAGCCTGCTGGTTTTCTTTAAGATCCTGAGGACAGCGCTCTGATGACTAACCTCAGAACAGTGGGCACCTCTTGTGTGTGTTTTCATTTGCAGAGTTGGCTTGATGCTGTTTCTGTCCATGTTGTGTTTGGTCTAGCTGCTGCTAAGCAGCACCATTTGCAGGTTCCTTTGCCCTGATCGCCAGCATGGGGGCGGCTCTTGGGCCACTACTCTTCTACATTGTATCAGAGAGGGACATAATGAAAGGGGAAGATGCCTGGCTTTGAGTGGGTGTTGCACCTCTATCACTCAGACTCGATCCAGTGAGGCTTGCTGAAGAGCAAACCACAAGAGTTCTCCAGAGTGTTCTGCACCCATGCACGTCCCATTGTGACAGGGCTCCATGCAGAATGTGTGCAGGTGTATGGACATTCGCATGCCCTCCCCTTCCTACATGAAGCCTCTCGGGATACCGAGAACTGACCTTGAACTTCTCTTTCCCCAGTACCCAGTAGAGCATCCTGACAAATTCCTCAAGTTTGGCATGACCCCCTCCAAAGGAGTGCTGTTCTATGGGCCTCCTGGCTGTGGGAAGACCCTGCTGGCCAAAGCCATTGCCAACGAATGCCAGGCCAACTTCATCTCCATCAAGGGTCCAGAGCTGCTCACCATGTGGTTTGGAGAGTCAGAGGCCAACGTGCGCGAGATCTTTGACAAGGTAAGCAGGCTCTCAGAATGGTCTGCCTTCACATAATCTGACATGGCAGGGAAATGCCAAACTGGCAAGGGCTGCAGCACTCTTGGTCAGGGTCAGACTGACTGGCCTTGGGGGGACCCCTGGTATCTTTGTGCTTGACTTCTGATGAGCTGGCCACCATTGAGTATAGTTGGCGGCGGGTCCTTGCCTCGGTGACTCTGGCTCTCCTGGAGTCTCCCTCAGGTCTCAGGCAGGTTCAAGGTCAGGAAGTTCTCCTCTCTGGCCTCCTTCCTCCAGGGCTGAAGCAAGCCCAATCCCTCTGGGGGCCTTGATCTTCCCCCTTGTGCAGGAGGGACTCTCCCCTTTGGCCTTCCCCTTTGCCTTACTCCCCTCTGGAGAGGAGCCTCCTCCCTCTTCACCTCCTTATGAAGCTAGCCCTAGGTTTGTCCATCCCCACTCCTTCTGGCCACGTGACTGTTTGCTGCTCCCAGCTGGTACTTGGCCCTACTCCCAGGTAGGTGTTCTGCCTGGGACCCCAGTCCTGATAGTACTTGGGGCTTACTCCCAAGGAGGACCCTACCCTTAAGGAGACCCCTGCTCCTAAGGAACTCCTGGCCACCGGGGATGGGTCCAGTGACAGGCCCACAGGCCAAATAGGCCCATGGAAGCTCTTTAACTCTTTAAGCCCCCGTGATAATTGGGCTCTCCCAAATCTTGAAATATGATCAAGCTTTGCATATTTTCCTTTCTGTCAATTGCAGCTAATCAATGAGGAAACTTATTTCTGGTCATCTGGTCATCATTGCTAAATTTCGTCACTTCCTGCTTAATGACAGTTGCTTCTGGCACTCTGTAGGCACTGTGAATTCTGTGACCTGCTGTATGAAATGAATTTGACACCCTTGGTACTCTGGTGCATTCCCCTGCTCAGGATAATAATACTTAGCGTATGTGCAACGCTTTCCATATACATTTCATAGGAAGAACCTGGTGCTGGATTAGGTCCATCTAGTCCGCCGTTCTGCCCCAGCTCACCAGCAGGGGAAATAGACATAGTTCTCTCTGGCCATTAGTCTCGTTCAGAGGATCGCATACATGATCTTACAGTAACCCTGTGAGGTAAGCAAGTATTGTTGTCCCCACATTGCAATTGGGCAGCTGAGTCTGAGGAGCAACAGCTTCCTAAGGCTGCCCAGGGAAGTCTGGATCTCACTCTTCAGAAGCTTCCCCTTGTGATAGTTAAAATCAGAAATAGCTGGCATACTGCCTGCCATGATCTCTGGCCTAGTCATACCAGAGGCATGATAAGGAAGGATAAATACTTTGGTGGTGGGCATGGTTCAGACACCAAGAGGGAGCAGAATCTGCTGCAGACAGGTCTCCCCCCACCAGTTGACACACTTTCGGACAACATTAACTCTGCTTGGCACCAGGAATGTGCTATCCACATTTTTGACTGCCTTCTACTAGAGGGCTCTTCCATGATGTCACCTGGCAAGGCAAGGGTGAGGAGTCCTGTCTGAAGCTGAGGAGTCATGCAGCAGGCAGATGCCCTACTTGGGCCCTGACATGACCTGGTCATAGTGGATTGCAAGCAGAATTGAGTGTCTTCCCTCTGCACAGGCCCGCCAAGCAGCTCCCTGCGTGCTCTTCTTTGATGAGCTGGACTCCATTGCAAAGGCCCGTGGTGGGAACATCGGGGATGGTGGTGGGGCTGCAGACAGAGTCATCAACCAGATCCTGACAGAGATGGATGGTATGTCGACCAAAAAGAACGTCTTTATCATTGGCGCCACCAACCGACCAGACATCATCGACCCGGCCATACTGCGGCCCGGGCGCCTGGATCAGCTGATCTACATTCCGTTGCCCGATGAGAAGTCTCGTGTGGCCATTCTCAAGGCCAACCTGCGGAAATCGCCTGTTGCCAAGGCAAGTGTGTGCCGGGGGTGAGGGGTGCGTGTGTGTAACCTGTTGCCAAAATATGCATGGATATGACCCTATCAGTGAAGTCAAAATGTGTTAAAAATTGTGTTCGTAGGTCTAGTTAGGTGGAAAAGAAATTTGTTTACTTAGCTTTTAATGCTGTATTTCCTTCTGGATTCTGTATGCCCTGGCTGAGCTTTCGTGCTTGTGTTACTAGGTGATACGAACTTCATCCTAGTGACTGAACTTCCTTGAGGGACAAAAATACATTTCTGGCTTCTATGTATGGAGAATAGATCAGTCCCCTGAGAATAGGGACTGAGGCCACCCATTCCCTGTGTCAGCTCTTAAAGATCAAGCCTGCTGCTCCCTGGCCTGGGATGTAGTCTCCACACACATGACTGCACGGGAAAGGGTGGTTAAAATTGAAGGCCTGAGGCACTCTGACACCTGGAGGGCTTTTCCCTACAGAGATAGCAGTAATTCCAACTTCTGTGAAGGAGGCAAGTATCAAAATGCAGTAGCTTGTAGGTACCCTTTCAAACTTTGACACAAGGAAAGCCGTGCTAGGGGATGTCATGGGTACCTGACTTTCTGGGTACTGGTGTCTTTGGGTGCACTGGGCAGCACTTTAGACAAGAATCCAAAGCCAGGTCAGGCTTCTGAAGGAACTTTTCAGGGTCTTCTTGTTTGGTGCCTTTGCAGAGAGCTTCTTTGAATGAGTTGACTGCTCTGTTAAGCCCACCTGGGGTCACCTTCTCTGTGGTGGCTGTCCAGTGAGAGACTGTCATTGCTTGTTGCTACTGGCTGGAGGTGTGACATATGGAACTTTCCTTCATTGCTCAGGATGTTGACCTGGAGTTCCTGGCTAAAATGACCAATGGCTTCTCAGGAGCTGACCTCACAGAAATTTGCCAGCGGGCCTGCAAGCTGGCCATCCGCGAGTCTATCGAGAGCGAGATCAGACGGGAGCGTGAGAGGCAGACCAACCCTTCAGCCATGGTGAGTGCCTGAGTGGTGTGTGTTGGCAGGGCTGTGGCTGGCATGGGACTACAGTGTGCTTCTCGTGCTGAAAGCTAGAACTTCTCTGCTCTAGGAGGTTGAAGAGGACGACCCAGTCCCTGAGATCCGACGTGACCACTTTGAGGAGGCCATGCGCTTCGCCCGCCGCTCTGTCAGCGACAATGACATACGCAAATATGAGATGTTTGCACAGACCCTACAGCAGAGCAGAGGCTTTGGCAGCTTCAGGTAATCATTGTGGCTTAGCCATTCGTTTTTCCTGTTGCCAGATGGCTGTTGGCATTGCGTATGCTTTTGTTCCTGTGTTTGTGCAGAAGTCTAAAAGCAGTGGTCGGAGCTTTAACTCCTTGAATGTCTGCAGGTGCTCTCCACTGACTCTGTGGAGACATTGCAGAAGTGGGAATGTGACAGTCTGCTGTAAATGGTGATGGGTGGCAAAAGGGTAGGAATTCAGTGGCAGCTCCTGCGGTCCATCTTCCCAGAGGGAGCCTCCTTCTCCGCTCCCTCTTAGCAAGCCAGTCTCTGCAGGATCTTTCAGACTTTTGGGGATCCATAAAGAAGCAAAATGGAGAGACTGGTGGTATGTGACTTGGACTCTGGCGAGAGTGCACCATCAAAGACTGGGTCTCTTCCTGACACTGGTGCCCCTTTTACCGGTGTCTAGCATTACTGCTGTCTCCCCCTCCCCCTTTCCGTGAACACACACAGTGCTCTGTTTCTAGCTACCATATGGAGGTGTCCTTGATGTCTCTTGACTTCACGACAGCCTGAGAAACCAGTGTGGATCTGAGCAAGAGGGTGGGCTCACCTCTTTAGTTTCTTTCTCTGTCACTGACCCCGCCCCCAAAGGACTAAAAGAGGGTGAGAAATGTAGGGATGTTCTGTGGCCTGCGGTAGCCCACACTTGCCAGCTTAAAATGTGAGGGTCTGAGAAATGCTTTTGGGACAGGGGGTGGTATTAGTCATGCAGGATTCATGTTTGGTTCCTAAACTGAAATGAAGTCCCTAAAACACCCTTTTAAAAAAAAAATCTTAGGTCCCTAAAGTCCTCCAAAATGGGTATATGAAATTTATCTTGAATAATTTATGTAAATTTTTATGATTTTAAGTATAATTTTTTTGGCAATTTGCAGCAATTCAGGCCTAATGTTGCATTTCTCCTGGAGGTATTTCCCAGACATAACAAAGTGTTTCTGTACTTTTGATTGGAAGCTGAGGATTTCCACTTTAACTTTTTTTTGTACACCAGGCACCCAACTCCAAATCTCCAGATGACCTCTCCCAGCAGTTTTATATAGATATTAAATAACATGGGGGCTGGGGGCTGGGGCTAAGAATAGGCCCTCAGTTTGGCTGTACTTGTCGTAAGAGGCGACTAAACAGCCACCGGGTAGATGGGACTCGTCAGCCTAGGAAGGCAGCTCATCTAAGAGAAGGAAACTCTGACCTCAAACCTCCACTGCCTTGTGGCTACATCCAGTTCTGGAAAAGGCTTCAGGAGTCAACCTCGAGGCAAAATCAGGAGCCGGAGTCCCTTAGGCAGTTCATGGCTGAACACAGTCACGTTCTGGCAACTCCTGCGACGCCGCTGGAACCAACCGTATTGGCTTCTGCCTTTCCATTGGACCATTCCAGCGGCGTGGAGAGGGGGGATTTGCTGCATGGGTAACAGCCTATCCTCCATACCTTCTTTACCCAGGCTTCGCGCACTGGAGAGGACACTCTGTTCCAGAACCACCATTCAGAGTGTGACACCATAGTCTTCCGAGACTGAAGGATGCCAACAAGTAAAATAACATGGGGGACAGAATAGAACCCTCCAGCACCCACATCTCAAGGTCCAGTGTGCTGAGCAGGAGTCCCCCAGTACCATCATCTGGGATTTGTCGCCCAAGGAGTGGAACAACCACAAAACGGTGCCCCCAGTCCCCAACTTGGCCAACCACCCTAGAAGGACACCATGAGTGATGGTGCTGAAAGGTCCAAAAGGACCAGCAAGGATGCATTCCCTCCATCCAGCCCTCAGTATAGGTCATCCACCAAGGCGACCAGGTCTGTTTCTGTCCCAGGGCCCTTCCAGAATCCCTACTGAAGGGGATCCAGATAATCCACTTTATCCAGAACCCTCTGGAGCTGAGAAACCACCACTTGCTCAGCCACTTTGCCCAGAAATGGGAGGTTCGAGACTAGCTGATAATTATCTAACACAGTGAGATTCAGGAAGGGCTTTTTTGGGAGGCGGCAAAGCACTGTCTGCTTTAACGCCATTGGCAGTACTCCATCTCTCAAATATGGCTAAATTAATAGATGCACATAAGAGCTGACTTTAAGACAGGCTAAAATTGAACTTAAATAGTTAACATGCATTGAAAATTTTTTTTTTATCTTAACTAGCTTAGTGGTAAGGTTTTAAAGGACTCTTTTGAGTGACATTTTTGTTGGTCCCATAGTTTTTATGAGATTTCTATTTTGGTCCCTTTGTTTAACCTGAAAGTCCCTAAACTAGACCTGAATATGAGCCCTGGTCAGGCCTCTCTCGTGCATCCCCCCTTCTCACTTCTACCACCACTCCCACCACCTCCTGGTCCACTTGCCTTCTTCCTCAGAGGTGGGGTGTGTGTTGACCTCTCTTGTCTCTGGGCTGCCTCTTGCAGATTCCCATCAGGGAACCAGGGCGGCGCTGGACCAAGTCAAGGCACGGGAGGCAGCGGCGGTGGAAATGTTTACAGTGAGGACAACGATGATGATCTCTATGGTTAAAGTGTGGCCAGAGTGGACCAAACTCCAGAACAGGCCGCGTTGTACAGGGCAGTTCCAATGGTCAGTGGACTCCTGGCTTCTTCATTCCTTGGTCAGACCCATATAGCTGCGTGTGAGGCTCTGTAAGCTGGAATCTCTGCAAATGTGAGGCATTTGGTTGGGGAGGCAGGTGGGCAGTTAATGAGGAGGGGAACTGATTACACTTCTGGGAAATCTCTGTTCTAGTTTATGGCAGAACCAGCAGCTTTAGCAACGGGTACAACAGTAGCCTGTAAAAAAACAAAAACCCACAAAAAATTAAAAAAAATCTCATAACTTTAAGATGGTCTTGTCCATCCTTTGCTTGATGTCTGTCTTCAGCTGATCTCATATTTCCTCCCAGCCTTGGGCACCTTCTCAAGGCAGAGCTTTACATAGCGCTTATGCAGGGCTGCTAGCAGCTGCTTCACTAGAAAAGTGCAAGCGTGCTGGTTGCCCAGCAGCACCTGGCTCCAAATATCGGCACAGAAGGCAGCACTGCTCCTCTTCCTGCATTACTGAGGGCCACCGGGGCAGGCGTCCACAAGAATATATGTCAGGGGCAAGCCAGTAAAGTAAGTGCCACGCTTGGAGTATTGCGTCCAGTTCTGGTCACCACATCTCAAAAAGGACATGGTGGAAATGGAAAAGGTGCAGAAGAGAGTGACTAAGATGATTGCTGGGCTGGGGCACCTTCCTTATGAGGAAAGGCTACGGCGTTTGGGCCTCTTCAGCCTAGAAAAGAGGCGCCTGAGGTGGGACATGATTGAGACATACAAAATTATGCAGGGAATGGACAGAGTGGATAGAGAGATGCTCTTTACTCTCTCACATAATACCAGAACCAGGGGACATCCACTAAAGTTGAGAGTTAGGACAAAAGAAAATATTTCTTTAGCCAGCATATAATTAGTCTGTGGAACACCTTGCCACAGGAAGTAGTGACAGCATCTTGCCTAGATGCCTTTAAGAGGGGACTGGACAAATTTCTGGAGGAAGAGTTCATCACGGGTTGCAAGTCATGGTAGGTATGAGCAAGGTAGAGGTAGTCTGCCTCTGATTACCAGATGCAGGGGAGGACACCAGGACACAGGTTGTGTCATCTAGTGTGTTCCCTGAAGCATTTGGTGGGCCACTGAGATACAGGAAGCTGGACTAGATGGGCTTTTGGCCTGATCCACTGGGGCTCTTATGTTCTTGAGTGATGGACCTAAAGGGTGGCAGAAGCAACAGCAAGAGATCCCCTTGCTACTGCACGGGGGCTTTAGGGCTGGAATCTTCCAGTAAGTCCTGAACCAGGAGCTTCCATGTTAGGCCTTCTCTACATTCATTCACTAAAGTAGTGAAGGCTTTGCTTTGAAAGGGTCCGATCTGCAGGGTCATGAGCAGGGGGGCTTGGTGTCAGCAGTAATTGGGTAGGAAGATAGCAAGAAATGCAGGAGGAAACTGTCAGGCAACAATATTCTGTGCCCAATCTTGGCATGGATTTATGGGTTTATTTTAGAAGAACTTGCATGAATGGCTCTGAAGATATCCTCAGAAGTGCGCTGGGAATTGCTGTGGGAAGCTGAGAGGGATGGCTGAATGTGAATAACATGTCCAGTAATGGGGAGTGAGATTTCAGAGTGGCTTATTCTTTCCATGACAGGTAAAATGAGAGAAAATAGGCAGACCTGTTCACAGCTTCTGTGGATGCAGGATTCTGGTTTCCTTGGCATAAACCATGGAATGCCTGGGCACCACTATGCCCTTGTTTTTCAAAGCAAAGAGTATGTCTGGCTCTGGGCATAATCTCAGTCTACAAAAGGGCTCTTTTGACCCCTGGTCTGCAGGCAACTGTAGCTTTGAGGTTATCATAACTGTGATATGAATCAAGAGTCTCTGAGTTAGGGAATGGGCCTGGTTGTAGGTAATAAAAGGTGGAACTTCCTTGACTGTTAATGGCTGCACCCTACTTCTGCAGGAAGTCTTTCTTACTGCAACATTTTCTCCAAGTAGCAAGCTAACTTCTTAACTTCCACAGTATTGGTCTATGATTGACTTAAGGGATGATTCACCAAAACCTTCTGTATAGAAATTAAATGTGTTCTAGGAGATCTTGAATAGGAGAAGCTCCCAGTGGCCTGTACCCTTATAGATACAAAGCACACGAACTGTATGAATAAACGAGCCCTTACAATCTACACACAATAATCCTGGAATACTTAGAAAAGGCCTTAATTTTTGCAGAATACCCATTTGGAGCACTGGCTGCTTGTGATTAACAGGCTGAAAACCCTGCCCTCCGATTATCTTTCTATTCAGGTTTCTTTTTGTGAGTTCACCCTTTTTGTCATTCATTTCTGAATTCCACCCCCAGATCAATTATTTTAATTTCAGGGACTGCTCAGGGTCTTCTAGGAATGTGGCTGTTGTGTTTCTGTTTGTGTTTACAATAGTCCTTTATATCTAAAGAAATTCCAGGGTTGAAGGTCTTCCATCCAGTTAATTTATGCTTCAAAGACAGTACCACAAGGCAGAATTATAGTGGCGATTCCCCCCTCCCCATTGGTGCTTTAGCAAATGCCCTGTGGGTAGCAAGAGGTTTCTGAGAATGAAACCTGTGGTTTGCAGCCCTTAAAGCCTCCTTTCTCAGGGCCTGTGCACCACCAATTATAGTAAGCAAAATGGGTGAGGAATTGCAACATTTACCAGAATTGAACCTGATGTTTCTGTTGGGAGTTTAGATTGGTTCCTAGGTGCTCTTTCAAAAGTAGCTTAGCCACTCTATTCCAGTTCTGATGACACTGCTACTGTGGGGAACTGGTATAACATAAGTCCATAAATATCTAACTTTGGATTATTTTCTTTAAATATGCTAATTACCTGTATTAATCCCACATCCTCCAGAACTATCAGTAATTTGACTAAAAAACAGAAACTGCTGACATGGCATGCTCTGCCATCAGAATGGTCTGGTATCTCCCATAGCATTGCTGTCTTGTAGGGTTTCTCCACTATTGAAAGCTGTGGGTGGGGGAGGGAACCCCCTGACTTAAAGATTGCTACAGAAAAGAGCACCACCGAAGGAGGAAGGTGTCTTGCTGCAAAGGTGCTGAGTGCAAGATGTTCCCAAAGTCCATGTCAAGTCAGCTCCCAAATATGTGAAGATTAGCACTGACAGGCTGGTTCAGTGTGCACACTGACAGTGAGGACTCCAGCTGATTAGCCAGCTATGGGAACTGCAGGAGATGGGGGTGCCCGATGCCACTTAAAGTGGCGTCTTTGGCAGCAGCCATCTGGGCTTCTCCTGAGCTGCAATGCATGTAGCTCCTTGAAAGAAAACGCTGGACTTGCAACTCCAGCTCTTGTCCAGCAAAGGCCACCTTATTTTTCACTGGGACAGTGAGTTGGAGGATGAAAGAATTGGGAGAAAGGCTGACATGGAGGAGACTTACTGGGAGGGTGGGAAGGTTTCTTGCCAGGTATGAAGATCCGTGATGCTCCGCTCATCACATATATAGAAATCTCTTGTCATCGCAGATTATGCTGGGCTGAGTTGATGAACTTTTAATTTAGGCAAGAGCAGGTTATCGTGCAGGGGCAGAAAAGGGAACTGCCCCTTTCAGAACCCTCTTTCTCTAATGGTTTCCGGGGAAGTGGTGCCATTTGGCTGATGCTCAAGGGGAGGGAGGGATGAGATTCACTTTTGCACCACTCCCCAAAGAGGCTTTTGATTTCCCATGTATTGAAGCTGTTGCTTGTGTTTGCATTTTACGGCACCTGTTCCTAGAAAAAAATCCGTTGTGTTCTTGGCAGGTTTGACTCACTGCAGGTAGCAACAGCAACCACTTTTACAGACATGGAAGGACTTTTCTTCAAAACTGAAGGGCTGTGGTTTACATGTCTTTTAACAACTGTCATGTGGCTGCATTAACAGACTTGTTCTATATACAGCTACCCAAATTCTTACTTGATGGTTACATTCCAAAGTCTGTGCACAGAGCTAAAATTGCAAGTACTCAAAATTGCCTTGAAAGTCCCTTACAGCTGGACAATATGTACTTTCTAAGAATTACAAGAGATGGGTGCAAAATGAAGCAGCTGGAGAGAGCAACAGCTTCATTCTCTGATCTCATGCTCACACTCAGGCATGCACTTAGTCAGTGGAGTGGAGGGCAATTCAGGCCTAATGTTGCATTTCTCCTGGAGGTATTTCCCAGACATAACAAAGTGTTTCTGTACTTTTGATTGGAAGCTGAGGATTTCCACTTTAACTTTTTTTTGTACACCAGGCACCCAACTCCAAATCTCCAGATGACCTCTCCCAGCAGTTTTATATAGATATTAAATAACATGGGGGCTGGGGGCTGGGGCTAAGAATAGGCCCTCAGTTTGGCTGTACTTGTCGTAAGAGGCGACTAAACAGCCACCGGGTAGATGGGACTCGTCAGCCTAGGAAGGCAGCTCATCTAAGAGAAGGAAACTCTGACCTCAAACCTCCACTGCCTTGTGGCTACATCCAGTTCTGGAAAAGGCTTCAGGAGTCAACCTCGAGGCAAAATCAGGAGCCGGAGTCCCTTAGGCAGTTCATGGCTGAACACAGTCACGTTCTGGCAACTCCTGCGACGCCGCTGGAACCAACCGTATTGGCTTCTGCCTTTCCATTGGACCATTCCAGCGGTGTGGAGAGGGGGGATTTGCTGCATGGGTAACAGCCTATCCTCCATACCTTCTTTACCCAGGCTTCGCGCACTGGAGAGGACACTCTGTTCCAGAACCACCATTCAGAGTGTGACACCATAGTCTTCCGAGACTGAAGGATGCCAACAAGGAGGGTGGAATTGCCTGCACTATTAAAGTGCTTTTTTACCAACTGTGTGAAGTTGAACTGGTGCAAGTCAAATGCACCATCTCTGGACCTGTTCTTTCAAGCAGTGGTGTGGTGGAATGGAAAACTGAGCCCCTGCAGCCTATGTAGCACTTCCCAATTGTTGCCTCATGGTGATCACAGGCGAGTGCCTCCTTTTCCCCTCCCTAAGTAGCAAGGATACTAAACTGCTGCAGCCTGGAGTAGACTTCCAGGAACTAGTAGGGAACCTCCAGCTGACGGATTTCATAGCAAGCTCCTCATTTTTCAAGTTGTCCAGCTGAACAAGGCCCCCCCCCCCAATGCAACCTGGTAGCAGTGTGTTCAAAAATAATTTAGATGTCTTAGTGGGCCATGAGCTGCACATCAGCCAACAGTGTGGTGCATTACTTTTTCCGTTAGAAATAATTCTGTGACTGCATCTGCTGATACTATTATTGCCTATGCTTTTAAAGTGTTTAAAATTAATAAAAATGAGAACTTGAATAAAAACCCATAACATCACTTTTTGCCTTTTCAAATCACAAAATCTGGAAAAAAAAAACAATTTTCAAACACCCCTACTCATTAGAAGCACAGGACTATAATGGGTTGATACTGCATGGAAGTAGTTTTGGGTTAGAGGTAAGGAAGAGTTGCCATTGGGAACTCTCCCTTGGCAAAGACTTTTGTACAGATGGTAACTGGCCACCTGGCTGGACTGTTGTAGGTACGCACCCTGAGGAAGTCATTGGGACTAGCTGGCCTCCATGGTCTTGCCCAACTCATACATGTGAATGCAGGCCAACCAGTTGACACTTCCACAAAGTATTTTTGGGGACAGGCTCCATTGTACTTGTGCCTGTTCAACTCTGTCTGCCGGGCAGCAGGGACAAGGCCTCCATGACTGAATGTTTTGAACCAGACTCACGTCTACCATTCCTTCCAGTCCCCCACCTCCCCTATCATGCTCAGTCTTGTGTCATCACTGGACAGGTGGGAGGGGTGCTATTCCTTTTTAAATCAGAGCATACAGTAACAGAGGGCAGTGGCTACAATATGGCTGAAATAGCAGGCAAGCTCTCAGGTGCCATCTGCAATGTTAATGACCTTGTAAGGGGTGCACCCTATAGGACTACAATGCTTCCTCCCAGCAACTGGAACGCTCCTTCAGCTAAGCTTCTCCTGTTGCTTACTTTTTTGTTCTAACTTGTGTTTAAGAAAGACTAGCATTTCCTTAAACACAACTCCAAAAGCCAAAATTTGGATTGTGCTGCATGCTGGCAGAATACCCCAACCCCTCACTGCCACTAGCTCTGCTCCTTGACAAACACCTGTCCTGCCTGCATGGAAGGAGCTGCAGCTTCTTTGCATACAGAAGCGCCCCCCCCCCCCAATCTCCAGATAGAGCAGGAATTTCTCCCCAGCAGCCTGGAGAGACCTTGCCAGGCAGCACAGAATGAGGTGGACCAAAGGTCTGGCTGATGGGATGGCTTTTTCTGCTTCTGGTGATGTAGTCAGGCCAGTGCCTGTGGGCTGCAGCAGCTAGCAGGCTCCTGTCTTCAAAACATGCAGCTAAGCCATGGAAAAAAGGTCATCTCTTTAATGAGAAACGCAAAGCACAAAGACAGGCTCTGTTGAGGCTGTTTGTCTTAGAATTTGCCCTTGCTGTGTAGATACCCTTTGTGACTTGTGAAGAACAAGAAGGTGAATACCAGTGCTGGGTCTATCAAGGTTCTTTCCAGTGTTTGCTATGATGTGTTCTGTTGAGTTGTAGCTGACAGAGTGGACAGCTGTGCACTTGTGAATGCAAGTCCAGTCAAGTGAGTGACATATGTACACGCCCCTGGGTGCAAATGTCTCATTTCCCCATCAACATCCAAGCTACAGAAATTCTATTGCAGGAGGTAGAGCTCATGGCCAAAGACAGTAGCAAACTCAAATGAGCCAGGCAGCTCCTGAGGAAGGGTGGCGGCCACAATGGACCCCCTCTTGCTGACCTGTGCTACAGCCAGTACTGTTTGCTGCAGATCTGAGGCAGCTGCTGGGGGAGGCGGGTTCTCTGCTTGTAGCCTGGGTCATAGTAGTCCCACTCAAACTGCCCCAACTGCTGGGGGTGCGGCTGGGCTGCGCTTGGAGACTCTTCACTGTCGGAGGACAGGATGCGCACAGAGATGCCTGCAAGACACAAGTGGCAGTGGAGGAGAGGCGGCTGGGATGCCTCACAGACCTCCCTTTTGCTTGCTCAGCAATTACCTTCTTTGAACTCAGAAGAAAATTAAGCCTTCAGAAGCTCCCAAAGGGATGAGATTCCAGCAAAAAATGAATTTGTTGCAAGTGTTATCAATGCCATTTAGGTTCACACTGCCAAAACCAGTTTTTTGGTTACCAGAATTCAAAGATTCTTGGCAAGTTGGAGGAAAGAATGGCAATAAAGAGGCTGGAATATGACACATGAAGCGGGCCATGTCTGGTGTGGCAGAGAAGACTGCAGAATGCAGACCTCGCTCAGAGGGGGACTGGGGCACTAGATCAGAGCAATCTACCCAGGATCAGGCTCTCCATGCATCAGCTCCCCTCACCCATTCACACCTCAAGACACTCAGTCTAGAGCCAAGTACTGAACAGATGCTGCAGTGACTACTCATGCAAACAAGCCAAGCTACAAGACACCAGCCTTCTCCCCCTTCCCACTTTATCTGGGGAATTGCAGAAGAATCTGAGACTTGGCAGCAAATTCCTTCCTAATCTTCAATTTGGTGATCATTTAGTCCCTGTGAGAAGCAAAATCCATCCCCCAAAGAGCTTTTAAAAATCAGGGTGCATTCTGTGCCTCCTTGGGACAATCCCTGATGACACCCTTCTTCCCCCCCCCCCCAAGCTCAGGGAGGGCACAAAAGACAAGAACATGGAGGTGTACAGAAGTTTTAGAAAAGCCAACCAAGCAATCGCACCTACCCAGGTATCTGCAAGGCCATCTAAGACAGCAGCAAAAATAAATGTATGTTTGTTCCCCCCCCCCCCCAGGAGGTAAAGGACAAACCATGAACTGTCTGCATTAGGGCCTAGGAGAGGGGGGTAAAGGAGGTAATTTGTACCCAGGGCCAGGGTCACAAGGGGGGCCCAGGAGCCAAAGGAGTGGGCCCAGAAATTTCCTGGCATCTGACATTTTCCTATCTACTCAGACTTGTTGCCCACAAGGGATGTTGGGGGCACTACCATGATTTGGGATGCTGGGGACACTACTGATGGGGTGGGTAGACCTGAGCTCCAAAGACTTTTCCATTCTGCCTGCCTGTCACCACCATCCCCCACTCTTTCACAGTTCCCTTTTTGTAAGGGAGCCCAAAAGAAACTTTGTACCCCAATTAAATTCCTCTCAAAGGCCCTGGACTGCATTACCAAGAATGCCTTGGGCAGAATATTCACACACATCCAGAGTGGCCCCTTTGAACTAACGAGTTTCTTTCCACAAGATCTGTTGTAGACTGCAGTCCACTACAATGCGTGAAGTGAACTCCCACGCAGGGGGTGGTACAGACAGCTATAGAATTACCCCCCCACCCGCACCCCCCCCCCCACAACAGCAGCAAGAGAAAATGAAACCAGGCTGATCTGTAACAAGCCTAAAATCATACAGTCTTAACACAGCAACCATCACATCATAGTAATGCCCAGTCCATCAACGCTGCATTAACAAGCCAAGTCTTGATTCAACTGCCCCCCACTGTCCTATGAGGGTGTCAAGTTTAATTAGAAATTCTAGTTCAGGTTTTTCTTCTGCCTAATCCCCCTTTGAAGATTTTTCTGTGAGGGACTGTCACTTGGCAATCTCCAAGGGACAGAAATCATTCTGCTGGTAAGTTCAGCAGCTGATGAAAAGAAATGAGGGAGGAAATGGTTTATAAGCCATTTCTGCCCAATATTGCATATACACAACTGGGATAAAATGTGTACATCTGTGGGCTGGACAAAAATGGGTTAAACAAGCAATTGAAAGCAAGAGGAACCCTGTTCATACAACCTCCCCAGGAATGGCAGATGGGCTCAAATAAATGGCTCTAGGGTGGACATGAACCCCTACCTTTGTGCTTCTTGCTTGTGCTCACTGGAATGGCAAGCACCTGCCGAATGCCTTCACCTCACAAGATCTTCTCTGGGCTTTGCATAGCTATGTCCACCAGCCAGTCATCCCAGAAGGTCCCGACTTCTTCAGGCACCCTCAAGATCGCTTTCCAGCTTCACATTGCCCTTCTCTGAACAGAGGCTCCTGGGACTAAACATGGCAGGATCTAACCCACACCAAGCAGCCCTCTTCCCTCCCACCATTGATGGGCCACCTGGCAGCCGCTCACCTGCACTGGCTCCGAAGTTTGAATCCAGACCTGGTCCCTGTGAGGCCGTGAAGTTGGCTGAATTGAGGCCAGTCCTCTCCTCATTGCGCTGGATGCTGCTGCCGTACTCAAAAGGTGCCAAGTGCACATGGGAGGGCCACACCGTCCTGCTGCAGCTGCGGAGCTTGCTCTGGGTGCTGGTGTGGCAGCTGCTGAAGCCCCTGCCTGGGACACCCTGCGCAGCAAAGGGGTCAGTTGCAGCTGGTAAGATGGCACCATTCAGTTGCCTCCCCCAAGGCATGTGCATGCCCTGCCTGCCAGGTAGCAAAGTGGTTTTTCTGGAACAGGGACCCATTTATTCCTAAGGTCATGCTGGGGGAGAAAAGTCAGTCGCTGGGTGGCTCATAGGAATGGCCACCTTAGTCCTCAGTTGGCTACCCTGAGCTCTTGCTGTGTGCCACTTTCTAGACTTGACAGGCTGCTCCTAAGATGCTAGCCTTCATAGATGCCCTCTCCCATTGCAGGAGTAACCGGTTCCCCCAACCCATGAAAGCACAAGGGCTTCCATTCCCACTGCAACTGGACAGGCTGGAACTCAGGGCATCTTCCCAAAATTACACCCTACTTTGGATGTTGGTTGGAATGGACTTGGCTGTGGTCCATTCAATGGCAAGGGGTAAAGAGCGCCCATCAGTTCTGACAGCATCCAAGAGTAACAGAACAGGATAAGGCTTAAGTTTTGTGAAGGTGGGTGTAGGGGAGAGTGGCAGGAAAACAGCTGGCAAGGCTGGAAACCTGTTTAGGCAGGCGGGAAGAGCTGGGAAAGGGAGGAGGCTGGCCAGTTCGCCTCCCAGTCCCTCCCTGCTGCCTAACTGGTTCAGGATGTAAACCCTACAGAGCCCAGGTGGGACTTGCTTGCAGAAAAGAGGTGCTCAATCACAATGTGTTTCAGAAGCATGGTTAATACAAAAATAAAACATGGTCTTACAGAAACCTCCTGTTTCTGTCCACTGCAAAGACTGTTTGAGGGTGCCTTGGAAGACCCTGAAGAAAGGAAGAAGGGAAATTTCTCTGAAGTCCGGAATTTAACCACCACGTTTCTTAGGAGGACCACACTTTCCCCTTCAGTTCAGGAATACAGGCCAACCAGCAGTCACCCAGCAGGTTCAGAGTGAGTTCAAAATAAACACACTTAGGGCTCTTCCAGATTGTGGTAGGTCTACTTGAGAGTTATCTTGACCAGCACTTGGCAGAGGCCCAGGCTCTGTGACTGCTAGAAACAGACAGTGGTCCTGAAATACCACGTGGCCACTTCCTAGGTGTCTGCACTGAAGAAAATGCAACTTTGCATTTCCTTTCAGTCATAAGAACATAAGAACAGCCCCACTGGATCAGGCCATAGGCCCATCTAGTCCAGCTTCCTGTATCTCACAGCGGCCCACCAAATGCCCCAGGGAGCACACCAGATAACAAGAGACCTCATCCTGGTGCCCTCCCTTGCATCTGCCATTCTGACATAACCCATTTCTAAAATCAGGAGGTTGCGCATACACATCATGGCTTGTACCCCATAATAGATTTTTCCTCCAGAGACTTGTCCAATCCCCTTTTAAAGGCGTCCAGGCCAGACGCCATCACCACATCCTGTGGCAAGGAGTTCCACAGACCAACCACACGCTGAGTAAAGAAATATTTTCTGTCTGTCCTAACCCGCCCAACACTCAATTTTAGTGGATGTCCCCTGGTTCTGGTATTATGTGAGAGTGTAAAGAGCATCTCCCTATCCACTCTGTCCATCCCCTGCATAATTTTGTATGTCTCAATCATGTCCCCCCTCAGGCGCCTCTTTTCTAGGCTGAAGAGGCCCAAACGCCGTAGCCTTTCCTCATAAGGAAGGTGCCCCAGCCCCGTAATCATCTTAGTCGCTCTCTTTTGCACCTTTTCCATTTCCACTATGTCTTTTTTGAGATGCGGCGACCAAGGTAAGACAGGGCAGGGTCACCAAGACAGCCTGCAGAGAGAGACACTCTGAGAGTCTGGGGCACTTACTTCCACCAGGCCCACTGATTAACTGGGCAGCAGGCCTCTAACCATCCTCAATCTGCCCATTCAGTCCTTGTTTGCAGCCTTAGCTTGGAGACAGAACCGGGCATTGAACTGAAGCTCTCTGAAGTTCTGGAAGAGCCTGAAGAACAGCCCCTGCTCAATGGCTCCTATCTAATGGTTTCTAAAGTTCCTACCACTGTGCCCTGGGTAGGTAACTAGAACTGAAATGGGACCCCCCCCCCAAAGATGGTGATTTCTGGGAATTCACTCCACTCCAAAACTTCTGCTCACTCATTTTCAAAAGGGGGGGGGCAAAAAAGCTGCACTTTTTTTTTCTGGTGTATCCAAGAATTAAAGAGAGAAAACAGACTGACAAGTCCTAGAGAGAAGGGATCTGCCTGGAGTAGAAACAACTGTCAGTGTTAACATCAGAGCTGCAGTTCTGTGAAAGAGCCAGCCTGCAACACTCACACCCAGACGTGCACCAAGAGAGAAAGCATGAAAGGCAAGGCTGGTTTTGTGCAGAAGACTCCCATCCACCCAGCAACATGATCTAGGGCAAGTATACTCTGAAGTAAACCCCACCAAGTCCAGTGGGACTTACTCCTAGGAGGATGCATACACCACATCAGTTATTGGGGGCCACTCTCATCTATCTACTGACAGGCACCCCACCGCCAGAGTTCACTATCAGTTTGAACACAAAACAAGGTAGCAGTCTCTGCATTCCTCTGGGGCTCCCCAGGAATGCCAAAGCAGAGATATTTGTGAACTGAAAGAACCTGATGCAGAGTGAACAGGCCTCCCAAGCCACAAAATGCTGAGATGTCTGTCGGAAAAACAACAACAGAACACGGGGGGCTTCTTGAGCCAGTGGGGTGTGAGAGCTGCGGAAACACATTTTGTGGCGGGTTCCTTTTGTCCCTCCTGTTTCAGAGGCCTGGGCAGAGAGAGATCTTGTCCCTCAAGCCACAGGGCAAGAGGCCACCCATGGTCAGCTCTGCACTCTCCAAAGATGGAAAGGACCAGAAATCTCCACAAGGGTAGAGGTACCAGTGTTGCCTGGAGCACAGCCCATGGGAAGGGGAGCCAGAGGAAACTGTGCCCACAGGAGGCTTCCACACACACACACACCCCCCGCCATACACTTACACGAGAACCTGTGGTGGTGACAGGGGAGTTGGGAGGCACCAACACGGGGTGCTTGTTGAGGTCACTGGCAGAGGAAGCAGTTCCTTGGCTGCAGAGGGGGGGTCTGGGCCCCAGAGGCTCTCTCCAGCCGCGCAGTCCAGCAGCCCCCCCAGGACGCGGAGAGGTCAGGAGCCTGGCTGCTGGAGTCCAGAGCGGCTGGCCGTGCCTGGCCACAGCGCCACTGGGGAGCACCTGGAGGAGCGGAGGGGAAGTGGGGGGAGCCTGGCCGGGCGCCTTCCCTGAGCCCCTCGGCCAGGCCGGCCTCCAGCGCAGCACAGAAAGCCCGTTCAGGAGGAAGAGGAGGGCGAGGCAGAGCACCAGCAGGCCCACCAGCAGGCGCAGAGTGCCCTGCAAGGCCTCCAGGCCTCCCAAGGGCTCCATGCCGGGCAGGGCTAGCGGGCGAGCCAAGGCTGCTGGGCAGCGTGCAGGGCGCAGGCGGGGGAGTATTCGTGAGCGAGAACCACCCGCAGGGGGATGGACGCAGCGGCCTCCCGTGGACTGGAATGCAGGTGCCGCCCCTCGACTGGGCGGGGCGGGGAGGAAGCTCCTGGAAGCTCCTTCGCCGCGTCCCCTCGCTGCGCCTGGCCTCAGCTGAGCGGGGCTCGGGGTCGCCCCGGAGGGGCTGCGGGAGGCTCGGCTCAGCAGGGCCGCCTGAGGGCCCGGCCCGACCCAGTTCCCCGCCGGCGCAGCTGTGCCGATGGGGCGCAGCGAACACGCGTGCTGCGCCGGTGCTGGGGGCGGGCGGGGCAGCCCTGCCAGCGCGAGTCCTCCTCCTGCCCCGCCCGACTCCCGCGACCCGCCCAGAGCCGAGAGCAGACGCGAGCCGGGCCGGCGGGAGCGAAGTCCTCCTCTGCACCTCCGCGGGGGTCCCGGCCGGTGGCGGAGCAGCCAGCCTGGCAGGGAGGCTCAGCGCGGCCGGCCCCTCCCTTCGGAGCCGCCTGCCCGCCGGCCGCGCTGAACCTCCCTGCCAGGCTGTCTGCTTCCCCCCCCCAGCTACGCCACCGCCGCAGCCTCTCCGACGGGCACCCGCAGCCCGACCCCCGCCTCCTCGCCGGCCCTCCGCGCTGCTTCGCGCTGCCTCGTCCTCCCTGCTGCCCTTTGAGGAGGGGGCGCCTGCTCGTCGCCCGCCTGGGTTCCCGGGGAGGCAGGACGGAGGACGGGCGGGGAGTGCGGAAGCGAGCGGACCCTCCCTGGCGGCCTCAAGCGCAAGGGACATTTCTCCACCCAGCGTGTGGTTGGTCTGTGGAACTCCTCGCCACAGGATGTGGTGCTGAGACCCCCCGGAGGCCTCTGCAGGGGCCTGGGACTGGGCAGGTGATGGCGGTGGAGCCTTCACGGGTGCCCACCCGTGCTGGGTACAGGCACAGCCTCCTGGTCTTGGGAAGGGGGAGCCCATAGGGCATCTGCCTGCTGCTGCCTGCGAAGGAGCCCCATTTCCCTTGGGATGGGAAAAGCAGTGGCAGCAGAAGAGCCCCGCGGGATCGGGCCCACGCAGGCCACCAAGGCCAGCTCCAGCAGCTCCCAGTGGCCCCCCCCCATGCCTCCTGGAGCACCCAAGACCTCAGGAGACCCACACCCAGCACCGTCCCTTGTGTCTGGCATGCAGACAGCCCGCTTCTGAAACAAGAAGAGCCCCGCTGGATCAGGCCAAAGGCCCATCTCACAGTGGCCCACCAAATGCTTCAGGGCGCACACTAGATAACAGACACAACCTGTGTCGCGGTGCCCTCCCCTGCATCTGGCAATCAGAGGCAGCTGCCTCTAAAACCAAGAGCTTACAACATGCCTACCATGACTTGAAACCCATGAGGAACATTTTGTCCAGAAATATGTCCAATCCCCACTTAAAGGTATCCAGGCAAGATGGCATCACTACATTCTGTGGCAAGGAGTTCCACAGACCCATTATACACTGAGTAAAGAAATATTTTTTAAATATTTTTAAATATTGTCTAACTCTCCCAAGACTCAACTTCCATGGCTGTCCCCTGGTCCTGGTGTTATGTGAGAGGGAAAAGGGTGTCTCTCTATCCACTGTCCATCCCCTGCATGATTTTGTATGTCTCAATCACGTCCCCTCTCAGGCGACTCTTTTCTAGGCTGAAGAGCCCCAAACACTGTAGCCTTTCCTCCTAAGGAAGGTGCCCCAGCCCAGTAATTCTTTTGGTTACTCTCTTTTGCACCTTTTCCATTTCCACTATATCCTGAGACATGCCCACTAGATTAGGCCCAAGGGGCCACCTAGTCCAGCATCCTGAGACCTGCAGTGACCCACCAGCTGCCCCTGGGAAGCTTGCAAGGAGAAAGGAAGGAGGGCAGACTCCTCTCCGGTGGGCTGCTCCCCTCCATTATTGCTGCTGCTGGGTTTGCTGGTAGCCACCATGATGCGTAACAGCCCTCTGGGCCTGCATGAATGGGTCCAGCCCCCCTGGAACACCACCCATGTCATCACCATGCCTTCCACAGGCTAATTACATGTCATGCAAGGAAACAGCTGCAGCCCCAACCAGTTCTCCAAAGCCATGTTTAAGTTCTGGAGTGAGTGAACTGGTTGTAATGAAGAGGGAGCATACAGAGGGGGCCTTTCCTTTATATTCTGAATAGCCATAGCAACCACTCCATATCTGGATGGGGGGGGGGGTTGGTTGGTTGAAACCCTCTCTCTCTTCTATACTGCCTTTGCTCCGAGGAGCTCAGGGTGATGTCTATAGCTCCTAACCCCTCACAACAACCCTGTGAGGTAGGTGAGGCTGAGAAACAGTGACTGACCCAAGGTCACCCAGGAGGTGTCACGGCCAGAGCCCCGGTGGCTGGCACCAGAGCGTGATGATGGAGGTCTTCCAGGGACCACACGCAGACAGGTTGGCAGCTGGGGTTCCTCCAGGCTTTCAGGCAAGACTGTAGCTGTGTCCCTGGAGGAGTGTGCCTGCATAGGAGCTCTGCAACCCCATCCCCACCCCTGAAACCCCATCCTGTCTGTATTGCCAGCTTTGCCACAAGCCCTCTAGATGTGCACTGCCAGGTGCCACCTTCTGCAAAGGACATGCACTGCTCACACCTGTGGGCCTCCTCTCACAAGCAAACGGTGTGTTGCTGTGCCCCCTTCCCCCAGCACAAGATTCAGAGATCAACTCTGTGCAGCAGCACTGTGGTGCCTGGAGTGCTGGCAAACTGCTTCAGGGACTGGCTTAGGGCTCCTGGTGGTCCTGCAGCCATTCTGAGCAGTGTATGACGGGCTGTGCTCCCTGCTGCTGCTTATTGTTCGCGGGAGGCAGCTGGGCAGTCAGGGTAGCCCTGACTGGGCTGTGAGGGTGCACATCCCAGGCTCCCTTTCCAGGTGACTGCATGGACCCCTCCCAATCACCAGCAGGCTCTGTGATTGAAGAGAGAGAGAGCATGTGTGAGACAAAGGGGCTGCACATGGTTCCCCCTCATTTTGTCATAACGCCCCTGTGAGGTCCTTTAGGGTGAGGGGATGCCGTGGGGCTTAGTGGTCACCCGCATAGCCTTGGGCCCTGCAGGGAGTTGAATCTGAGCCTCCCTGGCCTGCACCCAGGCCCTGTGCTGCTCTCCTATTTTGGGTGCAGGTCGTGTGCATGTGTGAGTCCACAAAGAGAGAAGGAGGCGCACCTCCAAGTCTGGCTGGATCCCAGCTAAGAGATAGCTGGAGGCGGTGTGTGGGTTGGTGGGCTGCAAATAAACACCCAGCAAGTGTGGGTGTTGTGCAAGGTGCGAAGTGAGGCACTCAGGAACACAGAGGCGAGGTGGCATCCTGCTCAATAAGCCCTCTCTGTGCAGGTGGGAAGTGTGACAGCTCTGGGAGCAGAAGAGGATCCTCCTAGGAAGGGTTGCTGGGTCTCCTGCCCAGGGCAGCTGCATTCAGGGAGCAAGTGCTGCTGCTGGAGGGGCTCGCCTTTCTCCTGCATTCCCCTTGTGCAACAGCCAGTTCAGAGGTCCGGTCCTGGGAGGGGCAGGTGCACCACTTTCCCCCAGTTTGGTTCCTTTCTCAGTAGTTCCCAACATGCCTGAAGCTGCGGAATCATGAGCAAGGACCCCTGTCCTCTTGGAGTGAGGAGGGGCAGAGTGGAGCGTCCAGTGTTTTCCCCACTGGGGTGTTCTTGCCGGGTGCAGCCTTGTACAACGTTGACGCAACCAAATTCTGGAGTGCTTCATCCAAAATGTACCAGTTTGGAGAACAGAACCTGAATCTTGGTCTTGCAGCACATCTTAACTCCATTAAATGCAGAGGAGCATTTGGGAGTGTGGCTCATGTGTGATGTGCTTGGAAATGCAGAGCATGGTGGTCTCAAACCACATCTGGCACTTGCAGTCTGAAGGGATGCTCTGAAGGGATGACTTCACAACTATTCTGTGGGGTACACTCTGCATCCCACAACAAAGAGCTATGTGTCTAAATATGAACACAAGGGGACCCCCCCCCAGTGGCCTGCTAGGTTCGGAGCCTGTGGCGTGCCAAGGTCATTTGGCACCTGGGGCCCATACATTTTTGGCACCAAATTATGACAAAATTATTTTCAGTAATGTTTAATTTAAAGTTTTTTGTTGTTGTTGTTGAAAATATATTTTTAATAAGTGTAGATTGCTTAAGAATTGATAACTAAATTTTTGTATGATATTATAACAGAACAAAGAAATGTAGTTTGAGATTTCCACATTTGCCACACAACCTGTAATATCTTTATTTCTGTTTGTAATTGTAATTAATATAATACAATAAAAACATAGATTAAAAAATTATTTTCAGTAATAGTCATGATATGAAATGAATAATAATAATGGCCAGAGAAGAAGTGCAGACAGTGAACATTTTCTTTTATTGAACTCTCTCTGTCTCTCACACAAACACAAATTTTGTAAGTTTCTATATTTTATATTTATATAAAGTTTGTAACTTGATATATATAACCATACCAATACAGCTACTTGTGGGCAGCTCCAGCCGGCACTAGCCAAACTGTGGCTGCAGCCAGGGTCACCCCCACTGCCATCTTGGGGCACCCTCTCGGACACCCATCCCCCGCAGCCTGGCATCCAGGGCTGCCCCCGGGCCCTGGCCACCCTCTTCTTACACCACTGATTGGAGCTGATGTGGAGGCAGGGAGGCCATCATCCATCCCTGCTGCTGCACAAGCCTACGCGCTAGGAGAGAGGACGGGGGAGGGAGGGAAGGGGGCTGCTGCTCAGGCACATTCTGAATGGAGCTATTTTCTGCCTGTTCCAAGCTGTCTGATTATCTCGCTGGGGGCTGCATCAATCAGCCGGCTGCTCGGGCACTGCACGTTCATTTCTTTGGAGCTGGGCCTGAGGGGGCCCAAGATGCCCAAGACTAAGGACACTGACCTTGGCCTGAGGTCAGCTCCAAGCCTTTTAAGCCTCTTCCTGCTGGAGCCACTGCACAATTCCCCCACCTAGAAACTTGTGGGGGAAAAGAGAGAGGTACATGTGGAGCAAGGCGGGATGGGCTGCCTCTGGGAGACTGAGATGGAGAGAGGCTGGATTCCAGGAAGCCAAGCTCATCCACAGCACCCATGCCTGTCCTCCAGAAGGGCCTGGATTCCATGCCTGGCAGCAGCTCCAGGCAGAGCACAGCAAAATTCCCACTTGAAGCCCTGGCGTACTGCTGCTGGTCTGTGTTGACAATACTGAGTGAGGGGGGCTATCAGGCAGACTCGGTAAGAGGCCGTTTCCTCACATGGGAAGCAGGCTGCCCTCTTGCAGGTTTTGCAGCTTGTGGACTTGGCAGAGCTTTCCAGGAGCTTGTTCTCTTCCCTGGCTGCCCCAAAGGGACTCTTTCCATTGCTCCAGACTTTGTGGGGGTGAGCGAGGTCAGCATAGCCTGCAACCCACCAAGTCTTATGTAGCCTGCTAGCCAACTGTGGTGGCCCAAGCCCTGTGTTCTTGAGATTGCAGGGGGCTGATCTGTGGAGCCCTTTGGGGGCCCTCCTGGACAGCTCCTGGGTTGCCCTTGGCAGGTCACAAGCAGGCAGGTTTGTGGCTGACTCGGAATGATGCAGATCTGGTTGCTGCAACTCAGCCACTCAGAGGAACAGGGTCCCTCTGTGTCATGGCCCTTTTATAAGAACATAAGAAGGGCCATGCTGGATCAGGCCTTTCGGCCCACCTAATCCAGCTTTCTGTATCTCACAATGGCCCACCAAATGCTTCAGGGAGCACACAAGACAACAAGACACAACCTGCATCCTGGTGCCCTCCCCTGCATTTGGTAATCTGCATTTGGCAATGAGCTTGCATATACCTACCATCACTTGTAACCCATGATGAACTTTTCCTTCAAAAATTTGTCCAATCCCTGCTTAAAGGCATCTAGCAAGATGCCATCACTGCTTCCTGTGGCAAGGAGTTCCACATACTAATTACATGCTGGATAAAGAAATATGTTCTTTTGTCTGTTCTAACTCTCCCAACACTCAATTTTAGTGGAAGTCCCCTGGTTCTGGTGTTGTGTGAGAGGGAAAAGAGCATCTCTCTATCCACTCTATCCATCCCCTACATAATTTTGTATGTCTCAATCATGTCCCCCCTCAGGCGTCTCTTTTCTAGGCTGAAGAGGCCCAAACGCCGTAGCCTTTCCTCATCAGGACAGTGCCCCAACACAGTAATCATTGTGGTTGCTCCCTTTTGCACCTTTTCCATTTCCACCAAGTCCTTTTTGAGATGCGGTGACCAGAGGATGCAATACTCTAGGTGTGGCCTTACCATTGATTTGTACAAAGGCATTATAATATTAACTGTTTTATTGTCAATACCTTTTCTAATGATCCAAAGTATGGAATTAGCCTTCTTCCCCACCACCATACACTGGGTCGACACTATCATCAAGCTGTCCACCATCATCTGTTACAGACAGCTCAGAACCTACTAGCTAATATGTGTTGATTCTTTGCCCCAATGTGCATGACTTTACACTTACTTACATTGAAGCGCATCTGCCATTTTGCTGCCCATTCTGCCCGTCTGGAGAGATCCTTCTGGAGCTCCTCACAATCACTTCTGGTCTTCACCACTCTGAAAAGTTTGGTGTCGTCTGCAAATTTTGCAACCTCACTGCTCAACCCTGTCTCCAGGTCATTTATGAAGAGGTTGAAAAGCACCAGTCCCAGGACAGATCCTTGGGGCACATCGCTTTTCACTTTTCTCCACTGTGAGAATTGTCCATTGACACCTACTCTCTGTTTCCTGGTCTTCATCCAGGTCCCAATCCAGGAGAGGACCTGCCCTGACTGGAGTTTTTCAGTAGCCTTTGGTGAGGGACCGTGTCGAACGCCTTCTGAAAGTCCAGATATATAATGTCCATGGGTTCTCCCACATCCACATGCCTGTTGACCTTTTCAAAGAATTATGTGACGTTTCCAAAGAATTTCCCTCTCCAGGGGCTGAAGCACCACTCTGGCTGTGGACAGACCCGGGGGAAGGGGCGCCTTGTGCAAGTTATTCCCTCGGGCATATTTAGGGAAATGCCCAGCCGTAATCCTGGAAGCCTACCAAGATGCCCACAGTAGTCATCACCCTCATCCTCAGAACTCTGCTGGGGGGGGGGCCTGTTGGAGAGCTGTGGGCCTGAAGTGCAGAGGGGCAGGCTTGGTCCAGGATGAGCTGGGGACACCCCCCGCCCTGCTGTGGCCTGGACTCTCTGGGGAGTGGACAGCCAGGACAACGCTGTATGACCCTTTACGAGCGGTTAGCAGCAGGGATATTGGTAGTGGCAAGTGGGAAGAATGGATGGCCACCTTTTCAGGCACTGCCATGGATCAGCCAGGGCTCCCTGGTTATGGCAGCCTCTCAGTAGAGGCAGGTAGCTATGCAGACAGGACTGGCTGCTTGCTGGAGCCTCCTCTGCCACTCACCAGGCAAGGGCAGCATCCAGCAAACCTGCCCTTGGAAGGCCCAGTGAGGAGAGGCCTCTCAGACCTGGGTCTCTGGTTCTGCTCCTTTGGTTCCCTGCATGAGCCTCCCCTTCCCCAGGTGACCCTCCTGCCACTTTGGTGCCTGCCTGAACCCCGGGGGTTGTGTGCTGTGCAGTGCACCAGAACCCTCCGGGCTTCGTCGGACAGCTGGGACCTAGCAGAGCCCCTCCTGCCCTGCCTGTGCAGCTGCTGTACCCTAGCAAAGGCTGTGCTGGCATGGCAACCACTGTGCAGCCATGGCAACGGCAGTTGCTTTGAAAGGGCAAGAAAATGCCAGATGCTCCCATTTGACCTCGTGGCTCTTGCTGCCCAGCAAACGCCAGTGACCCCAGCAGCCTGGATCTGGCCAGCCCACTGCTGCTGCCCTCCCTCCCTCCCTCCCTCCCTCAGTGAGGCCTGGAAGCACCAGCTAGCTCTGTCTGATGGACGGCATCCCGGCCTGGCCTGGACTCTTGCTGTTAAGGCAGCTCCTCTTGAAGTAGTTCAAGAGAAGGGCACGAGCAGGCATCTTTTCAGGGCCTGATGACTCTCAGTCCAGCACCACTCGCTTTCCCCATCCACGCAAAGCCACTGAACAGAGATGGGGGAGTTACACTTCCATGCAGATTGCAGTTTTCCAGAAAAACCACGGTGTGCCCTCAGGTGCCCCCTCTGGGCTCTGTGTCCCGTTTATGGCCTCCTCACAGCTCTCTTGGAGACACGCTGGCATCTCCAGTTGAGCATCATTGTGTGAGCCCTTCTGCCCTTTGGCTTCCCCTGTGAAGTAGCAGGGACGGGAGTGGGGACTGGTCTGGATCTGGACTGTGGCAGGAGGAGGGGCCTCTCATCTTTTGCTGCCACTCCTTCCCTGCTGTGGTTTGCCCTTGGCTCAGTCTGGTTGGGGCCCCAGTGGAGGCAAGAGGTCTTCCCCCCTATGCTGCAGTTCTGATCCACACCCCATGCCATTTCTCAGGGTTCCCATCCTCAGTGAAAGAAGGCACCTGGCCCCTTCTGCTCAGTCTTTGTCCCCTTCCCTGAGCCAAGTGTGTGTCTCTTTCCACCTCCCTGGAGAGGTTTCTGCTTACTCAGGCCCAGAGAGATCTCCACTGCCCTTTGGCCAGGCTGGTATGGTCAGCTAGAAGTAGTGAGAGAGATGTCTGCATGGCCCCAGAGCCTTCTTCCCCTTGAATGCCCACCACGCAGCACAGGTGGTACTGCCACCCGCTGCCCCTGATACCTGAGTGGGATTCCCATGCAAAGCATGGGGATGGTGATTTGTACGCACAACCAATGACATTGGCTGTTGCCATGGAAACCTCTCCCCTTAACTACCAATGATGCATGGTAACCAGGGGAGTGGTAGCCCCAAAGCCTGTAGGGAGAAGCTGGTCCCCCTTCCCTGCCAGCCCCCATTCAAGCCCAGGAAGAAGCATTTACTCCTGGAGGGGCAGGACCTGCTGATGTCAGTCCCAACCTCCACCTCTCTGTCCCCAGAAAGGTTTCTATGCACTGAAGGCGTCGGAAGTTACACAACACTGCAAGATGTTCCCACCAGACACCAGAGCCGCAGTTTGGGGGTGAGAGGCGTGAGAGTGAATCCTGTGACGTGGCAAGCGATCCTCTCCTCCCACAGGCACACGTAGCTGTGCACCCCCGCACAGACGTGCTTGCACACCCCCAGACAGATCCGTTCACAGGCAAGCAAGCGGGAGTGGATGGCCTCATTCATTCAGTCCCTCCGGCTGCCCCTCCACTTGTCAGGCACACACCAGCATCGTCTGCTCAGGGATGCAGGTGGGCGGCAGCTCTGGGCAAATGCGCATGTACTCAACCTTATTCTGAGGAAGAACATTTAGATGCCACCTTTCAACAGGAGGAGTCATAAAAGCATTTTGCAGGGTGACAGGAATGAGAAAAGGCGCCCGTCTGAAATGAGGCACAAGGAGACCCCTGCCCCAACCAGAGAGAGGGACTCGCCTCCACCACGACTGTTGTTGTGGCCCTGCACAATGTAAGGGAGCCCCCACATTTTGACAGCTCAGTTTGGAGGGGCTAAGCTTCCCCTCTGCTCTCGCTGCAAAAGACATTTCTGACTCACAGCTCTCCCATGTCTTGTCCGTCAGCACCAGCTCCAGGTTTCAGCCCCCTCACATCATTCTGTGCCCCAAAACTCTTCCTCCTGCTGCCAGGGATGATCACGAGCACAAGAGAGTCTCCTCAGGGATGTGCACTAAGCCCCCCACCCCAAGGCCTACAGTGGGGCTGTACTGTGGAGACTAGTTAGAAAGAAGTTGAAAGGGAAGGTAAAAAGAGTCCAATCTCTCCAGAGTGCAGGGAGGCTGCTTAAAGCAACAGTAATAGAGGCCCAGCAGAGGTGTATACCGCAAAGAAAGAAGGGTTCCACTAAGTCCAGGAGGGTGCCCGCATGGCTAACCAGCCAAGTTAGAGAGGCTGTGAAGGGCAAGGAAGCTTCCTTCCATAAATGGAAGTCTTGCCCTAATGAGGAGAATAAAAAGGAACATAAACTGTGGCAAAAGAAATGTAAGACGGTGATACGGGAAGCCAAGAGAGACTATGAGGAACGCATGGCCAGCAACATTAAGGGGAATAATCAAAGCTTCTTCCAATATTTTAGAAGCAGGAAACCCACCAGAGAAGTGGTTGGCCCTCTGGATGGTGAAGGAGGGAAAAGGGAGATAAAAGGAGACTTGGAGATGGCAGAGAAATTAAATGAGTTCTTTGCATCTGTCTTCACGGCAGAAGACAGCAGGCAGATACCGCTGCCTGAATGGCCCCTCCTGACTAAGGGTGCAAACCTACCCAGCACTGGAACAGGCAAACCAAGAGGCTTGCGCTTTCCCCTATGGGTCTCCTCGGACTTGTGCCACCTCTTGAGGTGATGTAACCCGTGATGGATTTTTTCCTCCAGAAATTGTCCAATCCCCTTTTAAAAGCATCTAGGTAAGGTGCCATCACCATGTCCTGTGGCAAGGAGTAAAGAAATATTTTCTTTTGTCGGTCCTTACATTTCCAAAACTCAATTTTAGTGAATGTCTCCTGGTTCTTCCATACCAGCAGGTCAGGAAAAGGAGAATATGCTATTTTCCCAGTCATTGCAGGCTCCAGAATCTCCCAGGCTGTGTCCTGGCTGGCTGCATTCCTGTTGCACCACAGCCTGAGGTCCATGTCCTTGTTTGCCCAAAACAGTCCCTGCCTTGCATATGGCTGGCCAGCTACTATGTGTGTGGGCAATTCCTCTAGACAAAAATGGATGCAGTTACCTTGAGATGCAGCAATGAATCAGTGGTTCTTTCTCCCTATAGAGCAGGGGTCTCCAAACCCCGGCCTGGGGGTCAGATGCGGCTTGCAGGAAGCCTCTTTCCTGCCTGGCCAACCTCTTGTCCCCTGAAAATCTCTGGCCCTCTCAACTGAACATGACCAGAATTGTGCGCTGATTATGTCTGGAGGGTGTTCTGAGGGCCAGAGGTTGAATGAATGAGTCCATTCATTCATTTATTTATTCACTCATCTAAGTTCCACCTCTAATTTATTTATTTAAATTTTATATTTAAATAAATATAAATTTATTTATATATATATAAATACCTCCACGCCAGATATTTGATGCGGCCCTCTGGCCAAAAAGTTTGGAGACCCCGCTATAGAGTGTAGGAAGAGTCCCATGGGGAAGGCTGTGCTCCAGCATTACTCAGAGCCCACCCAGCTGGCCAGATTGGCAGCAGTCTGTGCTTTGCCAAAATGCAATGAAAAAAAGGGCCCCTAGAGCTGTTCCAGGAAGGCCCTTTGTTTCTTCAAGGACTTGTCATGAGCATTTTGCAAGCCTAAGGCAGGAACTTTCTGGTCCTCAATAACGCTCCATGTCAGCAGCTGCCTGCCAGGACAGAGAGGGATCAGAGGAGAGGAGGGAAGGCTGTGCTACCTCTTAGAGGAAGCTGCCAGGATTGTGAGTGACTTTTGTGTCACAGAAGCAGGAAGGGGAAGAAAACAGCACAGCTGGCAGCCAGGAGGAGACTTGTCTCGGGGTGAGATGAGGACATGGCTCATTAATGCCTCCCCCGCTTGGCAAGAACAGAAGCAGCAAGAAAACAAGGGGGGGGAACAATGACAAAACAACCCTTAACTTGATAGATAAGGAGGGTGCCTCTATAGACAAGGATGCTGGAGACCTCTCAGTGTGGCTCGGAGGGCAGCAGATGTGGAGCTGGGTCCTGACTCTAGTGACCAGACTAATCCTAACCCACTTTCCAGCACCGAGGCAGCTGTGGCAACAGGGCTCTCTGGTGGGGGGCAGTCACAAAGGCCTCCTCAAGATCAGAAATATTTGTTCCCTGACTTGGGGGCTGCATTACTGTTGCATCAGCCCTGGAAAGTGGGTTAGGATGGGGCTGTCACTTTTTCTGCCAGCTACTCTCTTTCAGCCTCACATCCTCCTTTCTGAAACGAGGCTTGCCATGGCCTGGCCTGCCTCACAAGGCTCTGGGGAGGGCAAAGGAGGGATTCCCTAATGAAGGAGGGGCTGCCCAGGAGCCATGACTGTCAATGGTCTTCGGCAGGGCCTCTCCCAGCTGGGATTGGACTGGCCCCTCCTTCCCTCTGGCCACCCTGGTGGAGAGTGGGAAACCCAGCAGTGTGACCCACAGAGTTCCTTCGAGTCCCACAGTGCCTTAGGTCTTGCAAAGGCCTGAACCAAGCGGGGCACAGTTGGAGCTCTGTGGGTACAACCAGACCTGACGCAAAACCACCAGAAGGCTGAGAGGGGTCAGCCAGGCTTTGCCTTAAGACAGCCTTCCGGGGGCTGTGGGGTGTCCAGAGAACTCAAATGCCACCACAAAGGATCACCTCAGCTTCTCTAGCAGGTCGATTGCCAGAGGACACCTCCCATATCTAGAGCAGATTGGGGCTTGGAGACTCCCTGGATACTGCCTCAAGCAGGCCTTTTCTGAGACTGGGAAGGCTGTGCTTTTCCTCAGAACAGGGTGCCATGAGTGGGTGCATGAAACACAGGTGCGCTGCCGGAAGACGACTGGGAGCACAGTGGCTGGGTCAGCAGGGCTCTTGAAGAACAGGGCTCAGCAATCCCCAAACTAGGACAGGAGCATGGACTCCAGGTCACAGTTGCCAGGGCTGATGTTGCATAAGTCCTAATGTGCAGAGTATGGGAAATAACAGGATGAGCTTGAACTTCTGGTATAGGAAGGTAAGTTTGATCTGATAGATATAATCCAAACTGGGTGGGATGCCTCTCGTGGCTGGAATGTATGAATGGAAGGATACAACCACATTCAAAGCAAACAGATGTGACTGAAGAGGAGGGGGTAGCAGTCTATGTCAAGAATGTGTCCACCTGCACAGAAATCCAACAGAAGAGACAGGGTAGCCCTGTGGAGAGCATCTGGGTAACAGCTGCTGGAAGAAGAGATACATGCAATGTTGTGGTCAGAGTCCACAACAGACCACCTGACCAAGGAGAACATGTGGCTAAAGCAACTTCCAGATGTTCCATGTCAGAAATGGGGGCGGGGGGAGGGACTTCAACCATCCTGATATCTGTTGGGAGAATCAGCTAATCCTGGGGGCTCCAACCAATTCCTTGTGTGTCTGGATGATAATTTCCTTCTCTGGAAGCTGGAAGAAGGAACACAGCAAAGGGGCTTTCTTGACTTGATCCTCACTAACGGGGAAGCTGAAACAGCAGGACCTTTGGGAGGAAGTGACTGTGAAATGCTGGCATTCTCACTCTTACCAGAAGGTCAAGGCACATCCAGTGAAACCCACACTGTAGATTCCAGGAAGGGTGTTTTAACAAGAGGAATGCTATATAGGGTTCTGTGCGCAGATCCATTAAGGGGGAAAGGAGCCTGAGAAGGATGAGAGTTCCAAAAGAAGAAGGGGTGCCATCCAAAACAGCCACCGGGTACATGGGACTTGTTAGCCTGGGAAGGCAGCTCATCTGAGAGAAGGAAAACTCTGATCCCAAACCTCCACTGCCTTGTGGCTACATCCAGTTATGGAAAAGGCTTCAGGAGTCAGATGTGCTGGCATCCTTCAGTCATGGAAGACTATGGTATTGCACTCTGAATAGTGGTTCTGGGACAGAGTGTCCTCTCCAGTGTGCGAAACCTGCGTAAAGTAGATATGGAGGATAGACTGTTACCCATGCAGCAAATCCCCCCTCTCCACGTCACTGAAATTGTCCAATGGAAAGGCAGACGCCAATACGGTTGGTTCCAGTGGCGTCGCAGGAGTTGCCAGAACGTGACTGTGTTCAGCCATGAACTGCCTCAGGGACTCCAGCTCCGGATTTTGCCTCGAGGTTGACTCCTGAAGCCTTTTCCATAACTGGATGTAGCCACAAGGCAGTGGAGGTTTGGGATCAGAGTTTTCCTTCTCTCAGATGAGCTGCCTTCCCAGGCTAACGAGTCCCATCTACCCAGTGGCTGTTTAGTTGCCTCTTATGACAGGTACAGCCAAACTGAGGGCCTATTCTTATCCCCCAGCCCCCAGGGGAGGTTCAGGAGTCAACCTCAAGGCAAAATCCAGAGCCAGAGTCCCTGAGGCAGTTCGCGGCTGAACACAGTCATGCTCTGGAAACTCCTGCAATGCCGCTGGAACCAAGTGTATTGGCTTCTGCCTTTCCACTGGACCATTTCAGCGACGTGGAGAGGGGGGATTTGCTGCATGGGTAACAGTCTATCCTCCACATCTACTTTACCTACTTCTTCTAATCTGCTTTTTAGATTGTGAGCCCTTTTGGGACAGGGAGCCATTTAGTTATTTGATTTTTCTCTGTAAACCACTTTGTGAACTTTTAGTTGAAAAGCGGTATATAAATACTGTTAATATATAAATACTGTTAATAATACCCAGGCTTTGCACACTGAAGAGGACACTCTGTTCCAGAACCACCATTCAGAGTGTGATACCATAGTCTTCCAAGACTGAAGGATGCCAACATCCAAAACAATTCCATGCAGAAAGAAAAGGGGGAGGTCCCTCAAAAAGTCTGTGCAGCTGCACAAAAAGCCTAAGGAGGAACTGAAGGTGAAAAAGGACATGGGCAGGAAATGGAAGATGGGAGAGATCACCTAAAACGAGTAGAGAGGAGTAGCCCAGATCCATATGGAGAGGTCAGGAGTGCTGCAGCTCAGTAGGAGCTGAGGCTGGCCAGGAAGGCAAAGAGCAACAGAAAGGGCTCTTTAAAGTACGTTCAAAGGAAGAGGAACAACAACAAGATGGTAGGATTGCAGCTTAGGATGAGAAACTATTGCCTGGTGAGAAAAATAAGGTGAAACTTCTCCGTGGTCTCCCAAGAAGTGCACTGTGCAGATGTTTATGCTGGCCCTTTGGCTGGGGAATGTGGGAGGCCCCACAAGAGTAGTGTAAATGGGAAGGGGTCAGGCTGCAGATTAGGACTGACAGATAGTGATCAAGAACTACTGCCACATGAATTCAAATCTTTTGGACCGGAAGAACGACACCTTCGCCTACAAACAGAACTTGCTAATGTAATCACAGAACCCCAGTCAATTACCTCTGAGAAATCCTGGAAGATGGAGCAGGTGCCACAAGATGGGGGATGGGCTAATGTCTCAATCTTCAAAGGCAGAAAAAGGAGGACCCAGGAAATACCAGGACCTGCCTATCTGACTCCCATACCAGGAAAGATATTAGAGTGAATCATAAAACAATCAGTCTGTACATAACTGAATATCAATGCAGTGTATACTAGAAGTCAACAAGGATTTGTCATAAATTAATCTCATCTCATAAGAACATAACATAAGAACAGCCCCACTGGATCAGGCCATAGGCCCATCTAGTCCAGCTTCCTGTATCTCACAGCGGCCCACCAAATGCCCCAGGGAGCACACCAGATAACAAGAGACCTCATCCTGGTGCTCTCCCCTACATCTGGCATTCTGACTTAACCCATTCCTAAAATCAGGAGGTTGCGCATACACATCATGGCTTGTACCCCATAATGGATTTTTCCTCCAGAAACTCGTCCAATCCCCTTTTAAAGGCGTCTAGGCTAGACGCCAGCACCACATCCTGTGGCAAGGAGTTCCACAGACCGACCGACCAATCTCTTTTTTGATTGGGCTATTACTGGGTGGTGAGAATGCTGCAAATGTAATTTATCTTGAATTCAGTAAAACATCTCACATCTTATTAGCAAGCTAGTAATGTATGGACTAGAATAATGATACAACCGCTAGATGGATAGTTGATCAGACAATGGTATACAGAGAGTGTCCGTTAGTGGTTTTTCATCAACCTGAAGGAAAGTTTCAAATGGTATTGTTGATAAATTGTTGAATTTCAAGTGGTATATGCACAGGCTCTGTGTTAGACCTGGTTCTCTTCAATATCTTTACCAATGACTTATACTAATGGTTCCCAGACTGTGAACCATGCCTCTCGGGGGAGCCTTGGAAACCAACCAGAGGTTCTGCAGAATTGTTGTGAAAAACCCCACTGCCCTATACATTATATAGGATTGTAGGCCAAATGGGGAGCCATGGCCAATGGCCCAATAGGTCAAGGAGCCTCCAGTAGACATAGTTTGGGAATCATTAACTTAGATCAGGGGTGCCCAAACATTTTGACAGGAGGGCCGCATCATCTCCCTGACACTGTGTTGGGGGTCGGGGAAAAAAAGTTAATTTACATTTCAAATTTGAATAAATTTACATAAATGAATACATTAGAGATGGAACTTATATGAATGAATGAAGGGCTTGCAATAGCTCATAAAAGGCCTTGCATAAAGCAAGGTCAGCCTTTCCTTTGCTGCCACTGCCGCATCACAGGCATGAAACAGCATGCAGTGGAGAAAGCCCTTGTCCCACAGCTCACACAAGAGGTCGAAGAGTTGGCCGTCGCGCTGAGAGCAGTCGCATTGGACCAGTGTGGGCTCCAGCAAGTCTCCAGAGGGCCCGAGCTCATTAGAGACTGGGGGCTCCCTGAGGGCTGGAATGGGAGTCCTCGAGGGCCACAAGTGGCCCCAGGGCCGGGGTTTGGGGACCCCTGACTTAGATGAATGAATAAAAGGAACCCTTATGGCCTTGGGCAGATACCATTGCCTGAATCGCCCCTCTTGACCAAGGAATTAAGTCAGATAGAGGTTAAAAGAGAAGACATTACATACCTAATTAACAAATTAAAAATTAATAAGTCACCAGGCCCAGATGGCATCCACCCAAAGGTTGTTAAGGAACTGAAGAATGAAGTAGCCAATCTCTTGACTAAAATAAGCAACTTGTCCCTTGGAACGGCCATGGTGCCAGAAGATTGGAGGATAGCAAATGTCACACTGATCTATAGAAAAGGAAGGAGAGGCAACCTGGGAAATTATAGGCCAGTCAATCTAATGTCTGATCCGGATAAGATGGCAGAATGCCTCATCAAAGATAAAATCTTAAAGCACATAGACAAAAAAAGCCTTGCTAAGAGAGAATCAGCCTGACTTCTGAAAGGGTAAGTCTTGCTCTGAAAATGAAGCCGTCCTGGAAATATCTGAGAAGCTCATGTGCCTCTGCCTACTTTCCATAAAGAAGTTTGGTGCTGGTGCCTTGCTGGGGTTGCAGTCACATCGCCTCCCTTAAAGGCTAACAAGCCTGCCCTGTGCTGTTTCTGCCTAGAAAGTCAGACGGCAGGGCCAGTAAACACACACACACAACGTGTGCAGGACTGTCTCTGAGCTGCCATGCATACCTCCCCCCCCACCACATTCTTTAATCCAAGGTGGAGCTGAGAATTCCTGTTCAGCATGCACTAATCAAGGACCACTGCATCCTTCCATGGAGTTGCCATGGAGATGAGAAGTGGACAGTCCTCTCCAGGTCCCATGGCCTTTTGGATGAAGGTGTGTGTATAGGTATTTCTGTGACTCTGGATCCCAGTTGATTGTGGGAAATATCTTACTGGCTCTGTAAGGCACCCAGCCCAGAAACACTCCTACACGCCAGGGAGGCACGAGGATTCCTTATTGGAGCTTGCTCACATCCTGTAGGTAAGAAAACCTCTCATTACATGCCTGCCAAACCTCTTTCCTGTATCAAGGGAGAAGGAACTGAGCAAGCCCAAGAAGATGCCAAACGGCCTTGGAAGAACCAACGTCTTGAGAACTGGGAAGCAGTTCAGAGTCGTGTGAGTGGAGAGCTGGGGGGCTTGGAACATAGTGACTGTTGAGCAGCTGAGAAGAGCATCAGGAAGAAGGAGCAGCAGAGAAACAATCTGGGGAACCGAACTCTGGCGTGACCAGGAGCCCCAGAGGAGGCTGACCTGCATACGTCAGAGCCGAGGAAACGGAGAGGACCTGGGGCACACAACCTTCCCCTGTTTGCAAGAAGAGACACAGGTGGGAGAACGTGTGAGTTTGAGGAGTTTTCAGTGACTAAGGCCGCAATCCTAACCCACTTTCCAGCACTGACATAAGTGCCATGCAGCTTTGAGGTAAGGGAACAAACATTCCCTTACTTTGAGGGGGCCTCCATGAGTGCCACCCAATTGCAGGATGCAGCACACGTCCCACTGGCACAGCTATGCCAGTGCTGGAAAGTGGGTTAGAATTGCACCCTAAAATGCGTAAGCAGGGATCATGAGTGACTTTCTTGTCCAAATGAGAAGGCTCTGGTGGAGATATTTTACTGAATGTCCTGAAAAAGAGGATTCTGATGTACAGCACAGGGTGAGATGTATGTTCATTTTAAAAGTGACTGACTTTTGCTTTCAGTCCCATGTTAGCAACATCCACACATGCTTGGAGACAGAAAGACAGGTAGCCCAATCCTAACCAGTACCAGTGCAGCAGGGCTGAACAACCCACACCATATCCTGTGCTGGTTAGGAGCAGCACAGGACATTTATCCCCTTACTCCAGTAAAGCCCCAGCCTGGCCAATGGGGCTACTTGGATTTGCGCCACTGAACTTGCTAGCACAATTCTGAGAAGCCCTGCGTAGGGCTTCCAGGATCAAAAAGGGGGTTAGGATATGGTAGTCTCCTCTGCCAATCCCACCCACCCGGGCCTGATCTGCCTATGTCCCACCTACCACCATCTAGAAAACCCCCTCCCTGCCTCTGTTCTGCCCTCTTCTGCCCCTGTGCTGCTCAATGCTATACGTACCAGCACAGATGGCTGCAGCTCAGATCTGGCACTGATGGGACAGTACAGGCATCCCGCCAGTGTTCCCTACTCCCAAGTCATTGGAAGTGTGCTTTACAGCATGCTTGTGACACCTAGCACCAGCATAGCAGTCTCTGTGTTGGCACTAGCCCCGAATAGAATTGTGCTGTGAATGACGGTATTTTGCGTGAAAAATACCCTTAGATTAGAAATTTGGGATTGGTGATATGCTTAGTCTCCACTCCCCCTCAAATTTCAGCTATGGAACCTCTACAATTTGCTGCCTGAAGGATCCTTAGTCGTACTGCAAACTATGCTAGCAAGACCCTTGAAATTCTCCTGACAGAATGGAGGCGGGCAGTACACAACAGGCATGAATTATCTGTGTTATCACTGAATGGGGGACAGAAAAAAGTCTCTGCAATGGCAAACCTCTCTCCAGCCACAACACCCAAACAATCACATCTTGGAGCTGGTGGGAGAGTGATGAGCACATTCAGGGACACCTGATGACCGGCATCAGAAAGCACATTCAGTGAGAGCGCGCTATCAGCCCAAGGACACGATACACAAATGGAGGCTCGTCTGATGTGATGAGGGCATGCAGAAAAGCATTATCTGTAGCTGCTCCCACCACTTGAGCCCCCAATGCTCAAGGCTGAGCATCTTCTAGTACAAATGTTCTCGTGCTGATTATTTTTTCCACCCTGTGTGTGCACAGGGTTGGTGGCAATGCCAAGCTTGTCTTAGCAGAGAGCACAGACCATTGGGCCTGCTGGCAGTCCTGCTTGCTGCTCTGCTAAAGTATTCAGACACTCCCTAACTCCTGGAGGCAAACCAGTTTCTTGTGCAGTGATTTTCAACCAGTGTGCCAAAGCACATTAGTGTGCCATGACTGGTCCACAGGTGTGCTGTGGAAGTAAGTTTTGGGGTGGCTCATTTATTAGAAGGGCCATTGGGGGATGTGAGCCCCTGGCTGGCAATGTGGTGTGGCTTGTCAATTGCCCAAATATTGATGGTGTGCTTTGACAAATATAGCACCGTGTCAGTGTGCCATGAGATGAAAAAGATTGAAAATGGCTGCTCTTGTGAATCCCAGGACAGAACTGCCTCCTGTTCATGCCAGGCTCTGAGAAACCTTGTGCTTCTCCATCCCATCTTGTTCTTCTGCCGGTGTAACCTTCATTTCCTTTCAGTCCCCCATGTGTGGAACTTCCCACCCTGGACACGCACACGGCCTCTCTCTCTCTCTCTCTCTCTCTCTTCCTTCAAGTTCCTCCTCCAAATCCACCTTTTCCACCTGACCTTTGGTTGTTCTCATCAGCACAACCGTCGTCAGCATTAAGCGCTGTACTGGGATTTGCCCACATTCTGTGCTCTCAACTATCTTCCTGTGTTCTGTCTTCCTCTGAGTTCTTCCAATTGTGTTTTCTATAAACGTTCCTGGGGGCAGGGAGCATAAAATCAAAAATAGATAGAGGGGAAAACAAGGCCAGAAGCAGGACCCCACCTGTCTGGGCTGACTTAGCTCAGGAAGGCACCAGGCTGCTGATGGTGCTGCATGTCTATAGGAAATGGATGAATAAATGCATATAGACATTTGCCAGGAGCTTGCTTCTAAAAATGGTGTGGAACTGGTGGGGCTGGGTAAGCACAAGCTTGCCTGGAAGTCCACCTGTCAGACACTCTTCCCTTGCATTCCCAGTGGTGAGGGAAAGACACTCTCTGCGACGATCTTTTGTGTCACAGGAATGACTGGTGGTTGCATGGGCCGAGTGTGCTTGAGCACCTCACATGGCAATGGCAGCGGCCTTTGAAAAGCGGTGGGTGGGAGGCCTCTCCTCCAGAGTCCTTTGAAAAGCAGTGCTGCCGCTGCTGTGTGAAAGACACACTCAACCCAAGTGCTTCACAGAAGGAAGGATGCTTCTCATGTGGGTCGGGTGTGCTTGAGCACCTCACATGGCGGTGGTGCTTTCCAAAGGACTCAGTGGGGAGGCTCTGCCTCACCTGCCTCCCACCCTCCGCACACCCCAGTTCCTTTGCACCCCTCGCTTGCCAGCAGAGCCCTGTGCCCAGGCAGTGACATCACAAGGTCACATGATGCTGTGCTGTCACTTCCAGGTTCTGGGGGGGGAGGCGCTGGTGGCTTCACGCCCCCCATTCCCTCTGCCCTTTGGGAGCCTCCACAGGAGAAGTAGGGGGGTGTGAAGCCGCCAGCATCTCCTCCCCAGGGAGAACCTGGATGTGCCTGCCCTGCACCTTACAGCCCTGGCCTGACACCCGGGGCAGGTGACCCGCAAGCCCCCCCCCGTTCCACCTGTATAATTCATGACCAGCGGACTAAAGGGCAGGAAGGGAAAACTACATTTCCCAGCAGCACTAGGGACACATCTGCTCCCCACCGCCCACGTGAACCGGACCCCGCCCCTCGGGTGGGCGGAGCATCGCTCCGCGGGCTCCCTCTGCGGGAGGGCTCCTCCATTGTGACGTCACGGGGCTTCCAGAAGCCTGCCGCGGGTTTCCTCGGGGGGGCACGTGCGGTGGCGGCGCAGCCAATCAGAGGTTGTGGCGGCGGGAGGGGCGTGGCTGCCCGGGCGAGAGCGTGAGGGAAGGAGGCGGGCGCTCCCGTTTCCTAGAGACCAATGACAGCGGAGAATGGGAGTGACTGACTGGGGAGGCGAGACCAATGGGGGCGGGGAAGGGGGCGGGGCCGAGTAGGGGCCGTGTCGGAATGCGCCCGCCCTTCTGCCGTCCTCCTCCACTGAGAAGGGCGCTGCGGGGGGATGGACAACGCGGCGAACCAATAGGGGCCCCAGGGCGGCCGTTGCTAGGCGGGGGCGGGTCCCCAGGCGCGCCAGTTGCCCCGAGGGCGGCGAGCGGGCAGGACGGGCGGCGGCGACGGTGAGTGCGGAGTGGGAACGGAGGCCCCTCCCGCTGAGCTGTGGGAGGGGGCGAGTGCGGGGGCGGGGAGGCTCCACTGCGGCCGGGGGCGAGGGGCGCGCAGCGCCGTCCGGGCGGGGCCCCGGGGCGAGCGGCAGCAGCGCTCTCCGACCAGCGCGCCCCCCCTCCCCCGCGCGTGGTCGGGGCGGACGGGGGGCGGTGATGAGTAAGCGGCGCGGGGGGCGGCCGGCGGCGCTGCTGCGCGCTGACAGTCGGCGGCTGACTCGGGTGCTGCCGCTGTCTCCTCGCGGACGTCCTGCGCGCTCCGCTCGCGGCTTGACCAAACTTGGGCTTCTCCTCCGCCTGCTGCCATGCCGGCCATCCTGCTCTTCTGGAGCCGCGTCGAGAGGTACGCCGGCCGCGCTCGGCTGCCGGTGGAGGGCGTCCCGGGCGCTGCCTGCCTGCCTGCCTGCGCGTCAGGGGGCTGTGGGTGGCGCGGAAAAGCCGGGCTGCGGGGAGCGCCTGAGCCCCAGGACGGGTTGCGAGCGTGGCTGGCGCGCTCCGGGCCGGGACCGTCTGCTCCCGCCCAGCCGGGGAACTTGTTCGCGGAGAGCTCCTGCCGACCGGCCAGCCGCGCGTCTTGCGGCCGCTTCCAGCCCCCGGAGGAGGAGGATGCGCCCGGCCGCTCGTCCGGTGCGGTGTGATGCTGGGCAGCAGCCGCTTGGCGCCGCTCCTGCGGTCGGGGCGCGGGCAGGGGATCCCCGCGCGCGTTCTGGGCATCGCGGCTGGGAGGGTGCTGCTCGCCCCGGCTTGCCGGCGACTGCACCGAGCGCGCTCTGCGGAGGTAGGGGGCTGCCTCGGAGTCTTTCCCGCCCTGCGCTGGAGCCTGGGCCGGCAGGCGGCTCTAGGCACCGGGCTTGCTGCTCCTCGGGCGCCTGCGGAGGGAGGGAGACTGGCAGAGGATGTTCAGGGTCAGGCTGCAGCCTCTGAAAAGGAGCGCCTGGGCCTTGGGTGTGTTTGTGAAGTTCCGGTGAGTGGCGCCCCTTCCCCGCGCGGTTCTGGCTCGCCTTCGGGCGCCTTTGTCTCCTCGGTGGAGTGGTGAGTGGCAGCCCGCCCCGCCCCTGGCGACGTCTGGCTGGACCCTTAGGGGGAAACAAGCAGTGGACCTTGGCTGTGCCCCCCTCTGTGGAGGGGAGACTGGAAGCTTAGACTGCCCTTCCAGCGCCGGGGTCGCCCAGCCCCCTTGTGGCGCTCAGCCCCGAAGGCTTTCCAGCAGCCAGACCTGTGGAAGGGGCTGGCGCTGCCCAGGAAAGCCTCTGCTCCTTCCCGCACTGTGGCTCTTCAGCTGAAGGAGGGAGAGTCACAAAAGCAGCAGGCTGGGTGGAAATGTGCAGCAGCTGCTTCCAGGTGGGAGGGAGGGGAGTTTATCCAGGGACTGTGTCGTGTTTTACCAAAACCTGTGTGGGGTGTTGCTCCCGCAGGATGGCTAACCTGCAGGGTGTCAGACCTACAGGGCTTGGCAGCCTTCCCTACTGATGACATCACCCAGCCCCCGCTCTGGGAGAATCTCTCCACTCTGCTGGAGCGGTTGGTGCCTCCACTTGCTGTGGAGTTTCTTCTCCAGCTCTCCCTTCCCTGAAGCGGCAGCTCTGGGGTGGCCCATCCAGGCCGAAGGGAGGTTGGGTGTATGTTCTCCTCAGGACTGGTGCAAGATAGCGTCACCCCATTATACAGGGTCCCTTGTGGCGCCAAAGAGGATGCTGGCTGTGGCCCACCTGCCCCGGACTAGTGCTGTTAGTCCTGCCATCTCCAGCCACCCTTTGTGGTGCTTGGGCAGGTTGGGTCAGCTTGGAGTCCCCAGAGAGGCACACAGGATTCGTGCCAGCAGGGCCTGGGGTAGCCTTGGAAAAGACTGGCAGGTGGTTGGACTCAGGGGCATGTGAACTGCATTTCCCCCAAGCCCAGCTCAGGCCAACTGTGCAGGGAGGTGCTGTTTCTGTTGGTGGGGAAGAGGCTCTGGCCTAATCGCAGAGGGTGTAGTGGCTTGTATTGGAGGGGGGAGGCACCCCCAGTTTTCACAACTAGCCCTGCCTGTCCCTGATGCTGGGGATGTTGTCCTTCTTGGTCAGCTTACCACTTGGTTTCTTGGGAGTTGTCTTCTGGGTGTATTGAGCTGCATGGCAGGATCAGACCAGCTGGTTCCCACAAGCTACCTTGGGAATGTCTGCCCCAGTTGAAGGGCTGTGGATTCTCTGTCGCTCTTTGGCACATTCAGGAGCTGCCACGAGGGAGCCATCTGGGTGGGGGGGCTACCTTTTTTTTGGCAGCAGCTTGGCATTTAGCGCCCACTTCTTGGGCCCCCTCCCAGTGCTTAGGGGCCGCATGTGGCTAACAATAGAGCTCCCACAGTGCTAATGGGGGAGGCTTCTGCTGCCCCCCCCCAGCTGCTGGAGGCTTATTGCTAGCAACTGAGCTCACTAATTAGCACAGGGAATTGCGGCTTCTGTGTCAGCAGCGCCGCCTTTTCAGGAGAGGGCTGTGTGTGATGCGGTCTGGGGGTGCTCTGGATCCTGTATGTCAGTCAGCATGGGGTGGGGGAGGGAGAGTATCCCTGTCAGCCTCTTCCTGTTGTGTAGCAGAGAGGCAGGTGGCAGCTTTGGGGCTGTGCTCATATTCGGCTTTAGGGAGCCCTCTGCAGCTCTGAGCAGCTGCTCTGGTACTGTGCACAGACCCCTCCCCAAAGAAAGTGCTGACCTAGTTTTCCTGCTGCCTTTTGTTACAGAGCAGCCTCGGATACAGCTGTGGTCACCTGCCCCAAACAGAGCTCTTGGCTGCTTTCCTCCTCTGCCTTGATGTGGGCCCCTTGAGCCAGGGCCGTCCGAGGAGGGAGCTGCCACCATTCTGTCGCCCTTGATTCTCCATCAGGAAACTAAGACTGGTCACCCTACTTCATAGCCATGGTGTGAAGGATGGAAGCGGTCAGGTCCCTGCAACTTATGCGGCATGCTGAGTTGTACAAGTGTTCCCCTTTGCATGGCCCAGAGCCCTAGCAGTTCTGTCGGTACATTGGAGCAGAAGAATTTTGTTGTGCTTGGAAACCTGGCCTGTGAGTGTTGGCATCATTTTCTATACTTGACTGTCCCACATCATCAGCTGCACGTGTTCTATGAGAGCCTGGGCTGAAACAAAAGATCATTTGCTCAGGGACTGTCCACAAGACTGTCTGACCAGAGCCTGGGGAGGGGCCTTGCTGTGTTTTTTAAGGGGGTGGAGGGTCTCTGGTGGGGTAGCCTTGCAGGAGGTAGCAGAGCACGTGGCTCCATTTTGTGTGCAGTAGGGTCTGGGAAGGCCTCTAGTTCTGTCACAGTCTAGTTCTGATCCAGGGTTGGAATATGTTACCAGTACTTGGAGAGGAAAGGGACTCGAACCTATAGGCCTCTGGTTCCCTTGGCTGGAGCACTAGCAGAGAGAGCTAGGGAGAGCAGTCTACCTGCCAGGGCTGGTTTTAGTGCTGGAGTGTGGTTACTTTCAAGCCAAGCCACAGCCAGCTAGACATGGCAGGACCCTGGTTTTGGGGCTATGGGAAGCAGGTGGCCATGACACTCCTCCTCCAAGAACCCCTCTTTCTTCCTTTTCATGTGGGCTGATGCTGATTGCAAAACAACCGTGTGCCCACTCCTGCCTCTGCAGCTTGTGCCTGCAAGTGAGAGCCAAGGAAGGAAAGGTGGGGCTGTGTCTCTACATTGCCTCTGGCCCTTGTTGGACATGTGCAGCTCCCTGGGCTCTCGCCTTCCCTGAGAGCCTGTCTGAGCATCAGGGTCTGCTGGAGAGGCTCTCTTCCATGTATGGTAGGAACTTGAGAGGTTCTTCTGGTTAAGGGCGCCTCTGTCACAAGGGAGGCCTGCTTTTGTCCCATTTGGGGGCCTTTTCTCTGCCAGGCTGAGGCCACCTTTCTGGCCCACCACCAGTTGGTGGCTTAACTGGAGGTCCATGGACTCTGCACTGCTGCGTGTTGACTTGTTTTATGGTGTATTGAATAGCGGTGATGGTGCAAGTTGCTGATCTGTTAGCTGTTTTGGTTGTATTGCCAAACAGAAATGGGGAATGCAAATGTCTTTGATAATAGATGAACCAGTGCCTGGGCTGCCTCTCTCTGTGATTCAGCCTCAGCATTGCCAGCTTGGTGTGTGACAGTGAGAGGTAAAAACAGGAAGAGGGCCTGTGTCTGCCTTTGAGGAACTGTCAGAGCGCATTTGAGATTCCTAGAGTTGTGCAAAGAGGACTCTGAGAGCACATGAGCAAAACTGAATCCTTCTGAGCCAAGAATATACTCTTGGTTGGCAGCATGGGCTGCAGGGGGAGGGGCTGGGGAGAAGCTATCCCAGCCTGGCACCACCTGCACCGGAGTCCAGCAAAGCAGCCAATGCACCTTCCTGCAAACGAGAGCCATGGTCAGAGTTTGATCAGGGATGGTGCCAGTGGTCTCTCGTGTTGAAGGGGGAGTGTCTTGTCTCTCTAGATGGGGCAGTGGCTATCCATGAGTTCATGCAATAACTTTGGAAGTTACCCTTTGTTTTCTGTCTGTAAAATGGAGATTGTGAGGTTAGAAAGAGGAGATGTTGAAAGCGTTCCCAGCCAGTGGTGTAGCTAATGATCGTGTAGCCTGGTGCCAAGCTCAAAACAATGCCCCAGAAGTGATGTCACACCCAGGCTTTTTAAAAAGTGAAATCAGGGAGGGGACCCACCTCCTTCCCCCAGCAGCTCACCCACTTGCTCTGCCGCCTCCTCCAGCCAGTGGCACAGCTAAGGCATCTATCTGCTACCTGGGGTCAAAGATGATTTTGTAGCCTTCCCACCACAACAAAATCAAATTTAAGTAAATAAATAAAAAGTGTGCTCCTTATTGGTTAGAGACACTGTCCTGGAGTGAAGAGGGACAGTTATTCTCCCCCTGCTAAATATAAGAGGAGCACCACTTGAAAAAGTACCTCATAACCAGTTAGCAGGGTTGACATTAATAAGATAAATGGAAGTGAGAGCTGACTCATATTAACACCTTACTGGTTCTGTATGGTATCATAACATCTCATCGGTTCTCAGAACAATCAGTCCTTTAGATCATTGAGTATCCACTTTTTGTTCCATAAGGCAGTTGTGTTTTCATTTTCTGCTTAATTGACCATAACTTTTGATAGAATACAGATATTCCAATGCTGTTTGTTGCATTGCATTCTGCATTAATTTACCTTTCCAATGATATATAACATGATGGTATTATTTGTACTTACCAATTTATTTTCACATTTTTTTGGCCACTAGTGTCGAGCTCAGCTTGTTGCCCCCCTAAAACTTGTTGCCTGGTGCAACTGCTACCCCTGCACCCCTTTAGCTATGCCAGTGTTCCCAGCGTACCTTTTTGATGCTAGACCATGGAAGAGGCCCAGATGGCCAGGCTAGTAAAGCTCCCTCTGGCAGAGGCTTTGGAGAATGGCAGGGCCAGGCAAGAGGGATTGGGACCACTTGCTTCTGTGAGCGCGCCTGGGTTGCCTGTGGAAGGCACTTGATTCAGTCCTGGCGAGAGCTCTGGGTAGGGCCAGGAAAGGCCTTTTTCTGCCAGAAGCTCTGGATAGCCTTTGCCTATCAGTGACCCCGGTGGGCGAGGGGGCTGCTTTGCATCCAGGTCTCCAGGAAGTGCCATGGGGCTGCCCCCTGTGTCTCTGCCCCAGGTCACGTCTCTGGTTTGAAGTGTTCTGCAGTGTTTCTTGAGGAGCTGCAGACACTCGCCTGGCTTCAGCTGGGCTTGTGAGTGCTTCAAAAATAGCCTCCCACCATCACAAGATGTCTCCGTCTCACAGCTCCATTCTCTCTTGTCTTCCTGCTGGTACATGATTGGAACATGTCCCCGCGTGAACTCCCAGTGCTGCGCTGTGGGGAAAGTTCTTTTAAGGCAATCTGCAAAAGCACAGAAGGGGAAGGGAGAGAAGGAGGGACTAATTAGTCTTCTGTTCTGCTGCGCCTAGTGGAGCTTGTGTCAGACGCTCTGTCTGCTGGCTGCCCCAGCCCCCTTTCCTGGGGACTGAGCTGGGCTAGGAGGGAGCCTTCCTTGTGCCCCTTCACTGCATACTGCTGTTGCGACCAGAGCAGCTGCTTTCCCCCCACCCCTTTTGAGTGCGGCCAGGTTGTTGCTTCCCAAGACTCCTGTCTTGCACCCACCTATTTGTGGACAGGGAGAGCAGCCTCCCTCTCAGGTTACCTGTCACATGGGTTCCTCCAAATAACCTCACCGCTTGCGCTGGCCGTGCACTCTGCCCTGCTGCTCTTGCAGAGGAAGGGTGAGTGAGCCTCCTTGAAATGTTGTTTCTTCACCCACTGAGCGGAGCTGGGCTCTGCAGGACTGCAAAAGGTTTCTTGGCAGCCAGTGCTTAACACCGGAGTGCTACAGAATTTGTCTCTTGGTAGCCCAGCTTGGCACTTGCATTGTCTGGCGACGTGAGCTCATGGGGGAGCTGCAGAGGTTGGGGGTGGGGAGGCCAGGAGAAAGTCCTGACAGCTGTTTGGCACCGGTCCCCTGACCCCTGTCCTTCTTTCAGGAACAAAGAGTCGGCGGCTGGGACCGTCTCCGCCATGGGGAAGGACTACTACAAGACCCTGGGGATCCAGTCGGGGGCCAATGAAGATGAGATCAAGAAAGCCTATCGGAAAATGGCCCTGAAGTATCATCCCGATAAGAACAAGGATCCCAATGCAGAGGAGAAGTTCAAGGAGATTGCTGAGGCCTACGATGTGCTGAGTGACCCCAAGAAACGGGCCGTCTACGACCAGTATGGGGAGGAGGGTAAGTGGGGTGGGGCTGCTGGGTCTGTCAGCCAGCTAGTTCTTGCATCCCCAGACTGGCATTTTGCTCTGGCCCACAGTCCCTTCCTGTCCACAGGGGCAGGCCTCCTGGCTCAGCCCTGGGCCTGGGGTGCTAGAGGTCCCCAACTGAGTGCCCGTCTGGCATCTCCAGGGAGGGCAGAGAATTGCTCCCCTCTCAGACCCTGCAGAGCCACAAGCGGCCTGTGCTGACGTCACTGAGCAGGCCAAGGGGCTGGCTTGCTGCGAGGCAGGCTCCCTGTGTTGGCCTCCTGTGAAGCAAGCCGGATTGAGGGGTGGGTGGAGAAGAGTGCCTGGTCTTGTGTGGCGATAGCTGGGTCCAGTCTGGTTTCCAGAAGAGCAGCGGTTTCTCTGGGAAGGATTTCTCTTGGTAGCCTCTGGGCTGTGTTGAGCAGGCAGCCTCTATCTGGGGATCTGCAGGGGAGAAACTCCTTCCCTGTGGCGTCACCAAGGCCTGGCATGTGCCTTTGGCTGCTTCCTTTTCAGTACATGCTGCCTGGCGAGGTCCTGTTTGAGTGTCTTTCCCAGCTTCTCATTTTGTAAGCAAGTCTGGGCTGCTGGAAAGTTCTGCAGCCGGGGGAGAAGGATGGCCCTGGGAAGAGCTCTGGCATTGATCAGATTCGTTTAAGCCTTGCTGTACTGAACGGCCTCCTGTGCAATTGCCGACCTGTGGGTCCTGGCCCAGAACATGCAAGGCCTTGGGTGATCCGCAGTTCTGCAGGTTGAGCAACGTAGGTGTCTGGGCTTTGTGTATATGGTGCTTCCAAAATTCCAAAAGTTTTTGAAGACTTTAGCGTGGGGTGTCTGCAAAGAACGGTTGGGAGGGACCTGGGAGGTCAAGGTTACTAGCCTGTGCAGCAGAGTGGTGGTGGCAGAGCCCAGTTCCCTGACTGATGGGAGCGTTTTGCAGCCCCTTCTCAGTCTCTCTCCCCCTGCTTTGTCTCTTCACCATGACCTTCTCCACAGCCTGCAGGGGTCGAAGTCTTCTCTCTTGCTTGTGGATTTTCCAGAGGCGCCTGGTGGGCCACTGTAGGGAACAGTCTGCTGGACAAGGCAGGCCCCCTTTGCCCTGGGCCAGCAGGGCTTTTCTGATGTTGGTAACACTTTTTTCAAAAAGTGTATGCTGAAATTGTGACAAAGGGGTGAAACAGGATGGGGGGAAGAAGATAAGATCAGGCACAGCTTGGGGAAACTTGGAGGTGCAGCAAGAGCAGCTGCTCCCCCCCCCCAAAAAAAGCTGCCCTGAGGCAGATGCTCCAAGTTCTCCTCTGACTGGGCCGTCTAATTATGCCACCGTTGTGACTGACAAGAAGTAATTGCAGCTCTCAGCTGCTAACTGCAGCCTCCCTGTGGGAGGAAAGTCAGGGTGGTTCTTGGAAAAGATTTCCCTGGGCAGAGCCGAGGAGTGTTGGGAGGCTGAACAGGAAAAGAGGTCAGGTGCGGGGTCAGAGGCGACTGCTCTGCTCCTGGGGGAGGAAGGCAGAAGCTGCAGCTGCTGCAAAGTGGGCAGGGGGGTGGAGGCGGAGCCTTTTGCTTGGCTGCTTTGGGGGGCCAAGGAGCTGCCCGTTCAGTGTTTCCAGTACCTTTCCTTGGGCAGTGGGGGATTGGCAGCACTTGCGTGTGTGGCTCTCAGGGGTTAGGGTTGCCCCAGACCCCTCCTTTGTGTGTCTCTTTGACCTTCTGGCTTCGTGTCTGAGGACCAAACTGGGAAGATGAGCAGCTCTCTGGGGTGGCCTTACCATCGGGGTTTCCCATGCGCCCACGCCAGCACTCCCTTTGCCAGCCCAGGCACAAGGACAGCTCCTGCTTTTGCCCCTGGATTGCTGAGAGCCAGAACTGTGGGTGGCTTGGAGGGGTGCTGGATGCAGAGGGAGATGGAGGGTTCTGCTGTCAGGCAGCAGGCCCAGCGCACTGACCTCACGCAGGGCCTCCAGTGGACAGTTGGGTAGGAGTTGAGGTTGCTGTGCTGAAAGGTCCTTGGTAGCGCCAGGGAACTTTCTAGGGTCATCTGCGCCACAGCTGGCAGGAGGAAGCCAGACGTGGATGGGGGAATCCCCCAACATGTGCCTGCTTGCTAGTGTTCAGTAGGGTGCCATCTTGTTTTTTAGCCCTGAGTTTGGTTGTGTTTGGTTTCTCTTTGAACCTCTTAACAGGTGGTGGTGGTTCTCTTTCAGGGCTCAAAACAGGCGGCGGCTCCTCCGGCAGCTCAGGGAACACCTTCCACTATACCTTCCACGGAGATCCCCATGCCACCTTCGCCTCCTTCTTTGGGGGCTCCAACCCCTTTGACATCTTCTTCAGCAGTGGCCGTTCCCGGGTGTTCAATGGCTTTGACCATGATGACATGGATGTTGACGATGACAGTGATGACCCTTTCAGCGCCTTTGGTCGGTTTGGCTTCAATGGCATCAGCGGTATGCACCGGCGGCACCCAGAGCCCATCCATATGCGCCGGAAGGTACAAGACCCGCCAGTGGTGCATGAGCTGAAGGTCTCTCTGGAGGAAATCTACCACGGTGCCACCAAGCGGATGAAGATCACCCGACGGCGGCTGAACCCAGATGGGAGAACAATGCGGACCGAAGACAAGATCTTGAACATTGTCATCAAGCGTGGGTGGAAAGAGGGCACCAAGATCACCTTCCCCAAGGAGGGAGATGCCACCCCGGACAACATCCCAGCTGACATTGTCTTTGTCTTGAAGGACAAGCCGCATGCGCACTTCAGACGGGATGGGACAAACGTCATCTACACATCCATGATCAGTCTTAAAGAGGTAGGCACTTGGCTCGGGTTCCTGGGTGTGAGCTGGGAATCCTGGTGGGCTGGATTTCTGTGTGTGTTGTGCTGTGAAGAGGGGCCCATTCATGCTGGGTCATGAACAGGGGGGTGGGTGTGGTGGTGGTAGGGGAGGACAGAGGCTGTCAGCAACTAGGACTCCCTGCTGGGTTTTCCTGGCCGTTGGTTGCAGTGTGAAGCTGCTGCCCTCTTCTGGAAATGAGTGCCTTGCACTGGCTGTCTGGTGCAATGAACAGAGTGTCCATTCTCAGGCATGGAGGAGAGCCTGGCTTCTGTTCTGTAAGGGACAAGTTCTTGGGTGGTATAGCAGCACCATTGAACGCCTGCAAGAGGAAGCCCTGGGCTCTCGCCACATTATGTGGGGCAGAAGGGGGTTTCCTGGAGGGGGAGGGTTACATGGTCAGCATTGTGCTTGTGCTTTTAGAGAGAAAATAGCTTTTCTGTGACAAGTTGGCATGTCTGTTACATGTGTCTTGATGCTTTGCTTTGCTGAAAGACACTGCAAGGTCACAGTAAACGCAGGAAGCTGATAAGATTGTTTACCACTTTCCCAGAGAGTTGACCTTTCTCTGAAAAGGGAAAGGAATCTGTGGGACCCTCCCGACTGGATCTGTTCAGCTACCTTCTTGTTGCCCACCTCCCATTGCCTTCTAGTTGTGGCACTCTGCATGTGCTAGCAGTTGTAGCAGGGCCATATACGCATCTTTGCTGAGTTCATGTTCCATGTGAGAAATACCTTAAGGAAGCTGAGGTGTGGTGCAGGCCGGGGCTGGGGGGGGAGGGGGAGATTCACCCATGGCAGCACCTTGGTACAGGTTCAAATTGAATGGCCTTGGGCAGACTGCTCTTGACTGAACTGTGCTGGCAAGGTGCAAGGAGGAGTGTCCTTATTCCTGTAGCCTGGCAGAGGCCTGCCCCAAGGCCTTTCCAGAACACTTCGCAGCCAAAGGCTCCATCCCCAGCGTATTGCTGTCCCAAACCAAGGGGAAATGGAGGGTGAAAGGCTTGAGATGCTGGGGTCTCTGACCAAGTGCTGCAGGGAGGTGGACTTCCTTGGGGGCGTCCTTTCCTCCCCTCCTCTGCTCATTGGGATGCTCATTGCCATGCGCTGAGTCCTTCCCCATTCTTGCCTTCTTTCTTGGGCCAGTGAGATGCTTGTTGGCCCCCAGACTTTGCAGTCCTTCGTTCAGTAAGCAAGTTAAGAGCAGCGAGAAGTGACCAAACCTGAAAGAGAGCCTGGTGAGCTGGCTCAGGCCTTCCCTCTGGCTTGGCCTGTGCAGGGATGGAGTGGGCACCCACCCAATGTGGGGCCTTCGCTTTGCATGCCCCGCCCCACCCTTAGAGTCCTCTGTGGGGACCGATAAGGTTGCAGGTGCTCTAAATTATTATTATTAACAACAGTCTTTATATACTGCTTTTCAACTACAAGTTCACAAAGCGGTTTACAGAGAAAAATCAAATAACTAAATGGCTCCCTGTCCCCAAAGGGCTCACAATCTAAAAAGATGCAAAAGAACACCAGCAGACAGCCACCAGAACAGACAGTGCTGGGGTGAGGTGGGCCAGTTACTCTCCCCCTGCTAAAAAAAGGAGCACCCACTAGAAAAAGTGCCTCTTACCCAATTAGCAGGTTGTTGGTGAGTCCCAAGGAGTGGTTGACCCCTGGGGCCAGCAGCACGTCCTCCATTTTCATGAGACCAGCACGACCAGCTGCCACGTCTGCTTTCTGTGGGGCTCATGCACTGCTTTTTTCAGGAACTGGGTTGCAGTATGAGATCCTTCCTAATGGACTCCAGAGGGTCTTCTTTCTGCATATCACTGTAAGAGTTCTCCCTGCTCTCCTGGTGACCAGATCTAGGGAGTCAGCTGTCAGCACCCTCTCCAAATGTTTCTTGGCAACATTCTAGGCTCATGCTTTAGTGCAGTGGTCTTCAACCTTTTTTGTGCCCCAAGAAATGAGACCTCAAGTATGAGACTGGGGACCCACAGCCAACCCCGCCCTCCTCCTGGGACCCAGTCTGCCCACTCCTGTCTCTACCTGTCCCATTTCCCCCCACTTCTTATGTCTTTGCAGCAACCCTGTCAGGTGGCAACCTGAGTAGGGCCAGACTTGGGAGCTGTGGGGCAAGACAGCGAGAAGAGGCTGTGCAGAATTAGATCAAGAACTTGGTTTTGATAAGGCAGTCCAATGATTGGAGTGGATCCCAGCCCTCCCTTGCACAGGCTTTGAAAAGTTGCCGTGACCCCCCAAATGAGGCTTTGTGCCCTGCTGGGGTCATGACCCACTTGCAGTGCTGATTTGACTGGGGAGAAGGACTTGAGTGTTGCTGGCAGGAAGAGGGACTAAGGGGGCATGCTGGGGAGATGGGGAGAGAGACTTCTGGCAGGCAAAAGACATGAACAGGCCTGTCTCAGGAAGGGGCCATGTGTGTTGGCAGGGAGCTTTGGAAGTCAAGGGGCCAGAGAGACAGGGTGTGTGATGCAGGGGGCTGAAGACCATCAGCTGAGTCAATGCTCCTGTCTGCAGCCGGTTGCCTCTCTTCATGGGGGCACATCTTGTCCATTCACTTGGGGACATTTCTTCGGTGACATCCTGGGCTAAGGCAGGGCTGTTGGTGCTCTGCACGACTTCTCCCACACTACTGTTATGGCCTCTGTAGTAGCTGCTCTGTCTGTTGTGTCCCTCTGGGGCAGACTTGGGGAATCTTAATTGGGCAGTTTGTCGGGTTTGGGTCTGCAGATGGGGCAGAAGCTTGATCTTGCTGCTGCAAGACCTCTGGCTCGAGCCCCCTTGTGCTGAGGTGAAGTGTTGTCTTGAGTAGTGGTGCACTGGAGAGCTTCCACCAGTAGTCTGGCTCCCCAGCATGACCAGGTTGCAGCTTGAGGTGGATGGGGAATGAGGAGGCTTGAGCAAAGCAGGGAAGTCCGCTGTGGTTCCAGGAGCCCTTGCCCTCTTGATTTGGGACTGTGTTGCTGCCATTCCAGGCCTCCTTGAAGCTAGCAGGTGAGGGCAGTGGCAAGCATCACCTTCCTGGAGTAAGATCCCTTGTGCCTGCTGCTGAAAGCCAGGCCCTCTCCCAGGATCCTGCTTTCATAACATGTTGAAACCTGCTGGCTCCCACAAGCACAATGCCACCTCCAGCCTGGGATCCCTGCCTGGCAATTGGTCTATGAAGTCCCTCTAAACTCAGCCAGGACAGTCCTGGAAGTGTATCTTGGGCTCTGGGAAGTTTGGGGTTGGCTCTGCATTGAAAGGACACAATCTTTTCCTCCTCCGGTCCTGATGGCCCTGAGTGTGCCTCCACATGGCACTTGGTCTGACACTTCCTTTCTCCTCTCCTTTTTTCAGGCCTTGTGCGGCTGCACCGTGAACATTCCTACCATCGACGGGCGTGTCATCCCCCTGCCCTGCAGCGACATCATCAAGCCAGGCACTGTGAAGAGGCTGCGTGGCGAGGGGCTGCCTTTCCCCAAGGTCCCCACCCAGCGCGGAGACTTGATTGTCGAATTCAAAGTCCGTTTCCCGGACAGAATAGCCCCCCAGACCCGACAGATCCTCAAGCAACACCTCCCCTGCTCCTAGAGTCGTCGCCCTGAGCCCGCTGACCGTCTGCCAGCAGCTTGCCCTCTGTGCTGCAATGCTCCACGCGTGTGAGCTGGTGTGCACGTGGCCTGCACCATCACAGGGGCTACGCTATGGCCCCTGCTGCAAACCACACACCCCTTCCCCAGAAGCTCTGGCCTGGTTTGTGTGCCCTCTTCCTTTTTCCCTTGGCCAGGAGCCTGGCGCACTGCAAGTGGCTCCCTTCTGAGCCTGGTTTCTCTGCCTTTGTGTGAGCCTTGAGGCTCCAGTGTGCCTCTGTCCCTTGGGAGGTTTTGGCTGGTGAAGAGCAGATAGCATCATGCTGGGCAGCAAAAGGGATGTGATACCTGGTGTAAATAAGTCTCCAGCACCTCTCACCTGTCCACAGATTGTCTCCTCATCATTTTAGGGTGCTCTTGCTGTGGCAGCGGACTTAAAAGCCCCAGAGCTGCCCAGTCCTGTGTCAGGCCCCAACTGACAGTATCCAGTGGCCATCCTGTGCTGTGCCTGCATCTGGGCAGAGTATGAAGCTCTGGCCCACCACCTTCATTTCTGAGCACACAGGACTTCTGGTTTTGCAGACTAGTCCAGACCAGACCAGGGGGCTCTCCTGGGACAGAACTCGGCATGCTGGCAGGCCATGGCCCTGTTTTGGCACTGCAGGGCCAGCGACAGACCAGGGAACCAGCAGCACTAGAGGTCCTTTTTTGCCAGGTCAACCTGAATTGATGCTTCCTTGTTTTGAACTCTGAATAGAAACCTCCTAAGGATTGGCCTCTCCCTGTTCTGTTGGGTTCCCCAGTGCGGTTCCTCTGAAAACTCTCTTGGGGGGGGGAAGCGCCTCCCCCTTTCGGACTGAAAGAGTATGGCAAGTGTTATGGGTCAGAATTGGAGGCCGGGGCATTGCTTGGCTAGTTTTCAGGGGTGTGGGGGAAAGGCCAGTGTGTGTGCTGGGTGTCTTCAGGGAGAGGGCTGGGCTTGGGGGGGAGGAATCTGAGAGCAGCCATTGGTGGGGAGCTGTCAGAAGGCTGCAGTAAGAAACACTGCAAGGCCCCGCCACACAAAATAGTGGGAAACCTTAGAACATTTTTATCCTTGTCAGCTGAAGGTTGCTGGGAAAATGAGCTGTTCCTGGGCCTGGCTTTTTAATAAGGTTCTGGAGCTGCTTTTCAAAAGCACTCCCCCCCCCCCATAAGATGTGGTGCCAAAACTCTCTTTCACAGGATTCCCAACTTCCATCTTTGTTTGAATGGGGATATTTATTCAGACTTGGAGTGGGAGAGACTGCCTTCCGCCTCCTCTGTGTCCACCACTGTGGCTGGACTTACTTCCTATGTTCAGGTAACTTGTGGAGCAGGCCTTGTGGCTGTCACTTCCACTGGCTTTGGGAGCTGACACAAAGCAAACTCTTTTACCTGTGGCAGGGAGGAGTGTGCCACTGCTTGGCGCACTGCCGCTTCCTGTATAGCTGTACAGAACCTGATGTGTCAGAGTCTTTTAATGTGCAATTTTGAGGGGGAAAATTAAAACTGTTACGCAGTGTTAGAACTTATCAACCAGTTTGAATGGTTAAGACAATGCCTTTTTTGCACCCTCCAGTGTGTGTGTGTGTGTGTTTAAAATACAAAAAAACTGGTTGGGCAGGAGCAGATGGGTGAGAGTTGGGGGTGAAGGTGGCAACAGAGCCTTTGGGGTTTTTCTCCATTTTCGGGGAGTCCCGGGGTGGTTTTATAGCAGTTTTTTTGTATTTCTCCTCCTTTTGTAATGTCCTGTATTAATATTTAAAAATAAAGTATTTTAAAAATAATGGCTGTGAGGTCTTCAGTGATTGTCATGTGATGTAATGGGGCTACCCTAGACGTGTACATCTGTTGCAGCAGAAAGCTGCGTCTTGAGATGACTTTGAGAGGGAGGCAGCAGCAACTTTCCTAGATTCGTAGCCCATATGAACAGACACACAAAATGCCACAGATGCAGACATGTTCCCTTTTCTGAAAGGAAATTCACTGCGACTGGCTTCTTCCTGGAGGCTCCAGTGGTGTCACTTGGCTTGTCTTTCTAGTATGGCTGCCCTCGGTGATGACCTCTAGGTTCCCCCAGCAGATGGATCAGCCCTGGTCAGCCTTCCACTACAGAAGATCTGGACCAACGTGGTGTGAGACAATGCAGTTATTCATGCCCTGTCAGCCCCCCCAGACTTCCTAGGTTTGCCAGGTCTTGGAGTTGCACCCAGTTGTTCAAAACTGCAGCCCTTTTTTAGCCCCAAGGTGGAAAGTGCATCATTCTGTTGAGGCCATGCTAGCAAGTATTCAGGCCATGCTTGGCAGGCTGGTCCATCAGTCCTTGGTATCTCCTGTTAAGGGGCTTGTCACAGAAGAACTGGGGAAGAACTGTTGCTCTCTGCCGGAGTCCCTGGGGAACTCTTGTCAGTCCAGGGTGTAAGCCAAATGAGCCAGGCGAATTTATGGTCTGATCCCCAAGTAAAGCAGAGGTTTTTTTGGCCAGTAGAGTGTGTCACCTGGTGCAGTCCACACCTGCTGCACCCCTCTAGTGACACCACTGGTATGAAGCATCCTCATCTGTGCACAAGGTATTATGTGACTAAGCAGTAAGTGAGAAACTGTTTCTCACTGGACATCCAGAGACTGATGCGGTGGTGCCTGGGGCTGAGTGGCTACACCTTTCAGTGTTTTGATCTCTTGCACTTTCTGGGGAAGGCAGAATGAAACAAATATAAAATCAATATTTACTAGCAAAACTTGGCCCACATTGTAATTTAAGGAGCATGTGGAGTGCGCAATCCAGCCCAATGGGCTGCTGTTACACTGATACATTCTTCGAACATCTGGCTTGAGGGAGAGTCCTGTGGAACTGCAAAGTGCATCTTGAATTGTCTAAATTTGTTGGCATAACAAATGGAAGTGCTAAGGCAGTCAGTTGAGTATGTGTGTCCTTGACTGGGCATTCACAATGTCATTGAAACCAGACTTGTAGCAAGCCTGACCAGTTTCTTGCCCACAGGTCTGGTAATGAAAGTGGAGTGCCCTAGAGTGACCTCTCTCATAATGTGTGTGTAACGTGTAGGCCATGCATCTTGAGGAGATTCGTTGTCGTCCTCCCCTCAGAGGGGAGAGCATCCAATTTGTGGACAGGCAAAGCTTATAGAAATGGGCTAAGTTGAAGAGCTGTGGGAGGAAGGACCCCCTCCCGCTGGCTCACTGCCTTGCTCAAGAGACCCAGGGCTGGAGTTGCCTCTGTTGCGAAGGAGAAGAGGTGGTGATGGCTCCAGTCTTGGCTGGTCTTCAGGCATATAAGGTCGCCAAGAGGGTTTTCCTGGGATTGGGGAGAAGGGTCCAATGGTTCCCTCCAGCAAAAAGGGGAACCAAGAAGGCTTAAGAACATAAGGGCCCTGCTGGATCAGGCCAAAGGTCCATCTAGTCCAGCTTCCTGTATCTCACAGTGGCCCACCAAATACTTCAGGGAGCACAAAGGACCGCAAGACACAACCTGTATCCTGGTGCCCTCCCCTGCACTTGTCATTCTGAGGTAGTCTATGTCTAAAATCAGGAGGCTGCACATACCTATCATGACTTGTAATCCATGATGGAATCCTCCAGAAACTTTTCCAATCCCCTTTTGAAGGCATCTAGGCCAGATGCCATCACCACATCCTGTGGCAAGGAGTTCCACAGACCAACCACATGCTGAGTAATGAAATATTTTCTTTTGTCTGTCCTAACTTTCCCAAAACTCAATTTTAGTGGGTGTCCCTGGTTCTGGTGTTATGTGAGAGTGTAAAGAGCATCTCTCTATCCTTCCTGTGCATGATTTTGTATGTCTGAATCATGTCCACCCTCAGGCGTCTCTTTTCTAGGCTGAAGAGGCCCAAACGCCATAGCCTTTCCTCATAAGGAAGGTGCCCCAGCCCCGTAATCATCTTAGTCGCTCTCTTTTGCACCTTTTCCATTTCCACTATGTACTTTTTGAGATGTGGCGACCAGAACTGGATGCAACACTCCAGGTGTGGCCTTACCATCGATTTGTACAACGGCATTATAATATTAGCCGTTTTGTTCTCAATACCTTTTCTAATGACGTCAAGCATAGAATTGGCCTTCTTCACTGCTGCCGCACATTGGGTCGACACTTTCATCGACCTGTCCACCCCCCCCCCCCCAAGATCTCTCTCCTGGTCTGTCACACACAGCTCAGAACCCATCAGCCTATATGTGAAGTTTGGATTCTTTACCCCAATGTGCATGACTTTGCATTTACTTGTATTCCATTTACATTTACTTCCATGGAGGAGCTTGTGGGATCTGAGCCTGCAGTGAGGGTGCCTCTCCTGTGACTGCCACCAGCCATTGGGGGGGTGCCTCCCGGGAGGGACAGGCAGCTGGAACAGAGCCTGCTAGTCATGGCAAGGCTGTGCCTGGGTTGAGGCCAGCGGAGTGGGAACAAGCTGGTTCTGGAGCGCAATCTGAGTGCAGTGCCAAGAGTGCTTCTGTGGCCCAAGGGGTGCCAGAGTGGCTCTCAGCGAGTCCCTCACCCATGCCTTGTCCCAGCAGCACCCCCCCCTCCCAGCTGTGCTTGCATGCCTGGGCACTTTGCATCCTAGCTGGGACTACTAGCATTTATGCAGAGGGGCTAGAAGTGGCTTGAGGGCTCCTTCCTCCCCAAAGCGCTTTTGAAGGAGACAGCTGTTCTGAGCAGTCGTTGCTGGGCTGAACTGCAACCAGCTGTCCCATTTCTGGTGCTGGGCTAGACAAGGTGCTCTGCTCTGGAAGCCTTTGCAGCCCACTAGATCTGGCCCAAGTCCCTGTGGTACCTGGGGCCAGCCCGGTCTGGGGTCATGGTCCCCAATTTTGGGGGGCCACAAAAACACCCCCCCTTCACAATGGTGATGGCAGCACTTCCCTCCCGCCACCACCTCTTGTCCCATCCAGCCTCACCTGACATCAGAAAAGAGTACCACATATGCAGCAGCATAGCCAAGGCAGGTCACAGAGGTCACAGCACTCTTTGGGCAGCATTCTTCTGGGGGTGGCAATGCTGCCCGTGCCACCTCGCTCACCCCTGCACCCTACCCAAATGTGACGAGAGGGTGTTTTGAGGCCTTAAAATGTCACTGCGGGTTTTGCCCAAAAAAACCCCAAAGTGCCATTCGAAGGTCTTCTGGGGCCTCAGAACCCTTTGGACACATCTGGAGGGGGTGAGGGGGCAGCCCAGGTCAGGGGACAGTCCTGGAAGGTGTGCCCCAAGGTGGGACACCTTCTAGCTGTGCCACTGGGAGGGGGGAATGATGTGCTGGAGCAGCGGCTGTCCCTCTGCCTGCTTCAAAGGCACCTCTAGCCAGCGAGCAGGGCCTGGAGTAGATGGTGTGGAAGGCCATGAATGCAAAGTCATTTCTTCGTAAGCCGAGCTCTTTCCAGACATGCATCCCAAGAACACTGCCTCTACTCCAGGCTCTCCTCTCCAACAGCAAGTGGTTGTAACGTGGCGCCATGTCCGTGGCCACTGACTGCTGTGGATCCTTGGATTGGGCTTGCCGCCCAGGTAACAGCAGCAAGGCAGCAGCGCCACCTGCTGGCCACCCAGCGGCCACTTGCCTTCAGGTCTTGGCCATGCCACTCCCACTCTTCTCACCTAGTCAGTAGACAGCAGGTCCACCAGCTTCGGGGCTCACCAGGGTTTAGAACAAGTTAGTATTTCCGCTCTCTTGAATGCAGCAAGATGGAGCCTAAAATGCTCAAGATGCGCAGGGCACACCTGCCCTCAGCATGGCCTCCTCCCTGAAATTCTCTGCAGCACCATCTGCCTACTGCGCTTTGCTTCTTGGGGTTCTGCAAGGGCAGGCGTGGCCACGTAGTTGGAGTGAGCTGTACAGAGAAATCCCGAATGTGCTGGCTCCTCATCTCTGGCCACCGTGAGATACATGAAGATGGACTATGTGGGGCTTTGGCCTGATCCAGCAGGGCTCTTCTGATGTTCTTACAAGGAGTACAGCTCAGGAGCACGTCTGCAGCCTGCTGTGACAGCTTTTCTTAAGCAGTTTTTGCCCAACTTTGCATATACGCAACAGGGACCAAATGTGTACAGCTGTGAGCCAGGCAGAAAAATGTTCAGCATTGTCTAGTTCTCCAGCAGAGGTCCTGCCTGGAAAAGCTGGAGCTTGTCACAGCCTCCTATGCACTAATCCTAGCCAAGACAGCCTAGCCACTTATTGCCATGCAGTAAGTGGGCCTGCCTTTGAAAGCAGTTTGGAAGCGTCAGCTGGTCTACAGTTCTGCCAGCAGCATTGGTGGATAGGGTGAGGACATGAGAGGGTTTGACCCCTGTGTGGCACCATCTCCATTGGTAGGTTACATTTGCTTTCTGGGTCCAATGCAAGCCGCTGGGCTTCCCCTTTCCCTTCACGTCCTGGGACAGATTCCTCCATATCTGCCTGCCCGGCCCGAGGCCTGCATTGGAGGTCTTGCTCTCTGGGTTATTGGTGACAGAAATCTGATTGGCAGACACAAGAGGCTAAACCCTTTGGGTGGTGGTGGGGCCCTGTTGTGAAACTCCTTTTCCAGAGAGACCTCCACAAGTTGCCAACTCCTCAGGATTGCCTTGAGATCTCCAGGAAAGCCATCCTGGTCATTTTAACAGGGCCCCCGGAATACCCAACATTATATTGAGTTGGGAAAAAATACATGTGGGAATAGCTTCCGTCAGAGTGGATACTGGATTGGCTGGCTCTGGCTCCCCTCTGTTTTGGAGGCAGCTCTGGATTCCCTGCTGCATGTGTTTTTGCCTGGTTTGTTTCCCTCTCTGGTCCTGGTTATGGGGGGGGGGGGGTTGAGAGGAGGGCCATGTGTCTCTGGGTTGGCTGCCTCTGGCTCCCCTCTGTTTTGGAGGCAATTCTGGATTCTCTGCTGTGTGTGTTTTTGCCTGGTTTGTTTTCCTCTCTGGTCCTGGTTGTGGGGGGAGGGAGGTCCCCTGGGGGCTGGGCGGTAAGAATAGGCCCTCAGTTCGACTGTACTTGTCCTAAGAGGCGACTAAACAGCCACCGGGTAGGTGGGACTCGTTAGCCTGGGAAGGCAGCTTGTCAAAGAGAAGGAAAACTCTGATCCTAAACCTCCACTGCCTTGTGGCCATAAGAACATAAGAACAGCCCCACTGGATCAGGCCATAGGCCCATCTAGTCCAGCTTCCTGTATCTCACAGCGGCCCACCAAATGCCCAGGGAGCACACCTGATAACAAGAGACCTGCAAGGCTTCCTGGGAATTGTAGTTAAGAACATAAGAACAGCCCCACTGGGTCAGGCCACAGGCCCATCTAGTCCAGCTTCCTGTATCTCACAGCGGCCCACCAAATGCCCCAGGGAGCACACCAGACAACAAGAAGACCTGCAAGGCCTCCTGGGAATTGTAGTTTAAGAACATAAGAACAGCCCCACTGGATCAGGCCATAGGCCCATCTAGTCCAGCTTCCTGTATCTCACAGCGGCCCACCAAATGCCCCAGGGAGCACACCAGATAACAAGAGACCTCATCCTGGTGCCCTCCCTTGCATCTGCCATTCTGACATAACCCATTTCTAAAATCAGGAGGTTGCGCATACACATCATGGCTTGTACCCCTTAATGGATTTTTCCTCCAGAAACTTGTCCAATCCCCTTCTAAAGGCGTCTAGGCTAGACGCCAGCACCACATCCTGCGACAAGGAGTTCCACAGACCGACCACACGCTGAGTAAAGAAATATTTTCTTTTGTCTGTCCTAACCCGCCCAACACTCAATTTTAGTGGATGTCCCCTGGTTCTGGTATTATGTGAGAGTGTAAAGAGCATCTCTCCATCCACTGCATCCAGTTATGGAAAGTTATGCAAAGTTATGCAAAGTTTGCAAAAGTTTGCAAAGTTATCCATCCAGTTATGCAAAGGCTTCAGGAGTCAACCTCGAGGCAAAATCCGGAGTCGGAGTCCCTGAGGCAGTTCATGGCTGAACACAGTCACGTTCTTGCAACTCCTGTGACGCCGCTGGAACCAACCGTATTGGCTTCTGCCTTTCCATTGGGCCATTCCAGCAACGTGGAGAGGGGGGATTTGCTGCATGGGTAACAGCCTATCCTCCATACCTTCTTTACCCAGGCTTCGCGCACTGGAGAGGACACTCCAACTTCGCCATACGGCGTCAGCACAACACGGGAAGCAGCAGTTTACCGGTTATAAGTCTTTGCTCAATTGGCGTAGAGTGTGACGCCAGGGGCTGCTTCCGACAGTGGGAGAGATCATTGCATCTCATTGGGCAGCTACCACCCACCTTTAGCTGGGCAGTCCCCAGCCAGTAAGGTGCTGCCTTGCCACAGTCCGTTAAGCTCACGGGATGCGTGGAGTTTAGGGTGAAAACCGACAAGCGGATCGACAACTCTGCACCAGGCAACAGAAAACTCCTGCCCTAAAGCTGGGCACCTGGAATGTTAGGACAATGACACCTGGCTTTTCTGACGACCTGCAAGAAATAGATGACGCAGGCAAAACAGCTGTCATTGACATGGAGCTGAGTAGACTGCAGATGGACATCATCGCCCTTCAAGAGACGAGGCTGCCAGATTCAGGATCTGTCAAAGAGAGAAATTTCTCATTTTTCTGGCAGGGAAAACCACCAAACGAGACCAGGGAACATGGCCTTGGCTTTGTGGTCAGAAATACCCTGCTGGGATTCATCATCCCACCTACTGCAGGAAGTGAAAGAATTTTGTCCCTGCAGCTCCACTCATCAGCAGGACTTGTCATTCTCATCAGTGCATATGCACAGACTCTGTTGTCTTCAGCAGAAGCTAAAGACAAATTCTCTGATGACCTCGCCACCACTATCAAGAAAAGCCCCGAAAAAGAGCCATTGTTCATCCTTGGCGATTTCAGTGCTAGAGTTGGTGCTGATCACAGTTCGTGGCCCACTTGCTTAGGCCAGTTCGGCACTGGGAGGATGAACGAAAATGGCCAACACCTGCTAGAGCTTTGCTGTCATCACGGTCTCTGTGTCAGCAACACATTCTTCAACACAAAGCCCCAACACAGAGTCTCTTGGAGACACCCAAGATCAAAGCACTGGCACCAGCTCAACCTGATTCTCACCAGACGCTCCAGCCTTCCCAGCATCAAGATCACACACAGTTATCAGGGTGCTGCCTGCGACACTGACCACTCCCCGGTGTGCAGCAGAGTGAAACTGCAAACAAAGCGACTGTATTGCATGAAAAAGGAAAGAAGACCAGCATTGATGCCAGCAAGACCCGGGATCAGGGAAAAGTGAAGAAATTTGCACGAGCACTTGAGGAATCTCTTCCAGGCCCGGCCGACACAAACGCATCCAACAGATGGGAACATTTCAAGAATGCCATTTACAACAACGCCTTGTCCATATTTGGCAAGAAGAACAACAAGGTGGCAGACTGGTTTGCTGCTCGCAGCAAAGGCCAGCAGATTGCCAGGAGATGTGCTAATGACTACTGGCTCCAGCTCTGCTCCCAAATACAGATAGCAGCAACATCAAGGGGATGTATGACGGTATCAAGCAGGCCCTAGGACCAATGCAGAAAAAAATTGCCCCTCTGAAGTCTGCCACATGCGAGGTCATCCAGGATCGGGCGCAGCAGATGGAACGCTGGGTGCAGCACTACTCTGAGCTATATTCCAGAGAAAATGTAGTCACCGAAGAAGCGCTGAACAACAATGAGTGCCTGCCTGAGCTGGAGGAGCTTGACAGTGAACCAACCCTAGAAGAACTTCACGTGGCCCTGGACTCCCTTGCCTTTGGCAAGGCACCTGGAAAAGACAGCATTCCTGCTGAAGTCCTAAAGTGCTGCAAAGAGATCATTGTCACTGAGCTGCATGAAATCCTCTGTCTCTGCTGGAGAGTAGGTGGAGTACCTCAAGACATGAGGGATGCAAACATCATCACGCTGTACAAGAACAAAGGCGACAGGGGTGACTGCAACAACTACCGCGGCATCTCTCTCCTTAGCGTTGTAGGAAAGCTGTTTGCCCGAGTTGCACTAAAGAGGCTCCAGGTACTTGCAGAGAGCGTCTATCCAGAATCGCAGTGTGGATTCCGAGCCAACAGGTCCACCACTGATATGGTATTCTCCCTTAGACAACTGCAGGAGAAATGCAGGGAACAACGACAGCCACTCTTTATAGCCTTCATAGATCTCACGAAGGCTTTCGACCTGGTCAGCAGGGATGGCCTCTTCAAGATTCTCCCCAAGATTGGATGTCCACCCAGGCTCCTCAGCATCATCAGATCCTTCCACAAGGACATGAAGGGCACTGATGGCTCCACATCAGACCCCTTTGACATCCGAAGCGGCATGAAGCAGGGCTGTGTTCTTGCACCAACCTTGTTTGGGATCTTCTTCGCTGTCCTGCTGAAGCAGGCCTTTGGAACTGCAACAGAAGGCATCTATCTCCGGACCAGATCAGACGGAACGCTCTTCAACCCCTCCAGACTGAGAGCAAAGTCCAAAGTCCAGCTGAAATGTCTGCGTGACTTCCTCTTTGCCGATGATGCAGCTATCACTACCCACTCTGCCAAAGATCTCCAGCAGCTCATGGATCGTTTTAGCAAGGCCTGCCAAGATTTTGGACTGACAATCAGCCTGAAGAAAACACAGGTCATGGTTCAGGATGTGGACTCACCTCCCTGCATTACAATCTCTGCGAATGAACTGGAGGTTGTCCATGACTTTGTGTACCTTGGCTCAACGATCTCTGACACTCTTTCTCTCGATACCGAACTAAATAGACGCATCGGTAAAGCAGCTACCACATTTTCCAGACTCACAAAGAGAGTCTGGTCCAACAAGAAGGTGACGGAACATACCAAGATCCAGGTCTACAGAGCTTGCATCTTCAGTACACTTCTATACTGCAGCGAGTCATGGACTCTTGGAGTCATGGAGAAGAAGCTGAACACTTTCCACATGCGCTGCCTCCGATGTATCCTCGGTATCACCTGGCAGGACAAAGTTCGAAACAACACAGTCCTGGAATGAGCTGGAATCCCCAGCATGTATACACTGCTGAAACAGAGACGCCTGCGTTGGCTCGGTCATGTTGTAAGAATGGATGATGGCTGGATCCCAAAGGATCTCCTCTATGGAGAACTCGTGCAAGGAAAGCGCCCTACAGGTAGACCACAGCTGCGATACAAGGGCATCGCAGAGAAGATGTTAAAAGAGAAGATGTTTCAGACCTCATTGATAAATTAAAGATCAATAAGTCACTGGGCCCTGATGGCATCCACCCAAGGGTTATTAAGGAATTGAAGAATGAGGTTGCAGATCTCTTGACTAAGGAATGCAACGTGTCCCTCAAAACGGCCACGGTGCCAGAAGATTGGAGGATAGCAAATGTCACGCCTATCTTTAAAAAGGGAAAGAGGGGGGACCCGGGAAACTATAGGCCGGTCAGCCTAACATCCATACTGGGTAAGATGGTGGAATGCCTCATCAAAGATAGGATCTCAAAACACATAGATGAACAGGCCTTGCTGACTGAGAGTCAGCATGGCTTCTGTAAGGGTAAGTCTTGCCGCACGAACCTTATAGAATTCTTTGAAAAGGTCAACAGGCATGTGGATGCGGGAGAACCCGTGGACATTATATATCTGGACTTTCAGAAGGCGTTTGACACGGTCCCTCACCAAAGGCTACTGAAAAAACTCCAGTCAGGGAATTAGAGGACAGGTCCTCTCATGGATTGAGAACTGGTTGGAGGCCAGGAAGCAGAGAGTGGGTGTCAATGGGCAATTTTCACAATGGAGAGAGGTGAAAAGCGGTGTGCCCCAAGGATCTGTCCTGGGACCGGTGCTTTTCAACCTCTTCATAAATGACCTGGAGACAGGGTTGAGCAGTGAAGTGGCTAAGTTTGCAGACGACACCAAACTTTTCCGAGTGGTGAAGACCAGAAGTGATTGTGAGGAGCTCCAGAAGGATCTCTCCAGACTGGCAGAATGGGCGGCAAAATGGCAGATGCGCTTCAATGTCAGTAAGTGTAAAGTCATGCACATTGGGGCAAAAAAATCAAAACTTTAGATATAGGCTGATGGGTTCTGAGCTGTCTGTGACAGATCAGGAGAGAGATCTTGGGGTGGTGGTGGACAGGTCGATGAAAGTGTTGACCCAATGTGCGGCGGCAGTGAAGAAGTCCAATTCTATGCTTGGGATCATTAGGAAGGGTATTGAGAACAAAAGGGCTAGTATTATAATGGCGTTGTACAAATCTATGGTAAGGCCACACCTGGAGTATTGTGTCCAGTTCTGGTCACCGCATCTCAAAAAAGACATAGTGGAAATGGAAAAGGTGCAAAAGAGAGCAACTAAGATGATTACGGGGCTGGGGCACCTTCCTTAGGAGGAAAGGCTACGGCGTTTGGGCCTCTTCAGCCTAGAAAAGAGATGCCTGAGGGGGGACATGATTGAGACATACAAAATTATGCAGGGGATGGACAGAGTGGATAGGGAGATGCTCTTTACACTCTCACATAATACCAGAACCAGGGGACATCCACTAAAATTGAGTGTTGGGCGGGTTAGGACAGACAAAAGAAAATATTTCTTTACTCAGCGTGTGGTCGGTCTGTGGAACTCCTTGCCACAGGATGTGGTGCTGGCGTCTAGCCTAGATGCCTTTAAAAGGGGATTGGACAAGTTTCTGGAGGAAAAATCCATTAAGGGGTACAAGCCATGATGTGTATGCGCAACCTCCTGATTTTAGAAATGGGTTATGTCAGAATGGCAGATGCAGGGGAGGGCACCAGGATGAGGTCTCTTGTTATCTGGTGTGCTCCCTGGGGCATTTGGTGGGCCGCTGTGAGATACAGGAAGCTGGACTAGATGGGCCTATGGCCTGATCCAGTGGGGCTGTTCTTATGTTCTTATGACATCTGCAGGAGGGATCTGAAAGCCTTAGGAATGGACCTCAACAGGTGGGAATCTTTGGCTTCTGAGCATCCCCCTTGGAGGCAGGCTGTGCAGCATGGCCTCTCCCAGTTTGAAGAAACACTTGCCCACCAGACTGAGGCAAAGAGGCAAAGAAGAAAGGCCCACAGTCAGGGAGACGCACCAGGGATTTGCTCCCAGTGTGGAAGGGATTGTCACTCCCGAATTGGCCTCTTCAGCCACACTAGACGCTGTTCCAGAACCACTTTTCAGAGTGCAATACCAGAGTCTCCCGAGACTGAAGGATGCCAATGATGATGAGAGTGGACAATCCTACACGTTTTCAGAAGAAACTAAAAATAAGAACATGTTGGCAGCTGTGGCTTGGAGAACCTTTGCTCAGCTTCGGCTGATTCAGTAGCTGAAACCATAGTTGAGTTGTTTGGACCTGGTCACAGTGATACACACCTTAGTGACATTGATTAGATTCTTGCAATGTGCTCTTTGTGGGGCTGCCCTTGAAGACTGTTTGGAAACTGCAGTTAGTGCAGGATGTGGCTACCTGTGTGGTTGCAGGGGAGACACTGCTCCAGCAGCTACACTCAGTTTGTTTCTGGGCACAATTCAAGGTGCTGGTTTTGACCTTTTAGGCCTTTTTTGGTTTGGGACCAGGGGACTTCAGGGACCACCTTCTTCTGTGTAATCTGACCTATCCATTGAGGCAATCTGGGAGGGCTCTTTTAGCTGTGCCACCATTGATGGAGGTGCAGAAGATGGCAGAGAGGAGTAGGGCCTTCTCAGTTTTGGCACCCAGACCATGCAATTTTCTCTCCCTGGATTTGAGATCTGCTCCCTCCTTGGAAGGCTTCTCAGTAGGATCTTAAGGCATTTTTGTTCACAATGGACTTGTTGCTTTCAGATGTGGACTGTGACTGGACTCTCAGGATTTGATTGGTGTTCCACTGATGCTGATTCATTGTAATTCTAGAATTGTGCTGTCTTATTATTGCTTTTATTAAGCCATTTCTGCCCAACATTGCATATACGCAATGGGGACCAAATGTGTACACCTGTGGACCGTGCAAAAATTGGTTAAATAGTGTTTTAACAGTTGTCATCTGTCTTGGGTGCCTTTACCAGAAGAAGGTAGAAAACTATTAAATAAACCAACATAGGTCCTAATCTTATGCAGCTAGCATTCCGGCAGTGGTATGCACTTTATGACCATCACAGGCAGCAATCTGGAAGCACACACAGCCATGAGCTTCCAGACCACCACCAGAGGCCTTGTGCCCATGAGAGGGGGCTACAGGGGGTTAATTGTGCCCAGCCCCAGGAGCCAAAAGAGGAGGTCCAGAAGTTTACTGGGATCTTACATTTTCCAGTCTCACCTGGACTCACTGCCCCATGGGAGGCTGGGGCACTACTGTTTGCAAGCCACAGGCACTGGGCTGAGGAATGCATACATGACACTCAGATCTGGGAGGAATCTGCCCTGCTACAGTAGCTCTTTGGCTTGTGGCTCTGAGCGCCATGAAGGAGTGTTAGGAGCTCAGAGACACAGCTGGGGGACGACAACTGCTGCAGAAGTATGTTTCGGTGCAAACAGGATACTTTCCATTCTAGTGTGAGCCTAAATACGATAATGCTAATTTTCTGCAATGATATTCTGTATTTACAAGATTTTGGAGAGACTTAGGAGTGTGTTTAGTTTTCCATAGGACTGTATCTAGCTGCCAATGCCATGCGGCCAGCTGGACCTGGGGTCTGCACTGGGGAAGCCTGGTAGACCTGGGTCCCAAAGACTATTCTGGCTGTCGCCACCTTCCACTGGCCCTGTTTTGCCCCCTCCACTCCTCCTGGGAAGAGGCCCCCAAGAAACTTTCTCCCTCCAATAAAATTCCCTGCGGCAGGGTGGGTGTAAAGTGGAGTAGCGAGGGAAGGGCAGGGGCGTGTCGGAAGTGGGAGGGGCTGGCACCAGCATGGGTGAGTGGCACCAGATGCTCTCCCTTCTAGAGCCAGCCAGCACCTCCCCTTTGTCTCCTCAGATCTGGGCCAGGTCTGGGGAGACCCAGGGCAGGATCGGCCTCTGCCAGTTAACAGCCTGCAGCAGGGGGGCTTCAGGCAAGTGTCGCATTAGGGGCTCCCGACTCTGGGGCCCTCCCTCCGCCAGCACGCGGTCTGAGGAGGACCACTGTGGGCCAGCAGGTGGCGCTGCAGCCCTGGCTAGAAACGCGAGGCCCGGCGCAGGAGCGCAGCGGCTTCTTTGGTCCAGGCGCTGCCGGGCGGCGGGCCGCTTTCCTAACGACCCCAGTGCAGAAGGGAGCTTTTGCACCCACTCGCCAGGCTGCCAAGGTCTGGTTCCCGATGCGTCATCGTGGCGCAGACCCCCCCCCCCCCGCGCGTGCTTTGCCCCGCCTGCGTCCCGGCGCTGACCTGCGCTTTCCACGTGTTGTCCGTTTGCGCAGCCTGAAGAGGCCCTTCGCAGGCCACCCTCTCCGTGGGTTGGCGTCACCTGCAAACACCGTCCCTCCTGTGCTCACCCAAGGTGCAGTGCACCAGTCCCCACAGAGGTCATTGTGGGGGCACTTCAGGCTTTCCTCCACTGGGAAAATTGCCACCCTATCCCTCCGCTCTGCTTCCTGTTCTTAACCAGTGACCAGACCAGAGGAAGGCCTGTCCTCTTACCCCATGACTGCCAAGGCCACACAGGAGTCTTTGTCAAAAGCATCTTGAAAACGCAAGCGCCCAGAGGGGCCTGGCTCCCTGCCAGCCACCAGTAGTGTAGCTAGCGGGGGTGCAAAGCACTAAGTCTGGCAGGGAGCCTCACTGTGCAAGCGCTCCCCGTTGGAGCCATTCCGGGCCTAGAGCAAAACGGAAGTGTACGCTACAGTGAGGCTCCCTGCACAACTTAGTGCTTTGCACCCCCTCCAGCTACACTACTGCCACACGCACACACCTGCAGACCCTCTCAAGAATTCTGGAGGGTGAGTACTTGCTTTTGCAGAGCCCATCCTGACTTTTCCTCTGCAAGGCTCCTTCTTCTATATGCTCCTTAAGTTTAGTGTTCATTATGCTTTCTATCCTTTTACCTTGAATGCTAAATCAGACAGCCTGTAAATGCTCAAATCTCCTCCCAGCTATCTCCTTAAATTGTGGCTTCCTTCCAAGGCTTTGAGACACACACTGATTTAAAGGACAAGTGAACTGCTTTCCTTAGGAGAACAGCCATCTCATATTGGAGCTCCTTAGGAACTCTTAGTAGCTGCCATCCAGACCCAGTGATTTGTTAAGGGTTCCTTTGTGGATATGCTCCAAGACCTCATCTCTTTTTTTGTCTCAGTTCTTCAGACTCCCTCCCTGAGGAAGGGAAGTCAGTTCAAGCATAGCTGTCTGCCCTGCACCTTCTGTAGTGGAGACAAGTGCAAGGACCCAGTCAGCTTCTCTGCAGTCTCTGCACCCACTTCAGCAGCTCTTTCAGTGAATGGCCCAACAGCCTCCCTCACAGGTTTCCTGCCGCTGATGTATTTAAAGATGTTTGCATTGATCTCTGTATATTTTTAGCCAAGCACTCCTTGTGTTCTCCTTCTGCATCCTCTTCTGTCAGTTGACATTTCTTTTGCCAGTTTGTCTTCCTTGCTGTTCTCCTCATCTGGGCAAGGCGCCTTGCCTTTTACCGCTTCCTTGACTCCACTCACGAGCCACGCTGGCATCCCCTGGGAACTGGCCATGCTCTTGCCACTTGGAGGCATACAGTCTTGCTGAGCAGCTGTAAGAACATAAGAAGAGCCCTGCTGGATCAGGCCAAAGGCCCATCTAGTACAGCTTTCTGTATCTCACAGTGACCCACCAAATGCCCCAGGGAGCACACAAGACAACAGACACAACCTGCGTCCCCGTGCCCTCCCCTGCATCTGGCAATCAGAGGCAGCCAAAGAGCCTCTGATTTAAAACCAAGAGCTTACACATACCTAATATGACTTCTAACCTGTAATGAACTTTTCCAGAAATTTGTCCAATCCCCTCTTAAAGGCATCCAGGCAAGATCCCATCATTACTTCCTGTGGCAAGGAGTTCCACAAACTAATTACATGCTGGGCAAAGAAATATTTTCTTCTCTTGTCCTAATTCTCCCAAAACTCAACTTTCATGGCTGTCCTCTGGTTCTGATGTTATGCAAGAGGGAAAAGAGCATCTCTCTATCCACTCTGTCCATCCCCTGCATGGTTTTGTATATCTCAATCATGTCCCCCTCAGGTGCCTCTTTTCTAGATTGAAGAGGCCCAAACGCTGTAGCCTTTCCTCATAGGGAAGGTGCCCCAGCCCAGTAATCATTTTGGTTGCTCTCTTTTGCACCGTTTCCATCTCCACTATACCCTTTTTGAGATGTGGTGACTGGAACTGGACGTAATACTCCAGGTGTGGCTTTACCATCGATTTGTACAATGGCATTACAATATTAGCTGTCTTATTCTCAGTGCCTTTCCTAATGATCCCAAGCATGGAATTAGCCCTCTTCACTGCCGCCGCACATTGGGTCAACACTTTGATCGAGCTGTCCACAAGGACCCCAAGATCTCTCTCCTGATCCATCACAGACAGCTCAGAACCCATTAGCCTATATGTGAAGTTTTGATTTTTTGCCCCAATGTGCATGAATTTACACTTACTTACATTGAAACGCATCTGCCATTTTGCTGCCCAGTCTCCCAGTTTGGAGAGATCCTTTTGCAGCTCTTCACAGTCACTTCTGGTCTTCACCACTTGGAAAAGTTTGGTGTCATCTGCAAATTTGACCACCTCACTGCTTAGCCCTGCCTCCAGGTTATTTATAAACAGGTTGCAAAGTACAGGTCCCAGGACAGATCCTTGGGGCACACTGCTTTTCACCTCTGTCCATTGTGAAAACTGGCCATTGACATGCACTCTCTGCTTCCTAGACCTCAACCAGTTCCTAAACCAAGAGAGGACTTGTCCTCTAATTCCCTGACTGTGGAGTTTTCTCAGCAGTCTTTGATGAGGGACCATGTCAAACGCCTTCTGAAAGTCCAGATATACATAGGTTCTCCCGCATCCACATGCCTGTTGACCTTATCAAAGAATTCTAAAAGGTTTGTGAAGCAAGACTTACCCTTACAGAAGCCAGGCTGATTCTCCTCCCAGCAAGGCTTGTTCATCTATTTGGGATTCTATCTTTGATGAGGCATTCCACCATCTTACCTGGTTAATAGACGTTAGGCTGACTGGCCTATAATTACCTGGGTCCCCTTTACTTCCATTTTTACAGATTGGTGTGACATTTGTTATCCAATCTTCTGGCACCGTGGCCGTTTCAAGGGACAAGTTGCATATTTTAGCCAAGAGATCAGCAACTTCATTCTTCAGTTCCTTTATAACTCTTGGGTGGATGCCATCTCGGCCTGGTGACTTATTGATCTTTAATTTATCAATTAGGTCTGAAACATCTTCGCTATTAACCTCTATCCAACTTAATTCCTCTGTCAGGAGGGGCCGTTCGGGCAGCGGTATCTGCCCGAGGTCTTCTGCCGTGAAGACAGATGCAAAGAACTCATTTAATTTCTCTGCCATCTCTCAGTCTCCTTTTATCTCCCCTTTCCCTCCCTCACCATCCAGAGGGCCAACCGCTTCTCTGGCGGGTTTCCTGCTTCTAACATATTTGAAGAAGCTTTTATTATTCCCCTGAATGTGGCTGGCCATGCATTCCTCATAGTCTCGCTTGGCCTCCCGTATCACCTTCTTACATTTCTTTTGCCAAAGTTTATGTTCCTTTTTATTCTCCTCATTAGGGCAAGACTTCCATTTACGGAAGGAAGCTTCCTTGCCCTTTACAGCCTCTCTAACTTGGCTGGTTAGCCATGTGGGCACCTCCTGGACTTAGTGGAGCCCTTCTTCCTTTGCGGTATACACTTCTGCTGGGCCTCTGTTACTGTTGTTTTATCAGCTTGCTCTGAATGGGGTTGCACTCCCTCTGAAGGAGCAGGTCCGCAGCTTGGGGGTCCACCTGGACTCGCAGCTGCTCCTGGATTCCCAGGTGGCGGCTGAGGCTAGGGGGGCCTTTGCTCAGCTTCGGCTGGTGTGCCAGCTGCATCCGTACTTGGATCGTGCAGACCTGGCCACGGTGATCCATGCTACGGTGACATCGAGGTTAGATTATTGTAACGCGCTTTATGTGGGGCTGCCCCTGAAGACGGTTCGGAAACTGCAATTAGTGCAGAATGCGGCGGCCCGTGTGGTCACTGGAGCTAGGCGGTTTGACTCTGTCAGCCCGCTTCTCCGGGGGCTACATTGGCTGCCCATTCGTTTCCGGGCCCAATTCAAGGTGCTGGTTTTGACCTTTAAAGCCCTATACTGCTCTGGGCCAGGTTATCTTAGAGATTGCCTACTCCCGTACAATCCGGCTCGTCCTCTCAGGTCATCAGAGAAGGCCTTTTTACAAGTGCCGCCGCCTAAGGAGGTACGTGGGGCGGCGGCAAGAAATAGGGCCTTCTCAGTAGTGGCACCAACATTGTGGAACTCCCTTCCCCTTGACTTGAGAATGGCTCCCTCCCTCAAGACCTTTCGGCGAGGCCTGAAGACCTTGTTGTTTAACCAAGCCTTCTGACGTTATGGCCTTTTAAACATCTTTTATATATCTTTTAGTTGCTTTTTTACAGGCCCGATTCCTCTAAGAACTGCTGTTTTATGCTCTTTTATTCTGACTCTTCTGACTACTGTTTTTATGGGTTCTGCTAATGTGTTTTTTAATATGTTTTATGCTCTTTTATTCTGACTCTTCTGACTACTGTTTTTATGGGTTCTGCTAATGTGTTTTTTAATATGTTTTTTAATATGTTTAATATGTTTTTGTGAAATTATGTTTTAATCTGTTTTATATGTTAGCCGCCCTGGGTCCCTTTTTGGGAGAAGGGCGGGATAAAAATAAAGTTTTGTTGTTGTTGTTGTTGTTGTTGTTGTTGTTGTTGTTTTAAGCAGCCTGCATGCACGCTGGAGAGATTGGACTCTTCTTACTTTCCCTTTCAACCTCCTTCTAACCAGCCTCCTCATTTGAGGGAAGTTCACCCTTCAGAAGTCAAGGGTTTTTGTGAGAGATTTGCCTGGTATTCTTCCCCCGACATGCATGTTGAAACGAATTGCAGCATGATCACTGATCCCCAATGGCTCAGTAACATTGACATCTCTAACCAGGTCCACAATATTAAATCCAGTCACCTGTCCTCTGGTGGACTCCATGACTGGCTGCTCTAAGGCACAGTCATTTAGCTTGTCAAGGAATCCGGTCTCCTTTTTGTGACCAGAACACCAATTGACCCAGTCGATGTGAGGATAATTGAAATCCCCGATGATTAAAACCCTGTCCCTCCTTGTCACCTCCCTGATCTGTTTCCTCATCTCAAGGTCCCCTTCTGGTTTCTGGTCCAGAGGACGATAGCATGCCCCCAGTATTACATCACTCCTTGAACCTGGTAACCCACAGTGATTCTATGGTGGAGTCAGAGCTGCCTTCAATCTCTACTTTGCTGGATTCCACCCCTTCTTTAACATAAATGGCCACCCCATCACCAACACGCCCTTCTCTGTCCCTCCTATAGAGTTTATAGCCCAGGATTGCGGTATCCCACTGATTCTCCACATTCCACCAGGTTTCCATTATGCCCACTATGTCAATGTTTTCCCTAGTCACCAGACATTCCAGTTCTTCCATCTTTGCTCTGAGACTTTGGGCATTCGCATAAAATCATTTGTATTTGAAGTCCCCCAAGATGGGCTGCTTATTCTCTCCTTTATCCTTGCAGTCTCCCATTTTGCTGGATGGGCTATCACTTCCCATCATGTTTCCGCTCCCAATTCCTACTTCTACTCTGACCCTGCCTTGTTCTCTAACTTCCACATCGTCATTCCATAGGGATGAGAAGTCCTGAACTGGATTCCCCTCAGCTCCTGTTGACTTTCCCCCAAGGATCAGTTTAAAAGCTGCTCTGCCACCTTTTTAATATTGTGCACCAGCAGTCTGGTTCCATTCTGGTTCAAATGAAGCCCGTCCCTCTTGTACAGGCCCCGCTTGTCCCAAAACATTCCCCAGTGCCTAACAAATCTAAACCCCTCCTCCCTACACCACCGTCTCATCCATGCGTTGAGACCCCTGATCTCTGCCTACCCAGCTGGCCCTGCGCATGGAACAGGTAGCACTTCCGAGAACGCTACCTTTGAGGTCCTGGCTTTCAGCTTCCTACCCAGTAGCCTAAATTTGGCCTCCAGAACCTCCTGGCCACACTCCCCCATGTCATTGGTGCCAACATGCACCACAACAGCTACCTCCTTCCCAATCCTCTCTATCAGCCTATCTAGATGAGAAGTGATGTCCGCAACCTTTGCACCAGGCAGGCAAGGCTGTGGCTGTGGTCCTTGAAAGGACTGGCCGTCTTGACTTTCCCTGTCAACTTCCTTTCTCACAAGTTCCCAGGTTTTTGAGAAGCCCCCTTTTCTTAAGTGAGAGTACCTGTTCTGCTGGAAATTTACCTTTTATGTGTATGTTGATTAGACAGCACTATGGTCACTGTTCTCCGGAGGTTCAGTAATGCTTACAACTTGTACCAGATCCTGGGCACCAGACAGGATTAAGTCCACAGTTGCCTGTTCTCTAGTCAGTTCCTTGACCAGCTGTTCTGAAGCACAGTCATTTAGGGCTGAATCCAGTCCAGCTTTCCAGCACTGATGCAGCCATGCCATGCTCAGGGGGAGAGGCCTCCTCAAGATAAGGGAATGTTTGTTCCCTTACCTTGGTGCTGCATTGCGGCTGCATGGGCACTGGAAAGGTGGATAGGATTTGGCCCTTAGAGTATCAAGAAATTGGAACTCATTGTGATAGCCAGAACATTGAATGGAACCCTGGTCCAAATGGGGAACATAAGAACAGCCCCGCAGGATCAGGTCATAAGCCCATGTAGTCCAGCTTCCTGTATCTCACAGTGGCCCACCAAAAGCCTCAGGGAGCACACAAGACAACAAGAGACCTGCATCTGACATTCTGAGGGTCGTTCCTGCAATATGTATTTATTTAAAACATTTCTGTCCTGCCTTCTGACTCCCACAGCAAGATGTCCAAAGTGGCTTACAGTAACTACAAGCAACATGATGACAAAAAATCTAAAACCATAAAATGCAACCTCAAGGCAGCGAATAAAGATTAGCAATCCAGGCACGGCACAAAACTGAAGTCAACGGCAGAGGGAGCCCACCTGGTCTCAAAAAGCAAAGGCATGTTCCCCATAAAGAAGGTGCTCTTGATCATTTTTGCCAGCTGAATCTCTAGATTCAGCTGGTAATCACCAGCACTTGGTATTACACTCAAAAACAGGCTGCCAGCCAGAGAAGGTGGGGCAGCAGGGGAGTGACCCTGTCAAATGGGCTGGTGCAGGCCACCCCCTCCCCGGCTGGCATTTCTTTCTTTCTTAAACGCTATGTTCAAAAAATATTTTACATTTACATTTACAATTGATGATCAAACCATAAAAGTAAAACACAAACAATAGTGAGAACATGAGAGTTATTATATACTGCTGTGCTGGTTCTAAATGATCTAGATTTTAACTGATTTTTTATCATTCTATGTTGTGTTTTATGAATTAAGTTTTAGCAGCTGCCTTGAGCTTTTGGAAAGGTGGGGTATAAATGTTTCAAATGGAAGCTAAGCAGGGTCAGGCCTGGTTAGTACTTAGATGGGAGACCACGTGGGAATACCGGGTGGTATAAGCTGTAGGCTTATACCATAGTCTTTCGAGACTGAAGGTTGCCAACCACCAACCACCAAATAAATAAGTGAGAGTGACTTCTTTACACCCTTTAAGGGCACAATCCTATGTCAGTGCTTTCCAGCACTGACTAAAGGGCAGTGCAGTTCTGAGGTAAGGGAACAAACATTCCCTTACTTTGAGGAGGCCTCCATGAGCGACACCCAACTGCAGGATGCAGCACATGTCCCACTGACACAGCTATGCCAGTGCTGGAAAGCACTGACATAGGGGGTTAGGTTTGTGCCCTAAGTGAGCAAATACCAGATCAAAGGGAATATCAGTACCTGATTTTTATGCCAAGGCATTCAAGATGCCAAATGTAGGATAGCTCTCTGTGGTTTGACTCAGTCAGATGCCTTTGAGAAAGAGTTCTGAAAAGAAGCCATTGATTAAGGCAATTGTCTTTTTTGACACCCAGCAAAAAGCTCTGAATTGCAATGTTAATTTGTTTGAATGCAAGTTTCCAGTATATCTGAATACTTGGCATGAATGAGACATTTTCATCTTGGCTGCAATCAAGTAATCATTGAATAGGACTGTGTGATGGGTTGGTCGTTCTTTATGGCCAGGCCAAGCAAGGCTAGACAAGGTTCTGGACTGATAGGTTCTCAAAAGAGCAGGAATTCCAATAAAGATTTGTGCCCAATGAACTAGAACAATTCAGCACATGTGCAACTGTGGCCCCCTTTCCCCACAGTCCCATCAGCTCAGTGTGTGTGTGTGTGTGTGTGTGTGTGTGTGTGTGTGTGTGTCATTATATGCACAAATGTGCATGTATGGATGACCTTGAAGGCCCCCCTCTAACTCATATCCACATGGACTGAAGAGGACTGCTGTGCCACAGGCTTTCCCAGAGTGACAGGGTGACAAACACAGGGTGACAAACACAGGGGGTGAAACAATGCCCTTTGTCAGAAACCTCGGCACCAGCTCCCAAGAAAGACAGGAGGTGCTGAGCCAAAGGCAGTTGTTTCACATCCCGGCACAGTTAACAGCTGTCATTTCCGGGAAACAGATGTTGGCCCGGTCAGCAGGCATACAGAGGGGTCCTGGAGGCAAGGGCAGCAATTGCCAATTCTGTCTACAGCTGCCCCCAGCCACAGGCCCCCAGACTTTTCCCTTGCCGCATCGGGATAGCAGGGCCATGGGAAATGGCTGTTCCCAAGCTGGGGGAGGACAAGGCAGGAAGGGGGTGGTGTGGCACGTGGCAGCCTTCCTAACTGGGAAGAGGGCTGTGGCCATCGCTGAGTGCTTCCCCCCTTCCTCCTCCTTGCTCACGGAAGAAGAGGCAGGGGGCTGCTGTCATCGTCATCGCCTCTCCTCCTACACTTCTCTCTTGTGCTTTCAATGCAAGGAGAAAACTGTCAGGAAATGACTGGACTTCCTTGTTCCAGATAAACAAATCACCCAGACAGTGAGTGAGCCCAGGACAGCCTTGCCCTTCTGCTTTCTAGGAATGGCTGAGCACGGCTGTCCTTGGAGGGGCCCACCGCAGAGCTAGATGGGACAGAGCCTTCCCCGCCGGCTTCGCCCTTGCCCAGGCTTCCTTCTCAGTGTGCGGGGCCTGTGCTGGCCACAGTGCTGCATGCCATACGTATCTGGTTGGTGACGCGGCTGCATGAACTAGCGGTGTCATAAGGCAGTTCAGCCTGCTGACCTGAGAACAGTCCTGTTCACGGGGTGGGGTCTATCAGGGGCTTGCCACTGCTCAGGCAGTCCCTTGGCTCCTTCTCACCCCAATCAGTGTGTAAGGAGCTGGGCCAAAGAACAGGCAGCAGGAGGCTCTCATCACTGCTCGGAAGATGAACACGTCCCCTGCTGTTGGCAGTGCAGTTTCCTGAGAGGCCCATGTGCCAGGATCCCTGTTCTTGGTTCTCTGTCCGTGCCTTACGCCCCTCCCCCACGGGTGTGCAGGTGTTCTCACGCAGGCTGGACATTGAGATGGGTCCAAATCACTGCGCCTGCTACCAGATGTGTGCAGGTCCCTACATGGGCAGGACTCACGTGTCAGATTTGGACAGTGCATCTGTCTGGATACTCCCAGGCCACGAGGCAGGCTTGTCCTAAGGACATTTCCTGCTCCGACTGCAAGAGCAGACAGTTCGCTTGGCTGATGCATGCGTGTCCCTCACTTGAGGATTGCAGCACTGTAAACGTGTGAATGACTCATCCCAGAGCTGACGCCACAGATGGGGCTGCCTTGGCCCCTGTCATCACCTCAGACATGGCAGTGTTCTCAGAGGGGGAGCTGCTTGCGAGTCATCGTGAGATGAGCTCTGAAGAGGGACCCAGATCTGCCTTCCATCGGATTCTTGCTGCCAACAAGGAAGGGGGTGATTGTTAGAGACTCCTGTGCATGGCTGTGTGTGGGGGATGCTCTACGAGGAAGGAGGTTGCTGCGCATGCCTGGAGTGGCACACGCTCCACAGGACTTCATTGTGATCAGGGTGCCTGTATACCCCTGCAGAGTTAAAGAGCTGAGCACTGCTCATCTATTTGTTATGTTCAAAGAGTTCTATCTTACCCTTTCATGTCATCAAAAGAATAACCAGGGTGGCTATCAATCCAAAACAAAAACAAAAACCAACCACAAACCAAACCATTCAACACATCTCAAAATTGGTACAGCAGCCAAACAGCCCACTTGAATGCAGGCAGGAACTGAGCCAGCTGACCCTCTCCAGGAAGGGCCTCCTGCCAGGGAAGGTGCACTGCCCTGCCTCCCGAGTCAGCCAGCCAGCCAGCCGACCAGCTGCACTTTTGCAAGCAGGGAGCACAAGGCGGGACCTCCTATGAGGGAAGGCTGGTCTGTGGGGGAGAAGCTGTGCTTTCGGGTATCCAGAGGGCTTGCAAGATGAGAACCAGCACCCTGGATTGAGCTTGAAAGCATCCTGGTAGTCAGGAAAGGTTGTGCATGTACAGCTCAGTGTCAGTTTGTACAGGGCTCAATACACTTGCCTTGCCAGTTATCAGTTTGCCAGCTTCTGTTTCACGACCCACCAACAATCAGGTTGGGGCCGACTGGTGGGTCGCCACCCACAGTTTGGGAAACACTGTATTAGTTTCTAAGGTGCCACAAGACTCTTGGTTGTTGTTACTGCTACAGATCAACATGGCTACATTCTGCAGATTTGCTGTCCTTATTTCCCACCCACACAGATTCAGGCCTTATGGTATGAGGTTGGGAATCATAGAGTTGGAAGGGACCTAACAGGTCATCTAGTCCGACTCCCTGCCTTAGGCAGGAAATCCTGTTAGAGCATCTCCAACAGGTGCTTGTCAAGCCTCTGCTTGAATATCTCTAATGAGGGAGAGTCCACCACCTCTCTCTGCAATCTGTTCCACTGCCAAACTGCCCTTAGCATCAGGAATTTTTTCCTGGTGTCTAATCAAAATCTCCTCTCTTGCAATATATGGGCCATCTCTGGTGTGGGAAGAGCAGGACGTCTTGGAGGAGGGGGAGCAGCTTTGTAATGTCTTTAAAGGGGGATTTGACCAATTTCTAAAAGACAAGTCCATCACAGGTTACAAAACTGTGATGGGTTTGTGCAAGTTCCTGATTTCAGAAGTAGGTTACCTCAGAATGCCAGATGCGAGGGAGGGCACCAGGATGCAGGTCTCTTGTGTGCTCCCCGAGGCATCTGCTGGGCCACTGTGAGATACAGGAAACTGGACTGGGTGGGCCTTTGGCCTGATTCAGTGGGACTCTTATGTTCAGCTTCTTGACCCCACAGCCAATCAAACCAGAGTAATTCATGCAAAACGCTGTGCTTCCCCCAGAATAATGCTGCAAAAACAAGAGTGCTTAATGTACATCATTTATTCAGATCACAGGATTTGGGTTGCCTCAGTACAGAATTGAGCAGCAGAAGAGGGGCAGGGCATGGGGGGAGAACAGAGGGGGGCAGAGTTCCCACAGATCTGTGCCTCTGTCCAGTCCTATAGAAAAAGTCAACAAAGACCAGAAATGGTTCAGCCAGACAGACACCCTGTGCCTCTGGAGCATTTCCCCACTTCCTGAGCCTTGACCGACCCTGTGCACCTTTGCTTCAGGGCTGGCACCTCTTTTCAGTCTGACGGGCACCAATGAACGTCTCGTGTTGCCTCCACCGCCACACTTCTCTGCCCTGGCCCAGAGCATTCCTCTCTCCTGCACCAGGGTGGCGAGGTGCCCCAGCTGTACTCGCATCCTGCTCACGAGCAATGGGTTCTCTGCTGCAGCTCCAGAGGTGGATGGAGAGGAGGCGGACAGGCCTGGGGCTGGAGAGGAGCCAGGCCTGGGCCTCTGCTCCGGTAGAGCCAGGAGAGCAGGGCACAGGGTTGGAGAGGCAGCAACCACTGCAGGCGGTGCTGTCCTAAGAAACAGTCAAGAGAATGACTGGCCACCATGTATCTGGGGTAGACAGAGGGGAAAGGGGATGGTCGCCCAGGAGTGCGAAGGCGCTGGGCAGCGGGAGACATTAGTAGGGGTAGCGCCAGGAGCAGAAGGCTGGAGCATTGCTAGGCCTGCAATGGCATGCTCCCCCCCCCCCCGGTTTGGAAAGTGCACATGTGCTCCAGTCCTCCTCCACCGGCACCCAGGAGCTGGGCAGCAGGCACGCCCCATTCACAAGAACACCGGAGAGGAAGCAGGGCCAGCCAGGTGACAGTGTGGCGCAGCCCCAGGAGAGGTCACTGGCTCCTGATGCTACACTGAGGGATGGGGTGGAGGATGCTGGTCTCGCCAGCTGTGGTCTGGTCCAGCAGGGCTTCCTCTCTCTTCTTGTAATAACTAAGAGTGGAACCTCCATGGTTCGGGCAAGCTGGCTCCAAATATTTAAGGCTGGGGTCAAATGGCAAAGGAAGACCAGAGCCTCCGTGCCCAGCTTCTGGAGGCACCAGGCTGGTCGCTGTGAGTGGGTAAGAGTGACCTTGTGGTGCAATTCGGCAGGTCGCCCGACAGGGACACTCAACATTTGTGCAACACATACCAGGTTCTGTAGGGCTTCATCTGAATGATCTTGCTGTGATCCGTACAACAACTCCAGAAGGTGGCCGAGAATCACCCTCCTCCTAATGCAGCTTTTCAGAATTCAAGCAGAGGCGACCCCCGATCCGCAGCCCAGGTGCTCAGTCTCTGCGCTATACCAGTTCTTTCTGGGCACGAGGCATTCACAGGCAGTGGGCCTCTGCAGGTGCCCGCATGCTCTGCCCATCCTATTTCAAGCAAGACAACATGGAGGGAGGAGGGGGCACCGGAGCATCAGGAAAAGTGGGGGGTGGGCTCCAAGCTGCTGTGCCCCACCTCTTCTCGTCGACTGGGAGAGGAGGAGGAGGCAGCGCTGGAGAAAGAGATGTGAGCTGCCACTCTCAAGTAGCAAGAAGAGTGTCTCCGGCAGGTCGGGCAGATGCAGTCAGTCACAACCCTCCTCAGATCATTTGTAGCAGGCTTTGCAGACGGCCTCATGGCAGCTCAGCCCAGTGTGGTTGGCAAAGCAGTTGAGTTCAAGGTGGGGGGTCTGGCTAGAGCTTTGCCAGTGCCTTCTCCTGCTGCTCCTTGTCCCACCCCCACTAGGGACACTTTTGAATGGCCCTGCTGGACACCAGCCGCTGTCTGCCCCTTCGCCCTCCAACTCACCCAGCAGATGTTCTGTTTTGGAAGCCAAAGTCTGGAACAATTCAGGGGTGGGGGGACATGGAGAAATGAGACATCACCTCTGTTGACCCCTTCTCTTCCCAGGTGGTGGGGTTGTGGGGGGGGGGAGGCTCCCTCTTGCACTGCCCCCAAGACCTGACTGAAGAGAGGATGTCTGGCAGGGGCGGGGCTCTGCTCTCACTGCCCCTTCGAGAGGACTGTGGGAACAGGCCCAGCCTTGGTGAAATGTGAGCCATTCTCTCTCTTGCCCAAATATGGAATTAAACTGTATTTGCTGCCACAACATGCCTGGCCTTTTGCTGGGACCATCTCCTGTTTCTGCATCCTTCACCTGAAGGAGATACAACTGTCAGCCCAATCCCATCTGCTGCAGTCCACAGCACGCAGTTGTGCCAACAGGGTGAGCACTGAATGCTCTGCTGGGGGGCCAATCAGATGGCCAGCAAGAGGTACGCTCTGCTGGTAGGGCACTGGACTATCTAGAAGTCTCCTCAGACCCACACCAGCTATTTTGCTGGTGCAAGACCAAAGGGAGGAAGGGGGCAGGTCTGGGCTGGGAAAGGGGGCAGAAGCCAGCATGTGCAACTGCTGCTAGGTCCTCCCACCCCAAACATTCCTCTGCCCTCCTCCCTATACCCTGACCCTTCCTGGAGCTACCCATAACTTGCCCTGGCTGTCTGTTCTGACAGGAGCAGAGTCACTTAGTGGGGGCGTGCAGAGTTGCAGCTGTGTTTCCCCGGCAGCTCCAATGCACTTCGCAGCGGCACACCATTTACGATGGTAGAATGTGAGTTCCGTTGGCGTGAAGAGACCACAGGATTGAGCCATTAACATTATCACCTAACAGGACTCCAGCTGAGTGTGGTCTGAATCCACCCCTTGAGTTGCAAAATGGCAAAAAACCAGAGGCTGTGGCGAGCTCATGACTCTCCCTCTCCACGTGTTGGCCTTGTAGCCCAGATGCTCTCCTCAAGGCCATCACTGTCCCAGGACCACCACCACGGTGATGAACAATGCAAGATCTTGGCATGCATCAGCTTTGGTCCTCTCTCGGTCAGCCGGAAATGACTGTGAGGTTGGGTTTGGCTCGTCTCCTGGCCAATAAGCAACTAGAATGAGAGCACTGTGGCTGAGTGGTCAACAAGGAGACCCTGTGGACGTCTGCTTGTGGTCTCCCCCACCATTCAAAACTGCTCCACACTGGGCCAGTCAGAGCCGAGAGGTGGGCCATGATGCAGAAGCATGACCCGGTGGTGGCTAATCTGGGGCTGCTGCCACATCAGTCATCCCTGGGTGAAGCAGAAGCTGGACTGCTGGGAGACACATTGAGGTTGGACCCCTCTCCAGTGTCAGAAGGGGGCATGGGGTAGGCTTTCGACGAGGGGACTGCTTGTTTCTTTATGCTCTGGAAACAGCTTGCAAGTTCTGTTGTTGAAAAGCAGTAGAGGAAGTGCTGCGGTCGTGCTCGTGTCTGGATGCTGCTTTTCCCATTTGGCAAACCAGAAAGTTCTAGTGTTGGTACCAAGAGGTGGGCCTACCCCTGCCCACTAGCTTCCTGCCAGCCTGTGGGTGCCCGAGTGCACACTGGGTGGTAAGCAGGGAGAGACCCAAAGATGCCAGAAACCAGCATGTAAAGGAGCCACTCTCCCTGCTCTGCCCTGCCCTTTGGCTTGCCAGCAAGACCCTGATGCCTGTGCCCATCAAGTGGCAGTGAGACGGGACGGCAGAGACACTGGCACCTGTGTGCCTCCCACCCTCTGCCTGGCAACCCTCTTATGGCAGTGGCTTGAGGTGGATGGCAGGGCTATTGGGTCGGGCAGCAAGGATGTAGATGGCGCTCTCCTTCAGGAAGGTTGGCCAGTCAGTCGTTCGGCTGTGGAGATAGAGAGAGACAGCTGGTCAGCAAGATGGGTCTCCCACCCTGGGTTCAGGCGCCAGGGAAGGTGGCAGCACATGATGAGGAAGACGAATGAAAGCTGAACTGGATGTGCAGCAGCCCAAGGAGCTGGCTTCCTCCCAGGGTGGACAACCAAGAGGCCCCCTGGCTGTGTTGTCAGACGGGACAGTGGACAAATCGAGCACCATTCACACAATATCACTGGCTGCAAGAACGTGTTTCCTGGCCCTGCACTCCTATTTTCATCCAAAGCTCTGAATGGAGCCCACTAGTACAAGTTCAGAGCTTGGGGCTCATGCAGGCAGGTGGGGCGGGGCAGGTGGGGCGGGGCGGGGCAGGGCAGGGCAGGGCAGGGGGCAGCTGCAGATGCCACCCCACGTCTGTCGCCACCCCCCTCCATCAGGTCCAAGAACGGTCAGCTTCACGCAGGAGTAAACACAAAGCTGATCGTTCCCCTACTCAGCAGGCTCCAAGCACACTGTGCTGAAACCTGGTTGCACTGCAAGTCCAGCACTGCTGGGTTTCAACGCAGAGCACCATGAGCACAGTTTGGGGTTTTCTGGATTGCATTTCTCAGCCCTTCGAGTATGTCAAGGAGACAAGCAGAGTCCTTCCCCCCACTTTTGTCCTCACAGTCCCACTGCAGAGATGGTGACTCACCCAGGTCTCTCAGGGAGCGTTGGGTGGGTCTTCCAAGGCCTAGTCCAACCCTGAACCCTACCCTACTCCAGCTTTGGAACCTGGTTGACCACCTCCCTTATGCTCTGCCTCCCCCTTTCCTTGCCAATGTGTTTTGCAAACCTCCCTGGGCTCCTGGCAGCTGATGCTTTCCAGGTGCCACCTGACCCTTCCTCATGCCAGTCTGATTCCCCCATCTACCCCTGCTTGGTGCTTGCAAAGCGGCAAGTTGCCTGTCTGGGCAGCTCCTCTTCCACACACCTGGCATCAGCTTTGCTGTCCATCACCTCCTGCCATTTACTGGGTGAGAATTTTAGCTCAAGCAGCACTCTGGGAGGAGGAACACTCCTCCCAGCTCCTCTGCCAATCTGCTCCAGCCATGAATGACAATCCTGATGAAGGAGACTAGCGGCGGCGGCAGCAGACAGATGGCAGCAGGAAGAGAGTGGTGGCACGGCTCCCACTTCCCTTGGAGCCCACCGTGGCCACGGTCGCTTCACATGGCACCCCCTCCCAGCTCAAACAGGGCCGTGCTTTACAGTCTCGCCCACCCACCACGCACCAGCTGAACGGGTGTCGTCCCCCCGCCTGGGAAGATGCTTCTGGGCTCTCATTGCTAACCGTTGCCACGGAAACACAGGATCTTAGTTCCTAACAAGGCTGAGCTCATTGCAAGTGTTGACACATCCACCCAATATTTCAAAGTGACATTATGACTGTGGAAACTGAGGCAGGATGGAGGGGAAGAAGCTACGTCCTCACAACCAGATGCCACAGGCCGCTCTGGCAATGTGTGGAGTAGGTGATCTGGAGGGTTGGACCCCTCCTGCCACACGATCCCCACGAGATAGCTCTGTGCAGAAGACTTTTTCTCACTGCAGGAGGGAAGACCCAGGACTGACTGCCTCTCCACACACAAAACCAATGACAAGGCCCTTCCTGCCTAGGGGAAGACTGGCACACCCAGCAGAACGGGCCTTTCTATTCAGTGCATCATTTACTTGTCACATTTTTATCTAGGCCAGCGAGGCTCCCATTGCTGCCTGAGGTGTTAGATTTCTACATGCAGTCTGGGTTTCATTTTTTGTGTTTTTTTATGCAGGCGAAAAATCTGGCCGGCCACCTGCCACCTGGAGGAGACCAGTCTCCAGGGGACCACGTCGCCTGATTAGCCTGGACTTGCAGACTCGCTCCCACAGTCCAGGCCACTCCAAGGGGTCACTCCCCTGCTCACCTTGGCTCCTCCGACTCCGTGCTCAAGAGCGCCTTCTCTTGGCTTTGGCTGCTAGTGCTGCTGGCTGGACTACTTTCCGACATGGGACCCACGTGGCTGATGCTGCAAGGGAATAATGGACACCCTCAGGGTGAGATCCCTCCAGAGCCACGGAAAAAGCCTGGCAAGCTGCTCACCAGCAGCCACCTGAGAACCGCACCCCAACACCTCTGCAAGCCATAAGAACAGCCCCACTGGATCAGGCCGTAGGCCCATCTAGTCCAGCTTCCTGTATCTCACAGTGGCCCACCAGATGCCCCAGGGAGCACACCAGATAACAAGAGACCTGCAAGTCTTCCTGGGAATTGTAGTTAAGAGCATAAGAACAGCCCCACTGGATCAGGCCATAGGCCCATCTAGTCCAGCTTCCTGTATCTCACAGCAGCCCACCAAATGCCCCAGGGAGCACACGGATAACAAGAGACCTGCAAGGCATTCTGGGAATTGTAGTTAAGAACATAAGAGCAGCCCCACTGGATCAGGCCATAGGCCCATCTAGTCCAGCTTCCTGTATCTCACAGTGGCCCACCAAATGCCCCAGGGAGCACCCCAGATAACAAGAGACCTCATCCTGGTGCCCTCCCTTGCATCTGGCCTTCTGAAATAGCCCAATTCTAAAATCAGGAGGTTGCGCATACACATCATGGCTTGTACCCTGTAATGGATTTTTCCTCCAGAAACTTGTCCAATCCCCTTTTAAAGGCGTCTAGGCCAGATGCCAGCACCACATCCTGCGGCAAGGAGTTCCACAGACCAACCACACGCTGAGTAAAGAAATATTTTCTTTTGTCTGTCCTAACCCGCCCAACACTCAATTTTAGTGGATGTCCCCTGGTTCTGGTATTATGTGAGAGTGTAAAGAGCATCTCCCTATCCACTCTGTCCATCCCCTGCATAATTTTGTATGTCTCAATCATGTCCCCCCTCAGGCGCCTCTTTTCTAGGCTGAAGAGGCCCAAACGCCGTAGCCTTTCCTCATAAGGAAGGTGCCCCAGCCCCGTAATCATCTAGTCCCTCTCTTTTGCACCTTTTCCATTTCCACTATGTCTTTTTTGAGATGCGGCGACCAGAACTGGACACAATACTCCAGGTGTGGCCTTACCATCAATTTCTACAACGGCATTATAATATTAGTCCTTTTTTTCTCAATACCTTTTCTAATGATCCCAAGCATAGAATTGGCCTTCATTACTCCTGCCACACATTGAGTCGACACTTTCATTGACCTGTCCACCACCACCCCAAAATCTCTCTCCTGTCACAGACAGTTCAGAACCCATCAGACTATATGTGAACTTTTGATTTTTTGCCCCAATGTGCATGACTTTACACTTACTGACATTGAAGCGCATCTGCCATTTTGCTGCCCATTCTGCCATGCAAGGCGGCGCTTCACAGGCTGCCTGGGGTGTGGACATGGCGGGTCTTTCCTCCAAAGGAAAGAAACTGCTTGGAAAGGTTGGAGTGAGATCATGCAGAAGGACTGAAGCTCCATAGAAGGCTTCAGGATTTCTCCAGAGCACCAGCAAGGGTGCGAGCCTCGGCCACACACACTCACAAAGACGCTCCTGGGGGGGCCCAGCCAACCAGTCGGCTGCCTGCCTGCCTGGGGCGCTGGTGGCATTGTCACCTGACACTGCAGGAGGGCGTCTCCTTGTGCCGCTTGTGGAACCAGGTGTGCTGAGCACGCCGACACTCGGCCTCCCCGATGAGCCCATCCCTGTGCGGGTCCAGGGCCAGGAATGCGCCTCGCGCCCTCTCTCTCTCCTTGACTGTCAGCAGGCGGAGCAGCGAGTTCTGTGGATGGAAGGCAGGGCAGCCTGCTGAGTTTCCTGGAGCCAAGAGGGCTTGTTGAGGGCAGGGGCAGGGAAAGAGCTTTCTGAGCAGAGACTCGCCCCCCACTCCAGCCAGGACGCCTTCCAGGCCTTGGCAGGTGCTGCCCTCAGACTCTGGAATCCAGCCTGAGCAAAGGACTGCCCCCTGCCCTGCCCCAAGCACCTCCTGGCACGTGTCCCTCACAGCAGTACCTGCGTGCGTGTCCGCTGCAGCAGCAGGAGGGACTCGTGAGAGAGGAAGTCCCCCCAGTCCACGTGGCCTCTCTTCTCAGGGTCCAGGGCCGAGAACTGCAGGTTGTTGCGCTCCGCCTGCTCCTTGCTCCCAGAACGCTCTTCCTCCTGCTCGCTCACCAGGCGCTTATAGCTCAGGAAGTCCTCCAGGCTCAGTGGGTGCTCTGTGGAGCCAACACTTGGGCAACAGCCAGGCACAGGCTATGCTGGCTTTGCCTGCTCTACCAGGGCCGACTCCAAGACTGTGCTTGACACTGTGGCATACCAAGGGCAGCGGGCAGCCTACCCCAGGAGTCAAATGTGCCACTGAGCAGATTGCAGACCTTGCCTCCAAGTTGAGGCCAGGCCTATCTTTCAGTGGCCAGTAGCCCTGGTCTCCACTGGGGGGTCTCAAGGCAGAGGCCAGCTCTACCTGTCCCACTGACTTGACACTGCCACCCACGACCTCAAGACCCTCAGTAGGTCAGTCTCCACCACTGAAGACCAGAAAAATCCAGCTCCACCTCCACTCCACGCCGCTCCTCACTATTATGATCCCACCTTCCTTTGTGGAAGGGACACAGGTTTTTATAGGGCCATCTGACCCCCTGGGGTTAAAGGAAAGACTCTTGAGGACTATTAATGCATTCTTCAGTGGGGGCCGGGGTCACAGCCACTGTGACCTTCCATCCAAATCTGCCAAGAGTCTGCACACATCTGTTACCTTCCTGGGCTAGGTGGATGCCTGCAAAGGGGGGAGGGGAAGAGGGAGGCTCAGGGCCAGCTGGCAGAGTCCCAGTCCTGTACTGGGATGAGCATGGAAGTGCAGGAGAGGCTTACCAGGGGTGACCTTGCATCTCTGGAAGGTGTCTGCCAGACTGCTCATTTCTTCTTCTGTGAGGAGCAGGTTGAGGTTGTCCTGGAAGGAGAAAGGCAAAGCATGGGATTCGTGACTCGCTGCCAAGCAGGCCTTTCTCACCTCCCGATTCAGCTTCCAAAATAAAATTATGCCACTCAAATACCTTTGCAGAGAGGTACAAGCGCACCACCGTTTTCCCAGTGCCATTTGAAACAAAGTCTTAAGAAGTTCAGGTTTAAAATGAACAAGAGATGATAGCATTTCTCACTAGGGTCTCTTGCCCCAGAACAAGTTGCTATGGCTGTTTGCGGCATCGTCCATCTTGTTCACAAGCTTTCCCACCCCCAGCCTCCTGCCTGCCACTGCCCAGTGTGGGTTCCGAGCCTCGCCTGGGAAAACGCTCATCATTCATGTGTTGCAGGGCAGGGCAACCTCTCAAGTGCCCATCTCTGGGGGAAGAATGTGACTGGTCCAGCAGCCTGTTTGCAGTCTGGCCAGGCAGGCACCCGGCAGCAGGGCAGGAAGGCCACAGCCCTCCTCAACTCCCGGCATGCGGTGGCGGCTGCTGCTGAGCATGGAGGCACCATTTAGCAAGCAAGGTTCACAGTGATGAGGAGATCTGCTGCCCTTGCCCAAGTGGTCCCAACCTGCTCCTGGAAAGGCGAGGCTGGGCTCCCTTCCCATTCCTCAAGAGCAGCAATTTTTAACCGTTGTGCCATATCGGTGTGCCCCCAAATGGTCCTCAGGGGTGTCATGGGAGTTTGGGGTCCCACCCAGCTGAAACCTGCCACTGCTGGCCACCAGGCTCCCCACAGATTACTAGTGTGAGTTGCTTCCTTTTGCCCAACACTTATAGAGCTACTTCTGTGTGGGCATTCTATGACCTTCCTAGTAAAAGACCATGTGTAGGTTTTGACCTGTGTGGCTTCTTTGACTCACTAAGAGCCCAATCCTGAACAGTGTGTGCTGTAAGGCACGTTTGCGAGCTTCACCGCTGGGCGAGTGTCCATGCTAGCCCAGCGTGGTCACCTAGCCTCTGCTGCTCGGTGGTTGCATGGACCGCCAAGCTGCAGCAGTTAGCGGGCATGGGGGAGTAGGCGGGGAGGAGGCAATCTGGGGAGGGAGGAGGCAGGTGGAAGGCAGAAGGAGAGAGAGGAGGTGTGATGGGGAGGTGGGAAGTGGGCGGGCGGAAGGCGTGCTGGGAGGAGGGAGCAGGCGGGCTCGGTGGAGTGGATCCTGTCCGTTTGTGTGGGACTTGGTGCCCTACACGAACGCTTTTACCTTACCGCCAACATTTTGGTTGGCGGTAACTTGAGTAGCCCTGTTATGGGGCTACTTCCTTTACCCCAGAGAAGGGGATGAAAGTCCCTTCTCCCGAGGTGCCGCCTGCGGTAGCCCGTGGCGTGCAGGATCCGGCAGCAGCCGTTTTCTGTGCCACCAAAGCTGGGTGCTGCGGGAACTCAGGATTGGGTTGCAAGTTATTTCCAAGCCTGAATGAAGCCCCAAGTGGCTCAGCACCACCAGGCTTCCTGCCTAAACAGGGAGGAGGGGCTTTGCAATATACACAACCAAAGGCAGAAGCGCATGAGCGGCAGCCAAGCGGACCAGCTGAAAACCAAAAAGAGGCTGGGTTTTGGTTCTCTGAAGCAGTCAGTTATACTGGGAGGCTGAACAGAAATCTTGCCAATTTAATTCTACAAGGCTTGTCTCTGCCAAGTAAAAACACTGCAAAGTATTTCCCGTCACTTGAAGTATCTTCTTGGACTGGGCGAGAGAGCCGTTTGTGTGAAGTGTGTGCAAGAGGGCAGAATTACCTGCTGCAGAAGGTGGGCTGGCAGAAATCAGAAAGAGTAGAGGACTCTGCAGCACAGTGATTAAAATGCTGTGAACTTTAGACACAATCTTATTACTTGTTCTTGAAATGATAAAATGCAGTGTATATCCTTAAACTGGGGGTGTGGCTTGGCAATGTTAGCGTCTTGTCAGTGTGCTGTGAGATGACGAAGGTTGAAACATTGCTTCTCTAGGGGGTGCATCTCTTTGATGGACAGACAGACAGACCTGGCCAGGGGCCAAACCAACAGAGCCCCAGCCTGCCCACAAGGGCCCCTCTCCCCTCCCCCAGGCACTGTGGCACTTGCGCCTTACGCAATAGTAGCAGCTCCAGCCAGCCTCAGTGTGGGCTGCCTCTAGGGCCCTGGCGGCTTCATCGCGAGGCAGAAACCCCATGCGGCGCAGGCAGCCATCGTGGTAGACCCGTGTACACACACGGCAGGGAAAGAGGCTCTCTGCTGTCCACACCTCACACACTTCGCACATCTCATCAGTGGTCACCTGGAGGAGGAGGAAGGGCCATCAGTGGTAGCAGCAGGCACTGCAAGATCAGGCTCTGCCTTCCCAGCCTCCCCCCCGTGTCTTATCCCTGGTGGAGGCGAGCAAGCTGGAACAGGTCCCAGTAGAGCTTCCTGCCCTGCTCAGCCACACCTATGCAATGACTGCCCCTTTAGGACAGCAGAGGTGGAACAAAAATGGAGCTGGTGCGACTCAGCTCCCCATCAGGACTTTCCACGTTGAATCCCACCTCTGCCGCAAGATTGCCAGGAGCAAACCACTCCTTCTGCACCTACACTCACAAGATGGGGGAGGGGAGCTGACCCATACATCTTACAAAGCTGGGGCCATGACTTGCCGCCAGACAGTGTTGCAGACAAGGACCACACTTTTTCATGCAGTGGAGAAATGTGGAACTGGCTGCCACAAGATGTAGGAGTGGTCAATGGCTCAGATGGGAGGTGCGCTTTGTGGGAGGCCTGTGGGCTTCAGGCCCCACTTATAGGCTTCCCATGGTCACCTCTTTGGTCACTGTGGTAAACAGGATACTGGACTGAATGCACATGGGTGATGGAGAGAAGACAGAATTGCTCCTCTCCTATTTTGTTTCTGTCATCTCATGCAAACAAGCCTGTGTCTGACCTAGTGAGATGAGAACAAAGGAGGGAGTGAGGAAGCTGCAGCCCAAGACAGGTAAGGACATGATTCAGGATCATTTTGCCGCTCTGAACGACTAAAGGTCTTTGGGGCTGAACAAGCAGCGTCTGAGGATGCTCAAAGGCCTGGTGGATGTTAACTTGGAGACTAGAGTTTTCAGAGCTCCTGGAGAACTGGGAAAAGATCAGGGGGCTGGAGTCGAGGGAATATGAATCCTGCCTTCAAGAAAGGGAAACACGGGTTTGGTTTATATTCAAAGTATTCAGGTTACACAGAGTTCCTGCAGCTTGTTGAAAAGGAGGAGGGGGTTGGAAGTGAACGTGGGGGGTGAGTGGGACGTTTGGGTGTTGGTGGTCACTTACTGGATTCTAACCATTCATGGTGGACTATAGTCTATCAGTGGTTATTAACCATGATGGCTACACTGAACCTCCAGGTGCAAAAGCAGTATGTCACTGAGTGCTACGTGGAGGGACGGGGCAACAGTGGGGGAAGGCACCAAGTTCCGTCCCTTGCTTGTGGGGAAATGTTATTTTCTGGTCACTATTATTATTATTACTCATTTCATGTCATGACTATTACTGAAAATAATTTTGTCATACATGAAGGGAGTGAAGCATTTATGGGTTCCCAGGTGTCAAATGACGTAGCTGTGCCTCTGGGCCCCAAAGAGAATAATGGGATCTTCCTGCCAGTGTTGGCAGTGAGGAGGAGGTCCTGCAAAACCAGAGGCCCTGGCAGCCCCTGTGGTCTTCCCTGTTCGGAGGGCCCTCCACCTTCTCCCCCTTTGCCTGGTGCCGCCACAGTGCCTACCTGCTCCCGCTGCTCCAGGCTGATCTCAATGGGTTCATTGCTGGGCTGCCCCCGCGTGGGACGGACAAAGGCTGGGGGGGTGAAGCAGCTGGCCCGGTCAAACTCTTCGGGCTCCACCCCTCGCCCATCACGCAGTCTCTCCCAGGCTGCCCGCCGGGCACTGGGGTCCTCCTGCTGTGAGGAGCCTGCCGAGGACACTCCATCTGTGGCTTCCTCCTCTTTGAGTTCCTGCACTGCATCCTCCAAGGTCCCCCGCCGGCTGGTGGCTCCTTCTGACTTGTGCTTAGCAGCAGGGCGCTCACGCAGCCCGTCCTTGAAGGCTGACACTGCCAGGCTGACCTTCTGCACTTGCTCCACCGTTTGCCGCTTGGACAGCAACACCCCCATGATGCTGCGGGGAGAGGAGAGATTGCCAATCTCAGACCTTTCCACGTGTTTTTGCATCCAATTCCTGCATGCACTTGTGGTCGCCCCGCTTCCTGAGAGCTTTCATGGTGCCTGGGCCCATCTACCCAACCTTTGGGCTTCCCAGTCTTGACCAGGATGCCAGTGATGGGCTGCATCCAGGTTTGTGCTGGGCATGCCAGGACACAATGGAAGGCAGGAGCAAGTAACATCCACACCTGATGAAGCCTAAACAGTCATTTGCAATGGCACTCTCCCCTCCTTATCAGTACATTTGCTATTAGGATTTTCACTTAGACAAGCTGTGCACAGTAAGACCCTCCCTCTTTATCTATGCCAGTATTTTCAATATAATGTGTGGGAAGGAGGGGGAAAGAGCACGTTCCTTGTGACAGCAAGGTCTGCCTCCCATTTTACCCAACGGACAGACATTCCCTCTGCACTGAGCTATGGCAACAGAGAAAGGGACAAATTTGCCTTGTGTGTCCAGGAAGGAGTTCCAGGAGGTCAGAGAGAATTCTGGATTTCTCGCCAGGGTGGTACAGAAGTCCAGAAAGGCCCCCCTTTTTGGGTGTGCTCCCGGCCTCCTTTGCGGGGGACGCACTGCTTGATGGATAGCACATTGACATTAATGTAGCATTGACATTAATGTCACAGGGGTATTCGTTATTCAGATTTTTGCTGTAAGGGCCATTTTCAGGAACAAATCAGGTACGGATAATGAGGGAATAGTGTGCCCAGCTCAAGCCATGCTACAGCCTCGCTTACGCCCACTCATTCCCTCCACAACACCATTTCCTCACTGAATTCACAGTTATAAAGCGTGGCTGAGATTTCAGTGAAGCTGCCCCATCTTTTCCAACCCTCCTGGCTGATTTGTTAATATCAGGGTCAAGCAACAAGACTGGTCAAACCCTTCATTTAGCTCAAGGCTAAACAAGATGGGACACGGGGTCCTCTGGTACCTCTTTAGCCCCCCCACCCGGGCCTCTGAGAGGAATTTTATCAGGGGGTACAAAGTTTCTTTTGGGTCCCTTCCCAAAGCTGGAGTGGGTGAAACAGAGTGGGGGGTGGCAGTGGGGGTGCGTAGAATGAGGGCAAAACAGGCAGAGGGAAAGTGGTAACAGTTGGATAGTCTTTGGAGCCCAGGTTTACCAGTCTTCCCAATGCAGAGCTCAGGTCTACCTGCCTGCCTGGCTTTGGCAGCTAGATACAGTAATACAGAAAACCAAACACACTCCCAAGTATCTCTAAAATCTTTCAAATATAGAAAATCATTGCAGGAAATGCGGATCATTACACTGAGGCTCACACTAGAGAGGAAAGTGTCCTGTGCACACAAAAACCGACTTCTGCTGCAGCTGTGCTGCTGAGCTCCTATCCACTCCTTCATGGTAAGCAGTTCCACTAGTGAAAGAGCGACTGTAGCAGGTCAGTTTCCTCGACACTGTTAAGGAGTGTGTGCATTCCTGGGCCTGGTGTGTTTAGCTTATGGCAGTAGTTGCTGCCATGTACCCACGATAAAGCCCATATCAGCTGCTTATCCTTGCTTTAAACACCACTACCATCTTTTCCCAAGCCCTCCTAATTTCCCCAGCCAGTTCTTTCCTGTCTTTCCGCTTCCTCCACTGCCCCGTTTCAAAACTTTCTTCAAGCGCCTCCTTTCTCTGCTGACAACTGGCTACAGACCCCATTGCCTGATCAAGGCATTCAACGCAAAGCTGATCCTCTTCCCCAAGGCATAACAATGCTTCTCACTCACTATTGTCGCTACTTCTCTCTCCTTCTAAAACACCACCAAGGCAGCTCATGTTGTATCAAATAACAAAGAAAAATAATACTCTTAAGCACAGCCACCAAGATCAATTGGTTTAAAACAGCAGCAGTAATAGATTCTCTCCTGAACAATACTCTGGGGCAATGTTCTTCAACTTTGGGGTTGTGGCCCCAATGGTGTTGCAAAGTTTCTGTTGTGGGGTTTGGCAACCTACAGGAATGAAAAAGGTTGAAGATCACTGCACTAGAGCACCACTGGGTAAAGGGGGTAGCGACTGGTGCACCCCTTCAGGTACCATGAAATTGGGTCCTGCCCAGGTTCTTACCAATTCTGCTAAAATAGCTTTCATTAGTGCCAGGCTTCATGATAAACTTTTCTACTAATAAAAATATTTGTTTACAGTGGAAATTGCTGGGAGGGTGTAATGGAAGTGGGTGGCAATGAGGATGGCACTGGGCAGATAGGGGCCCTGAAAGGGGCAGGATCAATGGTGGGTCCGCAGTCTCCTAGTGTATTTATTTACTGGGGTCATGGCACAAAAAAGGTTGAAGACCTTGAGGTACAAGTTGCCTCTCCAGGTGTCTCCCACGTTCGGCTTTCCCAGAGCCCACCCTACCGGCTGCACTGCATTCGGGTGTGGTGGAGTTGGTCTCCTGTTGCCAGGGAAACCCAGAATCCCACCCCCAGATCTGGCAGCATCTGTAAGGTGCTCTGGGGAATTCTGCTATAAAACAGCTTTTGCTGCTGGACTAAGAGCAGATCAGGAAGGAGCCAGGGGGACCTCACTTGGCAGGTCAAACTCTTCGGGCTCCACCCCTCGCAGGTCCAGGGACTCCTGTGCAGGTCCAGGGAGTGACAACCCCAAAGGCGTGCATGCTCTCTCTCTCATATTCACCAGCCACAGATCAGGCACCATGTAGAGCAGTGATTTTCAACCCTTTTCGTCTCATGGCACACTGATAAGGCACTAAAATTAACAAGGCACACCATCAGTGTTCTGATAACTGACAAGGCACACTGTGTTGTTGGTGGACTGCTCACATCCCCATTGGCCCTACTAACAAATGACCCTCTCCTAAACTCTTGCAGCACACCTGCAGACCATTCACGGTACACCAGTGTGCCACGGCACAGGGGTTGAAAATGGCGGATGTAGAGGGATGCAGAGAAGGGCCTCAAGAAGCTCTTGGGAAGAGGCTTTTCTGCATGGAGACCCCAGATATCCCACACTCTTTGTCTGGACCTATTCCTGTGTAGATGCCCCCAGCCTGTCCAACAGGGCTTGACAGCCTGGCCCTGGTTTGCCTGCTGAACTTCCTGTGCTGGCTCTAGTCCTTGAACTGAAATTGCTCCCTGCTGGTACAGAATCAGATCTACCTGGTTGACACTTCCTTAATGTGCAGCAGTTGAAATGCTGCGCTGGCTTGGCCCAGAATCTACCCGGAGACCTCAGGTGGAGTTGGAGAAAGTTGGAGTGCAAACTCCACCACACCTGTTAGTGCATAAGAACATAAGAGCCCTGCTGGATCAGGCCAAAGGCCCGTCTAGTCCAGCTTCCTGTATCTCACAGTGGCCCACCAAAGGCCCCAGGGAGCACACAAGGTAACAGGCACAGCCTGCGTCCCGGTGCCCTCCCCTGCATCTGGCAATGAGAGGCAGCCTGCCTCTAAAACCAAGAGCTTGCACATACCATGGGCGTGCCTGCGTAGCTGCACATGTACACTCCCCCATTCCTGCATTTTTGTTTAGGTGAGGTGCACTTCACCACATCATGTTCCCGCCTCCCTTTGCATCCACAACACTGCAGTCATGCTTCAATCAACCCTCATGCAACACAAATGCACATGAAGCATTCCTCAGACACACACTTGAACCACTTGAAGCCATCCCTTTAAATCATCCTGGTCCTGTCTGCAGTCATGCAGTTCACTTGCACAAGCTGCCTCTCCAGGCGTCTCCCACACTCGGCTTTCCCAGAGCCCACCCTACTGGCTGCACTGCATTCGGGTGTGGTGGAGTTGGTCTGTTGCCAGGGAAACCCAGAATCCCACCCCCAGGATCTGGCAGCATCTGTAAGGTGAACAATTTGTGACAGGCACTCGCTCTGCCCAGAAGTTTCATTAGGAGGTCTGTGTTGCTAGAGAAGGACCTCTGTTGCGGTCTGCCTCCATTTCCCCACCCAGTTGCAGGTGCAGCTGGAGAATCACTGGCTTGTTCCTAATTGGAGTTCAGTCATGGGGTTGATGAGGACTATTGGAGACAGGACACTTTTCCTTTGATTGACAAAGCGTGTTTTTCCCCAAACTCAGGATCTGCCATGCATGCGTGCGTGCGAGAGAGAGAGAGAGGTCTCTCTTCAAATTTGAATAAGATTCATGGAAAGGGGGGTAATTAAAGCTTCTTCACCTCATTCTTGCAGAATCACCACATTACCAGTTGGGTCCTTTGCAATCCAGGCAGGCATCCATCAGCATACTGGAGGGAGGTTCGGGGGGGGGGTCACTTGACCCCAGGCAGCACATCTGGGGCGCATTGCTCCCCCACTGGCCCCGCCCGCTGCCTCCCCAACCACGCAACGGCCTTGTAAGGCCTTCAGAGGGCCAAAAAATATTACTTCCGGTTTCTCAGGGGAAAACTTGAATGACTTTCTTATGCCTTCAGAAAGCCTACTGAGGACCTAGGAGGCCTCCCTGGTGTCGCTGGAGTGGGTGCCATCTGGTATAGCACTCACTTGAAGAGGCTCAGTGTTCCAGAAGTTTGGGGGTGACATAATCGCATCAACCTTCCACATTGGTTTAAATGCTCCATTTGGTGATTGTCAGCCCTTCCTGGACTCTGTCACTTCATCTTTATTTATTTTTCACATTTTTATACCTCCCTTCCTCCAAAGAGCTCAGAGTGGCGTACACAGCTGCTCCCCTCCTTTTTCCCTCACAACAACCCTGTGAGGTAGGTGAGGCTGAGAGAAAGTGACTAGCCCAAGGTCACCCAGGAAGCTTCATGACTGAGGGGGGATTTGAACCTGGATCTTCCTGGTCTCAGTCCACATCCCAAACAACTACACCACCCTGGAGAGTGGTGAAAACATGATAATCTGCGCGTACAAGGCGGCTGGGCCCAGAGTGTGCCAGAGATCACTGAGCAGAGGCTCGGGCAGTGTGTGGCCACCCCTCCTGAGGTTGACACCTGGTGTGGCACACACCAGTTGCATCTCTCCTGGGACGCTACTGCCAAGGGGTGCAGAACAGATGCTGAAGGCCATCTGCTGGTTAAATCGGCTTTGAATCAGCATCAGCAGATGTCCATGAAGGAGACACCCCGTCCCCCCGCGCACAGTCAACATGGAAGCTTGGTTGAGTCACCACTGAGAGGATAAAGACATCAGACCCCTGTGGCAGGAGGGAAGTGAAGAGACAACCAAAGGAAGACCCACCTTTGAACAAGGTGCATAAAGCATCGAAGAACAAAACACATTTCACTGTCAGAACCCATAATGGGAGACTAATTTTGTCTAGCATTGCTGGTTTGGGGCTTCCTTTGTTTCCCCAAAACACACCAGGCCAAGGTATGTGGGGGGCTCAGGAGTTACACCCCAGCATCTTCAAAGACATTGCAAAGGATCCATTGCACCCATCAACCTCTTGCTTCTTTGCACTACTAGGTCAGTCTTGTAAAAAGGAGTGCTGGTGGTATGAAGGAGGGTGTTTGTGGTGGGAAGAGGAGGAGAGTGTTGTTTGCTGTAGAAGAGTCTCTCTTTTTTGTCCACTATCCACACAGATTTGGTTAATTCTGGGTCTCCGGAGTTAGCTGAGGGGGGAGGCACCGCTGGGGAGGGAGTGCCTTAGGGCCCAATCCTATCCAACTTTGCAGTGCTGGGGCAGCCGCAATGCAGCCTTGAGAAAAGGGAACAAATGCTTCCTTACCTGGAGGAGGCCTCCATGATTGCACCCTCATGCAGGATGCAGCACATGCCCCATTGGCATGGCTGCACTGGTGCTGGAAAATTAGATAGGGTTTGGTTCTTAATCTCCTACAATTTATTATTCTTATGATTATATGGGCTGCCCCATTCTGCACTAACTGCAGCTTTTGGGCAGTCTTCAAGGGCAGACCGTGTAGAGCATGTTACAGTAATCTAAGCAACTTGTCATCAAGGTGTGGACCACAGCGGCCAGCTCCAAGAGATTGGGTACAGCTGCAACTGGAACACCAGCCAAAGCTAGGCAAAGACCCCCTGGCAACAGCTGCCATCTGGCATTCCAGGAGGTGCTGCGAGTCCAGGAGAACTCCTGAGCAGTGCCCATTTCTGCAGAGACAGCACCACCCCATTTAGATCAGGTTGATGGTCTAGCACCTGAGCAGTGGATTGTCAGACCAGGTAAGCCTCTATTTGGTCTGGATTTAATTTTAGCATGGTAGCCCACATCCAGCTCACAACTGCCTCTAGGCAGAGCTTCAGGATCTTGATAGCCTCCCCCCCCCCCCCCCGTATCTGGTGGAAAGGGGAGAGAGAGCTGGGTGCTATCAGCATGTTGCTATAACCTCACTCAAAATCCCTGGGGGACCTCTCCTCTTGATCTGCCACCAGCAGCAGACTCCAGTGTAACGACAAGCCAGGAAAATAGATACTATTCCCAAATGCCCCCCTCCTAGTTATGGGGGGGGTGTATCCTCCCCAATCCTATGTGGCCAGAGACTGAAAAGGACTGGGGCAAGGCTTTGGCCAAAGTCAGGTAACCACTGCTTGGTGAGAGGTTGAAACTTAAAATTACCTGTTAAAATATTAAAAATATGGGGGGGAGGGGGTGTAGGCTGGATAATACAAGGAGCAAAGCCAGCAGGCTTGGGAACTGGCAGGGCCTAAGCATGGATCCAGGCAAAACCACAAGCAGGCAATTACAGGCAAACTTAAAGCAAAATAATTTCTGAAAGCACCTAAACGCCCTCCAAGTTTCCCAGGTGTACTTCATTATCAGCTTAAGGGGTCCATTACAGTTAGCTGATCCCCAGGGAGGCCTGTGGTCCCTTGACTCCCTCAGAGAAGGATCAAAGCAAACACACAGAAGCATCCTTGGCTCTGATGTGACCCAGCTACAAAAATGCCTCATCCTATTGGCTGATCAACAGCCACCTGGCATCCACACCTGCCCTCTAACCTGGATAGGGGGCCCACGTGGCCAATTGGTTAGCACTTGCCAATCAGGTGGGCTGGCGAGGACCTGTGGTTCCTAAGGAAAAAAATAAAGATGACAAGGAATCCTCTGCTTGGCCATGCTGTTTTTCTTCAAAGGTATTAGTTTTGAAATCTCAAAATACTCTTTCTGATTAAGCTTTACGCTGAAGTTTTCCTTAAGGAAAACACCTGCAGAAAAAAGGAGGACAGGAAACTCAACCACCACACCTGTGCCACCCCTTGGGTCTTGCTTGTTACTCTAAAAAGTACTACCTGCACATCAATAACTCTGTAAACAGGAAAAAGTACATGTGGTCTGATTTCTGGGTGGATGGACAGGAGAGGACCGAAGTATCACCGACTGCCAAGATGCTTTCGGCTCCAGAGTCTCTACGCAGCTTCTTGCCTAGAAGCACCAACGTGAATCATTGCAGTGAAAGCAAGGAGTGACCCCAGCAAGCAAAGGAAACCAGCCAAAGTCAGCCTGCAAGGCTGCCAGCAGAGCCGTGGATCGTGGGTTCCTATGCTCCCCAATTCACACAAGAGAGTGGCCAGCAAAAGGCATGCCAGCTAGGAAGAGTTCCTAAGAGGCGGGTTTGTGATTGTGCGGGTGTGTGTTGATACGTGAACAGAAGCATGAACACATGAAGCACAAGGAGATAAGCACACTCTCCCTCCCTCCCCCAGCCGGCTAGCTGTCTAGCAAAAGTGAAAATCAAGCATGCTGATGTGGGGAGCAAGCCAACACAGAGTGCACGCCACACATCTGGTGTTCTCTGCACTCATGGAAATGCACTTGTGGTGACTCTCTGGGGAGACGCTGCATGCAGTGCAGAGGCAAGGGACAGTCAGCAGCAGCAGCAGATCTCAGTCTCAGGAGCTCTCTCAGGCCAGAGGCAGGTGTGTGGCCCCTCTCGTGGCTGAAGAGGATCACCTGGACCACTGACCCCGCCAGTTCTGCCCTAGCTGCTCACACTGGCAGTAGCTCTCCCAGGTCTTAGGCCGAAAGGGATTTCCCAAGAGCCCTTCAGCTAAGAGGCAGGAATGGAACCTGGGACTCTGTGGGCCAAGACTGCCTTCAGCCACAAGCATCAGTCCCTCCCTTCAGTTCCGTAGGCTCAGTGGGTGGCAAAGGGAGCTGCATCCTCAGCTAGTTCTGGAGAGAAAAACAGGCATTCTGCCCATGCTCACAGGTGAACATAAGAACAAACCCCACTGGATCAGGTCAAAGGCCCACCTAGTCCAACTTCTTGTATTTCACAGTGGCCCACCAGGTGCCTCAGGGAGCCCACAAGACAACAGGAGACCTGTATCCCAGTGCCCTCCCTCGCATGTGGCACAGTAGAGACACAAAACCTACTTCAAAAATCAGGAGGTTGCACATACACTTCATTTCTTGTAACCCGTGATGGATTTTTCCTGCAGAAATTTTCCACTTTTAAAGGCATCCAGGCCAGATGCCGTCACCACATGCTGTGGCAAGGAGTTCTCTGCTCCTATAATATCCCTTAGCAAACAAACAGGTTCTGGGACTGAGTTCCAGCTGAGATTAGACAGAGGGCAAGTGTGTGGTGTTCCCCATTTGCTATAGGTGTAAATGTGGCCCAGGCTATTGCTGGTACAGCCAGAAGGATCAGAACTGGAGGTGGAACTGCCCACTTTAACTGTTCACCTAAGTTAGGGCCAGCTGCGTGCAGAGAGAGAGAGAGAGAGAGAGAGAGAGAGAGAGAATGAATATATATGCTTGTTCACATGTGTATCTGAAAGTGCTGCTGTAGACTTATGGTAGCCTTTTCCAAATCATGTGCTCAGGCCTACAATTGCCAAGAAGAAACTGTGTGTGAAGAACTAGACATGCAGGCAGACCCAGCACCACATGCAAAGATGTTCTCATGCATGCAGTTCAGGTGCAATGTCTTCCAGGCAACTGTGGTCCTGGGGTTGTCTGCCTGGGAGCCATATAGCAGTGGCTTCCTCCAGGTGGATGCTAGCAAGCCCACCATGGCCAGCTGTGTGCTGAACACTGTGCTGGAGCTGGACATCTGGAATCTCATCTCAGGCAGACATCAGAACCCACCTCCACCTTCCTCCAGTAACAGCCCCCAGAGTTGTGCTACTGATCTTGGAAGTCCTAAGAAGAGAATTGCCCCTCTCCCAGAGAAAACAGGCCTCACCATCTCTGACACAAAGACAGGCAATTTATAATTAGACCGTATAGAGAGCCCTGCTGGGTCAGACCAAGGAGGAGCTATTTAGTCTGGCATCATCCACACATATTCAGCTGTTTTCATACACACTCCCAAGTAGCAAGCCCACCCCTTCCTCAAAGCATCAGGGAAGGTTCCAGCATCTTAGAATTAAGGACCCGAGAAGAACAGCCCTGCTGGGTCAGCCCAAGGAGGTGCCTATCAAATCCAGAATCCCATTTCTCAGAGCAGCCAAGTCCAGGTGGCCAATGGGAAGCCCCCACACAGGGCAGAAAAGCAGCTGCCTTCTCTGCTCTCCTGTAACTAGTATTCAAAGGTAGACTGCCCCTAAACATGGAGGTTCCTCAAAGCTCTCATGATTAATAGTCAGTGATAGGCTCATCCTCAATGAATCTGAAATTTTAAAGCCTATAAGAATGTAAACAACTATAACACACAAAGGAGACAGAGACCTCCATGACTAACTTACGGTTAAACATGAACAGCAAAGATACATAAACAGAGTCCCCTGTTATGAAAGGGCTCACAAAGAAGCATCAGGAACACCAGTAACAGCCACTAAAGAAGCACCACAGCTGCTTACCTCCCCAAGAACACACCACTTTAAAGGTACCCTTTGCCCAGGAAGCAGGTGTTGGGTGGGGTCCCTCCAGCTTGCCTTTGAATCAGTGCAGAAAGAAGCCCCCCCCCCACCTCCATGTGCAATTCCAAGGCCCTTTTGTACTTCCTGCTTAAATGGTGAAATGCCAAATGTGAGAAAAAGCCTCATCTGGCAGGTAGATTAGACTTGTTAGCAGCCCCTGTTAGCAGCCACCCCTGGTGCGACTCCTGCAGGAGCAGGACAGCCTTTCAAGTCCAGAGATATTCAAAGAAGGACACAGGTACCAGGTGACCTCAAGCCAATCCAGGTCCTTCACTCCCCCAGCTCCATCCTCCTCTGCCACCTGAATTCTCCTGCTCCTTCTGACAGCCACAATTCCTTCCCCTGCAACTCCCTTCCTAGAATTCCTGTGGGTACCACCTTTTGTCTTTGACTTCTATAAGCTTCTTGGGGCAGGGGCCTGTCCCTCTGCATATCATAAAGGATCATGAGTATTGAGGACCCTATAGAAATAATAATAATAACGCACTTCAGGGGCTGCCCATCACTTGAGAGCCAAATTTAATTCACGTGGCATGGCTAGACAGCATTAGCACAAGAGGTGAGGAAGGACGGAAATGTTTAAGCAGCCTCCATCCTGAGCCATCTGAAACTTGACGTGAATTGACCATTATTCACAAAGATCGTTCAGGACCTCAAACTTCCTCTTGTCTTTGCAAAGTGACTGGTGAAATCCCTGATCTTTTCCCTTCTTTTTCACCTGCGTTGGAGCTTTCCAGCGCTGGAGAACCTTCTGTGATGCCTCCACACGTCCTGCAGGGACTGCTGAGTCATCCAGAAGCAACAGCCACACTTGCACTGTTGTAGTGGCGTCTGTTGTCCAAGCATCATCTGCAACCTACTGGTACACAGAGACTCTGGCTTGGAGCCAGTTCACCGAATTCCGGTTAATGCCCTGAGGTTGCAGAAAACAGGATCCTGCCTCCGATCCCCACCCCCTTACACATCCGCCCAGGTCTGGTGCCAGAAGCCACTGATGCTTCCCAAGAGCTCCCTTGTTGCCTTGGCATAAGGACCAAGACCCTGGAACAGCGAGAGCAGGTGGGGGTATGGAAGGGCCCAGAGAGGCTGTGTCACTTGTCCTGTGCTTTTCAAGCACCTGTCCTGCTCTTGTCCCACCCCTTCTTCTCCTCTGTCCCTCCACTGCATTTCCCCCTCCCTTGTTTTGGACTCATTAGTCTGCTAAACCTTTTATTGGCTGGTGCTTATTAACTTGAGAGGAAGGACCTTCAGACCACCCACATTTTGCTATTAAGAGGACCTTCGCCAAGATCTGGGGTCTCTCATAACCCTGGAAGGGTGGTTCTCTCAATGCAGCCTCCTTCTGTCTGGGTTTTCTAGCTGAGGGCAACAGCAGCAACATCTACCGCTCCCTGGTTCAATTCCAGTTTACCCCGAACAACAGGGTAAGCAGAGAGTGGATGCAGGCGACAAGGGCCAGGCACTGCCCTGTTTTGAACCTGGCACCTTGCTCGCTTTCTAGGGCTTTGAGTGAAAAATAGATCACATGTGAATGAGTCTTCTGCCAAAGCTCTATCGCTTGGCAGCCTGGGACTCACAGGTCCCACCCACAAGCACAAGGAAAGTCATATCCAGACAAGGAGCGGGAGGCAACTAAGCCGCCACCCCCCCATCTTAATTTGTGATGGATCCTGGAACCCAGAGCAGCAGGTGAAATTGCCATCTGCCAGTGGAGCTGCTGCAAGTGCTGGCAGATGTGGGCAGAGCAGCTCCCTCTAGACACCAAGACCCACAGCAGTCGGGCTACTTGCCCCAAAGATGAGAACAGATGGCTCACAGGTCTAACAATGCGGCCATCAGCCAGGCTTGAAGCATGGCTTCTCCTGGCCTTCTCCTGCCAGCATGGCAGGACATGACCTTGCTGCACCCAACAGATAGTACCTGCTTGCTTGTCTCCTTACAGTCCACCTGTAAGGCTCACAAGAGTAGAAGAAAAGGCCAAGCACTCCTCTGAAAGCAGCTGAATCTGCCCCCACTTCACCCCAGAAAGGAATTTCCAAAAAGGCTGCACTGGAGCCCAGTTGCAACCCATCCACACAGAGCAGCTGTGCTAGTCCAGGGCAGTAGCAAAGACTCCAGGAATTCAGAGCCTGAAGCAGAGACTGTGGCCGGGACCAGATGGTGCTACCTGCAGACACCACACACCTGTGCCCTCATAAGAACAAGAAGAGCCCCGCTGGATCAGGCCAAAGTCCCGTCTAGTTCGGCTTCCTGTATCTCACAGTGGCCCACCAAATACTTCAGAGAGCACGCAAGACAACAAGACAACCTGCGTCCTGGTGCCCTCCCCTGCATCTGGCAATCAGAGGCAGCCTACCTCTACCTTGCACATACCTACCTGGACTAGTAACCCATGATGGACTTTTCCTCCAGAAATTTGTCCAATCCGATCTTAAAGGCATCTAGGGCAAGATGCAATCTCTACTTCCTGTGGCAAGGAGTTCCACAGACTGTTTCTTGCATCCTTTCATGAGCATTTCTCTTCTTTCTGGCAGGCTGCCTTTCCCACCACTAACTATGAATCTTTATATATGAGTGGTGCTAGGCACAGTAACTATATTGTTACTTCCTGTACCTTGGAAACTGATGTTTTGGTGGGTGCAACTTCACACACCTTTCCTTGCGCAGACCAGGTGACTCAGGTTCAGCTTGCCATGCATCTCCCAGACCTCTTCAGCAGGAATGAAACTGCAGGAGTGAAACTGTCAGGTCTCCGCACTTACACTGTCGGAAATCTGTCTGACTTCACACTGGCACCAGCCACCTCCCAGGTCAGATAGCAGCTGTACTTGGGAGAGATCTCAATTGGGCCTTGGAGGGATAAAGGGTTAAAGCTCCCTCTCCCACACTGTGATCCTGATGCAGATCAGCTCCTCCCCCATGGGGGATTCCATTTCATAGGACAGGGTCTCCAAACTTTTTGGCCAGAGGGTCACATCAAATATCTGGCATAGTGTAGAGGGCTGGAAAAAATATAAAATTTAAATAAATAAATTAGAGATGGAACTTAGATGAGTGAATAAATGAATGAATGGGCTCATTCACTCAGCCTCTCCAGCCCTCAGAACATCCTCCAGACACAATCAGGGCACAGTTCTGGTCATGCTCAGTTGAGTGGGCCAGAGGCTTTCAGGGGACAAGAGGTTGGCTGCAGGCCGGAAAGAGGCTCACTGT